>NC_052512.1:20534029-21164620 GCF_014356525.2 Nilaparvata lugens
ATTATATATTTATTTGTAACAGACGTCAATGTCCTGGATTTACAGTACATACTGTCTACAAAAATCTATTATCTCTTGATCAAACTCTTTCTTTTCATATTTCATTAATTTCATTTATTTATATAGTACAGACTCCCATCCAAACACAGGCTTTGGCCTTCTTGGATGAGTCGCATGAAATATTAATTTTTTTCATTTGCATTGTTGTATCTTGTAGAATGGCAAATATTCCTTTGTAATGACTTATTAATTTAATACCTTTATTGTCGTCTAGATAATAAGAAATTTCTACTCTCTCCTCATGTGAATGATTTTGTATTATTGTAATGTTTCTTGATCATGCAATAAAGAATTTGAATTGAATTTGAATTCTAAGAAGGGTGTTACTAGTGCAGAGATAAAAACATGATGAGCTTCGGAGTATGGCTAAAGCAGATTTGAGAGTATTGGAGCGAGGTGCTCAAACATCAGAAGCATAAATCTGGCAAGCTGATATGATGATAAGGATGGTACAGTATTGCCTAAAAGGACTAAAAGGAGAATGTCAGCTACTACTGTTGACAAGGAGGATTTGGTTCTGCATCAGGTATCATTACCAACAGGTAGCTTCGAATTTTCTACAATTACTAACTTGCTTGCACAAAGGCTGTCGGAAAATGATGTTGATTTCCAGGTTACTGTAGATCCATCAACCTTAAAGTGTATAGTTTTGAGCAGTGCAAGCTGGATTTACGACCACAAGATTCAATAGGGAAACTGTTGGGTTTCACCAATACCCAGTTCATAGAGCCCAACACATCTACTAGGAGTGATAATACTGTACAAATCAGTCGGCCCAATGTGATATGCATCACCTGCAACATTGTGACTGGATCTTACTCTAATGGAATTACAGATCACGTGATCTATGAGTTTCACCCAAACGTTGATCCAGGGTATAAAATGGTGGTGACTGTGCAGAATGTAATCTATTTACCTATAGACATCAAGCAGATTGGTAGCATTACACTGCAAGTAGTCGATGAGTACGGTCGTCTTATAAATAATAGAGGCGAGGAAATAAATATTGCTTTACATTTGAGACAACGCAAGTGAAATGGTGTTGTTATTTGAAAAGTGGAATCAAGGATTGGATATGGAGGCTGCAGTCCATCCTCCTCCTTCTTCTTCTCTCCATCATCATCATCCTCCTTCACCTATAAAAGAAGATAAAGGAAAGGAAGATTCATTCAGCATTCAACATTGACAAGGTTAACATCTAGGAGCATCAAGTATTTGCAAGAACGAGGCTGTCAATTATACAATAGAAGAAATGGGAGTTTTGGATGTGACACAACAAGGACCTCGTCAGAAGATAGTATCATTGGCTATGACTATCATTCTCATGCCCCCTATACCACAAGCTTCAATGCCAACGATGAAGTGAGGATACCAATCCAGCAAAAGGACATTACACACTACCATCGGAGAGCTATCTACATTTGGAGTATACTGTGACTGGAGCTGCAACGCTGCTGTGGCCGGAACTCCATGTGTCTCTGGATTCTTTACCAATCTGTTTTCAGAGATACGCTATGAAATCAATGGTGTGGAGGTGGACAGCATACGTAATCCAGGTATCACCAGTCTGATGAAGAATGCTATGACATTCGAGCGAGATGAACGCAGCAAGATGGAAGTGGCCGGCTACAAGTTTAGTTCAACCATGGTTTGCTAATTTTGCTGCAGATGGTACAAAAATGGATGTACCTCTACGATACCTGCTAGGTTTTGCTGAAGACTATAGACAGATTTTACTCAATGTGAAACAAGAGCTGGTGTTGAGAGTCAATCCTAATTTCAATGACTGTGTGAATGTTGCTGCTGCCAATGTAGCAATCACAAAGCTTTTATGGAGAATGCCATATTTAGAAGTGGCTGATGATGTAAGAATGTGTCTGCTACAGATTGTGCAGAATGACACACCAATCAGTATACCATTTTAACATTGGGAATTGTACGAGTACCCACCTTGCCACAAAGTATAAAACATACATGGACTGTTAAGTCAACAACTCAGCATGAGAAGCCGTGCTACATTGTAGTTGGCATGCAGACTGCAAGACGAGGTGTAGCAGCAGCTAACAGTTCAAAATTTGACAAGTGTAGTATGACGGATATTCGAGTGTTTTTAAACAACAAATACTACCCATATGAGAGCATTGATGGTGATGATAATCGCATCTACAACATGTATGCAGCTTTCAATGGAGTCTACAATCATGATAATGCTCGCTCATCTAAACCTCTGCTTGAAACAGGAGCTATAAGCACTGATAATATAATGTTGTTTGCTTTCGATTGCTCCCGCCAAAATGAATCACTCAAAACTGGAAGTATCGATGTGAGGATTGAGTTTGAAGCTACTGACAACATACCCGCCAATACACGAGCCTACTGCCTAATGATTCATGAGATGACTAAACAGTATCGGCCATTGACTGGTCTAGTACAGTCAGCATAGAGAGAATATAAAATACTGATCTGGATTGTGCAGTTCATTCTTATGTGGAGCATTGAGTGATACAGTCATGTTCAAGTCGGCTACTGTTACCTTCTCTACTAAGGAAGATGGAGAGATAAGTGAAGGTGAGGATATGTTAGACAAATCGTTGATGAAGGATGATTCTACAAGTACTACAGACCTACATACTGCTTCTGATGATGGCGTGGTATTTGAGGACTGTAGTGGAGATGACAATTTTACAGCATTTACACCGAGAAGAGCTAGCAACATTTTCGGTCCACTACCACTCTACCTGATAAACTTCCAAGGATTTGAAGGACTGGATCATGATTTCATTGTGAAGGAGATGGCAGTACTGGAACGTGATGATAATTATCATGTAACAACTCATCACTACTTTTTCAAGCCACCCTACCCAGATATGCTGTTGAAAGCTAGTGCGGTGCTTGACAACAATTGTCTACATCAAGCTAAACATGGACTAAGATGGTCAGTCAAGGGAGCCGATCAACAACATCTTCCCTACAAAGCTCTGAAACCAATTGTTTGCGATATGATTGGTCGATGGCTGTCTGACAACAACTTGGGACAGTCAATCAAGATCTTTGTCTATGGATATGACACAATCGCTCAATTGGACAAGCTGCTGCAGCAGGATGATAAGGAGAATATAGAGTATGTCGACTTGACATCACCTACCTCTACTACAAGATACCGAACCTGGAGGAATTGTTGAGGACTAGCACTGGACATGGAAGCTACTGCCCGGAGCATTACCTACTCAACTATGTGGAGTCTGTGCAGAAGAAGCTGACTGGATCAAGGAAGGAGCCTATGGATGCACCACTACTCTGCGCACTCAATATTGTGAACTCAACCCATGATTGGATTATGAAGACAATGCTGGAAGATAGATATTTTTGTCGTAACCTTTTCATGTCAATAATAAACATTTGATTTAATTACTGTTTTATCATCCACTTTTACCCCCACCACCATCATTATAGACTATATATAAGTGGAGACGTTTGTCTCTTGAACATCAGTCAATTGCTAACTGTTGACAATGTCATACTTTAAAGGTTATGTTCTGTTTGGTGATAGCCAACGAGTACCTTTGGATACTATCTACAGTCTCAAGTATAGTGGAGTAGCTGTTGTAAATTTGGATGAAGTCTATAATTGGTGAAATGAGGATGTCAAGATTGAATTAATCTTTGATGATCGTTCATCCCAAAGTATTGGTGTGAATTTGAATGCGGTGACAAGAGTCTAACTCTTTTGCAGGATTCTCATACTGCAGAGATGATGGACGTGTGAAGAGATTCAGAGTTACAGAGGGCTGTTCAGGAGACCCTGCTCTACTAATATCTATCTACAGTGCTGCTTTTCGGGATACTGTACAAACTGATGGAGTATGCAGCATTTCAGAACGAGAGGAAAGGTCAGCAGAGGTCTATCAGGAGACCACAAAATATAGAAGAGAATTTCAATGACTAATATATATATTCTGTTTTATAATAGAAAATAAATGTATATGAGAAGAATAAAAATATGGTTTCTTTTCTCTACCCACTACATACAAAAATAGTCATGGTATTATCTCGTTGACAGATATTTTCAACGATGCAGGACATTTGAGTTCAGAGTTTAGAGTCCAGAGTCCAGAAGTCTGGAGTTCAGAGCCCTGAGTTCAGGGCCCCGAGTTCATATAGGTAAGAAATCATCTTGTTATGCTTTCAATGAAGGCTGTTTCAACGACCCCACTCCACCTCCCCGGTCATATGACCAATGACCACGCCCACCAGTGGTCAGTCAGTCAGTTCAATTACTGATCAGTCACTGTTCAATGACTGAACAGTAACTGAACAGTGACTGAACAGTAACTGAACAGTTGAACAGTGACTGAACAGTAACTGAACAGTGACTGAACAGTGATTGATCAGTAACTGATCAGTAATTGAACTGACTGACTGACCACTGGGTGGACGACCCAATTATACCATACAGACATGATGGTCCATATGACAGGAGGAGTGAGGGTCATTGAGAATGTTCATATGTCATGTCTGAACATGGAGTGGGAGTCGTTGAAAATATCTATCTTCAATACCATTTTGATCTTTAGAGCAGCATGGCCATGTTGATCTAGAGTCTCCCATGGACATCTTGATCTAGTAGGTCTACCATGGACATATTCATCTGGTGTGATCTCATTACTACACGAAAATCACCCACGTACTGGTGGCATGACTGCACAAGACACAATGTCCAATTTTTTTCCCCTTTTTTCCCTCTTTTCCCATTTATTTAGTTTGTGAGTAAAGCTGTTTATGGTTTCCTGTTCTAGAAATTGCTCCACTTCTTGACCGCATATCCTTTCCATCTAATAAAAATGAAAGCAGGATATATGTGGTGTAAATCATTTCCCGCGAACTCTATTCTTAGTCCAGATGTGAATTTGTTCTATGTTGAAGTGTTTATTCCTTTCACTCTTATCAAAATTGAAACAGGATATGCGATGCAAATTATATATGTAAATTTCCGGGAACTCAATACTTCTATTTTTTTTTCATTTATTTCTGATTTTATGTGTTTTTAATTTTTTTTTTTTAATTTTTTTTTTTTTTCAATTTTTTTTTTTTTTTTGGGAGACCTTGAGGTTAGGGTGGTTGACCTGGATGACCTTGAGGTTAGGGTGGTTGACCTGGATGACCTTGAGGTGGGTTTGGTTGACCTGGATGACCTTGAGGTAGGTGTGGTTGACCTAGATGACCTTGAGGTGGGTGTGGTTGACCTAGATGACCTTGAGGTGGGTGTGGTTGACCTGGATGACCTTCAGGTGGGTGTGGTTGACCTGGATGACCTTGAGGTTGAGGGTGGTTGACCTGGATGACCTTGAGGTTGGGGTGGTTGACCTGGATGACCTTGAGGTGAAGGACGACTCTGGACACTTGTGTCCCAGAGTCGTCCTTTTATATCTACTCATAATTGCAGTTAGTTGCCGTTTGCGAGCAATCAAACAGCTCACTTCTCGTAATGTCGATTTTTGCAAAGTGATCTATTGATTTATGTGATTTATTACAAGTGTCGTTTCGTCTCGTATCGTGATCTGGACCCGGGATCCTAGAAGTAAGGAGGATTTGGACATGAAGGTAGGCCTATGTATTGTGCACTTAGCCATTTGAATTGTTCAACTTGCTACCCGACGCCAGACAACCCCAAAGGTTCTCGATGTAATTGATACAGTCCACAAACCAGAGTGCTGTTTGAGCCACCTCTGTCAAATAAACATGGTCCAACCGTCTGGATTGATTTGTTAATCGAATTTGAATAGGACATAAGTTTGAAATATTTTCTAATATTTGTCGTTTTTATGCCTATTTTATTCTTGGTTTTTCTGTGCATATGGCTTGTTTTTGTTGTTGTAGATGAATATACGCTTTATTTGTGGTATCTTAAGAAATTTGGGCTCAATTTAAGTTGGAAATTGAATAGAACAAGTAATTTTTCGTAAATAATTGTAGTATTATTGCATAAGATTGTTGCATTGGCGCCACAAGGCTGGACTGGCAAGTTCGTGTCAATAAGTAGAGAAAGACTTATACGTTGTCTAGCTGTAACAGTAACTGGAACTGTTACTTCTTTTCAAAGGATACTTGCAGTTATTTGCATTGATTATTGTCATTACTTCGTTATTATGAGCAGTTATTGTTTGTTCCAATGAGTATCGATACAGTATTATTAGTCCTGGCTAGGCTTGTATGATTAGATAAGCTAGACATTGTTCGTTCCATTATGTCGCCTGCTCTCATGTTTTCCCTCTTATTCTTGTTTGGTTCTTTGTCTTACTCTCTCTCTCAATGAGCACTCACTGTTATCGCCTCACTATGGGTGTTACCGAAGACTTGACGTTTCAAAGAGATACATTAATTCATGAAATAATAAAATAAAACGGATTAATGAAATTGCCGAAGCTGTCGAAAAAGATCCGAAAAATAAAAAAATGAAGAATTTATTGAAAGTTATGGGTGAGCATATCGATCACCACCAGGTGGAGTTCAATGATATAATAGATAAGATGCAGAGCTACTATAACAAACAAAATCCTCGATTGGAAACAACTGAACTTGAAATTCTCATGAGCCAATTTGATGAGATTTATTTCAATGTCAAGGCTATTCTCGAAACCTTACCATCCACTCAAACAAATTTGAATATTAGTTCTTCCAATGTAGCTTCTTCATCAACAACTGGAAATATCTTGTCAGTTACCCTACCTAAGCTTCCTTTAATAAATTTTGACGGCGATTTGAAAATTTGGAGTCAATTTAAAGATTTATTCGAAGCCACGGTTCATGATAATGGTCAATTGCTGACATACAAAAACATATGTATCTTCGGTCTTTACTGAGAGGCGATGCACTGTCAGTCATTTCTGTAGTCCCATTGACAAGTGATCATTATGCTGAGGCATGGAAAATATTATTGAATCGCTACAATGACTCTTACAAGCTGACTGACACATACTTGAAAGCAATTTTTAATATGCCAGCAGTTAATAAGCAACCAGACTCACTACGAAAATTCATCACTCATTAAGCTGAGTATATTGCAGCATTGAACCAATTGGTCATTCAGTTAATGACTGGTCAATTCCGTTATTAATGGTCTTACGTAGAAAAAACTGACTGAAGAATTGAGAGAGAAGTGGCAGAGACTACTAAGAATGGAACAGTATCTGATTTGAAAAACTTCCAATATTTTTGAATGATGAAGCTGTTATTTTGGAGGCTACTAAATCCACTGATTTATTGGAGTCATCTACATCATCAGAAGCCTTCTCACGTGAGCAGTTTGGGAAATCGAAACCCACTATGGGAAATTACAAAGCTTCAGCTATGATTGTTAAATCTAAATCAGACGAGCTGAAATGTATTGAATGTAATAATTCTCATGAACTGGTAAATTGTGAAATGTTCTTGGATCTCAAACCGTCTGATAGATTAAAACGTGTAAAAGAATGGAAACTATGTATATGTTATTTATGGCAGGGCACTTTATTAGAGATTGTAGAAGAATGAAGCCGTGCAGTCACTGTAATTCGCGTCATCATTTGCTCTTCCATTTAGAGCCGAGACAGCCACCTGTTGAAAACACTAACACATTGGTCGGTACCATAGATGGCAAACTGTGTGTTTTCTGTACCACTAAACCCAGTTCTTTCATGCATTGCCTTGTAATAAATGACTCGGTGCTTGCACTATCTAATAATACCTTGACCTTATGATAATTGCCTTGATTACCTCAACTCCCAATTTAACAGTTGGTAACAATACTAAGAAACTATTTACATTCGAAAATACTTTCTTAGCTGAGTCAGTAACAAATGTTTGATGGCTTTGATCAGTGGCGTCGTGCACATCTACCCTGCTCATTTGTTGCTCAAATGTTCCCCTTTGTTGTCTGGCGTTGTGTGGTGGAGGGGGCAATTGAAGGGTGATGCGTGAAGCATAATTACAGTTAGTTGCCGTTTGCGAGCCAATCGAACAGCTCACTTCTCATAATATCGATTTTTGCAAAGTGATCTATTGATTTATTGTGATTTATTACAAGTGTCGTCTCGTCTCGTCTGGACCCGGGATCCTAGAAGCGAGGAGGATTTTGACATGAAGGTGGACCTATGTTATTGTGCACTTAGCCATTTAAATTGTTCATTTTGCTACCCGACGCCAGACAACCCCAAAAGGTTATCAATATAATTGATACAGTCCACAAACCAGAGTGCTGTTTGAGCCAGCCTCTGTCGAATAACACCATGAAACCTGGTTCTGTAAGATGAATTAATTTTCGAATGAATTAACGTGGTATTGACAACATCAACGTCTTATTCTTTCAATAATTGAAGTGTTGTTGTTATGAATAATTATTAAGCCAAGATCATGATGCTACGAAAATGATTACACGACAGCAGCAGTCCTAAACTATAGACTAACAATGAGTCTGAAAGAAATGTTCAGCACTATACTATGAACGAATGCTATGAGAGAAAGAGAGAGAATGAGCAAAGTTGAAATTAACTACTCAGCACAATTATTCAGACAGCCCTCAGCACAATATGTTCATCATGAGCAAGCATTTTCGCACCAACTCTCAAAACAAACCGCCTCCCTCAACACACACAAAAACCTAGTTCGCCGTGGGAAGTAGTAGGGATTGTATATTATCTTGTGATGGATTACGAGTTTAAACGAGTTGATCGTTGTTGATTTTCTAGAGTAGACTATGATAATGCTTTTCCATGATGTGTTGGAACTTGAGAAAGGAAACCAATAATGGGCATCATGGTTGATTGTAACCTTAAGTGGGAGCCTCATATAGAATATATCTGTAAACGCTTTAAATTTATTTCCTTTATCTTTTATAAAGTCTGTAAAATATTAGACATTAAATTACTTAGGGTCCTTTATTTTGCCTATGTTCAATCGGTGGTGCAATATGGGCTAGTGGTATGGGGGGGAGCGTATGATGTTTTCATGAATAAAATTTTTACATCTCAAAAAATGATAATAAAAGCAATTCTTAATAAGCCAAGGGCTTTTTCTAGTAGTGAACATTTGCCGATTTAAAGTGATGACAGTACGTCAAATTTATATAAAGAAACTTCTCTATTATGCATGGATGAGGAAGGATGAATTTACAGTGAATAATAACGTTTCTATGTATAACCTGAGAGTTACATCTCATAACATTTATAATATCAACTATTCAGATTTGACAATAGTGCGAAGACAATTGTGGTATCTTAGCTCAAAAATAATAAATATCATGCCAAATGCATTGTCAGAATATCTTTCTAATAGGGGCAGACAGAGGATGGAACAGATAAATAAGTGGGTGATACAAAAATTTTTCTTCGACATCAGTCAATATTATAATTACTAGTAATTCATTGTAACTTCGATTTTTGTAGCTTTGATTATTAGTAAATAAATTTTTATATTGTCTAAACAGCTGATACTCTCACTCAGCGGTCAGGGTTTTGCCCTTGCTGGGTGGTGCCATGTAATTTTAATTTATTTGTAAAATAGCATAATATTATAATCCAGATTATTTCTTTTGTAAGTTTTTTATTTTGTATTTTGTTTTTATGGGCAATAAAAATGTTAAAAAAAAAATTGAGCATTTAAAATTTGAATATTAATGAATATGAACCTATGAAAATTATTATACGATTTATGTCATAACTCATCAACTTTATTATATTTTAGTATTTCCAAGCTTGTTAAACATTTCTGGAGCAATTCTCTACTCTATAAATTAGATCTTGTCGGTGATATTTTTTCATAAGACACGTAATTATAATCTAATACCGGTAATAATTATTAAAAATGCAAAATATTGATCAGAGTAAATTCGGTCCTGTCCTGTGACGGCGAGATATCGGTGTGAAAACGGCCAATGGCTGTTTAGGTTTGTGTATCGACAATGCTTAGCATCTGTTGTAAACAACTACTATCATCAAAAGCTAATTTCCCACAAGACATACTGGTATCTGTTCAGCCCGCGTTGAAAACAGAGAGAGGTGAAAATGCTAAGCTACATTGAGTTATTGATAATAAATGCATGTGTCATTGCTTCCAATTAATAAACCACTCGACAGCTGATTCAATCATGAATAATATTCTTCAGTCTGACTTTTACAGTAATATTGGACTATGGAAATTCTTTTTCCTTCCATATTATCCTTGAAATGAAAAATTTCAAAAACCCTCTATATACTTCAGCTCGCAATTCAAACAGGAACAAACCAGTCAAATAACATAAAAACATAAATACATAAAGAGAAATGCGAAACCGTCGACTTGAATCTTGGACCTCACTTCCAATTACATTAAAAATTAGGAGCAGGAAAATGGAACGAAAGTCTTTCACCATACTTATTACTAGCAGGAAACCGTGCTTCGCAAGTGTCCAATGAAAAACTTGACTTAATGAAATCTTGAAAAATTTTGAGCAGAGCAGTAGTTATTTTTATTCGAATAGGATCCCTAATCTGAACTATCAAAAAGTTCCCCTTTTTAAAAGAAATATCCAGCTGGTTCCATAGTTTCGCCAACCAGTTATACAGTATAGATAACTTAGGGAGAAAGAGAATGTATAGATAGAAGAAGAATGAGAAGATAGAAAATAGAACCGTTGACTAAACTATTATAACGATAATCACTCTCAAGCAAAGTTAGCAAATTATAACAAACTGGAATCATGACGAATTAAAAACTTGATGTATTGAATTCTTGAAACTTGATGTTTGATGTAATGAATTCTTAAACAATTGAAAAGAGGCCTTCAACCATCCTCGGTAAGAAAAGAATCTATATGCAAATTTTCAAGTTAATCAGTCCAGTAGTTCAGACATGATGATGCATCATAAGTGAATCCCGTACGAGTATAAGCAAATTATTTCCTTTACTAGTGAACCCCTGGGGTGGAGAACCCGCTCAAAAACTGTTGTCTTTGAACCCGCAACTTTTTAAATATACACAGTTGATGAAAATTATTGAAACAGCTAAATATTTCTCTTACATAAATAATTTGACAGGTTTCATTGAGGATACTATTTGAAATACTCTGTTGCACCCACATATGAATTAAAATTCATGTTATTTAATGAGAAGATGGTCATGTGATACATGATTTAAATACAGAGTTCCAAGAGAAAATAAATGGCGAAAACCGTACATTGATATCTCAACCCATATCAGTTTTTACTTTCCTTGCCCTATTACCATAGGTAAGGAAAGTATTGCTTTCTGAAAAAAATTAAGGTACCCCAATTACTAAGTTTCTATACGTTTCAAGGTCCCCTGAGTCCGGAAAAGTGGTTTTTGGGTATTGGTCTGTATGTGTGTTGTCACGTGGTATTTTAGCATCACAAAATACTTTTCAAATAAACTATTGAGCTTTAATAGAATTATAAAATAGAAAGAATATATAGCCTAGTCAAGGTACCGCTCAAGTAAAATCGAATGTTATTCATGATAAAGAGAAATCATGTTATCTATCAAGCGATAAGAGAACCATGCAAAGTTGTAATTCAACAATTATGAAAATTCTTTGGCAGAAATAAAAATTATAAAGCGGCTTGTTTATTATTGGCAAATTATAAAAAATAGAAGTTTGCATTTACATTTTGAGGTTAGAATTCATTGTTTTGTTCTAATGAATCAATCGATCTAGGATCAATTGACAGTTCTTTGAATCGATACCTAACGAATCAGCTGATTGCTCGATCAACCAGTATAAATTGAATTATAAGTTTCATAAAAAATTGAATGTATATCATATTATAGCATCATATATCGAGATTTAATTATTAGAATACTCTCAGTCTATTACCTTGTTTATTTATGTAAAAAACTTTTTATTCATCTTTGTATAACAAAGTTGGAGAAACCCTGAATCTGGAGTAACCAATTACATTGAGTCTTACTAGGATTAGAAAGCCAATCAGAAGGAAGCTTATAAATCATTCAAGGAAGAGATGAAACTTTTCTGAAAATCACTCTCTCTGGCTTGTGATCTTGATCTGTAAGGAGCACATGGAGATTAGGGCTTTTTCTTCCAATTAATTTTTGTAAAAGTACAAGCCAATCCCCTTTTCAAATGTCAAATGTATGTAATTACTGTGGATTATTTGTGAACTCAGTGTTGCTAAAGAGTGCTTAACTGTAACTTATTCCCAAAAATATATTTTTTTTTAACACTGATAGAAATCTATAATAAATCTGGAACCCAGCGGAGACGAAAGGACCCAGCTAATTAATTATTGGAAATAATCAATTTACTCTATAAGACCTTCAAGAACATCATTATAGTGAGTGTGCAAATTTTGTCTTAAATGAGCTCATTTATTAAGAAGGACTTTAGCAGTGAATTGGGGGATTGATCAAAGCGCTATATAAATTTATTCAAGTTTAAGAAATTTGCAACATGTCGACTACTATCATATAAGTTATAAAAACTCTTTCATGAATTGATTGATCTATGTAGGAAGCTTATTTCCATGCACGGCACGAACTCATAAACCCTGAGATGGTAAATTGTTATTTTTATTGATAATTATTATTTGTTTAATGATCAAAGTATGTCCTGTTGAATCTACAGACAGAACAGGTTTTGAGTTGTAGAATTCTGAATTGACTTGAAGTCCACGTATCAGTATTAAATATATAACTATATATTTTTTAAAGCACACACTATTGTGAATGTTCATAAACTCTGTGATAATTATTCAAATATTGGAAAAGAATTCATTTAAAGAAAATTATATATAGAAGAATACTCTATGTATATTATTTTATAGGAGTATATTTTATGTTTTATGTCAGCATACAAAATCTTAGAGGTTTTTATTATTTCCTAACTCATCTCGTGATATACAGTTTGAGCTGTCTTGGTACTAAGAAAAATTCGTCTGCAGCAAATAAAATCAGTGAATCAAATAATATTGATCTTATTCAGAGCATTCATTACTTATCATCCTTTGATGATAGTCACACTATTCAGCCAGAAAGATCTTACTGATAATTATATTAATAAGTCTACAGTATATCATATAAGGATCCAATGAACTTCAAGAGCAGGCGTTGTAAGTTTCCAGGAATTTCAAAAGGATAAATTGGTGCATACCTGTATTCATGATGAGCGTTTTAAGGATCAACTAGAAAAGTCATAGTTGGTCTTCATTGTTCTTGATTGAATATATGGTTACTGATAATCAGTCACCAACTATCTTTTTGATTTCCTTATTGGTATTCTTCCAGAACTTCACGGAAGCAGTGGTAAGAATTATTGATCACCAGTCATTGAACCCTGTGGTGATTAAATATATTTGGAATATTCATGCATCTACTACTGAGCTAGAGCTGCAGTTTGAACCCAGCATATTTGCGAGCCGGACGGCCTTAACTTTTTGCAAATTTATTTGCAAAATAGGGATTTTAGCAACCACTCCAGTACATATCAAATATACCGCACCACATATGAATGGTTTGCAATTTACCACTTTACAGTGTGTGTGTATGTGTGTGTGTGTGTGTGTGTGTGTGTGTGTGTGTGTGTGTGTGTGTGTGTGTGTGTGTGTGTGTGTGTGTGTGTGGTGTGTGTGTGGTGTGTGTGTGTGTGTGTGTGTGTGTGTGTGTTGTGTGTGTGTGTGTGTGTGTGTGTGTGTGTGTGTGTGTGTGTGTGTGTGTGTGTGTGTGTGTGTTGTGTGTGTGTGTGTGTGTGTGTGTGTGTTGGTGTGTGTGTGTGTGTGTGTATGAGTGTATGTGCGTCTGTTTACACAATATCTCATCTCCCAGTTGACGGAATGACTTGAAATTTGGAACATAAGGTCCTTACACTATAAGGATCCAACACGAGCAATTTCGATCAAATGCATTCCTAGATGGTGGCTAAAATGGCGAAAATGTTGTCAAAGCAGGGTTTTTCGCGATTTTCTCGAAAACGGCTCCAACGATTTTGATCAATTTCATACCTGAAATAGTCATTGATAAGCTCTATCAACTGCAACAAGTCCTATATCTGTAAAAATTTCAGGAGCTTCACCCCATCTATGCAAAGTTGATAAGCTCTATTAACTGCAACAAGTCCTATATCTGTAAAAATTCAGGAGCTTCACCCCATCTATGCAAAATTTGATTTTAGATTCCCAATTATCAGCCTTCATATACAATTTAAAATGAAAAAAACGAGTGGAAAAGATTGAGCATAAAAATCTCTACAATTAATTTCCCCTATCATTTCCACCTAAAATTGAAAATAAGCTTGAAATCCGAGAAAATGTGATTATTAAATTGCAAACTGTTGGTTCTATTGAATATTGAATCATTCACTACGAAGAGATAGCAGACCTCGTGTGTTTCCAGCGTTATTGACCTATCACCAGCTGTCTCATATCTTTGAGTAGTAGACTTGAGATGCGCGAGTACACTAGCGTCAGGTGATAAATTTTCATAATGGTAAGGAAAGTTGTGTGAATGCACCACACCAGATTTTTTGATTAGTGAAAGTTGTAAATTATGTTGTATATTATCCAGCTGAAATCATGTGTCAGCTCATGAAGGACTGTCTGTGTGATAGCTAACAAATAGCGTCAGCTGATAGTATAAATGGATGGATGGAGAAACTGTAGTAATGGCATGCAATGAATTCTTCAGCTGACTAAATGGTCAATCACAACAATTTTTTTCTTATGCACTTTCAATGTTATTTGTATATCCTGAGAAAGGACGAAGGAGTGAGTTAATCCCGTTGCTCAATGAATCTGACCTGTGAGAAGGTTTGAAGAAAAAGGGTTCAAAATTTGAAGCTGATTGATCAATTCTTTCTGAAGTTTTTTCGAACTTACAATCAGTGAAACAGACGGACAACGATTTTGGCCTTCACTGAGTGAAAAGGGAAAACTCGCTAACGTTCATTCAATATTTTAATGAAGATGATAATGTGATATATTATAATGGAATAAAACTTGAAATAATGTAATTTCTTTATCACAAAAATGACTTTATAATAGTTCCTAATAACTATAATTTTTATAACCAATGAATACAAATGAAAATAATAGTAGATGGCATAGAAACTCAAAAATAATAACTCAAACTTCTATCCCTCTACCTCAATATAAATTGATTTCAAGGTGAAAAACATAATATCAACAAAGACACAAAAGCTTTCGTGAGGATAGGCCTACCAACCCCATTATCATATAGTATAGTAGAACTGTGAATGATTTACCATTGAACCATTTATTCGGTTCAATTAAAAAAAAAATACTGCACTAATAATAATAATAATAATAATATTTAATATAAAGTAGGAGGCCCACCGTATTAATAGTGATTGAGGTAGGATAGTACTATGGAGAATGTCAGGTGCCAAGTGTCATCGTGCAAATCACCCTTGAGAATAAACAGCGAAAAAGAGAGCGTATGCCTTCCTGATAGAATCAGCATAAAAACAACAAACGTGAGCTCCCATTGTTCTATTGATGTAACTTTATTTTCGCATCATTCCCTTGCTTGCTTACCCCCCCCCCCTCACAAGACCACACTCCCAAAGTTCGAAACTGCAATTTAAATACTATATCTCGGCTCCAAAACGTGATACAAGCTGACTTTTTATCATAACAAAAATTATCTTGAATAGCAAACAAAATCGCTTAGTGACCCAACCTTCACACCAGTCAAAGTGTGCAAGATCACAAAGCAAATTGTGTCAAAATACAGCAATATTGTTATAAATTATTGTAATATCTGTTATTTAATGTAAAATTATAAATAAAAATGCAACCAAAAATATATTATTTATGTTAAATTGCACAAAAAGTATGCCTGTTATGAATGTTATCTAAATGTATCTCCAAAAAAAAAACTTTGAGAAAACAAAATTCTCGTCCTTAAATATGAAATCTATTATTATTGTATCAAAATATTATGAAATGTAATTCAAATCAACAAAAATAATCTTGAAAGCACAGCATTTGTAATCAGAATCAATGAAATCACATCAAGTGTAACACTGTTCGTACATAACCTACCAAGCGTACAAAAGAATTGCTCAAATCAAGTGGTAGACAATTGTTAAGTCACCGAAGTTAATCATGTTCTCACCCAAATATATGTAAAAGCCCAGACAAAGAGTCAAAACCTGTAACATCTTGAATAATGGAAATCTATATTTGTTGCGAATATCGCAAGAATCCGAAGAGGATAATATGTTGAATTTTTTTTAAAAGCTCTCACATTTTTTAAAACAGCTAAATTAAACCACAACAGATTGTCAAGATGGTTTCTCACTCTACAAGAGTTTGATCTTGATCTCACACATTTACCAGGAAAGCAAAACCAAACAGCTGATTTTCTATCCCAAGAACTAGACGCCACATACTGTAACGACACAAATCTGAAATGCTTTGCAATGGAAATGAACGAAAGCGTACCATACCCCGAAAATATTCAACCTAGAATCTACAAGAATACCCTGACACCCAGAAGAATTCAGAATGCGCAAAAAGAAGACCCCAAACTATCCCAAATTTTAGAATTATTGAAAAATAGATCATCTGAACCACCCGATTATCTACAACAGTACACATGGTACCAGGGATTTCTATTTCACCGTACCACACCAAAAAATTACAACTGGCGAGTTATTATCCCAATGAGAATAGTTGAGGAAGTGATTAAAGAAACCCATTAAAGAATTGGTGATTTTGGAGTGAGGAAAACGATATGTACACTGAAAGAAGCATGTTATTTCAAAGGTATGTACAAAAAAGTAGCCAAAGTATTAAGAGCATATGACCTATGTCAGAAAATAAAACATCTGAAATATTAAATCAGGGGAGCAATGATACCAATATTGCCAACCGCCTCATTGGAATTAGTATCAGCAGACATTTATGGTCCTCTACCCCCGGCACAGTATGGGAAAAAATATATATTTGTGTTAACATGCACATTCTCAAAATACACCATGTTCTTTCCCATCGGTAAACTAACAGGAGAAGCCCTAGCAAATTGTGTAGTGGATAAATGGACCCCACAAGTAGGAAAACCTAAGCGCATTCTATCAGATAATGCTTCATATTTCTGTAGCAAACAATGGAAAAGAATACTTGACCTGGCTGTCATAAAAATATCTCAAACTTCCACATACTCTCCTAGCTCAAACCCCGTAGAGCGCCGTATGGCAGAAATCTCATGATTCATCAGGGCATACTGCTCTGAAAAACATCAAAGTTGGGTTAGATATTTACCATTCCTAGAAGAGTGTTTCAACAATTGTATAAATGAAAACACAGGATATACACCAGTAGAAGTCATTTTCGGAGAAAGAAATAAATGTTTATTGAAAAATTAATAGACTTCCCACCATCTAACACTATAACTCAGCCTAACCTCGACATCTTTCATGTAGTACAACAGAGATTAGAAAGGTCAGCGACCTCACGAAAACGCTATCATGATAGCAGATCCAAACACTTTAAATACAACATTGGAGATGAAGTACTTCTTAAAAGTCATAGATTGTTAAATGCCTTAGAAAAAAACACAAGAAAGATATTTAATATTACACTGGTCCATATAAAATTGCAGCCATAACTAAACATAACACAGTTCAGCTGTACAAAGAATGCAAGCCAAATTAAACTTGATGGGAAAATACCTCTAATCTCAAACCATATTATCGAGACACTGAAAGATGGGGAAGAAGGTAAACAATAATATTATGATTGAATTGTCACCCACCTCACCAATTGTGGAAATAAGTACATAGGCCTATAGCGAATGCCAAACGATGCAATTATCCAGCTGACAAGTATCCACTTCGACCAACTAAACTAGCGCCTAAAATAGAGAAATAGAGAATTTAGAAGCCATCTATACCATCTTCATCACTCATAAGAAGTATGAAAACCAGGAGTACACAAAACTCACATAAAAAATTAAATGTATATCATATTATAGCATCATATATCGAGATTTAATTATTAGAATACTCTCAGTCTACTACCTAGTTTATTCATGTGAAAACTTTTTATTCATCTATGTATAACAAAGCTAGGAAAACCCTGAATCTCAAAGAACCAATTACATCACGTCTTACTAAGATTAGAAAGCCAATCAGAAGGAAGCTTATAAATCGTTTAAGGAAGAGATGAAATTTTTCTAAAAATCACTCTCTCTGGCTTGTGATCTTGATCCGTGAGGAGCACATGGAGATTGGGGCTTTATCTTCCAATTAATTTTTGTTAAAGTACAAGCCAATCCCCTTTTTAAATGTCAAATATATGTAATCACTGTTGATTATTCTTGAACTCAGTGTTGCTAAAGAGTTCCTAACTGTAACTAATTCCGGTAAATATATTTAAGTCTATAATAAATCTGGACCCTACATGAGCCCAGCAGAGACCAAAGGTCCCAGCTTATTAATTATTGGGATAATTAATTTACTCTACAAGACCTTCAAGAGCATCATTATAGTGAGTGTGCAAATTCGTCTTGAATGAGCTCATTTATTAAGAAGGCCTTTAGCAGTGAATTGGGGAATTGATTGAAGCGCTATATAAATTTATTCAAGTTTAAGAAATTTGCAACATGTCGTTTACTATCATATAAGTTATGAAAACTCTTTCATGAATTGATTGATTCATGTAGGGAGTTTATTTCCATGCACTGCATGAACTCATAAACCCTGAGATAGTAAATTGTTATTTTTATCAATAATTATTATTTGTTCATTGATCAAAGTATGTCCTGTTAAATCTACAGACAGAACAGGTTTTGAGTTGAAGAATTCTGAATTTACTTGAAGTCCACGTATCAGTATTAAATATATACCTATATATTTTTTAAAGCACACAATATTGTGAATGTTCATAAACTCTGTGATAATTATTCAAATATTGGAAAAGAATTTTTTTGGAGAAAATTATAGATAGAAGAATACTTCATATATATTATTTTATGGGAATATATTTTATGTTTTATGTCAGCATACAAAATCTTAGAGGTTTTTATTATTTCCCAACTCATCTCGTGATATACAGTTTGAGCTGTCTTGGTACTAAGAAAAATCGTCTGCAGCAAATAAAATCAGTGAATCAATTAATATGATCTTATTCAGAGCATTCATTACTTATCATCCTTCGATGATAGTCACACTATTCAGCCAGAAAGATCTTACTGATAATCATATTAATAAGTCTACAGTATATCATATAGGATCCAGAGAACTTCAAGAGCAGGCATTGTAAGTTTCCAGGAATTTCAAAAGGATAAATTGGTGCATACCTGTATTCATGACAAGCGTTTTGAGGATCAACTAGGAAAGTCATAGTTGGTCTTCATTGTTCTTGATTGAATATATGGTTACTGATAATCAGTCACCAACTATCTTTTTGATTTCCTTATTGGTATTCTTCCAGAACTTCATGGAAGCAGTGGTAAGAATTATTGATCATCAGTCATTGAACCCTGTGGTGATTGAATATATTCGGAATATTCATGCATCTACTACTGAGCTTGAGCTGCAGTTTGAACCCAGCATATTTGTGAGCCGGACGGCCTTAACTTTTTGCAAATTTATTTTAGCAACCACTCCAGTACATATCAAATATACCACACCACATATGAATGGTTTGCAATTACTACTTTACAACTGTCAAAAACAGAATTGGCATCATTGTGGATCTAGAAAAGGATAGTACCACCAGCTTTGTTGAATGATGAACTAGGATAGCAAAACCAAAGTTGATCAAATACTGTCATTATGATGTGGACCGCACTATAGAACTGAACATGGGAGATGTGTCTTCTATAGCTCTTAACCAAACACTCCAGAGTGGGTGGGAGGCCTTCTGATTCATTTTTATTTATTTTTGATTTTTCATTATTATATTATTTTTTTTATCCTAATTATTTATCTTTATTTATTTTTGATTTTTTTTATTAATTTTTTTTTCAATTCTTTTTTTTCCAAAGTTTTTTCAAAGTTATTTTTTTCCAAGTTTTGAAGTTCTGATGTTCTGACCTGACCTTGACCTTGACTTTGACCTTGACCTTGACTTGACTTTGACCTTGACTTGACTTTGGCTTCGACCTTGACCTTGACTTTGACCTTGACCTTGACCTTGAGGTTAGGTTAGGTTAGGTTGAAATTTTTTTCCTAAGTTAAGTTAGGTTATGCGGAGAATTCTGGCGCAGTGTGCTAGAGTCGCCATTTCTATACTACTAATAGTACTAGTGAATTTGCAGCCTTTTCGACAGAACAATAGGAGAACTCATCACAGTTTTGACATTAATCAAGATTCCTGGCTGATGCAATATTCATTAATCAACATTCAATGGGATTCTAATCAACTGAACAATTGAGCTGATGATTATTCACAGCCTCTGCGATAATACAGTACCTACCTCGACACTCAGAAAGTCAGAAGCTTCCAGATCTTGCTGTTTCAGAACATCGACAGATCTTCTCTTCATACCTCTATCATAATGAAGGTATGTACCAAATGATTCAAAACACTTGGTTATGGTTTTTCTTAGGATAGAGAAACAAGATTGTGATTATTTTCAATTGTGCTTGGCTTGAATTTTTTTGTGTGCTTTGAGTTTGTCTATGTGTCTAGTCAAATAAAATATAACCAATTTATCTATGCTTGGATATTCCTTGCATGATTTGTTTTATCATTTGTATTAGTCGACAATATATGATATTTTTAGTTCCTCCAAAATATTGTTGGTTGCAAGTTTTTTAACGCTTCATGGATAGGATCACTATCGGTCCTCAAGAAGCAATCTCTCTACAGCTTTTTGAATAATGTTCTCAGAATATTTTTTCTGATTCCATTCGTTTATTTATTCAGGTTGTTTGTCTATTTGTTTGATCTTGATTCTAAACTTCATTAGGATTTTTCGTTTTGAAACAGAAAGTTTTTGTTCTCGGAGAACAGGTACTTTACACACCGCTTCCGTTTATTTATTAAAAAATAACTGTTTTTTACAGTTCCAGCATTGAATTTAATAATCTACTAGAGAATATGGATTTGTAGTTCTCAAAACAACACTTATGAGCATATTTGATCTATAACAAGTATTATAGATCCCCTTTATGATTCCTTCATGAACTCAATGAACTCAATCCTTCATGACTATTCATTATTGAAGAATCTCAAGATTGTCTCAACTGCACTGATCTTCCATGGTAAAACTATTGCATGAGACAAGGAGGATCTTGGAGCTTTTAGAACGGCACTACTGATGCTTTCTCTGGAAAGCCTTTTTAAGAAACTATTCAAAAATACTTGATTTTTTATGACAACACTGCGATTATTCCAAACTCAGATTCAAATCCGAATACATCTTTTCTAGAGCTGTGTCCACACTGAACAAATGTTGGACATACATGTTCGGCAAACATGTTTGTTGAGGGGCTCAGGGACAAACATTTCGAAACGTTTGGTCAATCATTGTTTGTCAAACAAAAAATTACTGTTTTTCCAAACATTTTCAGTGTTTGTTGTAAAACGTAAAATCTGTTCTCTCCACTTACAACTATTCTGTTTGGTGACACGTCCACTCTGCCCACAAGAAACCATTGCTTGTCAAATATAATGAAATTGCCTAAACTGTTTCAACAAACATGTTTGTCGAATATTTGTTCAGTATGGTCCCGGCTTAAGAGAAACAATTTTCTGATCATTAATTTCCTGAGATATGAGCGTCTTAAATTTGAAGTTTTGAACATATCATTGCAAATTCAGAGACAGATAAATACAATTTTTTTTCGATTGGAATTGGATTCTTCTCATTGCAAATCCAGTGAGGAATAAATTAATGGATTTTTGAGAATGATTTTTTTATGGTATTGTTGATTGAATAGAACAGTCAAATTTCGAAACTATGAATTTTGAGAAAGTTATCCCATTTACAAAAAATTACCAGAAATAACTCAACTAAGAGTCAGTTTCGGTGTCCTGGCTGATGCAAAATACAATAGGAATTTGATCATAATTCAAGAAGAATTCAATCAATAGGATTCCAATCAACTGAACAATAGTACTAGTGAATTTGCAGCCTTTCTTACAGAACAATAGAAGAACTCATTACAGTATTGACATTAATCAAGAGTCCTGGTTGATGCTATATTCAATAAAAATTTCATCATAATGCAATAGAGATTCAATCAACATTCAATAAGATTCTAATCAACTGAACAATAGAGCTGATGATTATTCACAGCCTCTGCGATAATACAGTAGTTGAATTTTGATATAAATATGGCTACCACGACACTCAGAAAGTCAGAAGCTTCCAAATATTGCTGTTTCACAACATTCACACATCTTATCTTCATCACCACAATCAAAATGAAGGTATTCACCAACTCATTCAAAATACTCTCATTGTTTTGACTTTTGGGATAGATAATAATATAGGAATATTATATCAATTATATTGAGTTTGGTTTGATACTTTTCCAATTTGCTTTGCCATTTTCAATGTAATATGGTAAGATTTTGGAAGATTAAAAAATACAATCAAGTTATCTGTACTCGATAATTTCTCAGTTTCATTCATTCGAATAATTTTCTCATGGGTCGATCAGTAATATCATCCTTGTATTGTCAATGTATCAAAACTTCATAAAAATGTGTATCAACTCATTGAGAAAAATAATTGACTTTCATTATCATTGAATCGAAAATATATGAAAATTAGTAGCTTTGTATGCACTTCATATAAACTTCATTTGCCTATTTGCTTTCTTTACAGTTCTTCTACTTAGTTCTCATAGCATCTGCGTTGGTTTTCCTGAGTTATATGATGTCTCCGGTTCCTGCCGCTCCTATGCCTGATGGACATTCTAGAAGAAGGAATTTAACGCTATGGAAACAAACGGTAGAACCCATTTAATATAAATTGTGATGCGGGAAATTTTATTTATTCATTTATTTGAATAATAAATAAATTGTTTTTGCAAGAAAATGATTACTACTTGTGGAATGGAAGTTTTTTATTTATACAACCCATGTACCACCTTAGAGGTAAGATAGCTATTATGCTGAAGCTATATCTTCTCTATGGTACTACACTGTAGTGTTCGTGTCATTGATTTGATAATAGAATAATTTTTCCATAGATCTTGTACTAGAGCTTAAAGATACTTTTGTAAGACAACTAGTTGTCATAAATGTTGAATGGTAGATTTGGATCAATTTTACTGTTGTCAAGGGATATTTCCTTATTGGATATTGCCTAATGAAAACTTTAAACCTTCAAATATTTTGAGAAGTTCACTGCCTCTACCTGCAATATCGATGACGTCACAATGGCACAAGAGTAGTATGAAAGGGCAAGTTCTGGCACACACATGTGCCAGAACCCGCCTTCTCCTCAAGGTCACCAAGGTCAACCAAACCTAACCTCAAGGTCACCCAGGTAAACCAAACCTAACTTCAATGTCACCCAGGTCAACCAACCTAACCTCAGGTCACCCAGTCAACCAAACCTAACATCAAGGTCATCCAGGTCAACCAAACCTAACCTCAAGGTCATCCAGGTCAACCAATACCTCATGGTCATCCAGTCAACCAACCTACCTCATGTCATCAAGGTCAACCAAACCTAACCTCAAGGTCTCCAGGTCAACCAAACCTGAAAAAAAATAAAAAATAAAAAAACTAATTAAAAAAACAAAAATTGAAAAAAAAATAAAAAAAAAAAAAAAAAAAAAAAAAAAAAAAAAAAAAAAAACATTAAAAAAAAAAAATTAAAAAAAATTGAAAAAAAAAAAAATAGAAAAAAATAGAAAAAAGAAAGAAATAAAAAACACATAAAATCGGAATAAATGGAAAAATCCCTGTGGATCTTGAACTGGGGCTATAAAAGGAGTTGTTCTGTAAGGAGCACGACATTGTATCTTGTGCAGTCGTGCCGCCAGTATGTGTGTGATTTTGTCTATTTGCTTTGGATTACTTTCATCTTATCATCATCAAGAGTAGTAGCAGTGCATTTTATAGTTATATAGATTTATATTATATTCCTGATTTGACAATAAAATTTAAAAGAGTTGAATTTGAAGTAGATGGTTTGAGACTGTCAATTAAATTCTAAAATGACTTAAATTCAAAAGTGACTAGTTTAATTGTGAATTAGGTTCCAATACATAGAGTAAATGACATAGTCAAAAATGACTGGTGTAATTGTGAATTAGGTTGCAATATACATACAGTTGAGAGTCTAATTGTGAATTATGTTCTTTGAGTTGGTGGTTGTGATTCATCCTAACCTAAAAACGTATAACAAGTCTTGCCCTAGAATTAGGCTGTCCCACAATATGTTTGACATTGATAGTGATGAAGGTGGTAGTCGTTTCAGAGATAGAAGTAGATCCCCTATCACGAAGTAGATCCTAGACCCCCATTCACATTCCCCCCCCCCACCATACAGCTCCAGACCATCATCCCCTAGAACATTCGATATAAACATCTATGAACCTCCATCCCCGACACACCCACACATCCGACCCACGATCCTAGATATTGATACTGATTCACCGCCTTCATCCCCAACATCTGTTGATAGTGATGAAGGTATATATATAGAGTTGAATACTGCATACCATACTTATACAATATTGTATTGCATTGTTCCAGTTGAGCAAAGCTGCACGATGTCAACAACAGTAAACTCTGTGGACGAGTTTGTTGTTCTGGAGGAGGCATTTGAATCTGGCTCCAGACTCTATACTACAAATGCATACAAGGATGAGCCCGCAAAGATTTCCACACCTTTCTGAATGGTCTGAAGGATAAAATTGTTCACATCATCAGTCAGCACAGCAGACACATGGAGCAATGAAGTTCAATCTAGTATTGAGGCAACATATTTCCGCAGCACCTTGATAAGACCTTCTTCGAACAAGAAGAGTTTCAGAATGTCGCCTTCAAAACTCCAAACTACACCACCTTCAGTATCATCAATCTTCCAGACATCATCACCAAGCGTGCATTACCCTACTGGATGAGGAGTCGAATTTGAAGGAAATTCCAGTGGATGGAGTTTGCTTATCATCATGGATTGCTCATCAGATTTCCGCCTTCATCCCCAACATCTGAAAGAAGTAGACCTCAATCCTCAACCCCAGCCCAATCCTCAGCCCACACGAATCGATGGCTGGCTCAATATCGTGCAAACTCTTCATTAGTTCCCACCCCAGTCAAAACCGCCACCTGTCGCCCCACCATCACCACCAGTCGCCCCACCATCATCACCAGTCGCCCCACCATTGTCACCAGTTGCCCCACCATTGTCACCAGTCACCCACCATTGTCACCAGTCACCCCACCATCATCACCAGTCACCCCACCATAGTCACCAGTCGCCCCACCATCGCCACCAGTCATCCCACCACCACCACCAGTCGCCCCACCATCGCCACCAGTCAGCCCACCACCGCCGCCAATCATCCCACCGGCCGAGGCCAAGACAGTTTCAATTTGGCAGTAGCCCTCATCACACCAATCAGTTAATATCGAATGTATTACCATTTGTAATATATGATAATAAAGAAATAAACCATCATTGGCTGATCCACTGTCTAAAACTTCTGTTCAAGAAAGTCAAATACTATTAATGTATAACCATTTGTAATATGATAATAAAGAAATAAACCCTCATTGGCTGATCCACTGTCTAAAACTAACTCTCATGTATGAAATAAACCTCATTTTGTGTGTTAACCATTGATTGAGAGTTTCATTAATTCAGTGTTCAACACCACATCCTATAGATAATGATAGTAGCTTAGAATCTTGCACATCAATATAGATGTTTCCTCTAGGTTAAGACTGGGATATCATATTGTTGAAGCTAGTTAATAGATATCCATTATGGTGTAGTGGTTAGCGGCATCGCTTTCCATGCTGTAGTCCTGGGTTCGACCTTTAGGGGTATAGATTGATGTAGGGTCCCAATTGTTAAGGTAAGTATACAGGGTTGTATACCATTACACCTTAATGGATATCTTTTGATTTTTTGCATCTTGGGCAACCTGTTGCAACATGTCAATAGATATTAGGCAGTAGACAAAAACTGTAAACATATAATGATAGGGGAGGAGTGGGGGTCGTTGAAACTGTCTTCATTAAAGCATAGCAACCTGATCATAATACAAATGGCTCATTACACATAGTGTTTATTGGCAAACATATAATCAATCTTCAGTATTGAACAGAATATATAGCTGAAGAAGTCTTTCTCCTCGGCTATAATCATTGTTGGTGACAAATGCTCAACTGATGGCTTATTCCTTTCACAAACAATGCATGGTCCATCAACTTCGTCATATCCCCCAGTAGATGGCAGTGGCATAGGTCTGCATACAGCCTTGTAGATGCAATCTCAAAAGCTGAATCACCAGATATTCCATCTTTCCAGCCTGAATCGTTTCACATGTCCTGTGCTCTCAATTTTGTAAATCCTGCAAATTTGATCTCCTTTTGACCCAGTCAGTAGACATTTAGATTGTTGTCCACATATAAAATCACACTTGTAGTATTGTCCTGATTGAGAACACTCAATACAATCTTCACATCCTTATCTCTCCAGTTGGGTACCTTCTCAAGATTAACAATAGCAGCCATTCTACCCTTATCCACTTGAAGAAAGATTTTAGCAGTATGCAAGTGTCATCAAACATGACAGTGAATTTCATTGCAAGTCCTGGTGGGCAATGATGCCCACTTGCTGATATTATCCTTGATACTCTTCATAGTTTGCATGAAAACTTTCAGCAGGAAACATTTCACATCAGTGGAGGTCACATGAGTATTTCTCAATGGGTTGTGAAGATCATTGCATACAAAGAAAACGTTTCTATCCTTGACTGCATACACAACAGCCTGATGCTTCTGCCTGAGTCGTATGCATGCACAACTATGAGATTCACGATCTGCACAAAACTCTAAATGACCACTCTCCTTAAAAAAGTCACTCAATGTCATTATACCATGATAATTCAGTTCAGCTTCAAGCTCACTCTCTGCATTAAGCAGATAATGTTCACGTTCACTGTCTGACAACATTGTAAGACTGAGTACATTTTGTTGTCAGCATCATCTTTTATACTCTGCTTGCTGAGTGGTGGGGGTAACCCATTTCCTGTTTCATCAGCCTGCATGACGTAATACAATTGCATAACATTGTGCAATAGCTCCACCTGAACACATAGTGCGCACTTTACTCAAAGAGGAGTGAGGAGGAGGATAAATGATAGAGCATAGAGTTGATTACAATATTTCTTTTTATTGATAATGCAAATGAGTATTAACAGCATTGAAAAAATTGTGACAAAAGGTTCTATCTTCTAACAGAGTTCTGTTAATCCATCCATGTAGAGCAATAACAATTTTCAATGAGCAAAATAGTTGTGTATTTGACAATCCATCAGTGTTGTTGCCGTTGTTGGTTGACCAATCTCCAAACGTTGAAGATGATAGCTTGTTCCGCACCATGTCGATAACATTGAGTAGATGATATTCTGGGCAGTATATGCCATCAATCTCCTTTATCAGCAACTCCAAATCATATAGGTAAGAAATCACCTTGCTATGCTTTTGGCGATGCAATTTCAGCGACCCCCATTCCACATCCCTCTCGAGGAGGGCAAAGGATGAGGAGGAGTAGAAGGGGGGAGAGGTCAATGTCAACACTCAATAATTTTCTTTATTTTTAAATTATTATACATACATCAAAGCATATCTATGGACCAATCAAATACAGAAAGTAACTCTCTCCTTATGTCTACTGGGATTATGCTTTAGAACATCTAGCTTAATTCTAATTTTATAATTCAAATCAATGTTAGAGCTCTCAATTCCTTCTCTAACAATAGTTAGACACATACAATTCTTCTAGGCTCTCAAACTGTAAAATATACCGTATCTTTTTCTATTGTACACTTCTTTTATTGCAATAATGACCAACTCTGTACCTTCTGGTAACTCTTCTAATCTTTTGCACTGTCCTACTTTTACTTTCTCTTCAATCTCCAGCATTGTGATGTTATTATACTGCTCCACTTCTTTTTGTGTGAAGGGAGTGTCTTCCAAGTTTTTCCAAACATCTGACAGAAACTTAAGTGATTCTATTCTAGGAAATGCTGGTAATTTCACAAATAATTTCTCCCCTTGGTAGACAAATAATTTCTTTTTGGTCATTGTATGGGATTACAGAATAACCCACTTTCTTAAGATCTTCTATTGCATTGTATGCATTTAGAAAAACATTTTCATGGGAGCCCTTTACAAAGTAAACATGTTTCGAACCTTCCTTTTCTCCTAAAACTCCTACATATGGAAATTTTCCCTTATTATTCACAGAAAATGCAGTCACATTATAAACCCAACTAGGCTCAAAATTCCACCAATGTGAATAAAAATATGGTTCAAGTTGCTCCCTTAAATTCCCAATCTCCTTCTCGAATTCTATAAGTTGTTTGTGCTGCTCCTTTATGCTCTCTGTAGCCTCTAAAAACTCTACCTTTCTACGTTTGAGATTAATCTCATCCAACTCTAGCTTACGCTTTCTGCTAGATAGTATTGTGATTGGAGATAAGGGCTGTATCTCTTTAACAGGGTATGGGAGAAGCTTACAGGTTATGTTTGCCCGTTTTCTTAAGACTTGTGGTATCAAGTTACCTGTTGCTACAAGGCCCAACTCATCTAGGTCAACAACTTGGATATGGTAGAGAAAACTGTGGTGATTGGAGAAATAAGTCTCACCACTCTTAATATAACACTTTTGTATAAAACTAATATGTCCTTGTTGTCTGTATCCTCGAAAATTTCCACATAATTAATGGGTAGTAGATTAAAGCTAAATGCAGAGATTACATAGTATATTATTCTATTTCGTTGTTGTGGATTGGTAGGCAGATTTAATTGTACTCCAGTCAATTTCTTGGTATTGCTATTTCCCCAGTAAACATATTGTAAGAGATTGTTAAAAACCAAACAACAGCTATTCTTTAAATTGTTTGTCAGTTTAGTCCACATTTTAGCTAAGGATACAGAAAATATAGGAGCATTTTGGAAATAATTCTCACTGTCATTTAAGAGTGACAAGCAATCTAGAATAGGGTTGAATTGATTAGAGCTATAGTCATTTCTAATGCTGTAGTTATAAATTGTTGCTTCCAAACGAGTAATACCATGCATTTTAGCCAAGTCAGAGGTAAAGGTTTCACATAATCTTGTATCTGGACAGGCAATAAAGTCTACAATATGGTTACCTAGCTGCTTATTTACACCAGTGCTTGTCATTTGACAAATAAACTTATTATAAATTTTTACTCTCACATTATTATTAACCCAAGTCAAGCAATCAATTCCAACAGTTCCATCATTATTCACAATTACATTATAGTCTTCTTTATATTCTCCTTGGAAACAAAAACAATGATTCGTAGTTAGAAAATCACACATTCCACTCTTGTTAATATCCCAGCAAAGTCTGTGTTTATGTTCAAGTCCAGAAGATAGAAATGTTCCTTCCTAAGCTGCTCCAATATTGTTGGTAACTCCTCCATTAATGTAGCAATGGGGACATCAGCAAGCTCTCCTTTGTATGGTATCCCCACTGGATTGTAGTACTCTGCTGCACTTCTCTATAGTTGTCCTCCCCAGCAGTTGTAGAATCTTCTTTGACATATCGCTTCCACTGTCCAATAAGTATGGCAACTTTGCTTTAACTCCATGCTTAGCTGACACCATTTTGGAGAATTTTCCTCTCAAGTACAAATTGAATAACCACACATCTCCTTCTTCAGAATAAACGTCTCTTATCCATTCTTGACAGTCCTCCAAACCACAAACCTTTACCAGCATAATATTGTCACAAAAAGGTTCTGTTATAGGCCACAAGATTTGATTCATCCTGCCCAACATTTCTTCTCCAGCAGTGTGTAATCAATTTTCCCAATGTCTGTAATAAGGTTGTCATTGCACAGATTTTCTGTCAACAGCCACAAACCAACCCGCTCATTGGTAGGCTTTATTTTATTACCACAAGCTGAAACACTAAACACTTTGGAAGAAGCCATGTTCACTGCTTTGCTGCTACTATCAAACTGAGCGAATGTCAATTATTCTGGAGTATTTATAGGGATACAGCTAAGGAGAAGGATACTGCGCATGTGCAATGATAACTAGATTTTGTGTGAAGGGAGTGTCTTCCAAGTTTTTCCAAACAGCTGACAGAAATTTTAGATTTTGTATTTTTGGAAATGTGTTACCATTATAGCTTATCATGCTATTGGTGGTAATTTCACAAATGTTCTCCCTCCTTCTCCTAATTCCTCTCTCATTTTTTCTCTCCTGCTAAATGAGTGGAGGAGGAGGGCAAAGGAGGAGGAGGAGGAGGGGAAGGAGGAGAATGGAGGACAAAGGAGGACAAAGGAGGAGGAGGAGAACAGAGGACAAAGGAGGAGGAGGAAGGAGGACACAGCAAATATAAGGTTAGTTAGTTATTTGATTGGTGTGTGCTCATGTGAGAGGGATGTGGAGTGGGGGTCGCTGAAATTGCATCGCCAAAAGCATAGCAAGGTGATTTCTTACCTATATGAACTTTCAAGGTTTTGAAGGTTGACAACAAGTTTATTGTGGAGGAGATGGCTATCCTGGAGCAGATGATGAGCACAGTGACTACTCATCACTACTTTTTCAAGCTTCCTACTCCGAGTCTCTGCTCAAGACTAGCAGGCAAATCATCGCCAACACTGTATACATCAAGCTAAACATGGACTCAGGTGGTCAGACTGTGGGACAGAACATCTTCCCTATTCGGTTTTGATGGAAATTGTGCATGGAACAGTTGGAAGGTGGTTGGATCAGAACCAGCAGCATCCAATTAAAATCTTTGTCGATGGATATAAGCAGATTACTCTCTGGATACAATTCTACAACTGAACAATGTGGAGTACCTGGACCTATCATCACCATATTTCTTTCATGCTACGCCTGATTTGGAGTTGCTGATCAAGAAGATTGATGGCATATACTGCCCAGAACATCATCTACTCAACGTTATCGACATGGTGCGGAACAAGCTATCATCTTCAATGTTTTGAGATTGTGCAACCAACAACGTCAACAACACTGATGGATTGTCAAATCACACTATTTTGCTCATTGAAATTGTTATTGCTCTACATGGATGGATTAACAGAACTCTGTTAGTAGATAGAACCTTTTGTCACAATTTTTTCAATGCTGTTAATACTCATTTGCATTATCAATAAAAAGAAATATTGTAATCAACTCTATGCTCTATCATTTATCCTCCTCCTCACTCCTCTTTGAGTAAAGTGCGCACTATGTGTTCATGAGGAGCTATTGCACAATGTTATGCATCTGTATTACATCATGCTGACCTGATGGAACAGGAAATGGGTTACCCCCACCACTCAGCAAGCAGAGTATAAAAGATGATGCTGACAACAAAATGCACTCAGTCTTACAATATTGTCAGACAGTGAACGTGCACGTTATCTGCTTAATCCAGTGAGTGACTTGAAGCTGAACTGAATTATCATGGTATAATACATTGAGTGACTTTTTCAAGGAGTGGTCATTTAGAGTTTTGTGCAGATCGTGAATCTCATAGTTGTGCATGCATACGACTCAGCAGAAGCATCAGGCTGTTGTTGATGCAGTCAAGGATAGAATTGTTTTCTTTGTATGCAATGATCTTCACAACCCATTGAGATACTCATGTGACCTCCACTGATGTGAAATGTTTCCTGCTGAAGTTTTCATGCAAACTATGAAGAGTATCAAGGATAATATCAACAGGGGCAATGCGTCATTGCCCACCAGGACTTGCAATGAATTCACTGTCATGTTTGATGACACTTGCATACTGCTAAATCTTTCTTCAAGTTGGATAAGGGTAGAATGGCTACTATTGTTAATCTTGAGAAGGTACCCAACTGGAGGATAAGGATGTGAAGATTGTGTTGAGTGTTCTCAATCAGGACCAATACTACAAGTGTGATTTTATATGTGGACAACAATCTAAATGTCTACTGGGACTGGGTCAAAAGGAGATCAAATTTGCAGGATTTACAAAATTGAGCACAGGACATGTGAACGATTCAGGCTGAAGATGGAATCTGGTGATTCAGCTTTTGAGATTAGCATCTACAAGGCTGTACGCAGACCTATGCCACTGCCATCTACTGGGGGATCTGACGAAGTTGATGGACCATGCATTGTTTGTGAAAGGAATAAGCCATCAGTTGAGCGTTATGTCACCAACAATGATTATAGCCGAGGAGAAAGACTTCTTCAGCTATATATTCTGTTCAATACTGAAGATTGATTATATGTTTGCCAATAAATACTATGTGTAATGAGCCATTTGTTATTATTGATCAGGTTGCTATGCTTTAAATGAAGACAGTTTCAACGACCCCCACTCCTCCCCTATCATTATATGTTTACAGTTTTTGTCTACTGCCTAATATCTATTGACATGTTGCAACAGGTTGCCCAGATGCAAAAATCAAAAGATATCCATTAAGGTGTAATGGTATACAACCCTGTATACTTACCTTAACAATTGGGACCCTACATCAATCTATACCCCTAAAGGTTCGAACCCAGGACCTACAGCATGGAAAGCAACGCCGCTAACCACTACACCATAATGGATATCTATTAACTAGCTTCAACAATATGATATCCCAGTCTTAACCTAGAGGAAACATCTATATTGATGTGCAAGATTCTAAGCTACTATCATTATCTATAGGATGTGGTGTTGAACACTGAATTAATGAAACTCTCAATCAATGGTTAACACACAAAATGAGGTTTATTTCATACATGAGAGTTAGTTTTAGACCGTGGATCAGCCAATGATGGTTTATTTCTTTATTATCATATTACAATGGTTATACATTCAATAGTATTTGACTTTCTTGAACAAAGTTTTAGACAGTGGATCAGCCAATGATGGTTTATTTCTTTATTATCATATATTACAAATGGTAATACATTCGATATTAACTGATTGGTGTGATGGGGGCTACTGCCAAATTGAAACTGTCTTGGCCTCGGCCGGTGGGATGATTGGCGGCGGTGGTGGGCTGACTGGTGGCGATGGTGGGGCGACTGGTGACAGTGGTGGGGCGACTGGTGACGATGGTGGGGCGACTGGTGACAATGGTGGGGTGACTGGTGACGATGGTGGGGCGACTGCTGATGATGGTGGGGCGACTGGTGACGATGGTGGGGCGACTGGTGGCGATGGTGGGGCGACTGGTGGCGGTTGGATGACTGGTGGTGGGAACTAAAAAAGAGTTTGCTCGATATTAAGCCAGCCATTGATCCGTGTGGGCTGAGGATTGGGGCTGGGGTTGAGGATTGAGGTCTACATCTTTCAGATGTTGGGGATGAAGGCGGAAATCCTGATGAGCAATCCATCGATGATAAGCAAACTTCATCCACTGGAATTTCCTTCGAATTTTGACTCCTCATCCAGTAGGGTCATTCACGCTTGGTTGATGATGTCTGGAAGATTGATGATACTGAAGATGGTGTAGTTTGGAGTTTTGAAGGCGACATTCTGAAACTCTTCTTGTTCGAAGAAGGTCTTATCAAGGGGTGCTGCGGAAATATGTTGCCTTCAATACTAGATTGAACTTCATTGCTCCATGTGTCTGCTGTTGCTGACTGATGATGTGAACAATTTTAACCTTCAGACTGTTCAGAAAGGTTTGGGAATTTTTGGCGGGCTCATCCTTGTATACATTATTCTAGTATAGAGTCTGGAGCCAGGATTCAAATGCCTCCTCCAGACCAACAAACTCGTCCACAGAGTTTACTGTTTGTTGACATCATGCAGCTTTGCTCATCTGGAACAATGCAATACAATATTGTATAAGTATGGTATGCAGTATTCAACTCTATATATATACCTTCATCACTATCAACAGATGTTGGGGATGAAGGCGGTGAATCAGTATCAATATCTAGGATTGTGGGTTGGATGTGTGGATGTGTCGGGGATGGAGGTTCATAGATGTTTATATCGAATGTTCTAGGGGATGATGGTCGGGAGCTGTATGGTGGGGGGTGGGGGAATGTGAATGGGGGTCTAGGATCTACTTTGTGATAGGGGATCTACTTCTATCTCTGAAACGACATACACACCTTCATCACTATCAATGTCAAACATATTGTGGATACAGCCTAATTCTAGGGCAAAGACTTGTTATACATTTTTAGGTTAGGATGAATCACAACCACCAACTCAAAGAACATAATTCACAATTAAACTATCAACTTGTATGTATTGCAACCTAATTCACAATTACACTATCATTTTTGACTATGTCATTTACTCTATGTATTGGAACCTAATTCACAATTAAACTAGTCACTTTTGAATTAAGTCATTTTGGAATTCAATTGACAGTCTCAAACCATCTACTCCAATTCACTCTTTGAATTTCATTGACAAATCAGTATATAATATAAATATATATATATATATATATATATCTATATATATATATATATATATATATATATATAGAGCTATAAAATGCACTGGTACTACTCTCTTGATGATGATAAAGATGAAAGTAATCCAAAGCAAATAGACGAAAATCACACACACGTACTGGCGGCATGACTGCACAAGATACAATGTCGTGCTCCTTACAGAACAACTCCTTCTATAGCCCCATTCAAGATCCCCAGGGATTTATTTTTCGTTTATTCCTGATTTTATGTTTTTTTTTAATTTTTTTCTCATAATTTTTTTTTTAATTTTTTTTTATTTTATTTTTTTTCCCATTTATTGCCGATTTTATGTGTTTTTTTTTATTTTATTTTTTTTCTATTTTTTTTAATTTTTTTTTAAATTTTTTTTTTACTTTTTTTTCTTTTTAATTTTTTTTTTCAATTTTTCTTTTTCAATTTTTTTTAATTTTTTTTCTATTTGTTTTTTTTTTCTGGTTTGGTTGACCTGGATGACCTTGAGGTTAGGTTTGGTTGACCTTGATGACCTCAAGGTTAGGTTCGTTGACCTGGATGACCATGAGGTTAGGTTTGGTTGACCTGGATGACCATGAGGTTAGATTTGGTTGACCTGGATGACCTTGAGGTTAGGTTTGGTTGACCTGGATGACCTTGAGGTTGGGTTTGGTTGACCTGGATGACCTTGAGGTTAGGTTTGGTTGACCTGGGTGACCTTGAGGTGAAGTCGGGTTCTGGCACACTTGTGTGCCAGAGCCCGCGTTTTTATACTACTCACAAGAATCCAAAACCAAATACTTGACGATGTTATTATCATTATTATTCAAATCAAATAGTTCCATTATTTGTTCTTAAGCAAGTACAAATGGGAGTTGCTATCCTTATCAGATACATAATACATTCTTGATTAACAGAACAAATGATCAAAACAGGAACATCACAAAATATCCTGCTATGATAGCCTAATATAATAACAATATTCAAAAGTAACATTGGGAATTACAAAAAATACACAAGTAGTTTGAAAAAAATTCAATAGAAATTATCCAAACTATATCTAAATATAGCAATAGGAAAATTAACAGACAATGTGATGTTAGATTTGGAATTTTGTAGCTACATTAATGTCTGAGAATTCTAAGGTATAAATTATCACTAACATAAATATACAAAATTTAATATGTGAGAAACTATAAAAACAAGTAATAAAATGACCAGTAAATCCTTGAATGACAAGAAGTCTATTTTAACAAGTAATCTCTGAAACAAATTGAATTATCTCAAATACAATTTCTTTTTTAATACACAATCATTTATGTGAAAATAATTCAATTTTCGTTCTTTGATCCCAAATCACAATGAATATAATATGAGAAATTGTCGCACTTCACCAATAATTTCCAACCTAATGATAATCCCAAAAATCAATTAATCGGGCCGATACCAAATTACTTTCTTTGGATCTTTCTGGATAGCCTCGTTACAGTAGTCCATACCATTTTTTTCATTTATCTCGGAATATGCATCATATGAACATTTGATCTCTGTGCGAAATTAAAGCTTACAGAATTATCGACAAGTTCTGTACTTCACATTTTTTCCATATCTCTCATAGTTTCTGAGATAATATCTGCTCTTGAAGGTGAGACATTTTTTGAAAAAAAAAAACACTTCTGCCTCCAATTGTTTTATCTATTCGGCCTTGTAATTCTGAACGATTGATGGAAAAATCCTTGCTGTTTTATAATTTTAATTTATATTTATAAATTATATTCAATTTGATGTATATTTTCACCATTTTACGCATTTCCCTATGACTGTTGCAGCAATATAGTGTTTAGATGAAATTTTCTCTTCAGCAACAATAGATCAGTTGACAATGAAATTTGGAGGAAATGTTTGATACACAATTTTCGACTCTACAGCTTTGTTGAGAGTAGTTTGGAGGTGAGCATATCAAAAATCCCATCACTACATCATGTGCTGACAGGATGAGGGTGGTATGAAAGTTGCATTTTCCACTTAGTACTTACATGCTTATCTTGGAAACAATGTGGTCTGTTGACATAATCAACTACATACAAATGGAGCTCAATAAATTCCCACAAGTTTTGTTTTGTAGAGGTTTTTGATGAATCTGATACTTTTCGATATATTTATGTTATAAAGTGATACATTTCAAAAAAACAGTTTTTTCTTCCATTTTCTCGCTCTTTCAAGTCTTATAATAACTTTTCAACAATCGATGAAACAAGGATGTGCTAATAACGAGATTGTAGAGCATTTAATTATATTTCATTTCATGTATAATTTGACTATTCTACGCATTCCCATATGACTGTTGCAGCAGTTTTAGTTTTGAGTGTCTGTGTTTCGTAAAAAGTTAAGTCTCAACAAAGCTGTTAAGTTGAAAACTGTGTTCCAAACATTCCCTCCAAATATCATTGTCAACTGATCTATTGTTGCTGAACAGAAAATTTCACTCTCAACACTAAAACTGCTGCAACAGCAGTTGTTGGGAAATGCATCAAATGGTGAAAATTTACATCAAATTGAAGATATTTTTGTCATGTAATTTCGATCAGAAATTTTCTTGTAGATAATTGTTTGAGTGTAGTGTGTGTGAATTATGAGTATATCAGCGTAAATAGTGTTAAATTGAATTAATTTGAATCAGATTTGAATTTATAAAGGATCAGTTTGAGCTTTGTTCAAAACCCAGTACATAGCCTGCAAGTGGAACACAGAATCAACACGAAAAAACAGCCTGGAAGCGAAAACCTGTCTAATTTCCCAGATTTCTTCCCACCCTGAATCTGATCAAAACACCTAATAAAGGCTTCAAAGGGCAAGTAGTCAAGCTTGGATTAAATCTGGTGAGTTTTTGCTCTTTTTATTGTTCATTAATGCAGAGTTTAACTGTACAAATAACCTGGCTCAAATTGAAGATTAAATTTTGCCCCTTGTTTGTATTTGATTATATAAATAGTAAATTACAGTCCTCTAGTAGCTCTAGCCTGAGCTTTGTTCAGAAAATTTCTGGTCTCCAGGCCGGATGAATTTAAATTTGTAATTTATTGATTAATTCACACACATTGGATTTAAGCAGTTTCGTATTTGTCCAATGTTGGCATGTTGAGGATGGTCTGATCTATGCTCAACTTAGTTTGTTGTAGCCTTGTTCTAAGAGCAAGGTTTCTTGTCAATTTGTATTTGTCTGAAATTAAATTCATTTCAGTTAAAATTGTAATTTTCCTGAAACTAGGCTCATTGTGCTCTTTTTCGGGAATTTGTTTGTTTGTTGGATTTTGTATTGTCCATTTTGTTATACATGTTAGTGAAGGTTAATTACCAGCATGAATTTGTTTGTTCAATTCAACAAGTTATCGTTTGTTTGTGAGTTGTTGGAAGAACATTATCTAATCATATAGTTCTGTTCTCAGCAGTAACTTATCTTGTGAATTGATAATCAAAGTTTAACTTTGATAACTTACTAGTCGTGATTCTTCCTTTCATTTAGTTTTGAACTCATTCTTGTTTTATTGTCTGTTGTTTTGTATTGTCGGGGCTGAATTGTTTTGTGTATGAGTTCAAGATGGAGGAAAAATTACAGAAACAAATCAGGGTGCATCGCGCTAAACTGGAACAATTGTATGCCAGATTGCAAAGGATTTATGAACTGTCTAAAAATGTCTCTGATCCAAAAGTTGCTGAGCAATTTTTAGTGTTGTATCCTCGGGTGTCTCAGACCATTGCGGATTATGAAAAGACAGAATTAGTGGTTAATGAGTTGGAACTTGAGTTGAATAAAGACTATGTTGTAGCATTCAACGACTCACATCTAGATCTGTTTCAGTATATTGAAGTAGCGGCTAACACTCTCAAACAGAGAGAGGCGACTGATGCTATTGCTCAATCTTCGGCAGCTTCAGCAGCTAGTGCACAGCCGGTCGTGTCCAAGTCAGTACCGCCCAAAATCAACCTTCCGAAATTTGATGGGAACCAGACTCAATGGTTGGTGTTTTATGAACTATTTAAGGCATTGGTACATGACAACAAGAGTTTGAACGATCAGCAGAAGGTCCAATATCTTGTAAGTAGACTTACTGGACAAGCAGCAAATATTTGTCGTCATTTGCCACCATTGGCTAATAATTATCAAATAATTTGGCAGGCATTATTGACCCACTATAACGATCCACGGGCGCAAGTCGATGCCTATTTCAAACAAATTTTTGAATTTCGTCCAATAAAATCAGAATCAAAGGCAGGTTGTATTGCGATTTTGGATGGGTTTTGCAGTTCAATCAATGCAGTGAAGAGATTGCGACTCACTGATTTGTCAGACTCGATATTCCTCTATCATGACTTGAGATTGCTGGATCCAAGCTCTCGTAGAAATTTTGAATCAGCCGTCCGTGACAAGGCTATGCCAACTTATACTGATTATGTTAAGTTCATTGAAAAGCAAATTAAGACTCTTCCTTCTGATGAGAAACAGACTGAATCGTTTAATATGAGGCACAAAAAGGATAATAAATCAAAGGTGTTTGTGGTTCAATCTAATGATTCATCTAACGATGCATGTAGTAAAAAGCCCAATTGTCTGAAGTGCTCAAAACCAGGTCATCGGTTGGTAGATTGTGCAAGTTTCTTGAAAATGACTCCTTGGGATCGTTATTGTTTGATTAAAGGAAAGTTTTGTTGTTTTCGTTGTCTTGATGTGGATCATTTGAGTAGAGATTGTCGTAGTAAAACTCAGTGTGCTCAATGTCGAGAATCTCATCATTCGTTATTGCACTTTTCCAGATGAAGTTCCAATGAAGGTGTTGTGTCCTCGTCGAACTCCAAGGCAGGTGGCACATCACCTATTAGTTGTTGTTCTACATCCAACGATGTAGAAAATTCGACCGTTGTGTTGTCGACCGTCACTGCACATGTTCGAGATTGTAATGGTCAGCTTTGTGATGTTCATTTCTTGATTGACACCGGGAGTCAGTGTCATTTTGTTACAGCCAAATTGTGTCGGCGTTTGAGACTACCATTCCAGCCCATGAAAACCGTTGTTCATGGATTCGGTGGTGGTACTAGTGAAGTTCGAGGTCGTACTTGTGTGTCGATTCAGTCGAAGTTGAATCCCACCGTCAAGTTTTCGATGGTTGCCACAGTGGTAGATAAAATCATCGACAAGTTGCCTTCTTGTGAAATCGACAGATCCAAACTTCATCATCTTGAAAATCTCACACTAACTGACGACAAATTCTACCTTCCTAGTAGAATAGATGGCATCATTGGTGCGGAGTTAGTTCCTCACTTGCTGCGTGGGAGTCCTAGTATAGGTGAATCGCAAGAATTGATGACTGTTAATAGTGTCTTTGGTCACATTCTGATGGGGAGAGCGCCGATTCTCACTTCAACAACGAATGTGTCGAATTGTTTTACAGCCATCTGTAGTCCATTCGTTAGTAGTCCATCGTTGGATAGTTTTGTGGAACGTTTTTGGGAGTTGGAATCGTGCCCTGCACCAAGCTGTCAACTGAAACTGGAAGAGTTGGAGTGTGAGGTCAATTTTCGGAAGTCTGTACATCGTGTGAATTCTGGTCGTTTTGTTGTTGCCTTGTCATTTGCGGAGCCGCCCAGCAGCTTGGGAGATTCGTATGCTGTCGCCGAATGCAGACTGCTGACTTTGGAGAGACGACTAGAGCATGACAGCAATACTCGTATTTCATATCATGAAATATTGATCGATTACCTACATCAGGGTCACATGTCATTTGTAGAAGATCAGCAGACCGAGGTGGTTACTACATACCACATCACGCCATCGTGAAAGCAAGCAGCACTACCACGCCCATCTGAATTGTATTTGATGCTGGTTCCAGAACATCATCGGGTTTGTCATTGAACCAGGTTCTTCATGCTGGTCCCAAATTGCAGACTGACATTTTTGTTTTGTTAGTTAATTTTCGTTTGTTCCCAATCGCACTAACTGCCGACATTAAACAAATGTATCGACAGATATTAGTGGAGGATTCCTGCGTCGTTATCAGCGTGTATTGTGGAGATTTTCGCCGGAGGATCCGATCGAAATTTATCAGCTCAATTGTGTTGTTTTTGGTGTTTCAAGCTCTCCATATTTGGCGCTTCACATCCATCCACCAGCTTGTAGAGGAGGATGGAAATCGTTTTCCAGCAGCCAAGGCGAGAATACCAAGAGACATGTTCATGGACGACTTAGTCACATCTGTCGCCACAGAGTCAGAGGCCGCGGAGCTGTATCGTCAGTCCAAGCAGCTGTTTGAGGGAGGAGGTTTCTCGCTCACAAAGTGGACTTCAAATTCACCATCAATGTTGGAGAAATTCTCGGAGGAAGAGAAATCGTTTTTGTACAAGGATTTCGAAGCAGACAACTCCTTGGCTATCTTGGGATTGAATTGGCAACCTAGTACTGATCTGTTTCAGTTTTCAGTCAAGTGTGGTGAGGTCGTCGCTACTAAGCGTTCTATTCTGTCAGTGATGGCTTGTATCTATGATCCACTTGGTCTCTTGTCACCGTTTACATTATTTCTAAAATGTCTTGTCCAGAAACTGTGGAAATTAGGAGTGGATTGGGACGAGAAGCCGCCTGAGTCTATATGCACTCTTTGGGAGAATTGTCAAAAAGAGTTGCCTCTATTATTGAAATTTGCTGTTCCACGTCACGTTGGTTTGTTTCAGGATTCTCACATAATTTTGATTGGTTTTTGTGATAAATCATTGTCTGGTTATGGTGCAGTTATATATGTGAAGTCTCAGAAGGAGAGCGAGGAGCCAAGAGTTGTATTATTGTGTTCAAAGTCGGCAAGGTAGCACCATCTTAAGTTGTTTCAATACCTTGTTTGGAGTTGTGTGCGGCACTCTTGTTGGCAGAACTCATGAATTCAGTAGTCACTATTATTAGTGAATGTTGTCATGTGTCTCGTATTGTCGCACTCTCTGATTCTACAGTCACCTTGTGTGGATTAATGCTCCATCCGCGAAATGGCAAACTTTTGTTGGTAATCGCGTCGCAAAAATACAGGATTCTTGTATACAGGAGTGGATGCATGTTGCCGGAATTGAAAATCCGCTGACTGTTTGTCTAGAGGTTTATCACCAGTTGAGCTTGTGAACTTTCCGTTGTGGCTCTCAGGTCCATCATGGATAGCAGAGGACGAATGCGATTGGCCCGTTCGAACTCAAATGGAAGAGATAGTGGATCCACCGGAGGCGAAAAAACCGTCAGTGTTGACAGTCACAAAATCTCCTGATTGTAACAGCAATGCAGTATATTCATTGATTGGTCGTTGTTCGGATTATGGTCGTCTTTTGAGAATTGTAATTCTTGTTCTCAAATTCTTACGAATCTTACCCCAATCAGAAGAATCAGATTTCGATGTTGCTGAGAGGTATCTATGTAAAGTGGTACAGAAGATACATTTTTCATCTGAGTTTGTGCAATTAGAGAAGGGAGAAGATTGTTCTATGCGCCTACATCGCCTGTCTCCATTCATTGATAAAGGTGTGATTCGCGTTGGTGGTCATTTGTCTCATGCTGGACTGGAATTTGAGACTTGTCATCAGATGATCTTACCAAAATCCGACGCTTTCGTATCAATGTTGATTGATTATCATCACAAGAAGAACTGTCATGCTGGACCTTCGTTATTGTTGTCCTTGATCAGACAGAAATTCTGGATACTGTCTGCTCGCTCTATTATTTGTATTTGTATTTTTAAGTGTAATCATTGTTTCCGTGTTCGACCTAGTAATAATGCAACTATTCCAAAAATGGGTGACCTGCCTGCTTGTCGAGTGTCAAAATGCAAACCATTTGAAAATTGTGGTGTGGATTACACTGGTCCTTTGCGTATTACTATGACGAGACGTCGTAATCCTTGTGTTTTGAAAGCCTACATTTGTCTGTTTGTGTGTATGGCAACAAAGGCGGTACATATTGAGTTGGTATCGGATCTATCAACGCCCATGTTTTTAGCTGCGTTTCGTCGTTTTTTGTCACGTCGTGGACCCTGTCGTGTGATGTATTCCGATTGTGGTACTAATTTTGTAGGTGCCAAGGAACAGTTGCGAAAGATATCTCAACTTTTGAACTCGTCCGAGTTTCAAACCACATTGACTAGTCAACTCGCCGAACACAAAATTGATTGGAAATTCATTCCCCCTGGTTCACCGCATTTTGGAGGTCTGTGGGAGGCAAATGTCAAATCTGTAAAGTTGCATCTGTTCCGAGTAATTGGCAATCAACTTCTCACCTATGAGGAACTGAACACTGTATTGGTGCAGATTGAAGGTGTCCTGAATTCCCGCCCACTGTGTGTACTGAGTGAGGATCCGTGTGAACCGCTGGCTTTAACCCCAGCGCACTTTTTGACTCTAACACCGTTGAAATCGTTTCCCATGCGGGACGTGGACAGTGTCCCTGTGAATCATCTCACCAGGTATGAATTGATTGGTCAACTTATTCAATCGTTCTGGAACCGATGGAGAAGAGAGTACCTGCATGAACTTCAAAGTCGTAAAAAATGGTTGAAATCACCCACTTCTATCAGTGTGGGAACGGTTGTGGTAGTGGACCAACCAAACACACCTCCATTGCAGTGGCCACTGGGTGTCATTGAGCAAGTGTTTCCGGGAAGTGACGGCGAGGTTCGAGTGGCGAGTGTTTGCCTAAAAACTGGTATTTATAAAAGACCAGTAACAAAATTATATCCACTCCCAACTCAATAGTTGTTGTGCTTGTTGCATTTTTCTCTTTGAGTTGTTTTTTGGTGTTGGTGTTTTTGTTCTTTTTGACATGTCTGGATTTTTTCCTTTCTGTGTTTTTTTCAGTTTTTGTAACTTGGCTGAAAAATAGTTTTTCAGAGGCGGGGGTATGGTTTGGCCAGAGCATTCGAATTGTAGCGCCAAATCCCTGACTACAGTTCTGCCAATAGCAGGCTTGTTGGCACCAGTGCCGACCGTCCAGCTGTTTGGCTTGTCGAGAAAAAAAGCCCCAGTCATTCTTGTTTCCGTCCATTCTGTTTGTCTTGTCTTGTCAGCCCGTTGTCTTGTTGTGAAGACCAAGTTTGTATTTTTGTCATGTAATTTCGATCGGAAATTTCTTGTAGATAATTGTTTGAGTGTAGTGTGTGTGAATTATGAGTATAACAGCGTAAATAGTGTTAAATTGAATTAATTTGAATCAGATTTGAATTTATAAAGAATCAGTTTGAGCTTTGTTCAAAACCCAGTACATAGCCTGCAAGTGGAACACAGAATCAACACGAAAAAACAGCCTGGAAGCGAAAACCTGTCTTTTTCCCAGATTTCTTCCCACCCTGAATCTGATCGAAACACCTAATAAAGGCTTCAAAGGGCAAGTAGTCAAGCTTGGATTAAATCTGGTGAGTTTTTGCTCTTTTTATTGTTCATTAATGCAGAGTTTAACTGTACAAATAACCTGGCTCAAATTGAAGATTAAATCTTGCCCCTTGTTTGTATTTGATTATATAAATAGTAAATTACAGTACTCTAGTAGCTCTAGCCTGAGCTTTGTTCAGAACAGAAACAGACGGACAACAATTTTGGCCTTCACTGAGTGAAAAGGGAAAACTCGCTAACATTCATTCAATATTATAATGTAGATGATAATGTGATATATTATAATGGAATAAAACTTGAAATAATGTAATTTCCTTATCACAAAAATGACTTTATAATAGTTCCTAATAACTATAATTTTTATAACCAATGAATACAAATGAAAATAATAGTAGATGGCATAGAAACTCAAAAATAATAACTCAAACTTCTATCCCTCTACCTCAATATGAATTGATTTCAAGGTGAAAAACATAATATTAACAAAGACACAAAAGCTTTCGTGAGGATAGGCCTACCAACCCCATTATTGTATAGTATAGTAGAACTGTGAATGATGTACCATTGAACTATTCAATCGGTTCAATTAAAAAAAAATACTGCACTAATAATAATAATAATAATAATAATATTAATATAAAGTAGGAGGCCCACCGTATTGATAGTGATTGAGGTAGATCACCCTCGATCACCCTCGAGAATAAACAGCGAAAAAGAGAGCGTATGCCTTCCTGATAGAATCAGCATAAAAACAACAAACGTGAGCTCCCATTGTTCTATTGATATAACTTTATTTTCGCATCATTCCCTTGCTTGCTTACCCCCCCCCCCCTTACAAGTCCACACTCCCAAAGTTCGAAACTGCAATTGAAATACTATATCTCGGCTCCAAAACGTGATACAAGCTGACTTTTTATCATAACAAATTATCTTGAATAGCAAGCAAAATCGCTTAGTGACCCAACCTTCACACCAGCCGAAGTGTGCAAGATCACAAAGCAAATTGTATCAAAATACAGCAATATTGTTATAAATTATTGTAATATCTGTTATTTAATGTAAAATTATAAATAAAAATGCAACCAAAAATATATTATTTATGTTAAATTGCACAAAAAGTATGCATGTTATGAATGTTATATAAATGTATCTCCAAAAAAAAAACTTTGAGAAAACAAAATTCTTGTCCTTAAATATGAAATCTATTATTATTGTATCAAAATATTATGAAATGTAATTCAAATCAACAAAAATAATCTTGAAAGCACAGCATTTGTAATCAGCATCAATGAAATCACATCAAGTGTGACACTGTTCGTACACAACCTACCAAGCGTACAAAAGAATTGCTCAAATCAAGTGGTAGACAATTGTTAAGTCACCGAAGTTAATCATGTTCTCACCAAATATATGTAAAAGCCCAGACAAAGAGTCAAAACCTGTAACATCTTGAATAATGGAAATCTATATTTGTTGCGAATATCGCAAGAATCCGAAGAGGATAATATGTTGAATTTTTTGTTATACTTGTTATAGTTGTGGGTCTGCTCATAAGCCACCCTTGAATGGAGGTTTTTAATTTGTTTAACGAAGGATCCAAAGAGACCTCATTAAGTGCCATCTCTAGGAAGGCTGTTCAAAAAGTGTAGTACTAGGTAAATTTAACTGATGAGATGGGGAACAGAGTAGAAAAGCATGCTGGCTCACAAACATTGGTCTTCATAGCTCTACTCTCTCTCAATCGATGCGCTCTCTCACACATCAGTCTTCTCTTTCTAGAGAAAGAAGTTCATTACTTCAGTAGCACCACTATCACAATAATTGACACGTGCACTCACTCTCACATCAGTCTTCTCTTCCTAGAAAAGTCCATTATTATTATTATTATACACTGCATTGTGTACAGTACTTATTCTGTGGCTGTTCTAACATGACTGATCTGCTTTTAAGTAGCCTGGCTATAGATGGTATTCTATTGCTTCAACAGTGTTATCAAAGAACTAATTGTTATCATTTAAGAACAGTGTTATCATTTGACTAATTCTTCTAAATTGACATACAAGTTCATTAATATATGAGTGCACGATCTATATATATAGAAGCAAAATAGCACTCACTCACTGAATGACTCACTCACTCACTCACTCCTCACTCACTCACTCACTCACTCACTCACTCACTCGCAGAATTAAAAATCTACTGGACGAAAAACGTTCAAATTTGGTAGGTATGTTCAGTTGGCTCTTTAGAGGCACACTAAGAAATCTTTTGGCGATATTTCAACTCTAAGGGTGGTTTTTAAGGGTTTGAAGTTTGTCTTTTAGCAATGTATATTCTTCTTATTCCAATATCTTGAAATTATAATTGAAATGTTCATACCATATGTTAATATAGAACTATAATCTAGAGAGTGTACCTCTTTAAAACAGTTGTTCTGGTAACTAAATTGAAAATTTTGTCAGATTGGCATTAAGTTGAGTTGACTTTGTTAGGTTGGCACCAAGTTGGAGATTGAAATGCATTTATCCAGGACCTCCTAAATACCAATTTATCCAGTACCTCCTAAATACCTATTTAGGAAGTCCTGATTTTTTGGGGAAAAATTGATTGGGTACTGCTACTCAATCAGAGCTATTCCTGAGAATATTATATTACTACTAGCCATATTACTAGGGGCAAAGCCCCCTGGCTTTGGCAAGCAAAGCGAGCCTGACAACTAGTATTACATAAATACAGTAAGTGCTGAAGGCTGTTAATAAAATGGTTCATGCATAGACAAAATAATGAAAATCATGATTCTTCATTCTTGAGATTTAAATATATTTATTTTGATTCTAGATAGGAATTAATTTTTCCAGTAATAATATTGTTTGGAGTACAGGATCAAATATTTCAATGTATTTATGTATATTATCAGGGAAAATCACAAACAAAAAATGATTCCATTAATATAATAAATCAAATGAAATGAAATTGGTTCTACTATCCATGATAACATGAAACAGCTGTTATATAGCTAAGGTGAACAATATATTCTCGAGCTCAAAATTTAAGTGGTTTATTCTTTATTTTGTGAATTTCTTTTTCATGTTTTTACAAAAGTTTTACTATCAATCTATCAAAATTCAAAATTGTTTGTTTCATTCTAATCTATACTCTCAGATTGTGATTTGGTATAGAAAATTGAAATAACATATACTATACCTATGTATAATATTTGCACAATTTGAAACTAAATTAGGAAATTGAAAAAGTTTTGGGCAATAACCAGTTTTTTCTTTCCTAATCATTATATTGTTTGTGCTAATCTGATAAATGAATAAATAATTAACAGGGCACAAAAATTCAAATCATACAACAACGCTACATATTGAAATGCTACGATGATTCATAAGCATAGTCTTATTCAGAAGCAAAGTACTTGTGACTGTATTAGCACGATTCAGAACTGGGCTAATATACGGTAGCAGATATTATGAGAAGTACCTAATCCTGATTCACCAAAACAAGTGCAGATCACCATGTACAACGCCTGTAAACAACTGAACAATGGACAGTTGATAACTGTCTATTTCTATATTTTATAAACAATCGAATTATTTCTGGTCAATCATGAATTCAATAGAATCAGCAGGCGCCTGTACCCAAAAAAAGTTATGATTCATATAAGCATAATTTTATTCAGGAGCAAAGTATTTGTGATTCTGCACAATTCAGAAAACATTCCAAACAAGAAGATCGTCAGTCGTTACAATATTGACCCTATTGGAAACCGCCCTCACTACAATGACAAGGACACAGTCTGTGCAATCTTCCCCTCCCCCCCTAACAATAGCACTCCTGGACAATAACAATAAACAGTGTTATACTGTACATTAGTTTTTGCATTCCACCTTTCTTCCAATTGAATACTTGTACCCTATTACCACTTCAAAGAAAGTGAATGTAAATGAAAAAAAAGTGAACAGAGAATTGGAAATCTTGCAGTATACTAGAGGTATTTTTTTATTGCAGAAATTTTCGTTGAAGCATGAACTATTATTCATCCATATTATCCAATAACTTACTTTTTCTCGAGAATTTCAGAACAATTTGTTACCATTTTCATGATTATCAGTTGGAAAATAGTGGCCGAAACACCTAGAACGAATTGCCTGTTTCAGCCCTTTTTCCGAATTATAACATTGCTCTCAATTGTATTTAGATTGTATCCAATGGAAGGAACAATCAGTTATTTCTTTCTCTCATAGCCAAAAGTGCACGATATATTGTTTTAGTGTCAAGTGTGAAGTTTGTAGAAGTCAGGAAATAAAATGGTGTATTCATCACAATATCAGATTTTTCAAATAGTCATTGTTTCGACTCGTCTTCCAATAACCTATTAAAAATATCCTGGGGGCTTTTGTGTGATGATTCTTTCGAGTAAATCTCATGAAGGAGAGAATTATTGTAAAAATTATAATTACCCTTATAAAATAGAAGGTTTGCCAAACAAACAGTTAGTACCCAAGCGATAAGGCTCACTTATCAACAGCTGAGTATAAGATAAGAGTACTGTTTTGTACTACACATCTTTTCAAAGAATTATTTAATAAAATTATAATTATTTTGCCAATTGAGTACAAACCATTTATGAATTGCTCATTGAACTTTTGGGGGTTACACTTTTGTTTACAATTGATCAGATGTTTTGTAACAGCTCAGACACAGCTGACTGACTCAATATTATCAATGTCATGCCAGGTTTTGATGCAGACTATAATATTATTTCTGAAATTAAGAACTATTGAAAAATGATAAAAAATTTCAATAGAAAAATGAAATGTATTATTGTTAAGATTATTTATTACTCACAAAATTACATTATAATGTCGAATGTTGTAGTAACAAACAAGGTCATAGCATGAATATTGTATCATTGATAAGAGCAGCAAAATTAATTATAACAGTTTCGAATATAATAGGAGTTTTATAGAAATATTGAATTATGAATTATTGTTTCAACTGAGTCACATGGTGGATGAATCTCTTTGGCAAGTCTAAGCCAATCATATGTCATAGAAATGGCACCAAAAGGGATGATTGTTTGAAAGCATCATATATAATCTGTTATCAGCCAGCAAACTTGCCTTATCATATATGCTAGTGCATGTACACTGTATAGGGGAACTGTATCTAGAGAATTAAGCAATTCACAAAATTATACAAATTAAGTTATTATTGTAATCAAAGGAATTATATTTTACTGCTTGCCACTGATGTCATGCCTATGTCATAATCATTCTACCAATGGCGAATTTTCATGCAAATTAATTACACTGAGATTCCAAGAAAAAAGGTTCTAGCCAAGAGCTTAGAAGAAGGCAGCACACTTCCCTTTCAAAATCCTCACCATTAAGACCTTGTTAAAAAGTTACCAGAGACCTATTAGTGGAATTTTATTCTATTTTTTTGTATTTTTTATTTGTGAGCCGATATCTAAGGCCAATTATTTATTATTTCATAAAATTATTCATCAATTAATTGTTCTAGAAATTCAATTTAATTATTCCCTTATTCAATTGGTGAAGGAAATATTTAATTAGAATTCACACATGCTAAGACTGAAGCCTGGACCAGCCACCAATCATACAAAATTTGATTTAAAGGAACCACGACCACCAAGAGGATTCACGTGAGTTATTTTATGTTTGGGGCCCCAATATTCGCTTTGAAAAAACATAGTGCAGAAAAATATAACATTTTATCCGGTATAGAATTTATAAGAGCTAGTAGTTGATTAACTATCCTCTGCTGCCAGAACCACAACCTTGAGTGATTCTAAAAATCTTTTATAATTTGTTTTCATTATTTTGAAAAACCGTTGAATTTGTCAATTATAAGGTCTGTTGAATCATGCATGGTATCACGCCAGCACAAGCAAATTTCTAGTTATTTTGTCGATGTTAACTATTTTCAATCTGTAATCCAAGATTCAAATCTGCACTGTCAAATTATATATTTTATTATATTATATTTCCACTTTGTCAATTTGTCTTCTGAGTTCGATTATTTCTTAAGACTGTCAATTATTGTGTCTGACATGTTCTATATTATCAAGAACCGATCAAGTACAATCATTGAAGTAATTGATTCAACCTAGATATTGGAACAGATCTAAGTGGATGTAGTGTGTGGGGTCAGATCGAGATTACCTATTCTCTATCCTTACCTGCTCATATATCAGCTTTCATCTGTGACCAACTTCGGCTTGGGAGCGAATTTTTTCTACTGTATGGCTGATGCAGCTGGAGATAATACAATTTCCCACAATAGAGCATAAAGCCTGACAAGACTCTGTTCTCGAAGTATATTCCGAATGATCTCTGGTCTTCAGTACCCTATCTTAATCCTTCGGAACTTATTAGAGACGCAGTCCCATAGATTATCTACTTCAGGGTTTTTGCTCGACCTATATGATTTTGTATGCTGTTTCATCACAGGTAATAGTTTTTAGATCTCTGTACTCAGTGTTTAGCACCGCTACACTACATCTCAAATTTTATCATTAATCAGTCATAAGAAGAATCAAGGGTGAGCGAGTGTTCATGTCTCCCGCGATTCAGACGATTGTATCGAATCTTGTAGTGACTCAGTCAGTCTGCTGTTCGCTTAGCGTCCAAGCACGTATTTTCGAATTCCTAACCTCAATACTGGGGACTCAGTACAAGATTCATTATATGTGTGTCGACTTAACCTTGGTGGTGATTGTAATTCCCCAAGAAGTACTTCACAATATATATATGAGAATAATTGAGCACTTCCGAAAAAAGCAAAAAACAAAAGTGGAAGGTCATAGCTCTAGCGAATCTGAGGTAATCTTAATATCAGGAAATTGTCTGAGTATTTTCATTTTTTATTCTGATTTGTCTAAATAACCTAACAGATTATGTTCAATTATGTGGGAGGTTGAGTTTATACTTTTTTATTCTTTCAAATGACAATAAGATGATATTATCATAAATGTTTTTATTATTGAATAATAAACTCAATAATGAAAAGTTTTTGGATCTGCTGTTTTAGCACACTTGAATTTAGCGGCCTGAAAGAAACCTGTTCTGACATCAGATGAGAGTCGTCTGCAAACTATGGTTGAGTTCAAAGCCACTGATCAATTCCATTGGGTTTTTTTTACGTTCAGTAAAAAATCTGATCACATATTAGTGATCACAGATGAACCACAGAATGGAAAGTCGGCTAGTATCCTGACACCATAATCCGCCATCTTGAAAGAAAGTGTAGCATTGTAATACAGCAGTAGTTTTAATTTCTAACAAGATGATGCAGTCATGTGTCGTGGTCTTGGTGCACTCAAATCTTGGTTAGATTATAATACCTTCCATTTTGTGTGTATTCTGTGGCTGAACGGTTGCTCATGAGTCATGACTGACAGATGTTTCCCCTGTTGATCATATTATTTGTAAACAGAACTAGAACTTAACCTATTTCATTGTAATCAATTAAAATGGGAAACCATCAGTTCATTGGAGTAGTTTTAAATGCTTTGTAAAATATTTTAAATGTTATTGAATTTAAAAATCTATTAAGACGGGGCGGCAATTAAAAATTATATAATTAAAAATTATTAATCTAAGGCGGCAATTAAAAATCTCATTTCAAATATAAATGACAGTTTTAGTGTTAATAATAAGTGTGCAGCTCTGTTTCTTGATATATCTAAAGCATATGATGCAATTGATAAAAACATGCTTCTAAAAAACTTGATTTATCAGGAGTAAGGGAATTGCCAATGATTGGTTAAGATGCTACCTATCTAATAGGAGTCAAAGGGTCAGAATTAACGATACGTTGAGTGAACCTGGGGACATTACCATAGGTATTCCTCAAGGATCAGTGTTATCAAGTACTTTATTCCTGGTCTTTATTAACGATTTGACGGATGGTGACTTACAGGGAAAGATTACATCTTTTGCAGACGATACAGTTATATTTTATTCGGCCAAAACAAATCAAGGACTTAAAAATAAATTAGAAATGGATCTTAAGCACCTTAGGTGGTGGTTTTGCGAAAATAAATTAACTATCAACACAGACAAATCTAATATAATACAATTTAATCTTCAAAACACGGATCAGGAGTTAACTAGTATTACTTCCATAAATTAGATTGTGCGCAACAGGTGAATAATTTATGTGTAACTGTGAAACTATAAAACAAGCACGTACAGTTAAATATCTGGGCCTCATATTGGATAGTAGGCTCACTTGGTCAGATCATGTTCAGAAGATAAAAAATGAGTTATTTGTATACATAAAGAAGTTCTATTACCTCAGACAGTTATGTCCAAAAGAAGTATTGTTACAATTATACCATGCAATTATTGGTTCTAGAATAAATTATGGAATAATATGCTATGGGAGTGCATACAATGTTCATATTAAACCTGTGATTACTGGTCAGAAACATATATTAAAAATAATTTGTAATAAACCTAAACAATATAGTTCAATGATGCTCTTCAGAGAACTGTCAATATTATCAGTGAGACATTCTTTTCTATTCAAGCATTGCTGGATTTAGCTGAAAATAATTTTGATATTCAACAGATGAGAGAAAGAATAAACCTCAGGAATTCACAGGACATTAACCTCCCAAAACCAAGATTGGAACATTCCAGACGACACTTCAAATACATAGCTATAAAAATATTCAATTCACTTCCAGTAACAACAAGGAAAATAACGTCACATCAGTTATTTAGAAAAGAAATCAAGAAATTCATTTTACAACTAGACAACCCGAATATTTTTTTACTAAATTAATATAGGTCTAAATTTAGTATAATTTACACATTACACGACATGAACACTGCAACAATCAAAGATCATTGAACTCACAAATCCCGTCCGGTATGCGTAAACAGTAAGACAGTATCAAATTTCAATCACTGTATCTTTCTTCAAAACGCATTCATTTATGGTATAATTACATCAGCACTTTGAAAAAAAACGAAACGTTAACTATGAATAAAATTGAACTAAATATGAAAAAAACAGCAACCACTCCGTACATAGTTTTAAGTTTTGTGTAAGTGTGTGTGTGTGTGTGTGTGTGTGTGTGTGTGTGTGTGTGTGTGTGTGTGTGTGTGTGTGTGTGTGTGTGTGTGTGTGTGTGTGTGTGTGTTTGTGTGTGTGTGTGTTTGTGCGCATGTGTGAATGTGTGTGCGTATGAATGTGTGCGCATATGTGAATGTGTGTGCGTATGAATGTGTGCAAGAATGATTATAAATATTGACATATTGATTTATTTCAATATAATACCATATTCAATTATTATGTTCTTCATGATATAATATTTAAATTTGTATATAAATATTTTATTATATATATTCAAGTGTCCCCACACAGGGTAGCCTATAGGGAACACATATTAGAAATTAGGAAACAATATTGTATTTGATTTTTGGAATGCATTTGATTGTATAATTATTTTTTTTTTTTTTGAATAAAGAATTTTTGAATAAAGAATTTGAATTTATGTAATCATGCATTTCTCTGCTCCCAAATACATTATAATGGAATCCATTATTTGTAAACAAACTCGTATTCAGCCATGTCTGTTTACGTTCAGCTACTCTATTTACGTTCTTTTCCATCGGTGGAAAAGTATGATTAACTGATCAGTGAACGAACCAGATATGACATATTTTTTTTCTTATCAGTTAGACCAAGACTTTGAAGAGGTATAAACGCACAATACCTATGCCTTCCCAATGCTAGCTCTTACTTGAAATAAAAGGTTCCATTGATGTATTTTAGCACAAGATATTATATAATATATATTTTTTTGTAATATTATAGATCACAAAAATCTTCAAGATCTTTAGTATATAAAAATCTTCCAGGCTGTCCCCTTAATGGCCGATTTCAATTCCGAATAATCTAGCGCTGCATGTTCTATGTAAATATCTATGATATGTATGATATAATATGATATGATATAGATATGTTCAATATCTATGCATCGTTCAACGACAAAACAGTACTTCGTTTACAGCCACGTTCACTCACCGATCTCATCGTTCACTCACTGATCAGTGGCTTTGAACTCAACCATTAACAATGTCTTTCAGATCTACGTAGGGACTGGAAAACAGCTGCTTTCTGTGCAGTATGGCGAACATCAAAAACATCAAACATCTTAACATAATTATATCTTCCCATCAACGTTAGTAGACAGTTGACTATGATACTACCCGTTCAAAAGCATCGAACATCTTGAAAATGTATGTTTCCATCAACGTTGAAGACAGTTGCAGCTAGACCTGATAAAAGTGCTTACACTCACATTCCAATCTGGTGTGGCGCACTCACACAACTTTTCATGCCGTTATGAAAATTGATCACCTGACGCTAGTGTTCTCGCGCATCTCAAGTCTACTATTCAAAGATTTGAGACAGCTGGTGATAGGACAATAACGCTGGAGACACACGAGGTCTGCTATCTCTTCGTAGTGAATGATTTAATAGAACCAACACTTGCCAACAGTTTGCAATTTATTAATCACATTTTCTCGAATTTCAAGCTTATTTTCAATTTCAGGCGAAAATGTTACTTAACATTAATTGCAGAGATTTGCTATCTTTTCCAATTGAAATTTGTTGAATTGTATATGAAGGCTGATAATTGAGAATCTAAAATAAAACTTTGCATAGATGGGGCGGAGCTCCTGAAATTTTTACAAATATAGGACTTGTTGCAGTTGATAGAGCTTATCAATGACTACTCCAGGTATGAATTTGATCAAAAGCGTTGGAGCCGTTTTTGAGAAAATCGCAAAAACCCCTGTTTTTGACAACATTTTCGCCATTTTGGCCGCCATCTTGGATTGCATTTGATCGAAATTGTTCGTGTCGGATCCTTATAGTGTGAGGACCTTACGTTCCAAATTTCAAGTCATTCCGTTGATTGGGAGATGAGATATCGTGTACACAGACGCACAGACGCACATACACTCATACACAAACACACACATACAGACCAATACCCAAAAAAAAACACTTTTTTGGACTCCGGGAACCTTGAAACGTATAGAAATTTAGAAATTGGTGTACCTTAATTCTTTTCGGAAAGCAATAGTTTCCTTACCTATGGTAATAGGGCAAGGAAAGTGAAATATGAGTTGAATTAAAAATCTGTCAACAAATCTTCGTATTGTCATTACCTCAAAGTCACTAAAAACCATTTTGGTTGAATACAATCTATGTTTGACTAGAATAATTTTAATTGACAGTTTTTTCGCTACCATTAAAATGACAGTTGAAACAACCCCCCGACCATAACAGCTGTGTCATATTGAAGAATTGATTTTAACTATAATATAATTACCATTTCCAAATTCTTCTCATTTAGAATTATGTTATTTGATGAATCATCTTTTATAACCCCCAAGTATTTATTATCAGTGACATTTTTATGGTGAGACAATCACAATTTCACAAATTTGAATTGCACCTGGAGCAGAGCTTTAATTCATCACCTATTTTATTTACTGAGAAGGTTATGAAGTGAGATTAATCTACATTTTCTAATTATGAGGTTTTTCATCTAGATAATGTCATTTGTAATTTGTTTTGTGAGCCATGGTGTGAACTTCATCCCATATCCGACCATGGAAGTGTATCACAGTGCCACAAATGGAAATGTGCCACAGTATCATCCGCAAAGGATTTCATAGTTGAATTTAGAGAAGCTTTATTGACATAGAGATTATTGACATAGAGTTTAAAGAGGATGGTTGATAGCACAGAACCTTGCGGAAGACCATACTATAATGAAGAAAAGTCTGTCACACTATAGTGAGGTCCACGTTATAATGGCAGTATTTGATTAGCAATTGTATTTCTATATTTATCTAACAAAGCGGATAGCGCTATCCCTTTCCCAATTATTCTCTGTTTCCAGATAGTTTTTAAAAAATGTAGAAATAATTGACCGAGCGGAGTGAGGTCTAAGATTCAAGTCGACGGTATTGCATTTCTCTTTATGTTTATAATTATGTTTTTATGTTACTATGTTTATATGTTTATATTTAATTCCGCATTTACAGCGAAACGTGGCAATATATGTTCATGAAATTTGACAGGTATGTTCCTTTTTGAATTTCTCGTCGATGTATACAGAGTGATTCATAATTATGGTAAAATAATTTAATACGTGATAGTAGAGGCAAAAATAAGAAAAAAAGTTCACAAAACATTTATCCACAAACGCTTCATTAGCGAGCTATACAGGGTGAAAGATTTCGCCCGGAATTCAGTTCCTCTGGTGAAATACACCGATGCTGAATTGTTTGGCGACTAGTTTTCGAGAAAATTATGCTGGATTCATATAGAAAAATATCTGAAAAATTGAATAAAACTCGTCTCGAAGCTGTAGTGTGAGTAGTTTTTGAGAAAAAAGTTGAAATATGGAAAAAATCAAGTAGAAAAACACAGACTTCTACGTTTGATGCCCAATAACTTTCTTTAATGACCAGTAAACAAATAATTCCTCGCAATAAAAATTGTAGAGAATTTAATTCTGAAAAGAATGATGTAAGCTGGGTAAACTAACTTCAAATAAAAGTTGGATAAAATGTATTCTTATGTAGTACATTACACCACAAAAATTTGCTGTTTTATGAGGAGAGAACTAATAACTCATAAGTTGTAGCTGATTGCAAATAAAATATTCGGTTTTTTATAAAAAGTTTTTTTTAATGGAAGTAGCATAAATCTAAATGACATTAAACTTATACCAAAAGTAGATAGTAATAGAAGTAGTAGTAGTAGTTAGTAGATCATGCCATTAAGCCTGGGAGGAAGCTCGAACACAAGTAGATGATCTCCTATGATTCCTGCCCAAATGTTTACTGAAAACTGATGTTGTGGAAGATTAGGATTGATGGCATGAGGATTCTCAGCTGCCCAAATATGTTGGTTGTGGACGTTAACGATAGCTGTTCTTGTAAAGTGTGCCTCGTCGGTAAATAAAACGGTTGTTAAAAAGTTTGGGTAAACAAGTTTTACTAAAAACCATCGGCAAATACCAGCACGGGGAATACAGTCTCATGGAAATAGAGTATGAACTTTCTGGAGGTGGTATGGATGTAATTGTTGCTAATTTAGTATCCTCCAAATGATAGATTGATTGACATTAAACTGCACTGACAATTCTCTAGTGCTCTTCTCTGGATGTTCATAAATTTCATTAAGAACTTGTTCTTCTAACTCAACAGTCATAGTAGATCGGGGTCTGCCTGCATAAATGTGCTCTTTGGATATCAAAGAATCTGTTCCAGACAGACTTTGATGAATAGTGGCAAAAAACCTTGAAGTTGGACATACTCGGTTAGGAAAGCTCTCTTGATACAAACGTCTTGCTTCAGTACTATTACAGTAGTGTCCCATTCCATACATTAAAAGAATGTCAGCTAATTCGGAGTATGAATAATGTCTAAGATTACCTGCCATTTTTAAAAAAGTTAGCACTTAACACAAAAGCAAAGTGGAATGGTTACAAATAACTGGTTAATAGATTAAACAAAAAACACAGAGCGGTTACAGTAGGCCTAACTTACAGTTTGTTTTTTCTTTTTGTTCAACAGTGAGCTAAAATATTTCTGAAATTAATTTTCAGCTGATAATTTCTTTTAAATATTTTCTTATTTGAAACATAATAAATCAGCTGTTTTGGAACAGCTGTTATTAAAATCCATGTTTTAATTGCAATCAGCTACAAACTATGAGTTATTAGTTCTCTCCTAATAAAAACAGCAAATTTGTGGTGTAATGTACTACATAAGAATACATTTTATCCACTTTTATTTGAATTTAGTTTACACAGTGTAAAGCTTTTCCTGGGGGAGTCACTCTCACCTCCAAGGATAAGTCGATACACATATAAAGAATCAGATGTGGAATGTAAATAGTCCCACGTTACTGGCCAAATCATGTAAAGCGTTTTTTAAATGCCACACGTTAGGTCTGCAAATCATGTAGTGCTGTTTTTTAACGGCTTCACATTTATAGAGTGAATCTTGTACTAATTCAACGGTGTTGAGGTTATAAATTTGGTAACTGCGTGCATGGACGCTAAGTGTACACCAGACTGATTGATTCACTACAAGATTCAATACAATTGTCGGAATCGCGGGAGGCCTGAACGCTCGCTCACCCTTGATTCTTCTTATGACAGATTGTATGGTGATGAAATTTTTATAAGTAGTGTAGCGATCGCTAAACACTGAATACGGATACCTTAAAATTGTTACCTGTGAAGAATGAGCATACAAAATCATACAGGTCGAGCAAAAATCCCGATGTAGATAATTTACGGGACTGCGTCTCTAATAAGTTCTGAAGGATTAAAATACGGTACTTGGACCAAATATCGTTCAGAATATATTTCGAGAACAGAGTCTTGCCGGGTTTTAAGCTCTATTGTAGGAAATTATATGATCTCCGGCTGCATCTGCTATACAATTGATGTATTCGATCCTAAGTCGAGGTTGGTAACAGATAAAAGCTGATATATGAGCAGGTAAGGACAAAGAACAAATATCTCGATCTGACCCCACTCACTACATCCACTTAGACCTGTTCCAATATCCAGCTTAATTCAATTATTTCAATGATCGTATTCGATCGGTTCTTGATGATATAGAACGTATCAGACACAATAATTGACAGGCTTAAGAAATAATCGAACTCACAAATAAAACATATAAAATCGAACGAAAATCTTACAAATAGGTCTTGGTAACTTTAACGAGGTCTGAACGGTGAGGATTTCAAAGGGAAGTGCTGTCTTTTCTCTAAGCTTCTGGCTAGAATCTTTCTTCTGAGAATCTCGGTGTAATAAATTTGCATAAAAATTTGCCATTGGTGGAACGATTGTGACGTAGACATGACGTCAGTGGCAAGCAATAGAATATAATTCCTTTAATCCCGATATAATCCAATTTATATAATTCTTAAAACTGCTTAATCTCCTAGACATAGTTCCTCTCATACAATGTACATGTGCTAGCGTATATGATAAGGCAGGTTTGTTGTCTGATAATAGATTAACATGTGTTGCTTTCAAACGATCACCTTTTGGTGCTATTTCTATGCACTATGATTGGCTTAGGCTTGCCAAAAAGATTTAATCACCATGTGTTCAGTGAAGTAATAGTTAATAAATTAATATTCTTATACAATTTTTATTATGTTTGAGACTGTTATAATCAATTTCTGCCGTTTTATCAATAATATAATGTTCATGCTATGACCTAGTTAGTTACAATAATATAATTTTTTAAGTAATAAATAATTTCAACAATAATACATACATTTTATTTTTATTCGAGATTCTTGGTCCTTTATTGATAGTTTTTACTTTTTTAGAAATAAAATTATAGCTTGCATGAATCTGGCATGACATTTTAAAATTCGTTGAATCAGTCAGCTGTGTTGGGCTGCTTTAAAACCTGATCGGTAGTAAACAAAGTGTAACCTCAAAATTCAATGAGCAGTTCATAAATGGTTCGTGCTTTATTTGCAGAATAATTATAGTTTTATTAAATAATTTTCTAAAAATATTCAGTACAGAACGGTACTCTTATCTAATGTACAGTTACTGATAAGGAAGCTTTATCGCTCGGTCGCTAACCGTTCCTTTAGCAAATTCTTTCGTTTTAAAAGGTAATCACAATTTTCCTCTCTTCTCATGAGGTCTATTTAAAAAATTCATCACAACAGCTTACATCATTCTTTTCAGAATTAAATTCTCTACATTTTTATTGCGAGGAATTATTTGTTTACTGATCATTAAAGAAAGTTATTGGGCATCAAACAGAAGTCTGTTTTTTTCTACTTAGATTTTTTGCATATTTCAACTTTTTCTCAAAAACTATCACACTACAGCTCCCAGACTAGTTTTATTCATTTTTCAGATATTTTTCCATATGAACCAGCATAATTTTCTCAAAAACTAGTCGCCAAACAATTCAGCATCGGTGTATTTCACCAGAGGAACTGAATTCCGGCGAAATCTTTCACCCTGTATAGCTTGCTAATGAAGCGGTTATGGATATATGTTTATATGAACTTTTTCTTTATTTTTTACCTCTACTATCACGTATTAAATTATTTTACCATAATATGAATCACCATGTATATGAGGTTTTTTGAAATTTGCATTTTAAGGATAATACAAAAGGAAAAGGAGTCTCCATCTAACGCCATATTACCGTAAAAATCAGTCTATAGAATTATTTATCATAGATCAGCTGTCGAGTGGATTATTAATTGCATGCGTCATTACATGCAATTAGGATTATTAATTGCATTCGTCATTGCATGCAATTAATATCTCAATGTAACTTGGTAAAACTCAGGAGGTGTTGTGTGGACTATTAATTGCATGCAATTTTTATGCACTATCAAATGCATTATTGATTTCATGCGGTAACGCATGCATTTAATAACTTAAAAAATCTGGTGTGGTGCACTCACACAACTTTCCTTGCCGTTATGAAAATTGATCCCCTGACGCTTGTGTTCACGCACATCTCAAGTCTAGTATTTAAAGATCTGAGCCAGCTGGTGACAGGACAATACGATGGAGACACACGAGATCGGCTATCTCTTCATAGTGAATCATTCAATAGAATTAACAGTTGCAAACAGTTTGCAATTGAATAATAACATTTCTCGAATTTCAAGCTTATTTTCAATTTTAGGTGAAAATGTTACACAAGACATTAATTGTATAAATTTTCATGCTCAATCTTTTCCACTTGAAATGTTATGTTTAAATTGTATCTGAAGCCTAATAATTGGGAAACTAAAATCAAATTTTGCATAGATGGGGCGGAGCTCCTGAAGTTTTTACAGATATGTTACTTTTGGCAGTTGATAGAGCTTATCAATATAACTATTCTAGGCATAAATTTTTATACCTGATGGTTACCTATGTCTATTTACAGTTCTTCAAGATTTAATTACAAGTTTTCAATTTGTCATGCTTCCAGTTATTGTATAGAAACAGCTGAACATTTCTTTTAAAAGGGACATTAGATGATAGGTTTGATTGGGGATCCTATTCGAATAAAAATAACTGATATTCTGTCGCATCAAAATTTTGTTCCGCCATTTTGAATTCAACTTCATTTTTTTCAAATTGGAAGGTAGTCATATGACAAAGTAGGAAGACAGAAAACTAACGTTGGTCATAATTTATTATGATACATGATTTCGATACAGAGTTTCAAGAGAAAATGAATGGTGAAAACCGCACCGATTTCTCAAACCGTTCAAAAGTTATTCTCATTCAAAGATTCTGATAAATCATCCATCTATCCATCATCTTTACTATAATAATGGAGAGAGATGGTTTATACACGTACAGGAAATTATGTAGGAATATTATATTTGACGCATCATCACGTCTGAACTACTGGACTGATTGATTTGAAATTCCGCGTAAAGATTCTTTAATAACCGATGACTCTTGGAGGCATATTTTTAATTCTTCTAGATTTCATTACGTCAAGTTTTCAATTTGTCAAATTTTTAAATAGTCCCTTGCGAAGCACGGGTTACCTGCTAGTAGAGTATGAAGAGGATGGTTGATGGCACAGTACCTTGCGGAAGACCATATTATAATGAAGAAAGGTCTGTGACAATATAGTGAGGTCCATGTTATAATGGCAGTGTATGATTAGCAATTGTATTGCTATCCTAGCGCTATCTCTCTCCCGCTTCGCTCTGTTGCCAGATCGTTTTAAAAATATATATATAATGGATAATTATTTCACAAAATATTTCATCTTGATCACTAGAATCAATTATGAAATCACTGAAAAATATTATTTCTTGCATGATAAAATATTATTGATTATTTTAAAGGAGAATAAACAGTTAATCTCTACAATAAACCCGTATCAGCTACCGTCTATACAAGAGGAACGGCAACGTCGTTCTCCTATCTTTCTCCACTGCAAATATAACGTGGACCTCACTATAGAATAATCATCAATGGTTGAAGACTGAGTTCAATTCATTTATGTTAATTATAGTGTCACAGACTTCGCTTCCAAAAAACTCATTATAGCAAAATTACATTGAAAAACAGAACACAGTCATTTTCCAAATAGACACTTGTTCATTCAAAATAAACTTTCATTGCTAGCTTGGATATTCACTGTAAACTGTCACAATTGTTTCAATGGGAAGTGTTGATGGTATTCATGAGGAATGCTGACAGTCGAAAGTGAGTACACAACTATATTGTTGGGGCATTGAAGAATATGAGATAGAAAATTATGGAAAAAAGTCTGGTGTGGTACACTCACACAACTTTCCTTGCTCATATTCGAAACTAAGATCAGACTTTTGTATATGTGTATATATAATTGTTTTCAGAGTACTTTTTCCTTTGTGTAAATTGTGAAATTCGATGATTTTTTTTTAGTCGTAATTTTTTAAAGTCGTCAAAACAGCTGTTCTACAGATGAAATATCTCGACTATGTGCTCTTTTTATGAACTGCTCTACCTACTTACCTCATGCACGAGAAGGAGGTTACAAAGTCCATTTCTCAAGGATGGGGTGGACCCCCCATTAGTTTCCCAGAAAGGAGACTCATGTCAGTTAATAGAGCTGATAAATAACTATACAGAGTATGAATTTGAAAAAAATCGGTCAAGTTATTTTGAAAAAATCGTGAAAAACATGGTTTTTTTAGTAATTATCCGCCATTTTTCTCAAGTATATTACGGAGCTCCTGCAATTTTCCCAGAAATGAGACTCATGTCAGTTGATAGGGCTTATAAATAGCTATCCATGGTATGAATTTAAAGAAAATCGTTAGAGCCGTTTTCGAGAAAACCGTGAATAACATGGTTTTTTAGTGATTATCCGCCATTTTTCAAAAGAATATTACGGAGCTCCTGCAATTTTCCCAGAAATGAGACTCATGTCAGTTGATAGGGCTTATAAATAGCTATCCATGGTATGAATTTGAAGAAAATCGTTAGAGCCGTTTTCGAGAAAACCGTGAAAAACATGGTTATCTGCCATTTTTTCCGCCATTTTGAATTCAATTCTATTGAATTTCTTATTGTCAGATCCTCATGGTATAAGGACCTTAAGTTTAAAATTTCAAGTCAATCGGTTGATTAGGAATGGAGTTATCGTGTTCACAGACATACACACATACACACACACACCACACACACACAACACACCACACACACACACACACACACACCACACACACACACACACACACACCCACACACACACACACACACACACCACACACACACACACACACACACACCACACACACACCACACACACCACACACACCACACACCACACACACACACACCACACACACACACACCACACACACACACCACACACACACACACACACACACACACACACACACACCACACCACACACACACACACACCCACACACACACACACACACACACCACACACACACACACCACACACACACACACACACACACACACACACACACACACACACACCCACACACACACACACACACACACACACACACACACACACACCACACACACACACACAACACCACACACACACACACACACACAACCACACACACACACACACACACCACACACACCACACACACACCACACACACACACACCACACACACACCACACACACACCACACACACACACACACACACACAACACACACACCACACACACACACACACACACACCACACACACACACACACACACACACACACACACACACACACACACACACACCACACACACACACACAACACACACACACACCACACACACACACCACACACACACACACACACACACACCACACACACACCACACACACACACACACACACAACACACACACACCACACACACACCACAACACACACACACACACACAGACCAACACCCAAAAATCATGTTTTTGGACTCAGGGGACCTTGAAACGTATAGAAAACTTGAAATTAGGGTACCTTAATTTTTTTTGGAAAGCAATACTTTCCTTACCTATGGTAGTAGGGCAAGGAAAGTAAAAAGAAAAGTGAAAATATAGAAACTCGTTGTACTATTATATATGCTTACAAGTTGTTACCACATATCGCACTACTCCAAGTATATTGGCTGAATATTAATCATGGTCTCCCCCCGGGAAGATTGTATGTTGTAAGGTATTCAGACCACGCAAAGCTGAAATGGCTTCATACCCTCCTGCTTTTGTGTTTCTGGGACTTCACGTTTCACCCATAAGATTCACTAGTTCCAAAACCACCCATACCTTCTAAGCCACCCAAAAAAATGCCACCCTCCAGTCAACCCCTAAGTCACTACCCTCATTTACTCACGTAGACTACAAAACAGCAAAAACAAATTGAAGCCGTCTGTTACCGGACAAGTATTATCAGATAACATTGTTGTAAATATGCCAGATTCCTGGAAAAGCTTCTGCTATAGTGAGGTCCACGTTATAATGGCAGTGTTTGATTAGCAATGGTATTGCTATCCTTGTCTATCATTCAACAAAGCGGATAGCGCTATCTCTTTCTCGCTTTGCTCTGTTCTCGTCTTTCAACAATGTAGAAGTGATAATTAATTAACAAAAAATTCCATCTTAATTATGAAAATTCATTATGAAATTATTGAAAAAAAAATTATTGCTCAATAAATTAATATCGGGGGACCGAGCTTTGCTCTGGAGTGTAAAATCATGTAAAATTTGTAACGAAAGATTGAATTTATAGTTTATATTTATTCATTTTCTCAGTCGTACAATAATTTTTACAGTTAAATAAGGAGGCACAACAGGCTTATGCCCAAAATTGTCCCTTTTCAAATTTATACTACAGTCCAAATCAAAATCTAGATTAAGCTACTATCACTCATCAAAATAAAAATTTATTCACACTTCAAAAAAATTTCATATCATTAACCTGCTTTGTTCCAAATTTCGTGAGAATTGTTAAAACCATTCACGAGATCTGGTCACATATATATATATATATATATATATATATATATATATATATATATAATATATATATATATATATTATATATATATATATATATTGTCACGTTATTTTTTTCAATAACGGGTTGCCCCGCTTGGCTGCAGTTGATAGAGCATGAGTGATAAAATTATATAACCCTTGTTGTGGTTCTTAGAATACATATTATACCAAATTCTAACTGACTCGCCCAGGAGCTCCCGCAGTCCTCTGCTCTTGCCGGTTACTGACGTCGGCTGCTCCAACAGTTCACAATTTCTGTGACTGATTTGTCGAAATCCGCAAATATAGATGCGAGAATTTGCACTGCTACAACTTAAAGCTATAATTTTGAGACTCTTCTGGTCGTATATAATGATATTGGATAATTTATATAAATCTCTGGAAAGTATTATTTCCAAAGATTTGACTATCAAGGCTGTATATCGCTGTCTCAACAAACTTATTCGGTGAAGAATAAAGTCGGATGGTAATCTTATTAATACTACAATATTTTTTGTGTAGTTGAGAAGTTGATATTGTGGTAATTATTCATATTGAATGAAAAAGACTAAGAAATTGCCAAAAAAACCACTGATTTATTGATAATAAGAAAGACCGGTTTCGGTTATTACACCATTGTCAATCTCTGATAAACTAAAACTAAATACAAGAGCAGCAGAATTTATACTAGTAGGCGAGTACTGCTATTGGTCGAGGGCATGAACGCCTGCCATTGGCCTAGCTAGACAGTCTCCTCCCCCTCAACGGTGTGACAAAATGGCGGCTTAAGCAACAGAATCGCCATGATAATAAAATTTACTTTGAGTACAAAATAAGAACCAAGAAAACAAGTGTGAAAGATAATAAAACAAATATGTAAATGGAAAAACTATTGACTAATGTATGCTTACAATTTTATGATAAAACTAAATTCGTAGTGTTGTACTGGTTGAAATGAATCTGGTCATTTAAACTATACTGGGAATTTTCCTTAATTACTCTTGTTATTTCTAAAGCCTCTAGAATATTCAAAGATCTGCCTTTGTTATTAACATGCAGAAACTCAACATTCTCCTTAACTGTGAACTTGTGATTATTTGTTATCAAATGTTCTGCAAAGTTAGATTCCCCATTTTGTTTATTCCAATCTCTGATGTGTTCTTTAATTCTACTTTTGAAACTTCTACCAGTCTGACCCACGTAACAAGCATTACAATCATCACATTTAAGTTTGTACACCCCACTTTTATCCCAAATATCAATTTTGTCTTTACTCCAGCTAAATAGACTATTTAAAATCGGTTTGGTCTTGAAAGCAACATGAAATCCATTCCTCTTCAATTCCCTACCTATTTTATCAGATACAAGGCCTAAATATGGGATTGTTATCCAAGTCTCCTCCTCACAGTTTAAGCCTACAAAGCTAGAATTGATTGAAATTTTTCTATTAATTTTACTCAATAATCTGTCCACCATACTTTCTTCATACCCATTTGTGACAGCTATCTGTTTAATTTTAGTGATCTCAATATCAAAATCATGATGGCTCATAGGTATTGTTAGTGCTCTATAGACCATACTATTGAAAGCAGCAAGTTTGTGAGAAATAGGATGACAAGAATGAAGAGGAATGATAACATCAGTATGGGTTGGTTTTCTGAAAATGGAAAACTTGTGAAAACCAGTGCTATGATCTATTCTTAAATCTAGAAAATTCAATACACAATCCTGTTCTACCTCTACAGTGAATTTTATACTCTGATGTAATCCATTCAGATAGGAAAGAAAATTGTCCAGTTGTCTGTTACTTCCTTTCCATAAGCAAATAATATCATCAACATATCGAAACCAGTAAACAATTTTATCTTTGAAATGACTATTTTCAATGATTCTACTTTCTAACTTATCCATAAATAATTCAGCTAGGAGTGGTGAGAGGAGTGACCCCATTGCCAACCCCTCTCTTTGTTCAAAAAATCTATTGTTAAATTTGAAATAATTATGCTGAGTGCATAACTTCATCAATCCTATCAGTTCTTCTCTGAGTGTATGATCATTTATAGAGGCTTCCATTATTTCCTCAGCTCTTTCAAGACTTTCTCCCATCGGAATGTTAGTGAATAAATTAGTAACATCAGATGACACAAGTTTATAGGATGATAGAACAGGAATATGTTTTATATTGTTGACCAACTCCAATGAATTTTTAATACTAAACTTTGGTTGAAAACCTGTTAAAGACCGAAAGGTGCTATTCAGTTTGTGAGCTAATTTAGAGCAGGGGGAATTAACAAAAGATACCACTGGTCTTATTGGAACATTAGTTTTGTGTAATTTAGGTTGACCGAAAAGTCTAGGTGGATATGGATTCATAACTGTTAGATACTTAGTTTCTTTCTTGTTGAATAATTTGGTGGTGGTGGTCAACTTATTTCTAATCAAGCTATTGATTTTGGTGGTGGAATTGGAGTTAATCTCAATAAAATTGTTATCTGCAATGAAATGGTTTACCTTACTTAGATATTCGTCCTTATCCATTATTACTGTAGTGCATCCTTTGTCAGCTTTCAAAATCATCAGGTCATTGGTTTTCATCTTCTTCTTTAAATTCTTCATGATGTCCACCGTTTCTGTGATCTCTGGTCGAAGTTCCCTTGTCTTTTCTTGAAGAATTATGTCAGCACATCTGTTAGTTAGTATTTTGTTCTTTGAGGCTTCCCAATTGCTATCAATGCTGCATGCTAGTCGTTCAAGTTGTTGGTTATCCAAATAGTTATGACTACTGTATTTGTTACCTCGTCCTAGTAACTCTGTCTCTGAGGATGAAAATTGGACTTGTGAGAAATTAGCTACTCTATCAGCAAACTTGTGTTGATGATGAATGATAGGCCTATTATTTAGTGTCGGATGTTGATCTTTGAGAAGTTTCTGCAGTTTTTTGTTTTGAGTGACTGTTTTCTCACTCAATCTCCTAAAAAGTTGTTCCCTACATTTGTTGTCTAGGAAATCCCACTCAGCCTTGTGCAGTTTGCTCGCCAGTTGTATGTGAAGAATATAAATGTAGAAAGATAAGCTATCCCTTATTTTATACCAGTGACTGATCTCCTTCTTAATCCAAAATTTCTGGGCGGTTTTTATGCTCTTCTGTGCAATAGTAGAATGGGGAATCTAACTTTGCAGAACATTTGATAACAAATAATCACAAGTTCACAGTTAAGGAGAATGTTGAGTTTCTGCATGTTAATAACAAAGGCAGATCTTTGAATATTCTAGAGGCTTTAGAAATAACAAGAGTAATTAAGGAAAATTCCCAGTATAGTTTAAATGACCAGATTCATTTCAACCAGTACAACACTACGAATTTAGTTTTATCATAAAATTGTAAGCATACATTAGTCAATAGTTTTTCCATTTACATATTTGTTTTATTATCTTTCACACTTGTTTTCTTGGTTCTTATTTTGTACTCAAAGTAAATTTTATTATCATGGCGATTCTGCGGCTTAAGCCGCCATTTTGTCACACCGTTGAGGGGGAGGAGACTGTCTAGCTAGGCCAATGGCAGGCGTTCATGCCCTCGACCAATAGCAGTACTCGCCTACCAGTATAAATTCTGCTGCTCTTGTATTTAGTTTTAGTTTATCAGAGATTGACAATGGTGTAATAACCGAAACCGGTATTTCTTATTATCAATAAATCAGTGGTTTTTTGACAATTTCTTAGTCTTTTTCATTCAATACTTCAATACTGGTAACTTGATAGATAAAAATGAGATTGGTCATGCATGGATGTAGGGAAACAAAATAAATGATACACCATAAAAATTTATATACGTATATTACACAAAAAATCAACGAATAAATAAATATAGATATGTATAGAGCAACAAGCAAAAATAGTAAATATAAGAACAAAAAATATATCAAAAAATAAAGTATCACAGATCAGCTCAAAATTTGTTTTTAGTTTTTTAGCACGAAACGTTACCATGTGCTTCTTGAATCATTAACCATATGCATTCAGATTATGTAGCTCAGTTATCGACTTGCTGCTGCTTGTCGATGAAAAATCTCAATATATACCGGTATCTTCTTTCCAAATTAATAAAAAATAATCAATTGATAAATTACAAATCTCAATATATATATATATATATATATATATATATATATATATATATATATATATATATATATATATATATATATATATATATATATATAGGTTCATTCCTTAACACAAAGTGGGTCGTTTGCATAAATTTGTACAACTCGTGTTGGTCTGTTCGAGTAAGTTGGTCCAAGCATCTTTAGTTGCTCCACAGACCTATCATGTGATGGCGTTTGTGTAATGGAGTATAATAGTTGACTCCCGTGGGTCTGAGCTTTCGCGCCATTTATTCAGACTGAACTTGATTTGAGGTTATGTATTGAAGTTCGCGCCGTTTCTGTTGTGAATGGAATAATATTCTTCTCTTGTCCTCGTCTGTCAGCTGATTGTTGTCTGCAGAGTGAAAGTGATATTGTGTTTTGTGATGTTGTGATTGTGTCAAAATGTCCAAAAAGATTATTCAAGCAGTGATCAAATTTTGAATTGCTTTAAAGGTAAGTCAGTTATAGAATTATAACTTTTACTTGAATTATTATAATTACTTGTACTATTCAGCTTGCTTCTTGTTCAATTATTTCCTTATGAGATTTAGTAATGCTTTAAGGTTATCAACATTTTGAAACGAAATCAAGAATAAGACACATCAAAAGTAGAAATTAAAAGTAAACCGCATCACTACTCACAGAGTGTACCTATGTAATTGAGTGATTCGAAATAAATAAATGTAACAAAAAATTAAATCGTAAATGTAATTCCTTCATTTCTATCACTACTTACAAGCTCAACTAAATCTGCACAAGAATCTTATTCTATTAGGATATATTCTGTAAATATATACCTGAATAGAATAATTGGTAAGAAGCTCATTGGCAATGAAATTCTCAATTGTGTAAATAAATATTTAGATCATAAAAGTCAAGTTAGTCCTAAAATCATTCCTCTTCAGCCATGTAATTTAATATAAATAACTCTGTTAATAGGTCGAAAGTTAGGAATTTATATGCAAACGATATCAATCCTGGGCCTGGGACTAATGATAAACAGCTAATGAAGCTTTTCTAAACACTACATTTTTGAATGTCCAGGATAGGCTATATCAAACAAATTAAAATATATTTCCCTCTTATGTTATAACTATAATGCTAAGATAATTATTACTGTTTGTGAACACTGGTTAACAAACGATGACTGTAGCTATCTTACAATACCTGGCTATGAACTTGGGTCCTTCTATGGAAGAAAAAATTCCATTCATGGTGGAGCAGCAATTTTTCTAATTAATGGATTGGAATTCAAAGAATTAAGCATAGTAAAGGAACTTTCTATAGAAATAATTTGTGAAGCTGCTGCAATTGAACTTCCAAATGAGAAAATAATTGTTTTGTCATTGTACAGACCCTATAATAATGATGTTAGTTTTTTAACAACTCTCTATCCTGTCTTAATGATATATTATGTGCCATTTATAAATGTAACTATAATTTAATATTATGTGCTGATTTCAATGTCAACTTTAATGTGAATGATAATTTTAATAGAGATCTTTGCAATTTGTTTGAATGTTTTGGTATCCATATTTCTACAAATGAAATCACTAGACCAGGCACACTGAATGATGGCCACTGTATAGATAATGTTGTGACTGATATTCATGATAGCAGACATGTGACCCAAGCTATCAATACACATCTACTGTCAGATCATCATGCCCTACTATTTAAATATATAATAAATGTGAAAAATGACTCTCAAAGTTTTTCTAGTGTAAACAAAAAGCTAGTTAGGTTAGTTAATGATCAGAACACTTATTTATTTGTTAGGCTAATATTAGTATCATACACTGGAGTGTGGTGTATTTGCTTAATGATGCTAATGATAAGTTTAAGAAGTTTTTTGATTTGTATATGTCAGCTGTTAATGCTGCTTATCCTCTTAGAGGTTTCAAAGTTAGTAAGCCTAAGCTGGATGATGGATGGTATACTGCTGATTTAATGAAACTCAAACATAGTTGTGATGAATATTATAGCTCACTGAATTTTTTAAGACTAATCAGTTTAGAGATAAATATAAAAGCTGTAAGAAAGAGTATAGAATTGCTATTAAGAATGCAAAAATGAATTATTTCAACAACAAAATAGAGCACTCAAAAAATAAAACTCAAGCTGCATGGAAGGTAGTTAAAATTCTTACAAATGTCAACAATGAAGCTATTGATTTTTTTTTTGAGATTACGTCCTAAAGACTCCAGTCATGGAGAGTATAAGACAAGACATGTTATTACATAATAATTCTAACACTAAGTAGTTCAACCTAGTTTAGGTTTGAAAGGAATTCTTGTACACTATAAAAAGCTCTATCAACTAAATATTTTTTCATTTGTTTTTTGAAAATCTTCAAATCATCATTACTTTTCAAGATTTGAGGTAGCTTGTTATAAAATTTCTTACCAATATAATCTGGTTTTTGTTCAAATAACCTACTATTGTGACCCATTATATGATAATCTGCTCTGTTTCGCATATTATACTCATGAACATCTGAATTCTGGATCACACCACTCGTTTTCACATGCATTACAACTTCATATACATACAAAGATGGCACAGTTAATAGACCAAGCTTTTTAAATAAAGGCCTACAAGAGTCTAACCTATTCACTTTCTCTATAAATCTGAGTGCCTTCATTTGAATCTTAAACACTCTGTCCATATTTTGTTGAGATGAATTACCCCATACTAAAATAGCATACCTAATATGAGATAGTATAAGTCCATGGTAAGCAGTTAACAGTAGTTTTTTATCATTCAGCCTAGCAAGCTGCTTCACATGATGATAACAACGCTGATTCATTTGACAACTTTTTCATTGAAAAAGTTGAGGAAATTAGTGAAAATGTGCCAGTTAGTGAACATCTCACCTCTCACTACATCGATAAGTGCAAGAGGCTTAATGTACCATTTTTTCCAACCTGTTACTGCAGATTATGTGTACCAGAAAATAAGTAGTCTTAACAACATAATTTGTAATATAGAAGGCACTGATGAAGCAGGATTTCTCTTTGCTGATGATTTTGGTCTCAAAGTTAGTTGTAAATCCGAAGCAGGTGTAAAAAATTGTCTAGTTGATACGGTAGCTCTCTACTACTTAATGATTGTTGTGCTAGTAATTATTATGTTCACCGATAATAGAAATTCAAACAATGAAGTAGGGACTGAACCTTTAAAATTTCTAGGTATTGTTCTTGATCCCAAACTTAATTGGCAACCACATAATATGCAGAGTTAATTAGTGGAAAAAATAGCAAAGGTACTCTACTTGCTGAGAAGGTTAAAGTTAACTGTAGATATTAATATATTATTAAATGTGTATTTCTCTCAAATACAAAGTTTACTGTCCTATGGTATACTATTATGGGGCTCTAGTACTCATGTCTCAAAAATATTTATACTCCAAAAGAAAGCAATTAGATTGATTTGTAATGTTGATATGAGGACCCACTGTAAACCTTTTTTCACAAATTTGGGAAATTTAACTGTCTATTCTTTGTATGTATTATTTAGTGTTAGTTAAGTACATAGTAATCTGGATTTTTTAAAATTAAATAGTGACTGTCATGGATATGAAACCAGAAATAGGAATAATATCAGAGTTCAATAGTTCAGGTTCACAACTTCACAAAAAAATCTTCTGTACACATCTGTTAAACTTTACAATTCATTACCACTAGAAATTAAGGCACTGCCTCTTACATTCTTCAAAAGGAAATTGAAAACTGTACTGAAAGCTGAAAGTTTTTAAGATAACATCCAAGAATTTCATGTAATTGACTGGACCAAATATTTGTAGGCTATAATAATAATAATAAAAAATAAATAGATTTTATTGTCGTAGACCAATATAGGTAATTGACAAAGTCATAGTAATACAATATTACAAAATAATAGAGTCAAAGCAATAGTTTAAAGTCACACAGTATAATAAATTACATCAAGTAGAATCGAAGAACTCTGTCAAACAATAGAAAGGTCTTAAAACCAGCCACTCAAAAAGTAATTTTTTAAAAATAACAATATTTTCACAACATTTCATATCCAATGGCAACTTATTGTACATTCTCAAGCCTATGCTGTCATAGTGTTTCATGCTTATGACAAGACGTTGATGTGGAATATCAATGAGGTCTTTTTTCCTGGTGTTATAAGCATGAATATTGGATCTTTTATTCAAGCTATGGAGATTCTTTCTAGTGTGCATGATTACTTGAAATATATAGAGGTTTATGACAGTCAATATTTTTGTTTTTTTTTGAAAAGAGGTCGACAGTGATCTAGATACCCTGCACCGGTCAATATTCTAATAGCATTTTTCTGCAAAAGCAAGACCTTATTGATGTGACAGCTGTTTCCATATACTAAAATTCCGTATGAAATTATGCTTTGGAAAAAAGCAAAATATGAGTTTCTGAGGTATTTTTCCGGTACAAGATTCTTCAACTGCCTTAACAGATAAATAACCCTAGATAACCTAGCAGAAACGAAATTTATGTGGGGTTCCCAGGTCAACCTGTAATCAAACATTAAGCCCAAAAACTTTAAACTATTGTTATTGTTGTGTGTATAGTCCCTGAGACCAAATGTCATAAGCTGAGTTTTATCCTCGTTTAGTTTAAAGCCATTCGCTGTGAACCACTTGGAAGCCTCCGCCAAGGTATCGGCTGTCATGTTATGTAAAGTGTGTACATCTGAATGAGAATTAAGAAAAGTGGTGTCATCAGCATACAACACAGTCTTGCTGTTGATTGAGAGAGGAAGATCATTTATCATCAATACAAAGAGGAGTGGTCCCAATATTGATCCTTGGGGGACACCGTACTTTACTTTAGCAAGATCGGATCTCTCATTTCCTACACAAACAACTTGCTGGCGATCGCCAAGGTACGATCTAAAAAGACTAAGGCTCCTTCCACTGACTCCATAATAAGCTAATTTTTCAAGCAAAATATCATGATTCACGCAGTCAAATGCCTTGCTCAGGTCACAGAAGGCAGCCTGAGCAAAGCACCTGTTTTCAAAAGACTCAATTACAAATTTTATTAGTGCATCAAAGGCGTCAGAAGTGGATCTTCCCTTCACAAAACCAAATTGATGCTCAGACAGTACCCCAAGATTTACTAAGTATTCATACACCTGTATATACATGACAATCTCTAGAACCTTGGAGAAGACAGGTACTATTTGGATGGGTCTATAACTGGAAGGTTCCTCTTTTGAGCCCTTCTTATGAACGGGAACAACTTTGGAGACTTTTAATACATCGGGGAAAACACCCTGTGTAATACACCTGTTTATACAAATGGTCAGTACTGGCACTACAGAGTGAGCAATAGTTTTGAGAAGACAGCTTGATAGACCATAGAAATCTTCACTCTTCGAAACTTTAAGATTATGAACCACTTTAAAAATCGTCTCTTGACTCACCTCATGAAAAAAGAATAAGCTATTTTGCACTTTATTTACATTATCATTGAGCAAGGCACTGGCTGTAATTGATGGCTTGTCTATCTTCTCGTGCACATCATCTACTGACTGAATGAAATAATTATTAAGTTTGTTTGGTTCAGGAGTAGATAAGTTTACAACATTCTTGTTGAAGGATAAAGTTTTGATAATTTGCCATGCTTTCTTACATTTGTTATTAGAAGATTCAATGATTGATGCAACAGAATCCCTCTTGGCTTCATCCAATGAATTTCTGTACAGTGCTCTGCATCTAAGATAAAGTGTTTTCGAATGTTCGGTTTTTTGTTTTTTGAAGTTTTCATGTAAGAGAGTGAGCAGAATCTTAATCTTACTAAGTTCAGGTGTGTACCAGTCAGCCTTACATTTGAAATTCTTTCTATTATTAACTTGGGAAACTTTTTTTCTACAGGTCTTTCTAGGGATAGTTAGATTGAAATAATATAAAACTGTATTGAGGAAGGATTCGAATATATCACTTGCATCTGACTTTTCCATGACAGCACTCCAATTCACCAAATTCAGAGACCAATCAAATTGTAGTAATTTATCTTTAGTAACAGGTCTTGAAGTAATAGTGACAAAATCGTTAGAACTAGACTCAACAGAACCACAGGGCACACATATCGTGACACAATCATGATCAGAGTAGGAAAATCCTATAACACTTGAATTTGTCATATCAGGTTGAACGTTTGAAATAATATTATCGAGACAGGCTTGGTCTCTAGTGGGCAGAGTATTGAAAATATGATGATTAAATTGTCTCAATAGATTTTTCAAATTATTGGAATGACAGGTTTCCTGATTGACATCAAAGGCAGAATTAAGATCTCCACCAAGAACAATAGTATGGTCATTAAAGCATCGTCTAGACAAAAATAGAAGCAATTCCTCCAATTTGGCTAAAAATACGTAATACGTTTTTGAGTGAGTCATGGAAGGACACAGTAGTACTGGTACTGGATTCCGGAACATCTGGGATATGAGCTGCAATAACGTCTCTATGATGGCGAACATCTGGAGTTGATCCTCCGCGCAGAATCGTCCGAGGCTGACTAATCAGTGGCGTTGATGTTGACGTCAGTGAGTCATCATCAGTGCTGATTATTGCATTCACATCGACGTTGGTTTCCATCTGAATGGAATGAACTGGTTTTTTGGCAGTTTGCTTCTTTTGTGAGTCGTAGCGCGTTGATTTGACTTTCTTAGAGAGAATGCCGCTATCAATTGTCACAAAATCGCACAAAGACTTTCCTACAAAACGTTTTCCACCCTTTGAGTAATGCAGGCCATGCCTTGTGAAATGGTGTCTTTGCAGGTTATTATTGACTTCTCCATATATCACTCTTGATACTCCACAATAAGACCGTATTCTAGCGAAGATTGATTCGTTAGCAAAATGTATTTCATCATTGTGGTGAGTCATATCATACCTAAAAGGTATTGCACAAACAATGAAGTTGGTATCTATTCCCGATGTCAATAGCTTATCCATTCCTTGTTGGATATTGAGATCACATGGCTCATGGTTGCCAAAGTCATTGGACCCCGCCATTACAATCACGTAATCGAACTTTGTCAAATCCTTTATAAATTGTATCCCATTTGCAATATCGTAGTAGTCGGACAAGTGACCTAGGTAATTGTGCATATCTCTACCTTGACTTGCAGCCAGTATCACAATACGCCTCTTCACTGAATTTGAAGATGATAATGATGATGATTCTTTGATAGGCCTCCTTGGTTTCTTCCTGACTGCAGATGCATCGGTTGCACTTACATGCACCTGGGCTCTTACATCAAATGTTGTCGTTTTTCCTCTAGCCAATTGTGATATGGGTGACCCGATCTCCTCCGCATCCAAGACTGAGAAACGATTTGAAGTCTCTATCGAGCTGTCATTGGAAAGTCGTTGAAATCGACAGGCTGATTTAGGAGTGGTGAACTTCATTGGAAGTGCTCTGGTATTTTTCAAAAAAGTTAATTCTGTTTCTAACTTAGAAATTTTATCAGCCGTATACTGTGCATCACTCTGTAAAAGATTAATAATTTCATCTCTTGAACTGAGCTCAACCATTAATTCGTCAGAAGTAGTCTTCAAGGCTTTCAGTTTCAATTTCAACTGATCTATCTCAACATCAGCTCGCTCTTCGTTGCACAGAGAATCATTTAGAACATTAGCTCTGATTCTCTTTTCTTGTGCAAGTGAATTTCTTAGAGAGTTATTTTCGGCTGCGGCGTTCGTCAGATGAACCTTTAAATCCTCATTCACTTTTATTGCAGCATCGTATTTATTCAACAGTGAAATAACTTGTGGAATTATATCTATCACAACCTCTTTCGAAAATTTGTTGGAAATGGAGTCCAACACAGCATGCATATTAAGCGCAATATCTATTACACCACTGTCAATCAAGCCCTCCTTAAGGTCTACCAAATTGCGCTCCATCTGTGACCTCACGGAGTTGCGTCCAGTTCGTGTCAACATCTCATCGAGTATGTCAAATGGGATTGGAAGAGAAAGGAAATTGAAAGCTTAGAGAGCCACCAAAGCAGGGTAAAACGGGAAGCTCCTGAAAGGATTTGAGAGGATAAAGGAAAATGGAAGAAGCAGAAACCAGGTTCAAGACGATGTAATGTTAAATCATAGACCAAACTCACAACATTCGGGTGTAATACAAAAGCAATCAGTGAATCACCACTATCAGAACAGGAGAAGAGAATCAACAGGTGCAAAAAAGACGGCTGGTTGTGAGCAGGGAGATCACTACGTGAGATAGAAATTCAATGTTAAATTCAATGTCAGGCTAATATTATTTGTATATATTAATTGTATTATGTAATATCTAGTACCTATTTTTGACATTTATCAATGCATTGTTAACAATGTCTATGATAATATAGATTCTTATTCTTATTCTTTCAAGAATGTGAACAAAAAAAGGCTTGCTCATTTTTGAAAGTGGATTTCATATTTATTTTTTGTTTGTATTCTAGTTTCCTACATCTTTGTGAGTAATGAGAGAATTGAACAAATACTTTCTGTATTAATTAAATTTATTACTTATAATAAATTAACTTATTACACATGGATGAGTGGATGAATAACCCCCATAATAATTTGAAATTATAAATGGTTTTTGAATTTCAGTATTTTTTTTATTTCTACAATTTATTCCTGTTTATTATTTCATTTATTTTATAATAGTTCCTGTTATATTCAATATAAACAATTTTCATAGATAGAGAATAGCTGCTACAGTATCTTATATTCACTTTCTAGAAAACCACATGAAAATACATGTGAAACAATTGTGGAAAATGCACATTGTAGTGGGTTCTAGCACATACAATATTATTAGATTACAAACTCTACCTCTTCTTTGGTTCTAACCTTCTTATTGTGGAAAACTTTTTTTGAAAATTGCAACTTTGAATGCTTTATTGAAAAACGATGATGCATATCAAAAAAGTATTTTAGCTGTTGTTTTTCTTCCAAAGACTACATTAAAATAATGTGTCATCTAGTGTGATGATCTTTTTCTTCGAGAAATATTAGTTTAATTGAAATAGATGGAAACAGTTAATTAATCAAACTTGAAAAGCTAATTATACATTGAAACAAATCCTGAAACAAGAAATCTAGCTTATTGGAAGAATAGCTTCCAAAATTACTAATGAAGCTAACAATGAAAATCAATGAAAAAAATTCCAATGTCACTTCAAAAATCATAAATTGAATCTATGAAGTGCATCAACAAATCAACTGCATTCAGCCTATCAGCTTGGAAAATTATGTATTATCATAAATTCAATCGAAAGAAAATACTGTAACCATGCCTATTGGAAGAATCCTTACAGACATCGCGAGGAACGGAGAACCAAAAATTGAAATTCTATCAGCCAGTTGCATAAAAGAAAATCAAACCATAAGATGACGTCTTTAATGGAGCCACTACAGCCACTTCCCTGTTCAGCTCTGTATGATGACGTCATCTTATGTTAATTAAATTACATTTTCTTTTGTGCAACTTGCCGTTTGTGTTGGAACTTGGAATTATGACATCCCTATTGTCTGTACAGGTAGATCGGAATTTTCTCTTTTATTATATTCGGAACCTACAAGTTATGTATGGTAGCCATTGAGCTTATTAATTTTTTTTGTCCAAAAAGATGTGGGGCCCTAATTTGAGAATAATTTTCAATATCATTTATCTTATCAATTCGAGTGATAGCTCATTTTACTCTAGAACATGGTATGCCATAGTGGAGTAGGTCAATTTCCACACAGAAAAAACTAAACAAGTAGAATAGAGGACACATTATAAAATTTTTTTGTAACTAACTAGGTTTTGTATGTAATTTATTGTAATTTATCTAATATGTTGCGTAATTGATCTTGTAGTTTTTTTTGGGGGGAAATAAACATTCATTTAATTATTTGTTCATTTTACTCAGCTCTTCAAGGTAGGTTCAATGCATATCGGTTACCTGATTGAACCTTACCTAACCCTAACGCATGCCTTCGCCACGACCAACCTCACCAGACATGTGTATTTTAATGAAATGATTATAAACTCAACTTTTTGGAATGGGATTGCTCCAAAAATACTTCAACAGTGTAATAAATAAGTCAACAGTGCAATTCATTAAAATATACATAGCCTATCTGGTGAGGTTAGAGGTACTAGTGAGGTTTTGTCAGGCAACCGAAATATGCATTGAAACCGCCTTGAAGAGCTGAGTAAAATGAGCTATCACTCAATATGAAAGGACAAATATTAAGAATTCTCTAATTTGGAGAAAAAGAAGAACAAGATGACAAAGAAGGAGAAGCAGAAGAAAAAGAAAAGTTGGGAAAAAAGTAGGTCTTATCCAATGTACCTACAAGGTACTGGTATACAAAATACAAGGTATACAGAATACAAGGTACTGGCCACGAAAAGATGCGCGTTGACAAATCCAAACCAGCTGGTCGGTGTAACGTCATTGGTGCTCTAAAAGTATATTCTTCCTATCTTTTCAATGTTAAATTGAGCAGCTTTGTAAGTCTTTTTCTCAAAAAGTACATAACTTTCCAGTACCATCGACATCCCCTACGATTAATACAAGAATTTATCTTAAATTTTTTTAGAAATTCAATACTTTTGGACGGCTGGATCTTTCAGAATGATCGATTTTGTAAGAGCCTGCTCATCGAATAACTGTTGCTCTCTTATTGAAAATTAACATGCTTTCCCTGGCTCTTTTGTAATTCAATTACTCAATGCTGATCAATTTGATAAAGCGATCATTGAATAAGGAATTAAAAACGTGGAAACATTAATTAGAGTATAATATTATTTCTCTCAACATCCTTCATATCTTGTCTGTATATTACATAGAATCAGTAGAACATCTTGCCGGTTCAACATCTTTAATCCTTTAGGAGTGCACTCTTAATTCAGGAAAAAAATGATATACACATACTTTAACCAGGTGATAGTTGTGTGTTACGGTCACATACAATATTTATCTTTTTTCTTGAGCAGCATTGTAAGTCTTTTTCTAAAAAGTATATAACTTTTAAGTCCCATCGACATCTCCTACGATTTATACAATATTTATCTTCAATTTTTTTTAGAAATTCATCACCTTTGAACTCCTAGATCTTCCAGAATTCTCGATAATGTAAGGGCATACCGGTTTGGAGATAGAGAACTCTCATTTGTTACTACGAGAAGGGATACTCGTAGAATGAATGAATAGATTTTATTTGTCAACATTTGAAAAGATGAATGGCTTCAAAGGTTTTCTACTGGAGGTTTTCTATTCAAAGTTTTAATACCCCAACAATTATAAAGTTGAAAAAAGGTACTGAATGTAGCCTATTTCTCCTATTAATACTTTGAGTGATAATATAGACCTATACTTCTTCAATCACTGTTTTTATCAGCATAATAATTAGGCTTGGCTTGAATACTTTATAGTTATTTCGAGCTTTCTCGTTATTTATTACGTTGTACACATTCGAGCTGTTTCCTTTGTTCATTGTGATATTCTTCTGCAAACTCAACCAATATCTATCCTTTCAAAATTGATTCTAATACCAATCTCAATGCAGAAGACATATAAAGGAAAAGCTAATATTAATTAGATAAAAGTAAAATCAAGAGCGGTTGCAGAGAATAAAGGTTGTTAGTGCAGGGCATTCCATCAGTGATTTGAAAGGAGAATGTGGATGATCAACGGATGAAGATGATAAGCGCACCACTTTCCTCCCTTATGATATTATATTATGATATTTGATGATTTCGTTTGTTATTACCAATCAATTGGATTGATCAACAATTAAATTCCAATTTTATTTTCGATAAAGAACTTTATTGGTTTCAAAATTATTTACACTCAGTGACCAAGGCACAATCTAGTAACATAATTTTTATCACATATACATCACTCACACTCTATGTGGTAGAAAGCCCCAATATATGGAACAAAAGAAAGTATGGGGTGATAGTATAACACTCACATTCATAAATGCATTATAAACTGAATAATTTGCTATTTGAAAAAATATCTTAAAATATGCCCAACTATATTATCTTTCCGGTATAGGAAAATAATGTGGAGATTGAAAATAATTGGAATTTACCACGCACATTATCCTGTTTTAAGTTTATGAGAGTTCAATTTCTAGAATTGAAATGCCCTCCGAGTTGATTAAAGAGATTTTCATCCTTTCTATTCTTTCAAACAGGAATTCAACCGATCACTTGCCTTATAGAATTATCAAGTTTATTAGAAGGAATATATTGTAGGATACTTATAGTATGAATTCATATTCATACGCATACTTTTCAATGTATGATTCATTTTCATTAAATTCATTATTATTGAATCATGAAGAGTTGATTTTCCCTTTCACAAATAAATAAAGAATGAGAGTTCTACAATAAGTACCAATTGAGAATTCCTCTTACAAATAATTAAATTAGAAATATGTGTTTCAGAATACGAGATCAAGTATTCAATACAATTATTGAGAATTCCTCACGCGCAATCCATGCTTTAATATAATATTCGCCCTTATATTTTTTGTTATAGTTTTCAATTGGAAAGATTCAACCAGAAAACTATTTCCTCATCAAGTATGTGAAAGCCATAATTTTCCTGAAAAAAGAGTTCCTCCTAAGGGATTAGGCAAGAAGTTCTATTGATTCTACATATGATATACAGTACACAGACAAGATAAAGGATTGTGAAAGAAATAATAGTACAATCCATGTTTCATGTTCTTAATACCTTATTCGATGATCGATTTATCGAATTCATTAGCATTGAGTAATTGAATTACAAAAGAGCCAGGAAAAGCATGTTAATTTTCAATAAGAGAGCAACAGGTATTCGATGTAGGCTCTTACAAAATCAATCATTCTGAAAGATCCAGTCGTCCAAAAGTATTGAATTTCTAAAAAAATTAAAGATAAATATTGTATGAGTCGTAGGAGATGTCGATGGGACTTGAAAGTTATTTACTTTTTGAGAAAAAGACTTACAAAGCTGCTAAATTTAACATTGGAAATATAGGAAGAATAGATATTTAGAGTACCAATGATGTCACACTGATCATCCGACTCTGATCATTAAAAGATCGAGATGCACGTGGCCAGTACCTTGTATTCCAAGTAACTTGGTGTTATCTACAGCTTCCACTTTTATAGAGAGATAAAATGAATGCATATCGTTTGAACTTGCCGGTTCAAGTTCAACTACCCAATAGCGTTGTAGCGTTGTTACGCGGGAAAAGTTATCCAATTCAGTTCCTTGGCGGGCGACAGCTGAACGAAGCGCGACTTTTGAAAATTTTTGCCTAGCGTCACAACTCTCATAATAATTATGTTTTTTCGGCTTAGGAAGGTGAAGGAGTCATGGGAAAATTCTACAAAAAGTCGTGAATTTTTTTTCATATATTTGAGATTCTTCTAAATTTTTAAATCAATCTGTCCAAATTTAACAAAGTTATAAGCATTTTCAAATGTGATGCTGGTTAAGAATAAAAATAGAGTAATATCCATATTCCCTACCAGACATTCAGCTGAACTTTGAGTTCTCATTTTATTCTATGGAAAAATGAATGCATTTTTAGCATTTCTGAGCTTGGAATCATATTTTTCAAATGTTTCTTCATATCTTTATCCAATCAGGTACAATTTATATAATATACAGTGATGCAGTAATTAAGATTTCTATTACATAAATACATACATTACATATATAAATTAATAAATATATACATTATATAAATTACATACTTGAGTATATTCTTACCATTGAACAGACCAACACGAATTGTAGAGATTTAAACAAAAGACCCACCTTGTGTTAAGGAATGAACCTACACTTCTATGGATGAATACTTCATATACAAATCAATTAATATCAGATAATTTGATAATATTCTAGAGATTGGAGTTATACTCACTAATATTCTATAAGGAATAATTGTCATACTTGGAAGATGTTGGAGTACATTGCTCATTATAATGTAAATGTAGTAACAGTTTGTAGCATTCGATGTTTTAATGATTCCAGTAGTCCTTCATTATTGTACTTTCTTGTGTATGTCACTGCAATGAACTGAATTTATTGATACACGAAATAATTCTAAAATCAATATAACAATAGGCAGTGTTCGGTAAAGATGGTATTGTGATTAAAATTCATTCAAAGACCTGGCATGCTGCCCAAAAGTCTTCATTCAGTTTTAACAATCGAAACCTTGATATTATTCCAGCAAATAAGTTTGAATTTCACGGCCATTCCCCAATTTTATTCAGATGTTCATACCTTAAGATTAGTGTGGTTAATTTCTGATGAGAAAGTCAAAAACATTTTTTTTAATTTCCAATAATTGATAGAAGGGCCATTTGCACAGTGACAGTTTAAACGAAAATTCCATCTTAAACTGGATTAAATCCATATCAAGTCTTGTTTGTTATAATGTGTTACATTTTGAGTTTAAGCCACCAGCTGATTAAATCCAGTTTAAGCTTTGACTGTGCAAATGACTCTTAATTCGGTAATTCCCTTTCAACTGATACAGCTCATTGGGGTTTTCAGGGTAATCTCCTAGATTTCTACATTTATTGAGCATGCTTGACTTATTATGCAACCTCAAATAAATAAATAAATCAACTTTATTAATCAACTTTAAATGCATAAAAAAACGGTGCTTGTACAATTTTTTTCCTTTACATATTCTGACAACATGAAAATCTTAGTCTATTGACAATGCTCTACAAAATGTTTTGAGTTATGTGCAATACAAGTTCATGGAGCCGGTCGCTGGTTGATTCAAACAAATCTCGAATCATTATTACAAAGACGAAGTATGGCAACGTTTGATGGACCTTCATGAGGAGTGGAATTTATTTACTATATATGAGAATTGGCAACACAGCTCAGCAGACCAAACATAGGAGCACATTTCACGCAGCAATTATAATATTGAAGGACCTTCTTGAGGAGTAAAATTTGCATGCAACTCCAATGTTGGCGCCAAATCACTCAAGACCCAACATAGGAGTAGATTTTATATAGCAGAATTATATAAGCACTTTGGAGGTTAGAAAGGACCATCATGAGGTGAATAACTTCACAAGGATCTAGATTAATTATGGATGAATATATCATAAATTGAGTGGAATATAACCATTCAGCAAGTCAAGTTCTTCAGGTATAACATAATAGTTTCATTTTGTGACTATCTGATCAAATTTAAAATGGGGGGTCCCGGGGAACTACATAAGAGTTGAAATTTTACTGGACCCACAACAGGCACAAAAACGTAAATATATATATATATATATATATATGTATATATCTGTATATATCTCAGGGCTTAAGGTTCGGCCTCTGATGGAAATTAGATAAATTAATTCATCCCGTGAACATGAGCTTCATTTATATCTTTATAATTTGCTAATAAATCAATGATTGAGTGAGCATATTTATATTACAACATTAAATTTAATTATTTCTTTCATCTGTGCATCCTTAGACATGTAAATCTGATATAGTTCTTAATTAATAGAATATTTTTTTGTACTTTTCAATACTTGCACAAGTTTTATAATAATTTCAATATTTATATAACCTTCAATGAGCTAGCTTTTTAAATCTTATCTCACTTGAAGCACTGAGGGCGCCCTAGATTTATATAGTTCTCGGTAATTATCACTCATGTGCTGAATTTCTCAAGATGATGGTGGCGATCCGAATTTCCTGTCGTCCTGGATTTGCTGGTGACCGAAGTTTTCTTCTCCAAGGAAATAAATAAATATCTGAATGACTTATGCTTTAATAAAGCATCACTAAGTCTTAAAAAAATTAATTAATGAATTTAAACTTTAAATCTTTCAAACATACAATAAATAATAATTTTTTTTAACTTTTCAAGAATATATATATATATATATATTATATATATATATATATATATATATATATATTATATATATATATATATATATATTATATATATATATATGCATACATAGGCCAAAATTAGAAAAAAACATAATTTTACTTTTACACTTAATATTTCAAATACTGATAGAATTTAAAACGTTCTGGAGCCACTTTTTGAAGCTCATTTTTTTGCAAGCCGGACACATTCCAGTAATGTCTCCTGGCTACATAGGCGAAAGTCCTTTTCAGGGCAATCCAGATAGTTACTTTCTAAGTTGTTTTTCCATTTACATCAAGTTTTTATTTTATTTATTTTATTTTATCATCAATTTATTTCCATCAAAAAATACATAAATAAAACATTTACATCTCAATTCAATAACAAATATTTTCAGGAAATAAATATTCCCCCACATAGACTATTGGTCCGTGTGTGGGGGAAGATTTCCTATCTATAATAATTGTAAAATAAAAAATTCTGCAGAATTCCACCTTAATATTATTCTCACTTAACTATCACAATATTGGAAATATGTTATATAAAGAAAAATAAATATAAATTATTAATCATTTTTTTTAATAAACAGAGCATGATGTCGAGGGTTTCTTTTATTGAAGACTTAGTATTATGTTGGAGTACCTATCTCCTAAAGTTTTTAAATTACTTATTATAATGTTCAGAGTGCTGCATCACAGTACCAGAGTTAACTGAGTTTGAATCAGAATCTACATATAGGGCGAGTTTATGAGGGCGTCTGATGCCTCCCGACCAATACCAACCATGTGACTATTTCCTTTTTACTTTCCTTGCCCTACTACCATAGGTAAGGAAAGTATTGCTTTCCAAAAAAAATTAAGGTACCCCAATTTCAAGTTTTCTATACGTTTCAAGGTCCCCTGAGTCCAAAGCAAAAACATGATTTTTGGGTGTTGGTCTGTGTGTGTGTGTGTGTGTGTGTGTGTGTGTGTGTGTGTGTATCGTGTCTGTGAACACGATAACTCCATTTCTAATCAACCGATTGACTTGAAATTTTAAACTTAAGGTCCTTATACCATGAGAACACGACAATAAGAAATTCAATAAAATTCAATTCAAGATGGCGGGAAAAATGGCGGATAATTACTAAAAAACCATGTTTTTCACGGTTTTCTCGAAAACGGCTCCAACGATTTCTCTTCAAATTTATACCATAGATAGCTATTTGAAAGCCCTATCAACTGACATGAGTCTCATTTTTGGGAAAATTGCAGGAGCTCCGTAATATTCTTGAGAAAAATGGCGGATAATTACTAAAAAACAATGTTTTTCACAGTTTTCTCAAAAACGGCTAGAACGATTCTCTTCAAATTTATACCATAGATAGCTATTTATAAGTCCCATCAACTGACATGAGTCTCATTTCTGGAAAAATTGCAGGAGCTCCGTAATATTCCTGAGAAGAATGAATTTTGTTAAATTTCTACCACGATTTTCTCGAAAATGACTTGACCGATTTTTTCTAAATTCATACCCTGTATAGTTATATATCAGCTCTATTAACTGGAATGAGTCTCCTCCCTGAGAAACTAACAGGGGGTCCACCCATCCCTGAGAAATTTACTTTGTAATCTCTTTCTCGTGCGTGAGGTAGGTAGGTAGAGCAGTTTATTCAAAAGAACACAACATGTCGATATTTTATTTGTCGAACAGCTGCCTGTTTTACTACCTAAACGTAAATTTTACGTACAAGGCTTGTTTTTTTCTTTGGGCTAGTAAACTTCTATAAGGGAAATTTCTGCTAAAAATAATCTCTTTGATATATTTATGCGGGAACGTGTCAACTAGTCTCCCCGACAACTAGTCTCCCAGACAGTAAAGCTCCTTTTGAAACCACATTCGAGGGGATTTACTGACGGCGTCAACTAAGCTCCTGAAAGAGGAGCTTTACTGACGGGGAGACTAGTTGTCGTCAGCGACCGAGGAGCTCAGTTGTCGTCTACGGTCCCGACAGCTAGTCCCCTCTGAACCAGTAGGGGATTTACTGTCGGGGAGACTAGTTGACGCTAGCGTGCAAGGAGTTTGGTTGTCCTCACCGAACCCGACAACCAAGCTCCTCGCTCGCTCTGAGCGCCGGAGTTTTCGCGAGTAAACTGACATAATTATTCATCCTTAAAATTATTCATCGGAGAATCTACAAGATTTGTGAAGAAAGAGTCGCAGACACACAGTTCGGCTTCATGAAGGGAGTTGGTACAAGAGATGCCTTGTTTTGTCTACAGGTCTTGTTCCAACGCTGTAGAGACATGAACTGTAATGTTTTCGCATGTTTCATCGATTACAAGAAGGCATTCGATAGGATTCAGCATGTGAAAATGATGGAGATCTTGAGGAGCACAGGAATGGATGAGAAAGATCTTCAAATCATTCAAAACCTGTATTGGAATCAGTCTTCTACTATAAGGATCAGTGCAGAGGAGCAGACCAATGCAGTTGACATTCTTCGAGGCGTTAGGCAGGGCTGCATCCTTTCACCATTGATATTCAATCTTTATTCAGAGGAAATCTTCAGGGAGGCCCTTGAGAATACTGAAATGGGAGTATTGTTAAATGGAGAAAGCTTGAACAACATCCGATATGCAGATGATACTGTAATTTTTGCTGACAACATGAACAGCCTGCAGGAGCTTGTGAACAAGATAGGAGGCGTCAGTGAACAATATGGCTTGGAGATAAATGTAAACAAAACAAAGTTCATGGTGATAAGTAAGGGAGCAGTGGGAGGATGTGACTTGATGCTTAACACCAAGCCGATAGAGAGGGTACAACAGTTCACGTATCTGGGAACCTTGATCAATGAGAAATGGGATCATTCTCAAGAGGTGAAATGCAGAATAGAAAAAGCGAGGGCTGCATTCAATCAGATGGCAAAACTGTTCAAGAGTCACAACCTTAATATGCACATCAAAATCAAACTCCTCCACTGCTACATTTTCTCAATACTCTTCTATGGGATGGAGTATGGACATTGGCAAGTCAACTGAAAAAAGACTCGAGGCTTTTGAGATGTGGCTGTATAGAAGAGTGTTGAGAATTTCATGGATGGACAGAGTGACCAACAAAGCTGTATTGGAGCGAATGGATAAGGATTTGGAAGTGATGAACATCATCAAGAGCAGGAAGCTTGCATATTTCGGCCATATAATGCGTAATGAAGTAAAATACGGCCTGCTGAAATCCGTTCTCCAAGGAAAGATCTATGGCAGAAGAGGACCAGGAAGAAGGAGAATATCATGGCTGAAAAACCTGCGTACCTGGTTCTCCAAAACTACAACAGAACTTTTCAGGATGGCTGTAAATAAGATAACCATAGTCAGGCTGATCGCCAATATTCGGAACGAATAGGCACTATCAGAAGAAGAAACTGACATATATATTTCATGCACTTACTCTATGGATTTCCTCAAATCACGCCTGGTGTTCCCAGTCATTCATAGCTTTTTTAAGATTTATATCACATTTTTCAAGAACCAATAGTTCAAACTTCATAATGAGGTTCAGCTTAGGTATTGGTTCATATTTTGATGTTCTTATCCAAGCGCCACATTTCAAAACAACAAGCGAGTGAAGCAAGTTCAAAATACCCTTTTGACTGATATGATGTACAAGAGAGATCCGGTTCAATGGGATTTGCAGGCGAGCGAAGTGAGTCCCATTGACAATGCCGGGGTCCAGGGGTCATGGAATTACAGGCAGTGGCGGATGGATGGATCAAGGAGGATCCAGCAGCAATAATATAAAAAACTTGAGTGAATTGAAAAATTTCAAAGTAGAATATTATAGGTTTTATCGATGGAATTATTTGAGACTAGTCGGCAGGCTCGCTTCGCTCGTCTGCATTTTTCATATGGGCATGCTCCTTTCCATCAAAAAGTCAAAAGAGACTTTCAGGAACTGTTTGATTCGAATTATGTAGTGCAGGATGGAAAAAATCGTGTTTCTATTGGTATGAATGAATATTTCTCTGTAGAGACTTTGTTGAGATATTATGGAAATTATTGTATTCAGATCAGGCCTTTAAAATTTGAGATAGGAATTTATTTATTTAATCAATGAGAATTACACAACTTACAGAAAAGTACCACAGGCTTGTACGTGATTATAGGAATGACGTGGTCAACTTACAAAACATTCATATCAAACTCTCTCAAGTATGAATTTTCCGATAAATGGAGAAATATGCATAGAAAACTAAATGAAAAACTGGAGAAAAGAATCCCTCTGATTTATCACCGCCATTACCTCAAGTTTACACTTTCAAATTCAGTTGTTCCTGAAAACCCTGGAAAAACAACTTACTCTGAACTTAAAAAAATATTACACGGACCTGTGGAACATATTCAAACAATTTCTGTCCATAAAGTACTGAAAAACCGAAAAATATAGAAAAATGTTGGAAAACGCCAGCTTTGAGCGTATCTTTGGTGAAATATTGGGCACCTCTCAACATAATATTTTTAGACCCTAGCTGAACATTTGTACCTAATTTAAACGTTTTTTGTTCTCGAAAAAGCTGAGAAAAATAAGAAAAACACTTATTTTGGGCTTGTGTTTGACGTTATACCACAGCTCTTCCAATAAAACATTTTGTACACCTGAAGCAATACCTACTATTACTTTAGTAATGGTAATAGTAGGTATTGCCTAAAGCCCATGTTATACGAGCGCTAATGCCGCGGCGTTAACGCGGCGCTGGCAGCGCTGAACCAAGTTATACACAGCGTTGTTAGCGCGCACTATAAAAGTAACATTGCTAAGTCAATTTATCAGCGCTCGTATAACATGGACCTTGAGGTGCGTACAGATTTACGCGCCACAAACACGTGCAATTCATTTTTTAACAGCTGATGCCAAGCTTTTTATATATGTATCTTTTTATATCCGTTTCTTTACGAATACAGATATAATCAGCTGATGGAAAGTGAATTGGTCGTGCTCGCGGAGCGTGAATCTGTACGCACCTGTTTACCAAATTTGAACATTTTCTGTCTATTACTTCTTTTTAAAACCGAGAAATTCAATTCTATTCAATTCGTTTATTTCCACTTGGCATACAATACATGTACATATTCATATTTGAAATTCAACAAAATAAGAATCACATTTTTACAAAAATAGTACAAGGAACATATTGATTGAGTGGAATTCCCCCAGTAAGACTATGCGTCTGAGATTGGGGGACAGTTCCTGCAAGCAGTATTATTCAGAAGTTATATGGTATTATATTTACTATAAATTACAATATGTGTGATTAAAATTACAAAACTAAGATTCAGATAACAGTAGGTGAATTATAATTGATAACATAATATAGTGTTGGGTAGCTTGATATCTAGAGTGGGAGAGCAAGAGGACCCAAAAACCGGAGGTAATTTATTGTTTTATAAGCCTCTATTATGTCAGAATTATGTTACGTTATGTTAGAATTATGTTACTCTATCATGTTACGTTAGAAAACGCAGAAATGTTCTTAAACGCTGGAAAACCCGCTTATTTTAGGTGTATCTTTTGCATTATTCCAAAGTCCTCCTATTACTACATTCTCACTCCCTAGCTGAGCTTCTGCACTAAATTTGGATATTTTCTGTTCATTTGTTCTCGATAAAGCTGAGAAAACGCAAAAAAAAACGCTGAAAATAATAATATACATAATTAGTTTTGGTTATTTTGAAAAATGTGACGTTTGTTCAGATTTCTAGGTTTTAGATTTGAGAGTTAGAATATTATTACTACCAGCCAACTTCACACCAGCCCCAAGATTGACTTGAATGTTTGAAAATTGTATAGATCATATTTACAAGGCTCTCTTGTTCATTGAAACAATAAGAAGTTTTAGGAATTTATCAATATATTAATAATAGAATCGGCATCCTTGAAGAAATATTTCCAAGAAGAAGGGACTGATCCAAGAAAGGGAGGGTCGTCATTTGGAAATGTTGAAGGGTTTTACAGAAATCAGGTTTTCCCTAACAATAAACTCTTGTTTTGTGACGCCTGCACAGGTCAACTGTATTGTCTGGCGATTACTCATCACAGGCCATACCACTGTGCCAAAATCCCCACTAAAGTGATTATTCAAAATTTGTAGAGAGGATCCATGACTTTGACTAATGTGATTGACATAACAAACGTACCTGCGTCATTTTCGCCCTTAGAACTCTGAAAAATCAGAACAATATCGAGGAAATGTATTATTTTCAACGCTGTTCATTGAGGGACAAAGACAGAAGATTCAGTGGAGGGTGTCAATAGAATAGAATAGAATAGAATAGAAAAAACGTTTATTGAATAAATAAGCTACCTTAAGCGAACCTCAAAGAGGCTGCTTGACAAGGTACTATTATACAAAACATGTAAATTCAAATATAATCTTACATATATCGTCAGTGAACTTTATTTTTACCTAACAGTTAAATTCACTTATCAGTTTATTACACTGTCAAATTTACTTACAGAATTTACTTAACAGTTAAAATTATCATGATATTAATTAATTAATTTTTGGCTCAGCTCTCAAAAATCTAAAGAGTATTATAATATATAGTCAACCTGAACTTACATACAAAAAATAGAACAGAATGAATTACAACAATACAATACATTAATAATGAGTTACATTATGTTACATCTAAAGTGTAATTATTCAACCAAATCTTCAAATTTCTTTACAACAGGCGCATATTAACAAACTCAGCACAATTATCGGGTAAATCATTGAAAGTTCCTGGTACAATGTAGATTAAGGTGTTTCTGGCTAAATTATTCGAAGTTAATGGTACAACCACAGAATTACTCCGATTATAGGAAAATAATGTGGAGTTTGGAAGAAATTGGAATTTACCACACATTATCCTGTTTTAAGTGTATGAGAGTTAAATTTCTAGAATAGAAATGCCCTCCGAGTTGGTTGAAGAGGTTGTCATCCTTTCGTAGTCTTTCAAACAGGCATTCAACCAATCCACTTGTCTTAGAGAATTATCATTTTTTCAGAAGGAATATATATTGTAGGGTACTTATAGTATGAATTCATAATCATACATATACTTTTCAATTAATGATTCATTTTTATTAAATACATTATTATTGGATCATGAAGAGTTGGTTTTCCTTTTCACAAATAAAAAATAAAGAATGAGAGTTTAACAATAAGAGAACAAGTATCATTTGAGAATTCCTCTCACAAATTATAAATGAGAAATATGTGTTTCACAATACGAGAGCAAGTATTCAATACAATTCTCAATAATTACTGAAAATTCCCCACGCGGTATGCATGCTTTAATATAATTATATTCACCCTTATATTTTGTTGTAGTTTCTAATTAGAGAGATTCAACCAGAAAACTATTTCCTGATCAAGTATATGGAAGCCATAAATTTTCTGAAAAAAGAGATTCTCCTCCTAATAATAGTTAACAATAGTTAACACTCACACTTCCTCCTACTCCATCACCTCCTTCTTCCCCTTCTTCTTCTTCTTCTTCCCCTTCTTCTTCTTCCTCTTCTTCTCCTTCCTCTTCTTCTTATTCTTCTTCTTCTTCTCCTTCTCCTCCTCTTCCTTCAGCTCCTCCTCCTCCATTTTTATCTTCATTTTATTCATCTCCATCTTATTCTTCTTCTGCTATTTCTTCGTGTCTTCTTATTCTTCTAGGAGGAGGAAGAAGAGGAGGAGAAAAAGAAGAAACAAAGAAATAGCAGAAGAAGAATAAGGAGAAGAAGAAGAAAATGAAGATGAGAATGGAGGAGGAAGAGGAAGAGAACGTGAAGAAGATGAAGAGCTGAGAATAATAATAAAATCTTCTTATTTTTCTCATTATTCTTATCATCCTCCTTTTCTTCTCCTTATCATATTAAAGAACTTATCATATCAACAGATTATAGAAAAATAGAAATTATATATATTCATAATTCAGCTCTAGTGTTGTCAGAGCAGAAAGCTACATGTCACAAAGGAATGAAATTGTTTGTCTTTTATAATAGGCCACTAATTGGCCTTTGGTTGTGCTTGCAATAATTATTATTGTTGAGGCTTCCTCAGAAAAGAGTTGAAAGCCTGGCAGGCTGCCAGATGCAGCTATAAAAAACCGGATCAAAAGACTGACACTCTCCTTCCATATTCCCATGCCAGCCCACTTTTCCCCTTCCACTCATTTCAAGCCGTTACAAGCGACTGTTGACATGCTTATGCGATCTGGTGGGACAATGCAGAACTAACTTATGCTAACTTATGCGTGATATTATAAATGCACTACGTTGTTATTCTCATTATAGGAGTTTTCTCTGGTACAACGTACAACATACCTCTCATTCCTTGAATCATATCGATTAACTTTCATAACTAAATATTTTTTGCAGAAGTAATTTTCTAAAATCAAAGTAAACAGAAATATACCTTTCATATTCAAAACCTTGCATCTATTCAAAAGGTTCTCATATGAAATATCTCCCTGAGAATTACTGACCAAACGTAAAATCTTCCTCTGTACCGAAGATATTCTTCTAAGATAAACATTGCTAGCAAATCCCCACCCTTGCAATCCATATCTCATAACAGACTCTCTCAAGGCTATATACATCATCCTCTTCACTTTATTAGGTATTAAATCTTTAATATAATACATTTTGGCCAATACCTGTTTGAGTCTATAACAAACATTTTTTATATGAATATCCTAACGAAAATGACTGTCAACTGTTACTCCTAAATACTTATAATTTATACAATTCGATATAAACTGACAATCTCTTGTACATATGAAAATATCTTGCTCCTGCAGTTGGAAACATTCACAGCAATGGAGCTTAATTTTGGGTTCCCGAATTCTTTTCATGTAGGATGAGGTTATATGTAGCACCTTGGTTTTGGTGACATTTATATTTAGACAATTATTATGAGACCATTTAGCTAGAGTATTGGTATCATGTTGTAACCGGGTTTCGGCCACATCTAACGATCTATGAGAGGAAATCAACAAAATATCATCTGCAAACATAAAAATATTACAGTGAATCAAATATCTAGGTAAGTCATTTGTGTAAAGTAAAAACAGGTCAAGAACCTGTTGATGGTAGGAGAAAGCATTCAGCTTTGAATGGAATCCTGGAATCCTAAGCACAAATGCTTCTCCAATGAGAGGAATAAAGTTGTAGGGAAATTTAAGGATGAGGCAGCTTCAATTCCTTTAAAATCTTTTCTGGGATTACGGGAAAAATTGTATTCATATCTTGTAAATAATGAGAAGGAGGAAACTGTAAATAAGTGTGTAGCAAAAGGTGTGAAGACACATGTAAAAAATAGAAAACTTAGTTTTGACTTATATAAGAAATGTTTGATTGAACGATGCCAACATATAGAAAAATGTAATATGTTAAGATCCTTTATCGAATCCTCCATACATCAAATTGAATGCAAAAAGGTTTGTTTAAGCCCGTTCGATGACAAGCGCTTTATTGCAGAGAATGGAATCGATACATTACCATTCGGTCACTACAAAATAGCAAACTGATTGCACAGATCAGTGTGTGTGTAACGAGGTAGTGACCAACACATCGAATTCTGTTTCATGTGTGTCTTCACACAAAGAAGAAGAAGAAGAATGAGTAATATTAGAGCAAAATTAGCAGCAGAGCTTCACTCTGCTGCACGTGTAAATTACCCCACATGTAGATATGAGTTGAAGAACGAGAACGATTTATATCAATCAGATCTGATTGAGATGGGTAGCTTATCTAAATTCAATAAAGGATATCATTATATTTTAGTTGTTATTAATTGTTTTACTAAGTACGCTTATTGTATACCTTTAAAGAATAAGACTGCACAAAGTGTTTATAATGCACTGGAACCCGTTATTCGTAAGAATAAACATATGCATAAGAAATAACATATTTTTCCAGACAAATGGAGGGAAGGAGTATTTTAATAAGCATGTGAGAGATTTGTTAGATAAGTATAATATCAAGCATTATCCTTTTTTTACTGATAAGAAAGCTAGTATCGCTGAGAGATTTAATCATACAATAAAATCAAAAAAATATCAATCTTTAACTGAACGTGGGAGAAAAAACTGGGTTAATAACTTACAAAATATTGTAGATGATTATAACAATACAGTACACAGTTCCATTGGAATGCGACCTAACGATGTAACTAAAAAACATCGTAAATGCATTTTAGAATCACTAAACTCTGCATTTAATAGACGATTCAAATTAAAAGTGTTGAAACAAAAATATAAGCTAGGTGATATTGTGAGAATTTCTAAAAAGAAACAGATATTTGATAAAAAATATCTAATGAATTGGTCACCTGAATATTTCCGAATTGTGAGCATACATCCCACAAGACCTATCACTTACTCATTAGAAGATCTTAGTGGTGAGATAATACAGGGTAGGTTTTATCAAGAAGAAATTGAAAAAACACATTTGAATGAATCTGAAAGAGATGTTTATTTGATAGAGAAAATATTGAGACAAGATAAGGATAAGTTGCTTGTGAAATGGATTGGATTTCCACAACCATCATTCATAAATTGAGAGAACTTATTAGAGTAAGATTGTAAATAATCAGAGTAAGATCATATGTTGTAAATAATGTACATGGTATAATTTTATTGATTCACATTTGTTGTAAATAATTAGAGGAAGATCATATGATGTAAATAATGTACATTGTATAATTATCTATCCACATTTGTTGTAAATAATTAGAGTAAGATCATATGATGTAAATAATGTACATTGTATAATTATCTATCCACATATGTTGTGGTTAATCATTGTAATATTCTTTACATTGTGTGTGTTTTCTAAATAAAAACAACTTGAATTGAATGTTCGCTCTTTCATTTCTCATTTTGTCATAGAGAAGTGTGAAGTAGTATCATGTGGTACGTGTGTAGTTGTTGAATGGGTGAGTACATGTATGTGTGTCACCTAGAAACGCTTCATTAGCGAGTGAACCAGACACATGAAACAGTTGGTTCTGTTTGTATATCTCACTTTCTCAACATGAACAAACTCGTCATTGTAAATTTCTATAAGATAATTGCACAAGAGGAAAAGCCTGTATGGTGTAAGAATGGGGCATTGATGCCACATAATGCTAGAATTCTCATCGTGGGCCCATCTGCATGCGGTAAAACAAATTTATTGTTCAACTTGATTTTTTCCGAAAATGGATTGAGATTTATACATATTTATTGAAATACTAAAAGTCAATATCAAGATAAGTACTTGTTTTTAAGAAAAGTCTTTTCAAAAATGGAAGGTATTGAATTTCATGTGAATGATATTCCCGATAGCATTCCACATCCAAACAATATACCACAATATTCTCTAGTTATATTTAATGATTTACAACTTAGTCACACACCTCAAATAAGGGATTATTTTACTATGGGTAGACATCAAAATATTGATACAGCATATTTAATTCAAAGTTATGGTGCAACACAGAAACATTTCACCAGAGATAATGCAAATATGATTGTTATATTCAAAATTGATCAATTATCACTCAAATTAATACATAGAGACTATGTGGGTGAAGATATTTGCTTCAGAGATTTCAGTAAGTTGTGTTCAAATGTGTGGAATTCTAAGAAGCATAGTTTTCTTACTATTATGACTGAATGTGTAGCTAATAGTGGAAAATATAGGCAGGGTCTGGATAACTTTATTGACATTCAGTAGAGAGTGAGTAGCAGTGAAAGAATGAGGATGTCTCATAGAAGACAAAATGCTAGTGTTGCTCTAATCGATAAGATTAAGATATTGTGGAAAGTTATTAGAGATAAACATAGAAGCATTGTACATTTTGAAAAGCAATCTGACGATTACAGAGAAAAACTTTTTAAACCGATTATCACACCTCTAGTTGGAATGGGGGAAACGAAATCTTCTCACCAATCCAATCAGAGTTTTATACCAAAAAAGGAGGAACAAGAAGAAGAAGAAGAAGATGAAGATGAAGAAAGTATGAATCTAGGAGAAAAGCATGATGATATTAGTGTAACAATAGAAGTAGCATCACCATCAGCAGCTGAAAAAGATCTAAGCATGATCAATTCAAGTATATTTAATTCAACTAGGCTTGAGAGTGATACAAGCAGAAAAATAGAGAAGATAAAGAATCAAGTGCTTGCACAATATTTGTATACATTTCATAGTGAAAAATTGGATAACTCTATTCCTTATGGAATTTCCTATGATTCTCACCGAAAATTATATTTTATGGGTGAGATGGTTGTTAGCTTTGATAACTACTTCTTTTATATTGATAACGAAAAATTCTGAATTACACGTGGTCCATTAGAACTGTTATTTGCCCCAAGACCAAATTCATATCTCTTTGATGAAAAAGATCTAAATAAATACAAGAAGATTTTATCAATAACAAAAGTTCATTTGGATAGACGAGGATATGTGAAATGTAACACTGGTGTAAAGTTTGCTTAATTCAAATGCTGTTTCCTGTTAAAAAAGCAAGTAAGAGAGGTTCAGGGTTATTGAAATTTGCAAAAAATACTTCTAGCAATAGAATTTACCAATATTATGACAACTTTGATGAATTGGTTCAGAGACTTCATTTATTAAAATCATCAAAACTTGCTGGACACTCGGGTCATGATGTTGAGATTGCATCAATTATAGAAGAATTATGTGAAGGTAGAATTTATTGTTTAGTTGCAGAATGAGCGTGCACAGATTCGGAGGTAAAAGCGAGAGAGTCGCTGCGAAGAAAGAGATTGTATGGAATGAACCAGATCTTGACAGTTTTAGTGAGAGAATAATCCAGGCAATTAATCAACAGGGTGTTAGTGAATCTCTGCATTCATATTTAGATTCACAATTATCTAATATAGTTAAGAATATTGGATTGAACAAGATCGAAAAGGAACACATCTTCAGTACATTACAACAGTTATCTGACAATATCAATAGGGGAGTTAAAGAGAAATCTATCAATTTGGAGAATTCTCTACATGATCTCAAATCAACAACAGAGATATTCAGATCGCTCTTGAATACGATCAACAATAATAAAGTTGACAAGAATTATTTGGAAGAGAAATGAAAAGTTATCTCAGACAAGATTAAAAATTTGCAAGTATTAGATAGAAATTATCTAAATACCAGATTGAAACAGCTTAGCACAGAACTTTTTACTAGAGTAGATGAAACTCATACATTATCGGTTGATAAGGAATATTTGGATAAAACTGTGCAGGCATTGAATAACATTGTTATAACAAAACAAGAGTTTGAAGATCGATTATCCGCAATGACTAATACGATAAAGACAAATCTTATGGAGGGGATTGAACAATTTGTTTCAAAAAATGATTTAAATACATTGCTAACTACATTTAGCAAAACTTATGTATTGAAAAATGATCTGAGTAGTGAAATGCAAGCATTTATTAAGAAAGATGAATTACAAGCTTCAGTCAAATCAATTTGTAAGGAAATAGCATCTTCAATTAAAAATACTGAGAATGATGAAGTGACAAGATTACAATGTTCAGCTGCATTCACCAATTATCTCACTTTATTTATACATCGAATAGCCTACCAAATAGTTCGGAACCGAGAGTTAGCTTTCATATGAATTGGATTGAGGCAAAACAGCATAATTTGACAGAAGATCAAGTAGGTGATTTAATTACCGATAGAATGGGTTTAAGTATCTACTGGAATGTTCTAAAACCCTCAATTTAGAATCACATCAATCTTTAACCGATTTTCACTATGCAAATTGCTTGGGAGAAATTGCATGAGAAATATATAGCTACATTCTATTTCAACGTGAGAGAGTGTTCTCTACTTCACAACCATTTTTTCCAAGGTGAAACAAGATTATGCACGAAACGTGTTAATGGTCGAATTTGAGATGAATTAGAGCAGAGATGCATTCATCCTTGTGAGCTCTGTGAAGTAAAATTGCAAAACGTGTTAATGATCAAGTATTGAATTAGACTGGAACCGCATTTGTCCTTGTAAGGTCTCTGAAGTGAAATTTTGAAACGTGTTAATCTTCGACTGAGAGGAGAATTGGTGCATAATGATAATGTCCAAGGTTGTCTCACAGGAAGCTTGTATATGATTGTAATTAGTATATCCTTATCTATAAACGTTGCTACATAGTGCTGTGAGATGAGTGAAAACTACAACAAGAAATGACACACTTCGATATGTCAATTTTCAATGAACTTTCATTGGAGACTTATCCCATTAAAGCATTACATAATGTTTTTCAGTTTGATTGGTTCTATGTTAAGAATGTAAGATTTGGTGAGGATGATTCAATTTATATCAATATAGATTCAGAAGACAACTTTGAATTCACTATTATTCTTCCAAAAGAATATTCAACTGTGCTGAATACACACATAACATAAAGAGTTTTAAAAGCAAAAGATGGGATTTGAATGTTACTGCTGGACGTGTATTCTTGAAAGAATGGTAAAATCTCATCCTAGTTGTCAAGCACATCTAGAATTTATGACAGTAAGATGTTCGTTTCACTTAAATCTGGCAGAAGTTCGTTTCACTTAAATCTGTCAGTAGATTTCCTCTCTCTCTCTCACACATATCTCTTCCTCTGCTATAAATCATCATCAAATAGACCGTGACTAAATGTAATTGGGCTTGACTGAATGTAATTGGAGCATGACTATAATAAATGGAGCATGACTAGAGAAAGTGAGAGAGAGAGAGAGAGAGAGAGAGAGTGAGAGAGAGAGTATCATCGTTATCATCTTCTTCTTCTTCTTCCACCTCTCCTTCTTCTTCCACCTCTCCTTCTTCTTCGACCTCTCCTTCTCCTTCCTCTTCTTCTTCTCCTTCTTCTTCCACATCTCCTTCTTCTAGAGAGAGAGGGAGAGGTTCTTCTCCTTCTAAGGAGCGGCGGAGGGGGCAGGAGAGGTGCGGCAGGAGCGGGGGTGGTGGGGGTATGTAAGATGGGTGCTGGGGGAGGGGGGAGGTTGGGAAAAGTTGTAAAAAAGCTTCTTGGTTCCGGCAAATAGGATCTACTCATGTTACTCTGTTCTTTGACTATCTTTACTATTTTCTTATTATTTTCTTCCACCTTTGACTCTATCTCACATTTATTTTCTAATACTTTTTCCATTACAGTTCCTATGATAGTGGTACCTAGCTCTTTACCTAATATGTCCACCTGTTTTCCTACCTTTCAGTTTTATAAACAGTTTTATTTAGCATTGATAGTAAAGTTGAGTAGGTAAGCTTCTCATCATGCCTCACGCTTGTGGTGCCATGATGTAAAGATGTAGATTTTTGCCCCACGTGTTGGGTGACATTATGTGGTGGTGTGGACTGCCAACCATTCATATGTGGTGCGGTATTTTTGATATTTATAAGAGCGGTTGCTAAAATCCCTATTTAGCAAATAAATTCGCAAAAAGTTAGGGCCATCTGGCTCGCAAATATGCTGGGTTCAGACCACAGCTCTAGCTCAGTGGTAGACGCATGTATTTTCCAAATATAATTAATCACCACAAGGTTCAATGATTTGTTATTAAAAATTCTTACTGCTGCTTCCGTGAAGTTCTGGAAGAATACCAATAAGGAAATCAAAAAGATAGTTGGTGACTGATTACCAGTAACCATGTATCCAATCGAGAATAATGAAGACCAACTATGTTTTTTTCTAGTTGATTTTTAAAACGCTTGTCATGAATACAGGTATTCACCAATTTACCCTTCTGAAATTCCTTGGAACTTACAACGCCAGTTCTTGAAGTTCTCTGGATCCTTATATGATATATTGTGTACTTATTAATATAATTATCGGTAAGATCTTTCTGGCTGAATAGTGTGTCTATCATCAAAGGATGATAAGTAATGAATGCTTCGAATAGGATCAATATTAATTGATTCACTGATTTTATATGCTGCAGAAGATTTTTTCTTGGTATCAAGGCAGCTCAAACTGTATATCATGAGATGAGTTGGGATATAATAAAAACTTCTAAGATTTTGTATGCTGACATAAAACATAAAATATATTCCCATGAAATAATGTATATGAAATATTCTTATATCTATAATTCCAATATAAATAGATTCTTTAATATTTTAATAATTCTCACCAGGTTTATTAGCATTCAGAGTTGTGAGCTTTAAAAATATATATATTATATTTAATACTGATACTTGGACTTTTCAGAATTCAGTCCATAAGTCAATTCAGAATTCTACAACTTAAAACCTGTTCGGTCTGTAGATTTAACAGGACATGCTTTGATCAATGAGCAAATGATAATTAATAAAAATAACAATTTAAAAATCTCAGGGTTTTTTGAGTTCGTGCCATGCATGGAAATAAGCTTCCTACATAAATCAAGTAAATTCATAGAACGTTCTTATGAACTATATGATAGCATTCAACATGTTGCAAATTTCTTAAACTTGAATAAATTTATATAGCACTTTGATCAATTCCCCAATCCACTGCTAAAGGCCTTCTTAAAATGAGCTCATTTAAGACAAATTTCGCACACTCACTATAATGATGTTCTTGAAGGTCTTGTAGAGTAAATTAATTATTCCCAATAATTAATTGGGCAGGTCCTTTTCGTCTCTGCTGGGCTCACGCATGGTCCAGATTTCTTATGAATTTCTATCAGTATCGAAAATATATTTACTGGAATAAATTACAATTAAGAACTCTCTAGCAATACTGAGTTCACAGATAAATAAACATTAATTACATATACCTCACATTTAAATAGGGATTGGCTTGATGCTTTTAAAAATTAATAGGAAGAAAGAACCCTAATCTCCATGTGCTCCTCACAGGTCGAAATCACAAGCCAGAGAGAGTGATTTCTAGAAAAGTTTCATCTCTTCCTTGAACGATTTATAAGCTTCCCTCTGATTGGCTTTCTCATCTCAGTAAGACTCAATGTAATTGGTTCTTCAAGATTCAGGGTTTTCCTAACTTTTTTATACAAAGATAAATAAAAAGTTTTTATACAAATAAATTAAGTGATAGACTAAGAGTATTTTAATCATTAAATCTTGATATATGATGCTACAAAATTATATACATTTAATTTTTTATGTGAGTTTTGTGTACTCTTGGTTTTCATACTTTTTTAGATTGCAATAAATAATCGTGTAACAATAATAGTTGTCCTTATCTATTTACATAAACCTTCCCTAGTGTATATAATATATATTTTGTGAGTAACATTACACTTCAATTCATAATGATTGATCGAACAATCAGCTGATTCGTTAGGTATCGATTCAAAGAACTGTCAATTGATCCTAGATCGATTGATTCATCAGAACAAAACAAAAGAATTCTAACCTCAAAATATACATGCAAACTTTTATTTTTTATGATCTGCCAATAATGAATAAGCCGCTTCATAATTTCTATTTCTGCCATGGAATTCTCATTATTGTTGAATTACAATTTTGCATGATTTTCTTATCGCTTAAAGATAACCTGATTTCTCTTTATCATGAATAACATTTGACCTTACTTGAGCGGTAACTTGACTAGGCTATCTATTCTTTCTATTTTACAATTCTATTAAAGCTCAATAGTTTATATTAAAAGTATTTTGTGGTGTTAAAATACCACGTGACAAGTGTTGTTATTATACAAAGTGAGTCATATGTATGAGAACCCTTCAATAAATTGGAGACTGTTGTAGATATCATACTGTATCTTTCAGCATAAGATATTGGTCAAATACTCTACCTTTTGATGTTTGATGTACAACTGAATTTCAATCCTTCATGAGGGGGTGACTTAGGGGTTGTAACTCGAATATTTTAAATGTAAACATCCATTGCGTGGTACATCATTTTAAAGGCCTTTCTAAAACAAGAAAGATGACGTCAGTTGGATTATAACTTTCTATGTACTTAGTGTACTTAGTTCTATTATTCGTGTTCTGTGAACTCTCCCAGGCCAAATTTTTTTTTCCTCAGCACTCCGCCGAGTTTTTCATAAGAGAACTACGAAACCCTACAGCAAGACACCGTGCAAAGACTAAGTAGCCAGCCACGAAAAGCAACAACAAGAACTGCAAGACTCCAATACTCACACAGATTGGAACCCGCAGACGTTATCATCTCAATCATCTGCTATCCACCATTGCGGGCCAACACCTAAATAGATTTTCACCAATTCCAACACGAGTTCCAGCCGGGAGATTCCTGGACGAACCTCTCGAAAAAATCTTAAGTGGCCTCGAACCAGAACAGTCGACATCTGACGTGCCGAACCAACTAGCTCCAGCGACCCACAATATCAGTGCTCCACGTCCGGACCCTCCACATCTCCTGCAACCTCAACTTCAAGAACTTCACGGATCTCACCAGCTTGAAAAAGGTACAATGGCTTCAAAAATCCTATCAGCCAGCATTACTAATTTAGTACCATTATTTAATGGCGATCTTCTAGAACTCCCCTATTTTTTAAGAATTTGTCAAGAAATATATGATGAATTCTGTAGCCAAAATGTGGAAGCACGAGAGACTAACCACTGGCTTTTATTCCACCACACTTACAGTCATCTCTCAGGGAAAGTCCGTACGGCTGCCCGAGGTTGTAGAACTATTCCTGACTTATTGACTGCAATTAAAAATAATTTTCGCGAAAAAAGACCTATAGCTGACTTAGTAATACAAGCCATGATGCTCAAACCATTCAGTAACGAGTCAACCAATGATTTTCTTGATAAGCTTAAGTACAAAAATAGTGTTATAATCGATCGCTATAGCATGGAGAAACTCTCTGATGACGCAATCACTTACTTGACTAGTCAACTTGATCGCACATTGATGACCACTCTCATTCGAAATGTACCAGCAGACTTTGCTGCTTTCCTTAGGGTACACAAAATTCTAACAATTGAAGATGCTCAAAACAGCTTATTGCATGATTTCGACGAGTCATTTGATTCCAAACCCTCATTTGGTAACTCCCGTAACAATAACTATCGTAACTTTGAAGACAATCGTAATAATTGCTCCAATCACTTTAATGACGGTCGTAATAATCCCAACAGAAACAATCACTACAATAATCAGCAACGAAACGTTCATCCTGGCTTCACCAGACACAACACCCCAAATTTTGAAAATCCTCCTAAATTCCAAAATGGCAGACAATTCAGTAACAATCACAATGGTAGTGCTTTTGCAAATCGGAATCATTCTGATTCCAACACCGTGTCAATGCGCACTGTTTCAAACAGAGCATATTATCAAAATCATTACATTGTAGAAGAGTCTGATGAAAACTCTTCAGTTGAAGAACAGCTCTCCACGTTAACCAAACATATGAACCTTTTGACTGAAAAAATGACCTCACTTACTGATCATTTTTTAGAAACAGGCAGGGACTCGAAGAATTTAACTTAAATAATTGTACAAACCTTTCGAGTCTACCCTATTTTATTGACTACAAAAACCGCAAATGGCTAATAGATACAGGCTTCGAAAAAAACTATATTCACCCGAGCATTCTTACCAAAGATGACCAACTAATTAAGAAAGATTTTATAGTTAAGACCGCCACAGGGGCAAAAATGGGTCACAATTTTATAAAATTTGACACTTTCGAAACATTTGGCACTCGACTCATAGTTCCTTTGCAAGTATTTCCTTTTTCCAATGGCTATGATGCATTATTGGGTTGCGAAACATTAGAACAACTTAAAGCCTCCATTAATTCGTCAAAAATGCAACTTGAATTCGAAAATGGTATCTTTATTCCCCTAAAACGTGAAAAAACTAAAGTTGACCTGAAACGAGGATTGCATAAATACCAACTTCCCGTAAAAGGTAACCTCAAATATGGAGTCGTTCAAAAAATCGAAAATAATGATTTCACAATCGAAGATTCCCTCGTGCAAATTGATGAACAATTTACATATTGTATGATTCATGCCAACCAGGACAAGACTGTTTATCTTGATCCCCTTGACATTGAAGAAGTGCATCGTGTACTCAATCATGGAATAATACCTGATACAAAAAATATCTCGGTCTCTAGCCTCGATATGCAGGAATTGTTCCACTCTTTTAGTGAAATACATTAGATGAAATACACAATGAAATACCCTCTCTAATTTGTACATCTCACATGAACGAAGAAGAAAGAGAATTCATTATGGAATTGTTATCAGAGTTCCCTGAAATAATTAAGCGTGAAAACGACTCTCTAACAAGCAAAAAAACTATATTCACCCAACTATATTCATCGGTGTAAGTCCAGAATTGTCCACGTTCTCAGCTACTCTGTCCGTTCCAAGAGAGGTCCCAAGAGAGTGAGTGAGAGAGACGATAGAGAAAGACACAAAGAGATAGTGTGAGTAAGAGCTGGTAAGAGAGAAAGAGAAAGAGAAAGAGAGAGAGTGAAAGAGAGATTGATTGTTTTTATTATAATGTGAGAGAGAGAGAGAGTGATTGTTAGTCAGGGAATAGCGGCACCTTAGCTTCTAGAACGTCATCAATATTTTTGATTCGATTTAGTTATAAATTTATAGGGTTTTCGCTCAACTGGGAGCCCTATCGTTGCATTGAGTGACTGGATGACTGACTTACGTTGACAGTGCTAGAGAAGGAGGGTATACAGTTGAACCTTGATAACTCGGACCTCGTCTATCATCTATAATCCTCTATAATTCGTAGTGGAAGCTCGGTTCCTTGAAAACACCTCTATAATTCGTTGTAAAGCAATGTATTCCGGCCCCCTCGATAATCCGTAGTGAAAAGAAGCGTTGGCTGATCATTGACTTCTATAATCCGTAGTTTTGTATGCGAAAGCACTCTATGATTCGTATTGTCTGGATTTTTCTATACAACATGGAATAATAATTATTACAGTGTACTATGCTGTCGCTAACTAATCCTTCAGACATGAAAACATCAACCGGGAAATACATAGACTGCAGGACGAAATAATTTTCTATTGACAAACTATTCAATACAATTCGATATTGTATGTCAGCGTAGAAAATTAGTTGAGCTTGATCAGTTTGTGTACGTTAGTTACAAACTAGGAGTAGCCTAGTGTTTTGCGCTAGTCTTCCTGAACAGAATACCATTATCGAACAGAAATTTGAAATCGAACGAAAAAATCTGGTGTGTTGCACTCACACAACTTTCCTTGCCGTTATAAAAATTGATCACCTGACGCTAGTGTTCACGCACATCTCAAGTCTACTTATAGACAAAGATCTGAGCCATCTGGTGACAGGACAATAACGCTGGAGACATACGAGGTCTGCTATCTCTTCATAGTGAATCATTTAATAGAATCAACAGTTGCCAACAGTTTGCAATTGGATGATCACATTTTCTCAAATTTCGAGCTTAATTTCAATTTTAGGTGAAAATGTTACTCAACATTAATTGTAGAGATTTTTATGTTCAATCTTCTCCACTCGATTTTTTTTTGAATTGAATTGAATTGAAAATGCCTTTATTCACATAATAAAACAATAAAACCATACACTACAAGAGAATGTATATCAGAAATGTAACACAAGACAAAAGTTTTGACATAACCCGAAAGGTTGTCTGCCAGGAGTCGGTATCATGCTATCATTTCACTTCCATCTACTAAAAATTTCAAAATAATGCAAAAATTTACACACATGCAATTAAATGATTAAACAGAACAAAAATAATCTATCAACCTTTTCAGAAAAATCATAACTTACTATAAACCGAAAAATAAATATAATACTACTTGCTCGACGACTACATATTTCAATAATTGAACTCCCTTATTAACTCATTTCTAATAGAAGCTGCCCTTTCCACATACCGCGCTAGCATACTCCAATCTTTTCCATTTAACCATTCTATCATCTCCGAAAAAAATTATTTCGTCCTGCAGTCTATGTATTTTCCGGTTGATGTTTTCATTTCTGAAGGATTAGTTAGCGACAGCATAGTACACTGTAATAATTATTATTCCATGTTGTATAGAAAAATCCAGACAATACGAATCATAGAGTGCTTTCGCATACAAAACTACGGATTATAGAAGTCAACGATCAGCCAACGCTTCTTTTCACTACGGATTATCGAGGGGGCCGGAATATATTGCTTTACAACGAATTATAGAGGTGTTTTCAAGGAACCGAGCTCCCACTACGAATTATAGAGGATTATAGATGATAGACGAGGTCCGAGTTATCAAGGTTCTACTGTATACCCTCCTTCTCTAGCACTGTCAACGTAAGTCAGTCATCCAGTCACTCAATGCAACGATAGGGCTCCCAGTTGAGCGAAAACCCTATAAATTTATAACTAAATCGAATCAAAAATATTGATGACGTTCTAGAAGCTAAGGTGCCGCTATTCCCTGACTAACAATCTCTCTCTCTCTCACATTATAATAAAATCAATCAATCTCTCTTTCACTCTCTCTCTCTTTCTCTTTCTCTTTCTCTCTTACTAGCTCTTACTCACACTATCTCTTTGTGTCTTTCTCTATCGTCTCTCTCACTCACTCTCTTGGGACCTCTCTTGGAACGGACAGAGTAGCTGAGAACGTGGACAATTCTGGACTTACACCGATTGCGCTCAGCGGTCAAATAGGAGTGATACATGGCTCCTATACACACGTACACTGTTTACGTCGTGATTTAATCAATGCTAAACACATTATTTGTCCCGCTCTCTTTATCTGACAAGGTGATAGCGCTATATATACTTTCCGATAACCATCTGCTTCACAACGACCATTCCTTCCTACGCGGCTCTAGAAGTGCTCCATTGATTTATTTCGACTTGTGATGAATTTTGAAATCATGAATACATGGAATTTCCAGCTCTGACAGTATGATGAATCGGTTAACGACCGGGAATCCCCCGCTTTGTCAAAACTACACAACCCCCATTAACTGTTCGATAATTAGCACATGTTGACTCTTTCAGTCTGTCCATTTCTGACTGTCTGTTTCTAGAATAAGAACAGTGTTTGCTATGCTGAGTGACGGAGGTTCAAAGTTATTAGTGTTTGAAGGATTTAGGTTTTCAAAAAATATATCTATATTCATCACCCAGATTATCTTTGCCGTTGAAACAAATTCAGAAATGATATGTCGAAACATTAGAATGAATAATTGAGACGATGTGTTTGCTAGAACCAATTTGACGGAGATCATTCATTCAAGATGACTGTATCTTAATGAAAGATTGATCTATTATATTAAATCTTTATTGTAGCCTAGTCTTTCAATATAAATTAGAATGGAATTATAGAATAGAAATCTGTATATCATTAACTAGGCTAATATGTTGTCATAATACAGTAGTGTTTTGCTTGAAGCTTCTTTAGAATAATGGAGTGAATTTGAATATCGCTCCTTCAGTCAGGGAACGAAGGAGGAGAGAGCGGAATGACGTCGTTCACTTTGATACGTTCAATATGGGAGTGGCCAAACACATTCCACTTGACCTACCAGATAGAGAGAGAGAGAGAGGTAGAGAGAGATTAGATTAGATTAGGCTTCTTTATTTAAGTATGTTACAATATTCACTGGCTTATACACTAATTTACATTAAATGATGATAATGCTAGTTATTCAACAAATAACACGAAGTCTGAATAACTAATCAATGAGAATAAATATAGAATGCAATTACAATGATATAATAATGTGATGTAATTTCATAAATCGGCGGTGTTTCAACAAATAAATGTCGATTCTCTAAGAAGGATATAAAATATCCTCCCCATTAACACAAGACCGGGTGAGAGAGAAAGAGGGAATGAGAGAGAGAGAGTGAGAGAGAGAGAGAGAGAAAGAGTGAGAGAGAGATGGGTGTAATAATGCCGCGTGCCAATTCATAGTAAGTGTCCAACCGTGTTAAGAATAAGAAGAATAAGGGAGAGAGGATTCAGATTTACAATAGATTGGGATTGTAGAATGAAGAATCGGGGAAGGAAAATGTGAAGAATGACAAGAAAAAGAAGAAGAAGAAGAAGAAGAAAAAGAAGAAGAAGAAGAAGAAGGAGAAGAAGAAGAAGAAGAAGAAGAAGAAGAAGAAGAAGAAGAAAATGGTGGAGTCGAAGACGAAGGAAGATAGGAAAAAACTCACAAGAACTTCATTTTTTCAGTATTTTTGATGTAGAATCAAGATGTAAAATAATGCAGATACAGTTTATCCCATTCAATTGAAATCTATTGAATCAATATTCACAATGCATGTTTATAAATTCTTCTTCTCCTCCTCCTCGTCCTTTTCCTCCCCGTCTAATCCATCTCCTTCTCCTCCACCACCACTCCTCCTCCTCCTGATCCACCTTCTCTTCCACCACCTCCACTACTTCTTCTTGCTTCCCACCGCTTGCCAGCACAAGGGGAATCGCTGTGGTATTTCTGCCGATTACAGAATGGTGGTAGAGTGATTGATCAGGTCGGTGATGGATGGCCAATAATACACGATCAGTCAAAACTGCAACCAAAACTCCCATGACAACAATCCAAACTATTCCATCCACCCTCCCTCAACCATACATCTTCTCCTAGAACTCACCCTCTTCTCACTCAACTACTCACCCCTGCTTCTCAAACAATATCGACTTCAGTTTATTGTTTTCATATTTAGTTTATTACATACTAGTAGTTCTGTAAACAGCAGACCTAACGCAGTATTCTCATCCAAAAGTACCTGATGTCACCTGTTTTAAATGTTAACAAACTCAGTTCACGTTTGAATTCGTATTCCATAATATTAGTCCAGTCAATGTAGTCCAGTCAATAAAAAAGGGGGTGTGCTTGCAATTTATATTGTAGTTCTGATTTTTTAATAAATTATTTGGGTACATAAGAGAAGTCCAGAACCAATTTCTTCATGCAAAATTTCCTTGTGCTAGATACAGGGTGGCCCAAAAACCTTGTATTTCCGGCTCATTTTCCAGTATTCAGCTATTTCTGCCAAATCTCGTAATCGGACAGAAAAATTTGCTCCCGCCTTTTTTCTAGAATATAGAATTCTGAATAAAATGAGATCATTCGGAACTCTCCATCTCCAATGAGTACTATCTGAGTTATGATTTTTTAAAAACGAGTGAAATTTGAAGAGAGAATCAATTTTTGATGAATTTTAGATTTTGATCAACAATATCTTCCGATTGTTACCATTAAGATGTAAAATTCAAAAACCCTCTGGGCGTATTTTTGTGCTCTACAATCTGAGATCAGGTAGAGCGCTCTATCTCATATAGATTTCCAGGTACACCTGACAACAATGCTCCTTGTATTGTGATAAACACCTAATTTTCAGCATCAATCATCATCACCAACTACATAGTCTTTTCACATTGATATTTCGCACAATGACATAAGTTCATAAGATTATGTTCTATGAGAATCACCCGTTAGATGCACTTAATTTCAGTATTTCCTAGTGGAGAGGCGCGCTTAAGGACACCTCAAGGATCAAAATTTCAAACTCGGATTTTCTTTTGTCTGTCTGTATGTAAAGCGATTACGACCAAACGCGTTGATAGAATTCGATTAGACTTCGCAGGAATATTCCTTTTCAACTGCACGTCGATGTATACACAAGGTTTTTTGAAATTTTGCATTATAAGGATAAGGATAATATGAAAAGGAAAGGAATCACTATCTACTCTGATATCACTATTTATATCATCTACTTTGAAGATAGAATCAATCAGACTATAGAATTATTCATAATGGATCAGCTGAAAAGTGGATTATCCATTGTATGTATTACAAAGATGTATGGCCGTGTCTATTTCTATAAGGTAGGGTTTCAATATTTTTTATGATGCATGCCCATCAGTATCAATATTCTCACATTTGCAAAATAAATTTAATAGGTGATTGAAAATAAAAAAAATGATTAAATGAACTACATAATGCTGAAGAAATTATAATATTCTTGATTAAAAATAATTAATTTTAAATAGTTGAGAAATACTTTTATCATATGGAAAGATTATCACGGAACTGTATAAATTGTCATATGGGATAAAAATGTAAACGTGAACTGAGTTTATTAAAGTAAGTGAGGTTTTGATGTTGGAGAAAATGAATAACAGTTCTTAAGAGTAAATTATGATTCAACTGAATCAACTAGAACAGGTGACATCAGATACTTGTGGATGAGAAAACTGCGTGAGGTAAAATGTTCACAGAATTACTAGTTTAAAGATGACATCACAGGGATGTGCTCTCATCCAGCTTCTCTGTGTATTATGAAAATACCAAGAGTTCTAAAAGTTCGAAGATTTTGAAATCAGCTTCTCTGATTGGTTCTCGTGATATTCAATCATGATTATAATTCAACAGGCTTTTGTACAATCGGTCTTTTAGATATTGAAACCTTTGAAAAGAGCCGAGTACATATTGAAACGTGCTGATGTGAGCACTCGTTACCGACACAAATACAAATTAACAATATTCACTCAAAAATAACAGGAAAAATGTTGTGAGAAATAGAGAGAATAAAGTTCGAAAGGGCACTTTGATTTTTTAATTTTCACCAATCAACAAGTTTTATTCGGAGTGATTCATTTCTTTTTGAATTTTATCTGGCTATAAAATCTTATTGCAATAAACTCATATCGATTCCAAAGAGTCTAAATCAACCGGAATGAACAATAATAGAGAGAAGTGTTAAGTTGAATAGAATGTTCCAACTTGATAAAATTATGGGTAAATAATACGTCGTACGTCAAAAATGTCTTCTCCTAACATATCGTATTTTTAAAAAATACCAAATAGTGTAAACACCCATTTTTCAACTTTTCATTCCTATTCAAGTTCTTCATTGAAATGGAAGCTGAAAACATTTATTTGTATTGATGGGAAGTGGAAGTAACCATATTCCATTTATAGAGAACTTATTAATACTTTTTCCTACAGTTACCCGAAAAAGTGCTCATTCCCGTATGCAAAATACCTTATTCCCACACCCAGTGCGGGAATGTAGAATTGAGTGCGACAAAGACTTTGTATCCATAAAGACTGTTCCATGACCCTCCTAACCCTCGGTCCCGGCTGCCTAGAAAGCAGTCGTTAGGTCATGTCAGCGGCCCTGAAATATTGATCAGTTGCAACCTGAAAACTCTGATACCAGACCTGAGCCAGCCAGGTCACTCGATATTGTTTTTATATCACCCTCCTTTCCACCACTAAATTGAATAAAAATTCATAGACTGATCTACTTGACAGTGCTGTCAACTCGACAATGGATGACGACATTCAACTATGAATAACTGTTCTAATTTATGAAGTGATAGGCGCGATAGAAGTGAAAATAGAAAGTGTTCGGACTTGTTTATAAATAAGGTTCAGTCAATAATGAGGTACTGAGTTTATCAGCTGAGAGAGACACTGGCCTTTAGTAACTTTATACTGATAACACTATCAATTTTCTCATCCAGAGCAATCCTTTACGACGCATACCCATGAGAGTAAACACCATAAAGTGCGCCCTTAGAAAGTGATATCCCCTTTTACACAAGGTTCAAGTTGTAGCTTAAGCTTATGGTAGCTTCAACATCAAGCTTGAGGTCTAAAATTGGTGGCCAAACAGAAACAATGCACTCCTTATCTTTGGCGTGGTGGGCTGTGGGCGGGGGAGAGAATCTGTCCCCGGAGACAAAATAGGGTGTTACGCCAAAGAGGCATCATCTCGGAATATTGTCCACCCCCAAAAACAGTCAACCATTTCCAAGATCATACTTACCCTCACAAGAAAAGTAAAACCTACAGGACGTGCTTGGGAAATTAACGAGGTCTGAAAATCATTCCCCCCCACCACGTTTTCAACCATTTCCATCCCTCCTCTCCTTTCATGTCGCTGGAATCTATGATATAATCATTTCTCAAGGCTCAACATATTATACTGTTCATGTACAATGCTTTGCTTCGTAAAGTTACTATTGAAACATCGCGACTTACACTGAAAGCTGAATTATTTTCCAATAGCATAGTTTTTGTATGTTAGGCCAAAAGCATCTGATCAAGAACTTATTCTTTAACATTCATTTTTGAAGCGTAAGACTATTGATAATTTTAGACAATTTATAATTAGACTATATTACTTAAATTTGCAACGGAGAATGCGCACACTATTCCCAATTTCAATTCATCCCTCATTAAAACAAAAAATCTGGTGTGGCACACTCACACAACTTCCCTTGCTCATTGAACTGTAAGCCTCATTCTTTGACGAGAATAATTTAGGGGAATAACATAATGACGATTGGCGGCTACATATTTGAAACTATGGTCAGACTACTGTATATGGGTATATAATATAATATTGTTTTCAGAGTACTTTTTCCTTTGTGTAAATTTTGAAATTCGATGATTTTTTGAAAGTCGTCAAAACAGCTGTTCTACAGATGAAATATCTCGACTATGTTGTGTTCTTTTTATAAACTGCTCTATCCACCTACCTCATGCACGAGAAGGAGTTTACAAAGTCCATTTCTCAAGGATGGGGTGGACCCCATTGGTTTCCCAGGAAAAAGACTCATGTCAGTTGATAGAGCTGATAAATAAGTATAGAGGATATGAATTTGAAATAAATCGGTCAAGTCATTTTTGAGAAAATCGTGAAAAACATGGTTTTTTAGTAACTATCCGCCATTTTTCTCAATAATATTAAGGAGCTCCTGCAATTTTCCCAGAAATGAGACTCATGTCAGTTGATAGGGCTTATAAATAGCTATCCATGGTATAAACTTGAAGAAGATCGTTAGAGCCGTTTTTGAGAAAATCCTGAAAAACATGGTTTTTTAGTAATGATCCGCAATTTTTTGCGCCATCTTGGATTGAATTTTATTGAATCTCTTATTGTCGGATCCTCATGGTATAAGGACCTTAAGTTTAAAATTTCAAGTCAATCGGTTAACTAGAAATGGAGTTATCGTGTTCACAGACATACACACACACAGACCAACACCCAAAAATCATGTTTTTGGACTCAGGGGACCTTGAAACGTATAGAAAACTTGAAATTAGGGTATCTTAATTTTTTGGAAAGCAATACTTTCCTTACCTATGGTATAGTAGGGCAAGGAAAGCAAAAAAGCATTATGATCAGCTTGTAACTGAAGCTGAAAACGTTACAATGGAGATATGATAAAAAATTCATCAAATAAATCTAGAACTAGTTGGAATGTGATTGATCAATTTAGAGGTGAATGTACTGGAAAGAGAATGGAATCTTTAGCACTTGATATTGAGAACATAGACTACTTATAACTAATCTAGAGAAAATTGCAGCTGAATTCAAAAATTCTTTGCGACTCCTGCTCAAAGAATAAATAATAAGAAAATGAAAAAACACAACACTTACCTAATAGTACTCCTGATAGCGTCCCTAGCTTTCATGTTTTGCCATCACTTTATTGTAACACCTACAAATGAAGAGGAAATCCCACGTATAATCAATAGTTTCAGGCCAAAAATAGCACAGGACATGATGACATCCCGTTGAGGGTATTAAAGAGCTGTTGTGAGGAGGTTGTCCAGCCGCTTGTTTGCATTATCAACTCCATGCTCGAATGAGAGGTATTTCCCAACATTTTGAAGATTGCCAAGGTACTTCCACTTTCAAAAAATGGCAGCAAACATTAAATTAATAAGACCGATTTCGTTATTGACAGCTTTTTCAAAGATTTTTGAAACAATAATACTCATTGAATTGGTAACTTACCTCTCTGAACATAATCCAATTTCACCAAACCAGCATGGATTTGTAAAGAATAGGTCAACTAGTACAGCCCTCATCGAGGTTTTTGAATGTATAATAAAAGATATACAAGGTGGCAACTACACTCTGGACCTACTGCTCGACCTCTCTAAACTTTCCAGTGTGTAGATCATGAGTTGCCTTTGGAAAAATTAACTAGGCTTGGTTTAAGAGGAAAAGTGCATGATTCAATATGCTCTTACCTTTCTGATCGGTATCAGTATGTTTCAATTCATGGTAGTGACGGACAATCAGCTTCAAACCTAATCAGAATATCAACAGGGGTACCACAGGGATCTATTCTAGGAACACTTCTCTTTATACTGTAGCCTATATAGATGACATTTGTTCACTTGTTCTTTTATTTTTACTTTGCTTGCCCTATTACCATTGGTAAGGAAAGTATTGCTTTCCAAAAAAATTTAAGGTACCCTAATTTCATGTTTTCTATACGTTTCATTACTTTCCTTGCCCTATTACCATAGGTGAGAAAGTATTGCTTTCCAAAAAAATTTAAGGTACCCTAATTTCATGTTTTCTATACGTTTCAAGGTCCCCTGAGTCCAAAAACATGATTTTTGGGTGTGTATGTGTGTGTGTGTGTGTGTGTGTGTGTGTGTGTGTGTGTGTGTGTGTGTGTGTGTGGTGTGTGTGTGTGTGTGTGTGTGTGTGTGTGTGGTGTGTGGTGTGTGTGTGTGTTGTGTGTGTGTGTGTGTGTGTGTGTGTGTGTGTGTGTGTGTGTGTGTGTGTGTGTGTGTGTGTGTGTGTGTGTGTGTGTGTGTGTGTGTGTGTGTGTGTGTATGTGTGTGTGTGTGTGTGTGTTGTGTGTGTGTGTGGTGTGTGTGTGTGTGTGTGTGTGTGTGGTGTGTGTGTGTGTGTGTGTGTGTGTGTGTGTGGGTGTGTGTGTGTGTGTGTTGTGTGTGGTGTGTGTGGGTGTGTGTGTGTGTGTGTGTGTGTGGTGTGTGTGTGTGTGTGTGTGTGTTGTGTGTGTGTGTGTTGTGGTGTGTGTGTGTGTGTGTGTGTTGTGGTGTGTGTGTGTGTGTGAGGTGTGTGTGTGTGTGTGTGTGTTGTGTGTGTGTGTGTGTGTGTGTGTGGTGTGTGTGTGGTGTGTGTGTGTGTGTGTGTGTGTGTGTGTGTGTGAACACGATAACTCCATTCCTAATTAACCAATTGACTTGAAATTTTAAACTTAAGGTCCTTATACCATGAGGATCCGACAATAAGAAATTCAATGAATTTAAAAAAATCGGTAAGTTATTTTTGAGAAATCGTGAAAAACATGGTTTTTTAGTAATTATCCGCCATTTTTCTCAAGATATTACGGAGCTCCTGCAATTTTCCAAGGAAAAAACTCATGTCATTTGATAGGGCTTATGAATAGCTATCCATGGTTTGAATTTGAAGAAAATCGTTAAAGCCGTTTTCGAGAAAACCGTGAAAAACTGGTTTTTTTGGTCATTCCGCCATTTTTCTCAAGAATATTACGGAGCTCATGGAATTTCCCAGAAATGAGACTCATGTCAGTTGATAGTGCTTATGAATATCTATCCATGGTATGAATTTAAAGAAAATCGTTAGAGCCGTTTTCGAGAAAACGGTGAAAAACATGGTTTTTAGTCATTCTCAAGAATATTACGGAGCTCATGGAATTTCCCAGAAATGAGACTTATGCCAGTTGATAGGGCTTATAAATAGCTATCCATGGTATAAATTTGAAGAAAATCGTTGGAGCCGTTTTCGAGAAAACCGTAAAAAACATGGTTTTTAGTCATTCTCAAGAATATTACGGAGCTCCTGAAATTTTCCCAGAAATGAGACTTATGCCAGTTGATAGGGCTTATAAATAGCTATCCATGGTATAAATTTGAAGAAAATCGTTGGAGCCGTTTTCGAGAAAACCGTAAAAACCATGGTTTTTTAGTAATTATCCGCCATTTTTTCCGCCATCTTGAATTGAATTTTATTGAATTTCTTATTGTCGGGTCCTCATGGTATAGGGACCTTAAGTTTAAAATTTCAAGTCGATCGGTTAATTAGGAATGGAGTTATCGTGTTCACAGACATAACACACACACACCACACACACACACACACACACATACACACACACACAGACCAATACCCAAAAATCATGTTTTTGGACTCAGGGGACCTTGAAACGTATAGAAAACTTGAAATTGGGTACCTTAATTTTTTTTGGAAAGCAATACTTTCCTTATCTATGGTAGTAGGGCAAGGAAAGTAAAAATCTGGTGTGGCGCACTCACACAACTTTCCTTGCCGTTATGAAAAATGGATCACCTGACGCTAGTGTTCCCTCGCATCACAAGTCTACTATTCAAAGATTTGAGCCAGCTGGTGACAGGGCAATAACGCTAGAGACACACATGAGGTCTGCTATCTCTTCATAGTGAATGATTTAATAGAATCAACAGTTGCCAACAATTTGCATTATTGAATAACCACATTTTCTCGAATTTAAAGCTTATTTTCAATTTTAGGTGAAGATGTTACTGAACCTTAATTGTAGAGATTTTCATGCTCAATCTACTCCACTTGAATTTTATTGTTTCAATTGTATCTGAAGCCTGATAATTGGGAATCTATCTGCATTGCTGGTGCGGAGCTCCTGAAATTTTTACAGATATGGGACTTGTGGCAGTTGATAGAGCTTATCGATGACTATATTAGGTATGAATTTGATCAAAATCGTTGTGGAGCCGTTTCCGAGAAAATCACGAAAAACCCTGTTTTTGACAACATTTCGCCATTTTAGCCGCCATCTTGAATTGCATTTGATCGAAATTGTTCGTGTCAGATCCGTATAGTGAAGGACCTTATTTCCAAATTTCAAGTCATTCCGTTAATTGGAGATGAGATATCGTGTACACAGACGCACATACACTCATACACACACACACACACACCACACACACACACACACACACACACACACCCACACACACAACACACACACACACCCACACACTCATACACTCAACACACACACACACACACACCCACACACACACACACACACACAACACACACACCACAACACACACACACACCACACACCACACCACACACACACACACACCCACACCCACACACACAACACACACACACACACACACACCACACAACACACACACACACACACACACACACACACACACCCACACACACACACACACACACACACACCACACCACACACACACACACACACACCACACACACACCACACCACACACACACACACCACACACACACCACACACACACACACACACACACACACACGAAAGTCGTCAAAACAGCTGTTCTACAGATGAAATATCTCGACTATGTTGTGTTCTTTTTATAAACTGCTCTATCCACCTACCTCATGCACGAGAAGGAGTTTACAAAGTCCATTTCTCAAGGATGGGGTGGACCCCATTGGTTTCCCAGGAAAAAGACTCATGTCAGTTGATAGAGCTGATAAATAAGTATAGAGGATATGAATTTGAAATAAATCGGTCAAGTCATTTTTGAGAAAATCGTGAAAAACATGGTTTTTTAGTAACTATCCGCCATTTTTCTCAATAATATTAAGGAGCTCCTGCAATTTTCCCAGAAATGAGACTCATGTCAGTTGATAGGGCTTATAAATAGCTATCCATGGTATAAACTTGAAGAAGATCGTTAGAGCCGTTTTTGAGAAAATCCTGAAAAACATGGTTTTTTAGTAATGATCCGCAATTTTTTGCGCCATCTTGGATTGAATTTTATTGAATCTCTTATTGTCGGATCCTCATGGTATAAGGACCTTAAGTTTAAAATTTCAAGTCAATCGGTTAACTAGAAATGGAGTTATCGTGTTCACAGACATACACACACACAGACCAACACCCAAAAATCATGTTTTTGGACTCAGGGGACCTTGAAACGTATAGAAAACTTGAAATTAGGGTATCTTAATTTTTGGAAAGCAATACTTTCCTTACCTATGGTATAGTAGGGCAAGGAAAGCAAAAAAGCATTATGATCAGCTTGTAACTGAAGCTGAAAACGTTACAATGGAGATATGATAAAAAATTCATCAAATAAATCTAGAACTAGTTGGAATGTGATTGATCAATTTAGAGGTGAATGTACTGGAAAGAGAATGGAATCTTTAGCACTTGATATTGAGAACATAGACTACTTATAACTAATCTAGAGAAAATTGCAGCTGAATTCAAAAATTCTTTGCGACTCCTGCTCAAAGAATAAATAATAAGAAAATGAAAAAACACAACACTTACCTAATAGTACTCCTGATAGCGTCCCTAGCTTTCATGTTTTGCCATCACTTTATTGTAACACCTACAAATGAAGAGGAAATCCCACGTATAATCAATAGTTTCAGGCCAAAAATAGCACAGGACATGATGACATCCCGTTGAGGGTATTAAAGAGCTGTTGTGAGGAGGTTGTCCAGCCGCTTGTTTGCATTATCAACTCCATGCTCGAATGAGAGGTATTTCCCAACATTTTGAAGATTGCCAAGGTACTTCCACTTTCAAAAAATGGCAGCAAACATTAAATTAATAAGACCGATTTCGTTATTGACAGCTTTTTCAAAGATTTTTGAAACAATAATACTCATTGAATTGGTAACTTACCTCTCTGAACATAATCCAATTTCACCAAACCAGCATGGATTTGTAAAGAATAGGTCAACTAGTACAGCCCTCATCGAGGTTTTTGAATGTATAATAAAAGATATACAAGGTGGCAACTACACTCTGGACCTACTGCTCGACCTCTCTAAACTTTCCAGTGTGTAGATCATGAGTTGCCTTTGGAAAAATTAACTAGGCTTGGTTTAAGAGGAAAAGTGCATGATTCAATATGCTCTTACCTTTCTGATCGGTATCAGTATGTTTCAATTCATGGTAGTGACGGACAATCAGCTTCAAACCTAATCAGAATATCAACAGGGGTACCACAGGGATCTATTCTAGGAACACTTCTCTTTATACTGTAGCCTATATAGATGACATTTGTTCACTTGTTCTTTTATTTTACTTTGCTTGCCCTATTACCATTGGTAAGGAAAGTATTGCTTTCCAAAAAAATTTAAGGTACCCTAATTTCATGTTTTCTATACGTTTCATTACTTTCCTTGCCCTATTACCATAGGTGAGAAAGTATTGCTTTCCAAAAAAATTTAAGGTACCCTAATTTCATGTTTTCTATACGTTTCAAGGTCCCCTGAGTCCAAAAACATGATTTTTGGGTGTGTATGTGTGTGTGTGTGTGTGTGTGTGTGTGTGGGTGTGTGTGTGTGTGTGTGTGTGTTGTGTGTGTGTGTGTGTGGTGTGTGTGGTGTGTGTGTGTGTGTGGGTGTGTGTGTGGTGTGTGTGTGTGTGTGTGTGTGTGTGTGTGTGTGTGTGTGTGTGGTGTGTGTGTGTGTGTGTGTGGGTGTGTGTGTGGTGTGTGTGTGTGTGTATGTGTGTGTGTGTGTGTGGTGTGTGTGTGTGTGTGTGTGTGTGTGTGTGTGTGGTGTGTGTGTGTGTGTGTGTTGTGTGTGTGTGTGTGTGGTGTGTGTGTGTGTGGGTGTGTGTGTGTGTGTGTGTGTGTTTGTGTGTGTGTGTGTGTGTGTGTGTGTGTGTGTGTGGTGTGTGTGTGTGTGTGGGTGTGTGTGTGTGTGGTGTGTGTGTGTGGGTGTGTGTGTGTGTGTGTGTGTGTGTGTGTGTGTGGTGTGTGTGTGTGTGTGTGTGTGTGTGGTGTGTGTGTGTGTGGGTGTGCTCTATTAACTGGCATGAGTCTCATCCCTGGGAAACTAACAAGGGGTCCACCCCATCCCTGAGAAATTTACTATGTAACCTCCTTCTCGTGCGTGAGGTAGGTAGGTAGAGCAATTTATTTCACATAAAAACTTGAATGAGATTGAGTGTAACTTGATATGCAATAGAGTCATTCAAGAGTAATAGTACAGGCTCAGCCTAGTTTTTCCTCCAATGTCATAATTATAATTATAGGATGTTTTATAGAATGAATAAATAACAAGTCTACAAGAAATTTAGCAACGGTGCGATGTTGGGAAGAGGATAGAGCTATCTGCTTTGTCTGATGAGATGACAAGGATAGAAAATCAATGTTGATCAGACTATTTTTTTATTGGATAGAGCAAACAACACAATAGTCGGAAAAGAACAAACAGGCTATTGCCCAAAACTTCTTCAATTTCCTAATTTTGTCTCAAATTGTCAAAAAATTAAAATTTTCAACATTATTCCTGGACCGAAAATCAAGTGACGAAGTAGTGTGTGATTTCATAAACTTTGGACAACATAAACATTCTATCAAAAAATTTTAGAGAGAAAAAGTACAGGCTCAGCCTAGTTTTTCCTCCAATGTCATAACTATATTATGCAGGTTATGTCCATTTCAATAACGTGGATCTCATTATTGACCGAGCGAAGTGAGGTCTAAGATTCAAGTCGACGGTTTTGCATTTCTCCCTATGTTTATATTTTTGTTTATATTTATGTTCCGCATTTACAGCGAAACGCAGCAATAGATTTTCATAAAATTTAACAGGTTTGTTCCTTTTTGAATTTCGCGTCGACGTATACATATACGGTTTTTTGAAATTTTGCATTTTAAGGATAATACAAAAGGAAAAGGAGTCTCCTTTGAACGCCAATATTACCGTAAAATTCAGACTATAGAATTTTTCATCATAAATCAGCTGTCAAGTGGATTATAAATTGCATGCAATGACGCATGCGATTCAATATCTCAACGTAACTTATTGAAAACACAGCTGTTGTGTGGACTATTAATTGCATGCAGTGAGGCATGCAATTGATAACTTGAAGTAGCATAGTATTTTCTCCCGACTCTTCTCTGCTTTCAACTCGGTAAGCTTTTGTTGATAGTAGCATAGCTGTTTACTTCAAATTATTAGCATTGTCGATACAACAACCCAAAGAGACATTAGTCTGTTTTATACACCGATATCTCGCCGTCACTACAGGACAGGACAGTATTATTTTAGAGACACTCTGATGGACAGTATTAGAGGAGACTGTGGCTTATAACTGCGCGAGGTCTACTGTTCACAGAGCTACTAGTAGAGTGGATCTCATTATAGACATATTTAAACAAGGGAGAGCGGAGAGAGAAGAGATACAATTCTCAAGAGAATCACTCTAATTGACTGCACATATGGCTACATATAAAGTTAGTATTGTTCAGTAATGAAAATTGTTTCCACCCTCATTGCCAGTTGACCATATATGAATGGCCGGAAATGAATCTATGTGGAAAAGGGGTGAAAACCAAGTGAAAATGTTGAACATATTTCATGGTTTTTTCCAACCCCGGAAATTGAATGTAAGGCGTGTAAATAGGTGGATATGCAGACATCCGCATTCTTAATTACTTCTCCCTCGTTCTCATTCTCCCTCCAACTTGTGTCACACAAAGACTTTTGTGTGGTCAACCCCACCTGTCGTCATAATTTCCGGGTAAAAAGAATTAAAAAAATGTTGACTGTGATTTACACAACATTGGGGTTGATGTGCACTTTTTCGGCTTCACACCTGTGGATGAGAACTGATTCCAATATGCCCAAAATTTAAGCTCTCAGACTAAATTGTTACAATCTTGTTAATGATGATCTCAATATTATATTCACCAAGAAAATTAGAATATTCTTATTGAATGAGCGAAGCGAATTCTATGTTTCAAGTCAATCGGCGTTTGTCTGTTTGTTTGTTTGTTTGTACCACAGTTACAGTCGCAGTTGTGGTCCGATTTGGATGAAATTTGGCATACAAGTACTTTGAAACAAGGCGCAGAAGCTCATATACTCTTGAAAGAAATTTAAATTCATCCCCGTTTCAAGATGGCGGTCCTTTATTCGGAAGTTTTATCCTAAAAATCAACCTAGGTAGATTTCAATAATTTATCGGATCAGGTTTAAATTGGGCTCATTTTTCTCGGCGTTTCAAAGCGGTATTATTTCAGGTATCACATGTTCAAAATTTTATTTTTTTTGGAATTCGAACTTTTTTCAAGTCCCAATATGAGTTTCAGATTTTTTATCACTTCAACCGTGCTTCAGAACTAAAAAGTGTAGAGGACCTTTATTCTTCAGCGCTCCTACGTGGTCTTATTTCATATATCACATGTTCAAAATTTTTAAAAATCTGGAATGGTGCACTCACACAACTTTCCTTGCCGTTATGGAAATTTATCACCTGACGCTAGTGTTCCCGCGCATCTCAAGTCTACTATTCAAAGATCCAAGCCAGCTGGTGACAGGACTATAACGCTGGAGACACGAGGTCTGCCATCTCTTCATAGTGAATGATTTAATAGAATCAACAGTTGCCAACAGTTTGCAATTGAATAATCTTATTTTCTCTTGTTTCGAGCTTATTTTCAATTTCAGGTGAAAATGCTACTGAACATTAATTGTAGAGATTTTTATGCTCAATCTTTTCCACTTGAAATTTTTTGTTTGAATTGTATCTGAAGCCTGATAATTGGGAATCTAAAATCAAACTTTGCATAAATGAGGCGAGATCCTGAAATTTTTACAGATATGAGATTTGTGGCAGTTGATAGAGCTTATCAATGACTTTCCTAGGTATGAATTTGATCAAAATCGTTGCAGCTGTTTTCGAGAAAATCGCGAAAACCCCTGTTTTTGACATTTTCGCCATTTTAGCCGCCATCTTGTATCGCATTTGATCGAAATTGTTCGTGTCGGATCCTTATATTGTACGTTCCAAATTTCAAGTCATTCCGTTAATTGGGAGATGAGATATCGTGTACACAGACGCACATACACTCATACACACACACACACACACATACAGACCAATACCCAAAAAACACTTTTTTGGACTCAGGGGACTTTGAAACGTATAGAAATTTAGAAATTGGGGTACCTTAATTTTTTTCGGGAAGCAATACTTTCCTCACCTATGGTAATAGGGCAAGGAAAGTAAAAAATTAAAATTTGATAATTATTTGTTCCCCAAATTTCAAGTTTCAGTTCAAAAGCGTAAAGAACTTCTATTTCTTAGCGTCCTCCACCGATCCTATTGCATGTATCATCATACTCTACATCCAATTCGTAAGTGTGTGAATAGGCGGGCGTGTGTGAGTAAGGATGTTAGTGAGTGTAGCGAGTTCTACTGTTCTCCGAACTACTAGTAGTTCTGTGAACAGTAGAGCTCACACAGTTTTCTCATCCACAAGTATCTAATCTCACCTGTCCTAGTTGATTCAGTTGAATCACTATACAAAGTTGATTCATAATTCACTCTTAAAAACTGTTATTTGTTTTCTTCAAGATCAAAAACTCACTCATGTTAATAAACTCAGTTCACGTTTACATTTTTATCCCATATGACAATTTATCCAGTTCTGTGATAATCTTTCCATCTGATAAAAATATTTCTCAACTATTTTAGAATTAATTTTTTTCAATCAAGAATATTATAATTTCTCCAGCATTATTTAGTCAATTTAATCATTTTTTATTTTATTTTCAATCACCTATTAAATTTATTTCCCAAATATGAGAGTATTGATACTGATGGACACGCATCATAAAAAATATTGAAACACTACCTTTTAGAAATAGACACGGCCAGACATCTGTGTAATGCATGCAATAAATAATCCACTTGTCAGCTGATTGATTATGAATGATTCTATAGTCTGATTGATCCTATCTTCAAAGTAGATTATATACAGTGATATCAGAGTATGGAGGAATTCCTTTTCTTTTCATATTACTCGTAAAAAGCGAAAATTACAAAAAACCTTGTGTATACATGGACGCGCAGTTAAAAAAGGAATATTCCTGCCAAATCTCATAGAATTCTATCAACGCGTTTGGTCGTAATCGCATTACATACAGACAGACAAAACAAAATCCGAGTTAAAACATAGCTCACTACATTCGGTCAACTAGTAATTTTGAGGTAAGCCACTTTGGTATATTTACTAGTAGTTCTGTGAATAGTAGACCTCGCGCAGTTATAAACCACAGCCTCCTCTTATACTGTCCATGATAGTAAATCATGGCTGTATGTCGTGTCGGCAAGATATCGGTGTGCAAACGATAATGGCTGTTGGGGTTGGTGTATCAGAAATGCTAACATCAAAAGCTAATCTTCTACAAGACATACTGGCAACAGGTCAGCCGGAGTTGAAAGCAGAGAAAGGTCGAGAGACAATACTATGTTATTTTAGTTATTAATTGCATGAAATCAATAGTGCATTTAATAGTGCATAAAAATTGCATGTGATAAGCATGCAATTAATAGTCCACACAACACCTGATTTTTTACCAAGTTACATTGAGATAATCCACTCGACAGCTGATTTATGGAAAATTATTCTATAGTCTGATTTTTACGGTAATATTGGCGTTAGAAGGAGACTCCTTTTCCTTTTGTATTATCCTTAAGATGCAGAATTTCAAAAAACCTTATGTATACGTCAACACGAAATTTAAAAAGGAACATAGGTACCTGTCAAATTTCATGAAAATCAATTGCCGCGTTTCGCCGTAAATGCGGAACATAAATACAAACATAAAGAGAAATGCAAAACCGTCAACTTGAATCCTAGACCTCACTTCGCTCGGTCAATTATATTTCTACACAGCCCACAAACGATTTGACAATGGTGCGGAAACGGAGAATAATAGAGTTATCTGCTTTATCTGATGACAGACATGGATAGCATATTATGTTAGTCAGGTTAGTGGTTTCACTATTGTGAATGCTGAATGCTGACTGAAGAAAATTCCGCTAATAGTCCAGGCAATGAATGCTCAAAAGAGGGTGTAGAAGGAAAAATTTGCAGAAAACAATATATGCATAATATTGAAATAGAATTTTTTAATAGTATTCCACAAAATTTCATCACATCCATGCCGGTTGGGAATGTTGAAAAATATGAAGAAAATTGGATCCGCACCGATCTAAACTCTGTCATGTCTCTTATTAACTGAACTCTGCACCTGGCTTTTCCTATTCATAATTATCATAAGGGATAACCATTGAATTTGAAATACAACTGTTTCAGATAAGAACATGCAGGTTACAGAAATTCCTCAGTTCAACAATATGTATAAGTATACATAAGTTAGATCGATTTTTGGATGTCCTTTTTGCGCTCCTTATAAATTCTATTGGATCAAACATAGCCTGATGAACTCATCGCATGATGTGTATCTGCACACATAATAATTATGTTCACCAAGTTTCGTTCAATCTAGTAGGTATGATTAAGGATTGCAAAAATTCAGACGTCCATGTGTGTGTAACTGGCATAAGAAGTAAATAATATGTCATACATGACATCAAAACCCATTCAATTTTATTGAAATATTATTTTGTGAGTTGGAAATCTAGTCGCGTATTTAATTATTAAATGTAATTGATAAAGCGAGAAGATCTCCAATGTGCAAAAATGAAACGTGTGTTTTATCACGTTTCGTGAAGGTAATATTATGGTTTTTAGCTCCATGCTATACAAACAAGAGTAAGTCGACTTTTGGTCTGTGAATCAAGGCTGCATGTTTTTTTCACATAGATTTTGAATTTTTCTTCCGAGGCCCGTATTCTTTAAACCGTTTGTGAAGTATAGTTTGTTGAGTTAAGTAAGGCATTGCTTACCTGAAGGATTCTGTCTTGAAAATTCAATTATAGGCTGTCACAGTTCGGGCAGTTTAAACCTGCATAATTGTGTTTTCAGGATTTGAATCTTTAGGGAAAGCTGGTGCTTTGATTCAAACAGCTGGCAGAAGTTTTTTATATATTTATTTAAAGCCGAGAGTGGTTTAACCGGACATTTCAAGAGAATCAGGCCAAGGGACAATTTCAAGGTAAAGTTGAGATAATAGTTCATTGTACATTCTTTTTCCAGACCTATAATTTTAAATAATGATTTTTGTTTATTAAAAAAGTGGAACTCCTTCTTCTTCTTCTTCCTTGCCTTTTTTCCCATTATTTGGGGTCGGATCTCCTGGATCTTAGTCGCCAGTGATTGCCATCTTGGGTTTTATTAAAAAAGTGGAACGACCACTTTTTTCTTTTTCCCCCACTATTACAAATATTATAGATTTGGAAGGAAAGACCAAACTACTAAACAATAATATATATTTATTATTTACAATACAATCAATGGTTTAGCCAGACAAATGAGAAATTATAATTATATTAGGCCTATTTAAAATTTATTGAACACATAACATACGGTACGCAGAAAATGTTCATTTGTTAAAAGTTAATAAAAAATATCCATTAAATCTACGTTAAATATTCTTTAACTACCAATCACGTTTTAGTAGAGGATATTATTTTATTACATATCTCTTAAAATTACTGGTATCTGGTATCTAGAGGAGTGAATAAGAGGGAAAGATCAGGAGAGAAACAAACAGAGAGAGAGAGAGAGAGAGAGAGAGAGAGAGAAGAGAGAGAGAGAGAGAGAGAGAGAGGAGAGAGAGAGAGAGAGAGAGAGAGAGAGAGAGAGAGAGAGAGAGAGAGAGAGAGAGAGGGTGAGAGAGAGAGAGAGAGAGTGATCCAGTAATAAGAAATATAAATGCTGGTCCAGACGCTCAAGTTTTTGCTCATGGCTGAAGTTTTGCTCAATAGTCGGAACATGGAAGTCATTGCGTGTGGACGGTAAAATAGATGGGTCGTCAAGCTCAAGTCGTCAAGCTTAAAAACTATTGGCCGGGAATGCCTTCTAGATATGGGGGTACCGTCTGCCTTGCAGACGGAGATCAATGGATATTCAAAGGCTAAGGGAAGAAAACCCCGAAAGAAAATTGACTGCTTCCTTGTAGTTTGGTATTGGCTTATCAAAGGCTAGGGAGGGAAACCCGAAAAAATGACCTGGTCCTCCAGGTTGGGGGTTTGGCGAGGGGCTAATAACCCCTCAACGGAAAAAAATTGTTATTGTGAAGCCTCAAAATGAGCCTCGGACGGACAGGAGTAATGGAAATACAAACAAAAAACGAATGAACGACGCGATTGGAAACCTCCGTGTGCTGGAAGTGGCAAACTGGCGACGGAGGGCACAGGATAGAGACGAATGGAGGCGCTATGTTGAGGAAGCCAAAGTCCACCCAGGACTGTAGAGCCGGATTAAGTAAAGTAAGTAGATTCGGAATCAGCGCTCTCAAATTAATAAAATGCCTTGTGAATACTTGAAGATTACCGTAGTAAGTTTTTTCTCGATTGTATAAAAAGTCATTTAATCATTTTTTTCGTTCTTGATTCTCATAATACTCTCAGAATTTGATGTTGATATTATGATGTACTATCATGATATATTAAGATATACTATATTGTTGATATTAAAAATACTATCTAAAAAATTTCAATCCATTTACAATCACTGTGTCTCAAGATATGGCATGTAAACAAAGCCATTTACCGATCAGCAGTAATATTATCATCTGTCATTATGTTGTTAAATACTTAGAATAACATGATTAGAAGACAAATATAGCATCATCCAGTTGAATCAGCGAAAAAATACGATATAATTATTACTCATCAATCGGATATATGGGATAACTGAGCTTGTGAGCACAAAAATAGGAAAACGGACCGACAAAAGACGGATGCGTGTGGACGCGATTTTACATCCTTCTTTTGCTTGAACCGAACGATCCGTCTTTTGCTTGAGTGGAAGACTGACGGTCAACTTGAGCGTCTGGACCGGCCTTAAGAGAAAAAATGTAGAAATAATCAGGAAAGTGTTTCGCTTTTCCGTTGACTAACCTAACCTAGGATATTTGGCGATTTTATTGCGTAACTATGAGTTTTACATGAAGCACTAGTGGGAACTCGTGGCTTGTGCTGCTGTTGTTGTTGTTGTGATTGAAAGTCATATCTGAATTTCGAGTTTTGGCTCTAATCTCCAAGTGAAACAAGCCGGGAGTCTTGAGTCGTCGGTGGAAGTGCAGACTCCAAATGCCATGCTCATTTTTCATCTCGAACTGATTCTGTTCGTTTCCAGTGCTTATTGTGTACTCAAAGTCATTCTGCGAATAAAAGATAATATAAATCATTAATCATCTACATTCATAAAAAGTGAGCAAACGCTTAAGCCCTGAATGTATTATAATTATTAAAATTTAGTGCCGGTTGCACAACAGCCGGTTAAATTTTAACCGTGATTAATTTCATGAGAACAAATCAGAGAAGCCGTCTTTTCAAAAACGCCTTCTCTTATTGGATCTCGTGAAAATAATCACGAGTAAAATTTAATCGGCTGTTGTACAACCGGGCCTTAGTCTATTAAATCAAAATTAATTTAGTCTAAATAATTAAAAATTTGTCTATTAAATCTATTTATAACTGGGGAAGGACTAACAGGTGAAGCCCAAAACTGTATACACTATAAATACGGTAGTCTAAAAAGTAGGTAATGTTCCATATACTTTTGGATTTAAGTCTAATTTTCAATCCAATCTTTTGAAAACAGAAAAGTTCCTCCATTTACATTTTTTACAAACCAAATTGAATAACAAAATAACACTCACTAATCACTTAAAACTGTGAAATAAATTTGAAAATTTTTATATAGGTACTTTAATTTAGATTAATATACTATGTTTGCTACAATCCTATTATATTAAACTTCCGGTAGTCGCGCTCTACACGAGTAGTACGCCCTACACGGTAGTCACACGAGCAGTCGCGTGTTGTATTTTTTACAACATCCAATTTTTGAAGTGTTATGTACTCTGTTTACTATCGAAACATATCAATAAATTGTTTAATTACTCTTCTTCGATTATTTTACGCCTATGAACATTTGGATGATTACCATTTCATAGCCGAATAAGGTACATCAAGCAAAGCCGTCAATTCTGTATTATTGGTTTGTTTACAGTCCCCGTATACAGTCTTTCGCTATCTTATGCACTGTGGCGACTGAATGGCACCTAAAGACTGAACCATTGCTCGGTTGATACTGCAACTCAGTGGCGTGATGGGGAGGGGAAAGTTTTGGAATGCATAGGTGACTCATTCACTGACACCACCTCATTCAATAGTTTTGTGCAGCAAAAAAAAACTGACACTGTTGTACTTTTTACAACAGCGCGACTGCCGGAAGGTTAAGCGAGCAATTTCTGTATATATTTTTTATTTATGTAGGCTATTTTGGTAGGTATTTATTTATGTTCAACGGATCTCGAAAAGCGCTTTAACGATTTTGATGAAATTTGCAATATAGAAGGTTCTTGATTTAAAATGATATATATTCTTCCTCGGAAAACAGCTGAGACTTTCGTCGTCTGTTGGTAATGGACGATGCGAGTGCGCCTTGCAAAATTTCCTTGTGCTAGATACAGAGTGGCTCAAAAACATAGTATTTTCGGTTCATTTTCCAGTTTTCAGCTATTTATGCCAAATCCAGTAATCTGGCAGAAAAATTTGCTCTCACCTTTTTTTTAGATTATCAAGATTTATTAGATACTTATTGCAACTTTTGAAAACCTTTTTTCCTAGGAAGGATTTTTTCCCACATCTGTCTGCTGCAGTGTGCGTTCGCTTCTAGACGACTTTACCACAGTGATCGGTATGTAACAGTGACCATGAACAGCTAAATATTTTTCTCACAAAATAAATTTGATAGTGGGTATCATTGGGGATCCTATTTGAAATGAAAAATTACTCTTCAAATATTACTGTGTCGCTTCTACATTTTTGACCTTCATATGAATCCAAATTCATTTTTTAAATGAGAAGGTGGTCATGTGATGCATGATTTTGATGAATAGTCCCACGACAAAATAAAATATCGGGGCACCGACCTCCGCTCTGGAGTACAAAAGCATACACAATTTATTACGAAAGAAGAAATTATAATATAATTATTTACAGTTCATACAGAAAGGTGCTATCCAATCACAATGGATTGAGATTAATTCTCAGAGGAATGCAAAAATTTCTCTCTCAAAAGCATATTAAATTTTAATCCTGAATAATTTCACGTGAACCAAATCAGAGAAGACCTTTTCAAAAAGATAGCTTATCTGATTTGTTCTTCTGGAATTGATCAGGATTAAAATTTAACCGGTTTTTGTACAACCGGCACTAAGTACCTGATTGAATGATTACAAAAGTTCAACAGCTGAGTCATAATTTCGTCTCAGTCCCACACACATGCACTTGCTCACTCACTTCCATCATCGACAGACGACAAAAATTCAAGCTGTTTTTCCAAGGACGTATTTATCCTTTTAATGTCCTTCAGCGAGTTATCCCAGGGTTGAGACCTAGTGCAATTGAATTTTCATATCATAAACCTACTTTGTTCCAAATTTCGTGAGAATCGTTAGAGCCGTTTTCGAGATCCGGTCACATACAGATATATATATATAAACATATAGACATCTAAATATATAAACAGAAATTGTTCGTTTAATAGTATAGGATAGGATTATTATCAACCCGCATCATTTTGTTTGCATAAACAGATTATTATCACAGTGTATAAATCAAAATTCGGGAAAAACCAGTTTTGGGCTGTGCCTGTTAGTCCTTCCCCAATCATTTTAAAGAATTGAGTTCTGTTTATTAATAAATAAATAACGAGCGAAGCTCGGTGCCCCGATATTATATTTAATATGAGTTTGTTAATAATATTATTTGAATTGAATCACCTTAACAGCTGGCTGCAATTTGATGATACGCAACCTGTGCTTGGTTTGGGCCAGACTGATTGTGAGCACGCGATGCGGGGATGTTGAGTGGGAGGGGGGAAATTCACCGTGATGATGTCTACGATGTCTGTTTACCCCTCCTTCTCCTCCTCCTTCACCACCATTCCTCCTCTCTTTACGCATCTTTTTCATCCACTTTTCCCAATTCGGTGGTAGAAGAGAGTTGGTTGAATTGACGGCCATTCGACGGTGTCTGCCGTTTACCTAAAATAGCCGAAAATAAATAAGTACATCAGATTGATGATATACATCAAATACTCAGATTGATTTAGAATACTTGTCTTTTACAGCTTTGTATTTAGCATCTATGTTTCAACATTAATTAGTTGCTTTGCTACAGTGAAAAGTGAGGTGATTCACTTTGAAAAATAGATTTAACTTTGTGTTTTGAAAGAGCAATTTGAAATAGTGCAGCGTTGCTCTCTGTAAATATCCAGCCAATCCATTATTATTTATTTCCGAATAAAAAAATTAGTATTTTCATCCTCTCTGCATATTTTAAATCACATTTCAATCGAATAGAATGGTTGAAGTTGAATTTGAGACAAAAAAGTTTGAAGAGAATAGAATTCCCTACAGTTCTAGTCTATAGTGAGGTCCAAGATAGGCCCGCCACAAAGTAGACCCACGCTAATCCACGAAAAGCAACCCACGTCGTGGGATGTTTTTTAAACCATTGCTAGGCTTCTCCAGACATCTGTGTAATGATAATAATTCATATATGCAATGAACAATCCACTTGTCAGCTGATTGATTATGAATAATTCTATAGCAATGGTTAACAAAACATCCCACGGCGTGGGTAGCTTTTCGTGGATTAGCGTGGGTATACTTTGCGGCGGGCCTTATTATGGCAGTGTTCGATTAGCAATGGTATTGCTATCCTTGTCTACATTCAACAAAGCGGATAGCACTATCTCTTTTTCGCTTTCCTCTGTTGTCAGATCGCCTTTTAACAATGTAGAATCAATAATTAATTAACAAAATATTTATCTCGTATATATATATTTATTAAAAATATATATTATTTTAAGATATCTATCTCGGGCCACTCCGTGTTTCGGATGGACACGTTAGCCGTCGGTCCCGGCTGCCTAAGAAGCAGTCGTTAGGTCATGTCAGAGGCCCTGAAATTGATCAGTTGCGACCTGAAAACTCTGACACCAGACCTGAGCCAGCCAGGTCACACAATATTATTATTATTTTAACAAAATATTTCATCTTAATTATTATGGAATTATTGAAAAATATAATTTCTTGTTTAATAAAATATAATTGATTATTTTAAACGAGAATAAACAGTTAATATTACATCAATAATCCTGTATCAGCTGCCATATATAGAAGGCATTGACAAGACAGGGGATCGGCAACGTTGTTCTCGTTTCTTTATTCACTGCCATTATAAAGTGGACATCACTATAGTAAACTTATTTTTCATCAAGATTCTGCCATGTATTGTTGTATTTGTTATGACGTTATTCTTTATATTTAAATAACGATTAGCCTCCTGCTTGGCATCAGTCGGTAGAGCATGAAAATTTGATATAATTATATAATTAGGTCGTGGTTTTTTAATAGGATTCAGTCTCATAAAAATCTTTCTAGGCCTAGGTATGGGCTTCCCCTATAACTCTTGTAATTCATTAAAAATAAATATATATAAATATGATACTTATACTATAGTGTTGAGGAATAAAAATAAATTGCACACCATAAACATTTTGATACATATATTAAACAATAATGCAAAAAATAGATCGAGGCAAAAAATATATAAAGAGCGATAAAAAATATAATATAAAAATAGAACAATAATTGAAATCAGTAAAATATCACAGGCTAAACTTTATATTCTAGATTTATGGCACGAATCATTACCATGTGCCTTTATCTTAAATCATATGCATTCTTTTGCATGTAGCTGCGATATACGCTTGCTAATACTTGTCGACTTGGACAATTCAATTAAAAAGTAGGTTCTTTAAGATCAACTTGATAAATTAGCCACTAATAATCCAAATATATATATATATATATATATATATATATTTATTAAAAATATATATTAATTATTTTAAGATATCTATCTCGGGCCACTCCGTGTTTCGGATGGACACGTTAACCGTCGGTCCCGGCTGCCTAAAAAGCAGTCGTTAGGTCATGTCAGAGGCCCTGAATCGATCAGTTGCGACCTGAAAACTCTGACACCAGACCTGAGCCAGCCAGGTCACACAATATTATTATTATTTTCAAAAAAATATTTCATCTTAATTATTATGGAATTATTGAAAAATATAATTTCTTGTTTAATAAAAATATAATTGATTATTTTAAACGAGAATAAACAGTTAAGATCACATCAATAAACCTGTATCAGCTACCATATGGAAGGCATTGACAAGACAGGGGATCGGCAACGTTGTTCTCGTTTCTTTCTTGTTGGAGCCAGCTCTAGTTTTCATTTTTCGTTTTTGAATTGGACGCGCGCTCCTCGTTCAGTTCGTATTTCTTTCACTTGAGTGCGTCGCGCTCACTTGCCGGTAGGTTTTTTCTTTCAGTTCAGTCTTGCTTCGTAATAGCTTGCCTCGAGTCGGGAATTGATAATTATTATTCGTCGATCATTCCCAGAAGAAAATTGTTCTTCAAATTATTATTTTTTCGTTAAGGTTAAATCGTACACCATAAACCTACGTTTGGAAGAGTGTTTGCCAAACTCCCTTTAGTTGAAAGTTTTAAACTATTATTTTTCGATTGGAAAGTTCACGATCTATAGTCTTTAAAGACATTGTAAATATCTCGTCAGAAATATATGTGCAACGTATATGATGGAAGCCGAATTTACCAACAGTAGATGACAATTAAGCTTGCCTTTTCACCATCCTTGATTCATCTCCTACCTCGGGGACACCTGAATACCTTACCTGGGAGTTGTAAGCTCAATAATATAAATATTACATTAGGTACTCTGCAGATTTTCGGTGAGTTGTTCTTTTATATATTCATTGCATGTACTTGTTTCTGTAGAGATATCACTTGTTTCTTTTCTATTCAATACAGTCCACTTTACATCAAAATTATTGATTACCAATTTAAAATCAATATAAATTTCTTAAGTTGAACCTTAGAGTTTACATTGGTCCACCAGGCCAGATTTTATTGGCTATTTTTTATTCAAATATTTGGCAAGCACTTATCCAATTTTATTGTAAATCGTTTGTGCATGCTAGGGTTCAAACCTGTTTGTACATTATGAATTGAGCCGATCAAGTTGGTTCACTCTTATCTCTATTGTCCGATCGGAACCGTTACTTTGCAATGCTGATAACGTTATCGCTTAGCTTGCTTCGTCTATTGAGCTTTCTCTGTTCAATTTGTACTAACATTATCATTTTGCTTGCTTGAATCATCAATGAAAATCGTTCATTGTTGCATTCGTAATTTTATTCGAAAATTAGTAAATGAAAATCATTAAGACCTTCCAATATCCAATCATGAGTGAAAAGAAGTTAAAGCTCAAACGAGCTAAACTTGAGCAATATTTCTATCGTATTCAACGTACTTTCGAATTGTCGAAAAAGGCTTTAAAAGAAGAAGCTAGTGCTAAAAATTTCTAATTCTCTATAGTTCCACTCTTAAAACTGTTCAGGATTATGAAGCTGTTGAAATGGAAATACAGGAGCTTGAAATGGAAAAAGACCCGGAATTTGTACCCAAATTTAGTAGTTCACATATGGAAATGTTCGAACATATGGAAGCAATTGCTAGTGAATTGAAAAAACGCAGTCAGGTTGTACCTAGTGTTTCTACCCCGGCTCAACCTGTATCTTCCAATAAGGATTCGTCTAATATTTTACCGAAAATTGAAATTCCTGTGTTCGACGGAGATCAATCAAAATGGGCGGTATTCTACGAAATGTTTAAATGCATGATTCATGACAACAAATCGATTCCAAATCAACAAAAGGTCCAATATCTGGTGTCCAAACTATCTGGAGAAGCGGCTAATATTTCACGTCATCTACCACCTATTGCTAATAATTATGAAATTATTTGGGATGCATTAATTAAGCGGTTCAATGACCCCCGCTCACTCTCAAATGTGTACTTGAAACAAATTTTCGAATTCAATTGTCTAAAATCTGAGTCTCGTGCAGGTTTAGTTTCTATAGTCGATCAGTTCTGTGGTTCAATTACTGCTTTAAAACGCCTACGAGGTGAAGATGTATCTGATGCAATATTTCTGTTCCAAGCGTTGAAAATTTTAGATCCTGTTTCTCGAAAGGCATTTGAAGCTTCAGTTCATACTAAGGATGATCCCACATATACTGATTTTGTTTCATTCATCGAAAGGCAGATTAAATCGTTACCGCATGACGAATCGTCTAAACAATGCAAGCCAGTAGTGAAACCAATACCAAAATCCAAAGTGTTGGTTGTTCAATCGAATTCGCAAGTGACCAAATCACCGGTAAAAATATCAGAATGTCTGAAATGTTCGATGACAAATCATAAATTGATCAATTGTCGTCTTTTTCGTCAGTTATCACCTTGGGACCGTTTTCGTTTTGTTAAGGAGAAGGGTTGCTGTTTGAAATGTTTCTCGCCAGCCATCGTAGTAAAGATTGTACTTCTTCCAACTGCGAGGAATGTAGTCAGAAGCATAATTCGCTTTTACATTTCGGAAATGCTTCAAATTCGTCATCAAATTCGGATGCGAAAAAGGTAGAAAATAATACTATTACCTGTTGTTCTATCGATTCGAAGTCGGCACCGTATAGTGTTCTACTATCAACTGCTCAAGTCGAGGTACCTGATAAGAGAGGTAGATTGCACAAAATAAGAGTTTTAGTTGATTCAGCTAGTCAAAGTCATTTCATTACTCGTAAACTTTGTCGTAAATTGCAACTATCGATTTCTCTTTCCAATTAATTGTGAATGGTTTTGGCGGAAATTCGCAATCAGTTTTTGGTCGTACTTTTGTCACGCTTCAATCTCGACTCGATTCTAGTGTTAAATTTTCCATTGAACCATTAGTTGTCGAAAAAATCATGGAACAGCTTCCCACTAGTAAAATTGATAATTCTAAATTATCAAATTTGTTTGGTCTTCGACTTGCTGATGAAAGTTATCACATTCCCAGCGAAATTGACGCTATTATAGGAGCTGAATTAGTGCCCCATATTTTCCGAAATGGTCGTGTGGAAATTGATTCGAATTATTTGATGGCCTTGGAAAGTGTTTTCGGTTATATTTTGATGGGTAGAGCCCCTATTTTAACTCAATCTTCAGAAAATTCAACGTGTTTGATGACTTGTCTAACATCACCGTTGGATAAGTTAGTTCGAAAATTTTGGGAAGTGGAAAGCGTTCCAGATGTAGGAAAACAACTCACTGCTGATGAGTTGGAATGCGAGAAGGATTTTGCATCGTCCGTTCGTCGTGAAAATTCGGGTAGATTCGTTGTCTCATTATCGTTTTCAAAATCCCTGATTGTCTTGGTGATTCTTATGCTATGTCAGAACGTCGACTCATCAGTTTGGAGAAACGACTGGCACGTGATCCAAACATGCGTTTAGTGTATCACGATGTCCTCTTGGATTATCTCAAACAAGGACACATGGAATTGATAAAAAATCAGAGTGATAAAAGTGGTTATTTTATACCTCATCATGCTGTAATCAAAACTCAGAGTCAATCAACGCCTTTGCGTATTGTCTTTGACGCAGGCGCGAAAACTACTACTGGAGTATCATTGAATGATATACTTCATATCGGCCCCAAGTTGCAAACGGATATTTTCGTTCTGTTAGTCAATTTTCGGTTATTTTCTATCGCTGTAACTGCTGATATAAAGCAGATGTATAGACAGATTCTTGTCGATGAAGATTTTCGTCCAATGATCCCATACAAATTTTTGAATTAAAAACTGTCGTATTTGGTCTGAGTGAGTCACCGTTTCTAGCTCTCAGAACTGTCCATCAACTTGTTCAAGAAGAAGGTGAAAATTTCCCTGATGCTAAAGCTCGTATTCCGAGTGACATGTTTATGGATGATTTGGTGACAAGTGTGTCTTCTTTAGGTGAAGCAAATCGTCTTTGTAGTCAGGCTAAAGAATTGTTCGAGAGAGGCGGATTCGAACTTACTAAATGGAGTTCCAATTCACCTGAATTGATGAATGATTTCTCGGAAGATGAAAAATCGGCCTTGTCTAAAGATTTCGAGATGGGAAATTTGTTGGCTGTCCTAGGTTTGAAATGGCAACCTGGTAGTGATTCGTTTTGTTTTTCAGTGAATCCTAATCAGTCTGTTCCTACCAAACGTCACATTTTATCGGTAGTAGCACGCATTTTCGATCCTTTGGGACTCTTGTCACCCCTAACTTTGTTTCTTAAATGTTTAATTAAACAATTATGGAATGCTGGTCTTGATTGGGACGATTCAGTACCTCCCTCTATTGCGCTTCAATGGGAGACATGTCAGAAGGAGTTCCCTTTATTGTCCAATCTCTTCATACCACGTCATTTAGGAGTGATGAATGATTCGAAAATTACTGTCATTGGTTTCTGTGATGCATCGACTTTAGGTTATGGTGGTGTGATCTACATAAAATCTCAAATGGATATGCAACCTGCAACTATCACATTGTTGTGCGCTAAATCAAAAGTCGCGCCATCTAAGACTTTATCCATACCTAGGCTTGAATTATGCGCGGCGCTCTTGCTCGCTGAATTATCAGCGTCTATTTTGAGACAAAAATATTGGATTTTATCAGCCCGTGTCCTTATAAGGAGTCATGTACGAAAATGTAACAAGTGTTTTCACTATCGTCCCACTCTTACACCGCCGAAAATGGGCAATCTGCCAGCCTGTAGAACTCTGTCGTCTAAACCATTCGTCCAATGTGGAGTTGATTATGGTGGACCCATTCGAATCACCATGGCCAGGCGTCGGAATCCTTTCATATTTAAATCGTACATTTGTCTTTTTGTCTGTATGGCAACTAAAGCCGTTCACATTGAATTAGTTTCGGACTTATCGACCCAAATGTTCTTATCAGCTTTTCGCCGTTTCCTTGCTCGACGAGGTCCTTGTAAGGTCATGTATTCCGATATGGTACCAACTTCGTCGGCGCCTATGATGAGCTAATAAATTGTCACGGATGCTGAACTCCAAGGAATATCAAAACCTGCTCCAGAATGAACTTGCTGATCATAGCATTGAGTGGAATTTCATCCCGCCAGGTTCACCTCACTTCGGCGGTCTTTGGGAGGCGAATATAAAATCAGTAAAGTCACACCTGTTTCGAGTTTTTTAATAGGATTCAGTCTCATAAAAATCTTTCTAGGCCTAGGTATGGGCTTCCCTATAACTCTTGTAATTCATTAAAAATAAATATATATAAATATGATACTTATACTATAGTGTTGAGGAATAAAAATAAATTGCACACCATAAACATTTTGATACATATATTAAACAATAATGCAAAAAATAGATCGAGGCAAAAAATATATAAAGAGCGATAAAAAATATAATATAAAAATAGAACAATAATTGAAATCAGTAAAATATCACAGGCTAAACTTTATATTCTAGATTTATGGCACGAATCATTACCATGTGCCTTTATCTTAAAATCATATGCATTCTTTTGCATGTAGCTGCGATATACGCTTGCTAATACTTGTCGACTTGGACAATTCAATTAAAAAGTAGGTTCTTTAAGATCAACTTGATAAATTAGCCACTAATAATCCAAATATATATATATATATTAAAATCTCTAGTACTTAGTAGATTTCTTTGTATTGAATATATATTTTATCTCAGGGTGCAAGATTCGGCACCTGACGGAATAGGTAGAGCCATTCATCTAGTGAATTAGAGCTATAACAAACTATCGCAAATTATACTGCAAAATTTAAAGACCATATGAATGTGTTTTAATAGCCTAGATTTTATACTTCTTTGATCCAAATGGAATTTTCTGAAATGTATTGATCTATCTTTTTTCTTCAATAAAATACCTTTAATACTAATTTTACTTGCGCAAGTATTTTTCTTATTAAATTCTTAATTTATAATAAAAACCCTTTCGACGAGCTAGCTTTGATTATTAGATTAATTCGAAGCACTAGGGCGCCCATCACTAATTCAATATTTATCACTCACGTGTCGAAAATCTTCTTATAAGCCGCCGATGTCGATCCAACTCCTTATGGTCCTGGAATATGGTAGTCGGAATCGTCTCTTCCAAGGGGTTATAAAATATTTGAAATTAAAAATGACTTCTGCTTTACAAGAGCATCACAAAGTCTTTTAAGAAATTTAATAATTTGATCTAACTTTAACTTTTACAATTTATTAGCAAGGTACTACGCTCTAAAATATTTGGGGTCCTCTCATGGTGGCATTTGGCTGGCGAGTGCTGGTTCTCCTTTCTCAATTTTACAAATCTTATTTCCGACTTTCAAATTAACATAAAATTTGAATATCTTAGTCCTCCGCCATTTAGGTTCAAATAGATCGTACAAAAATATCAAATTATTACTTAGGTTGGGTGTTTAATAATTTCTTTGCCTTCGAGCCATATCGATAACATAGACTATACAATATTCTAACATAAATCCAGAACATTTATATAAATATATAGAAATATTTTTGAATTGGCCTACAGTTACCGCCTATTAACTGCCGTTGTGCTATTGGTGCATGCAAATTTGACTCAGTATTCATGCGCCTGGTACCTCCTATTTCCTGAATACACTTAATTATTTTTATTTGGTTTTTTATTTATGCTCTCTACATGCTAGCTAATATTCTATACACTAATATTTGTTTCATGCTACCTGATAGTTTGCCACGTGATCATGTGTTTTTTCACATTGCATACTGTTTGATTGCAATAGAGCTCTGCCAAGGGGTTTTGGTCAGATTCTACGTTGCTCGATTTGATCGATCTCTAGGTCGCCGATCCCTGAATGCATATACCTAACCTCAATCTTCAAAATATTTTATATAATAATATATTTATTAGCAACAAATTCCTTCAAATCCTTTTTAGGTTTTTGTACCGTTTAGCCAGAACAAGCTGATGCTATCTAATCTTAATTATTATCTATTTGGCGATATTAGCCAGTTACTTTATTTTCAGACCTATTACTATTTCGGTTAGGGATTTTTATCTACCCAAATTCGATGCTTTACATTGTATTATGGTGAGATAATTGGATATTTTTGACGTGACAACGTCTTATAAATTGGTTTGCCGGGTGACACTTGAAGAAACTGCGTTACGCTCCGCGTTATGCGCTCACAATGAGAGCGAGTGAGAGCGTTCGTTTCGGTTCACGGTCGTCTGGAAAGAGCACGAATAGGAGCAGTGGCGAGCAACGCAGCAGCAACCCGAAGGCATTCACCTGGAGAGAGAGTGAAACGGAGCAGTCAACCTGCGCAGGCGCCGCAAGCAATCTCCTGCGACTGCGCCACTACTTCCCAGGCTTTTTTGATTTGTGTTGTAGGTTATGTTGCTACAGTGTGAGATTCACTGTAAGAGATTTTATTTCACTGCGAGATTTTAGGTTATTCAGTGCGAGATTCTTTGTATAAATTGATGTTTTAAATATAATTCTTTGTATAAATAAATTTTTTAAATTGTTACTATTATTTCATCCTTCTTCCTACTATACGAATGAATATTCACATTAAAATTATTTTACCACTCAAAGTCGTTGTCACATAAAACGTTCGCCTGTATACCGACTTTACAGGCAACCAGAGTTTTTTTTTCTTGCAATATTCTCCAGTTAGTGGGTGCCAAGTAGACGGGTGAATACCCCTAAAAGGTCGCATACTCCTTATAAACTCTAAAGGTGCGTACAGATTTACGCGCCGCAAACATGAGCAATTCACTTTTAATCAGCTGATGCCAAGCTTTTCATATCTGTATCTTACCGTTTCTGTAAAATTACAGATATAATTAGCTGATTAAAAGTGAATTGCTCATGTTCGCGGCGCGTATATCTGTACCCACCTTTAGATTGAAGGAAAACATCAGTTTTGACAACTCGTTTGCATGACACCTACTGAAATCGCACATGTCGTTGCTTAGCACGTGTCACCTGGTCATCCCGTCTGCATGTCACCTCCTTAGAGTGTTGACATCAGCCGGTCACCTCAACACCCTCAACATCCTGACGGGAGACATCCAGACGTCTATAGTGAGGTCCACGTTATAATGGCAGTGGAGAAAGATAGGAGAACAACGTTGTCAATCCTCTGTCTTGTCACAGACGGTAGCTAATACAGTTTTATTGATGTAATATTAACAATTCATTCTTGTTTGAAATAATTAATTATATTTTATTAAGCAAGAAATTATATTCTTCAATAATTTCATAATAAGTTTTCGTAATTAAGATGAGTATTTTTCTTAATTAATTCTACATTGTTAAAAGACGATCTGGCAATAGAGCAAAGCGTAAAAGAGATAGCGCTATCTGCTTTGTTGAATGATAGACAAGGATAGCAATACCATTGCTAATCAAACACTGCCATTATAATAACGTTTTTTGTTGTTGCCTTAGCAACAGAGTTGTAAATTTTTAAATTCCCAGTTTTATAACACAATTCAAGTTAATATTTATCTCATTTTTTGGACAAATTTTCTGTTCTATATGTGTTTATCAAATAGTTCTAAAGGTTTTATAACAAAAAGTCTTTTTTGGGAATGAATTTTTCATGAAGAAATTTCAAAAGCAAGATTACGACCTTATGATTCCAACCTTAAAATGAAAGTGTTATTGTGCATTACATTATATGTGGATTTTGAATTTTCAATTTGAAGCTCAGTTTCTGCAGGCCGGACACAGCAATGTCTCCCGGCTACTTAGGCCAAAGTAGTTATTAACTCTTTTAGTGCCGGTTTCCGAGCTCGGAATTTATCTAGTCCTGGACTTTAAACAGCTGGAGTCAGAAAATTGGCTTTCCAAAACGGGGCATAGTTGCAGCTTTTATAACAGTAGTCGTAGATTTTATTTTCTCATTTCTATAATTGGAAACGTTTTTCCTTGATGAAATTAGACATTCCTAAATAATCAAAATAGCTGAAACTTTACACTATTTTCTCTTTATTTTATTTTGTGTTCAATTTTATAGTTTTCGAAATTTAATTCAATTGTGACTATGACATGACTGCGACTACGCCCCGTTTGGGAAAACCAATCTTCCGACTCCAGCTGTTTAAAGTCTAGGACTCAGCTAAATCCCGAGCTTGGAAACCGGCCCTTAATGTTTTTAAATTTTAAAGTTTTCAATTTTTGTATTGGCCTATGAGTGCTTATGCATATATATATATATATATATATATATATATATAATATATATATATATATATATATATATATATATATATATATTATAACGTGGACGTTACTATACCCAATGTATTCCTAATCTATGCATTTATCTTAAATATCTTAACCTAACCATAACCTAAACTAAACTAACCAAACCTAAACTAAACTAACCATACCTAACCTAAACTAACCAAACCTAACCCATCTATGTTGTTTACCTTGCAGGAGAAGCAGCCTTCAGTGGATATGATGCGGTCGTGGGATGGCACATAGGGATCGGGCTCGCTACCTGCAATTGGATAGGTTGGCACGCCTGAGCCGAGGTCGGGGCGACTGTAGCTGTTGGCACCCCCTGACCCCCCCAGGGGATTGATGGTGGCCAAGCAGTGGCCTTGGCCGATGCGCTGATAGCCGCTGGGGCAGCCACATGCGAACGAAGCGCCGCCTAGCGGCAGGCAGCCGAACGAACAAGGACTGCCCACACATGCCGAGCTTATCTGCAAAATCAAACATTCAATTGAAATAGTTATTTGTGCAACTAGTGTGCAAAGTGACAGTTTTCTGCACCGAAAGAACGTTTATGCCCGAGCCATAGGCGAGGGCGGAATGGCTTCTTGAGTGCAGCAGAGGAACTTTGCTCAGGTATTTCACATTAAACTTTTCCTACAGTTACCATTGAATATGAGAAGTGGTTGATTGAATGATTATGGGTAAAATGATAGCTGAAATCCATCAAATGTTTGTGTGTGTGATGCTGTTATTAATAACAACAACCTTAATTCATTTAAAAATTAATAATCCAATTGAAGTTGAAAATTCTCAGCCAAAGTTCTCATTTTTTATTCATTCAAGAATCAGAAAAAATACAGATAGAACAGAAAATTCGCATTCAAAATACATGCCAACAGCTGATTGGGATGGCTGCAAGATGGCTGAACCGACAAGCACGCAACCTAGCGGGAAGAATCGTACCTAAGTTTGTTTCATCCAGCTACTGAAACAGGATTCAGAAATTTAGACTTTTGCTCAAATTACCGAGAAAAATGCTCAAAGTAAACTGAAAAATATTCATAAAAATAACATAGACAACAGAGGATATTTATTGTAGTATTTTTATGTTTTTTTATTATTTTCATTATATGAATATCGAACAGTAATCATTTAACCTCAAAATTCGAATTTTATAATATATATTTGCTACTCTTCTCATTTCTTGCAGTTGAAATAATAATTATCAATAGAAAATAAATATCATTTATTATTAAATGATGATTATTTAATTATGATTTAGATGAACATTATTTTTGTTTTGGATTTCTAGATTGGGATTTCATCATAAATGTAGGGTAGCCATTGAAATGATTCTTATCTAAATCTAACCACAGTAATTGTTACCAACTTAATTTTTGTTTTCGTGCACTAATCCTCCATATAACCAACCAACTATTTTGTGTTGCCATGTTGCAAATCTGGAGTGCAGAAAAAATTTTTCCCGCACTAGATCGGAAAAGTGAATCTTTGGGTATTGTAATCAGTACAGGAACAGGAACTTTTCGAGGTAGCTGTAGGAAAAAAGATTTGCCCGCTTCATAGAGAAAATAAATGATTCCGAGTAGGTTTCTATTAAAGACCTTAAAGAGATATAGACCCACAATGCCTATGCCTTCTCCAATGATAGCTCTTACTTGAAATTGAAGGTCGCCATTGGGGTATTTTAGCACGAGATATTCAAATCAAATCAAATTTATTTCCATTCAAAAACAGTTAACAAAAATTAATATAAATTACATTTCATGGAAAGATTAGCATCCGCAAAGAAAGAATCTGAGCGCGGATGCGAGTTGTGCTATTTCATAAAACTAAAAAGAAATTATAATTCTATTCTAAGAACAAAAACAAAAAATACAATATTACTAAAAATTACTTATAATTGACATATAACTAAAAATGAATAACAAAAGAAACCTATTGAAAAATTTCTCCCGATACAGCAATTTTTATTACTATTATTTATGTTTTATTTTGTGTGATTTTTTCTGTTTTCATTATTACTATTAGTTTTTATGTTTTATTATTACCATTTAGTTACATTTATTACTATTATTTATATATTATATCTATATATTTGTAATATTATAGATTACAAAGGCATTGGTATGACGTAATAATCTTATAGGTTGCCCCCTCAATGGCCGATTTCAATTCCAAGTACGACACTAGGGCTGCATGTGAGTCTATGCATCTTCAAGGTCTTTGGTTTCTATCAACGTAAGTGGACAGAAGGTTGATCACTCACAGGTGTAAGATTCAAAGTGGTGGGGGGAACGCCAGCGTGACGTCACGTGTAGTAAGGAAGTGATAGAGTAACGACACTGAGCATACAGTATATTCACTGTATCTTCAAATACATCGTCATTTAATCCCCTCAAGATTGACCTAGGACTGTAAAATTCTCCATACTTATAGCGAATGAATCACCAATTCTAATGATGTTGTTAAATATTTTAAGATCATTCAACTTGTATGAATAAAATTGAAAGTTTTTCAAGAATCTAAAAACGTGACACGAAAAATTTAATAAGCTGGAAAAGCATTAGTAGACAACGTTATACTATTATAATTTCAGATTAACCCATAAAAAATCTTGATAAACCAATGAATTGCAATAAACCGATCCCAATAAATCCGATGTATTTCAGTCATAAATTGTAAAAATCTGGTGTGGCGCACTCACACAACTTTCCATGCCATTATGAAAATTGATCACCTGACGCTAGTGTTCACGCGCATCTCAAGTCTACTATTCAAATAATAATAATAAAATAATAATATATTTATTACCATCTGGTTCACAACAAACATTGGTCATCATCACAAGCATACAAAATATAAACAAATACATAAACAAATAAATATAATATAAACAAATACATATACATAATAATTAACAATACAAAAGACTACACAGCCAAAACACAATCACATCTAAAACCCACCTATTAAACAAGATCACACAAACTAAGTATACACAGCCTAAACATACACAATAGTAACAGATTTACATAGACTGTGAAATTTTATAAAATTCAGGTACCTTGTAAAGTCCCCCTCTTATTAGGCCTTTCCTAACTCTATCTTTAAATTGGGTGGCATCTAGGTCTCTTACCAATGACGGAAGGGCATTATAAAATCTGAGAGATTGGGCCCTGAAACTTCTCAATGATGCGCTGGAAGAGCACCATTCAACACCTATATTACTTGCCCCTCTTGTATTGTATGTATGCCTATCAGAGTTGAGGCTAAATTTATCCAGGTTCTTTTTGACATAACACAGACATTCCAGGACATACATAGAAGGAAGAGTCAGAATTTTATTCTTAATAAACAATGGTCTACAATGACTACGTGGCTCTTCATTGTTTAATATTCTAATGGCTCTCTTGTGTAGCAGGAAAAGTTTACCAGCCAAAGGACTATTTCCCCACAAAATTATACCATAGGCTAGGTGACTGTGGATAATCGCAAAGTAAACTGTTTTCAAGACCTCTATTGTCACACTTCCAGCCAACCTTCTCAACATAGAAAGCCCTCTTAGTACTCTATTATATATATTTCCTATATGGGTATTCCATTTAAGATTAGATTGCAAAAAAACTCCGAGGAACAGGGTAGATTCAATGTTTGGGCTGTTGGCTAGACTGAAACTTATAGTAGTGTTTTTTTATCATTGATAGCTAACTTATTTTCCTTACTCCAACTGTCAATCAAAAGATTACATTGTTCCAAATTGGACTTTGCATCTGTCTGATTTCCATCGCTAATAATAACTGCCAGGTCATCTGCATATAAAAATATTCTTCTTCCATTGCCTTCCAAGTAAGTAGGTAAGTCATTAATATAAATTGAGAACAGTATTGGTCCCAGTATAGATCCCTGAGGTACCCCTCGTTCTACTGATAAGAAATCAGAACTCAGACCACAATGGTAAACTGACTGGAACCTCCCCTCTAGATATGTTTTGAAAAACTTCAATACTTTATGATCGATATTGTAGAAAGAAAGTTTTGTTAATAGTATTTCATGCGAGACCGTATCAAAAGCACATGAATAATCGTACATTCTGGCAACATTGCTCTTCTTGTCCTCAATTCCGTTCATTACAAACTCCATAAACTCAGATATGGCAGATGTTGTGCTCAAATTACCTCTAAACCCAAATTGACTTGAACTAAAAAGTTTATTCTCTTCAAAATACTGTACAAGAGGTTCACTAACTAGGTATTCAAAAGCCTTACCAAAAATTGGAATGATGGTTATGGGTCGAAAGTTTCTGACGTCACCTTTAGAGCCTCCCTTATGTATTGGTAATACTTTACTATATTTTAGGAAATCTGGGTAGATGCAGTTATTTATACATTCATTGAACAGGTAGGTGACAATTTCCGCTATGTAAGGGGCTGCAGTCTTTATTATTAATGATTTTAAACCATATACATCATATGATTCGCTATTTTTCAACTTCATCAAGGTATTGTACACTTTGGTAACTGTGAATTCTGGGAACTTGAATTTTTCACTTATACATCTATTATTATTAAAAAGTGGCACATCATTTCTACTATTACACTCAGAGACATTATAATTTATATTGTGTCTATTTACAAAAAAATTATTGAACATATCAGGAGATATATCTCTTCCTGCCGGCTCTTTCTTATCTTTCCTATTCAAAGAGTTATTTATTATATCCCACATAGCCTTAGCCTTATTATTAGAACTGCCTATAAAATTTTTGTTGTATTCAAGCTTAGTATTATGTATTGCAGCTCTATATTTATTCTTATAATATTTGTATTCTGCATTATACCTCTCTATTCCAGTATAACTATGCGTTCTATACAATGTCAGACACTGAGTTCTAAGCTTCTTTAACTCTGCATTATACCATCTGTTCATTTGACCATTTAAGCGTCCCTTGCACTTTATTTTTCTACTTGGAAAGGCTACCTCAACCTGTTGCATGAAATGATGGAAAAAATACTCTACCTTTTCAGTGATTGTTTTGAAAGTATAAATTGGCAACCAATTGAAGTTATTCAATAAATGACAGAAATGATGACAGTGGGAACTATTTATTACTCTAAGAAATCTATAAGATGCAACAGGGCTTGGTACTTGACCATCATTGTTAATTTTCAGCACAACTGCATCATGATCAGACATGACTGTATGCAGAACCGATGAGATGCGATTCTCCTCTTGAATTGTTGTGAAAATGTTATCTATGCATGTTCCACTATTATCTCTTCCTGGCCGGGTAATTTCAAAGGTTACAGGTTGTAAGTTAAAGGCTTCAGTCAGAGCCATTAAACTCCTTGTAATTCTATTGCTTTCTTTGATATTGATATTGAAGTCTTCTGACACTATCAATGACTTATTTCCACAATTTAGCGAACATAATACATCCTCAAACACAGAGAAGAACAATTCAAGATTAGTGTCAGGTCTGTATATGGACAAACATATTACATTTAGGATAGGAATCTCAATAGCTGATATTTCACAAACATGCTCTACAGACAATTCATTAATTTTATTTAATTTTATAGTGTCAAGACAATTCTTAACTATAATCATTGTTCCTCCTCTAGTCATATTGGCTCTACAATAGTAACTTGCAATCTTATATCCAGGAATACCTATAGACTCAACCTCAGCTCTATTTACTAACCAATGCTCGCTTATACATATTATATCGAATGAACTCTCCTTTATCAAACATGTCAGTTCATCATAACTACTATTAAATCCTTGAGTGTTCCAACCAACAATAGAGATATACCTTTTACATGATTCAGTTTTTTTCTTATGTATGTTGTTCAAGTTTGCTCGTGAATTGTTATTGATAGGCCTGGAGATATGAGATAAAATGCTCAAATCTTCACACAATGATATTGAAGTTGAATTATCATCTTCTTTAGATCTACACCCATTATCTGATAACCGAAATTGATCATACTCAACATCGGATAGCTCTCCTAGTTTTTTAGAATTATCGGCTCCCTACAGCTAGCAACTGAGTTATAATTCAGCTCATTTAAAATACACTTGACAATATATTCTTTACCCCAATAATTCAGGTGCAGACCATGCTGTGTATGAAACTCGATTCCAAGCCCACTCAACTTGAAAACTGTAACATTTTTAAAATGCTTACTTATTTTATCAATCTCTTTATTTGTCCACGTAATAGCTTCATTCACACAAGACCATTTAGGAAGATCATATCTGTAGGGGACATCAAAGACAAAAACTCTTGTATGCCTCATCTCTTGAAGCCTACGACGCAGTGTTGATATGAATTCCTTGGCTTCATTCCTAGACACATCAATTGTCCCCGCTACGAATACAGCTACATCTCTTGGTCCAAGGTTAGAACAATCAGTTATAGATTCTTTGGTTACATCCTGAAATCTAGCACCAGGCTTTAGAATACTTTTAATGTCTGAATTATTACTTTTATTAATTAGTTTATTAACAACATTTCTGCCCTGACTATCCATGTACAGCCTGATTTTTGTTTTGGGTGCTGATATTTTTGTTGCGGGTGTTGTGGAAGAAAGAGGTTGTTTATTGGGTTGACTAGGCTTTGAATTTATCCTCCTCTTCTTAGTAGGCTCACTACTCAAAGTCTGTGAAAAATTGTTTCTAGTTGCTAGGCGGGTTTTGTTTGTTACACTAATTTTGGAAGGTACTGAGGCATTTACTGATATTATTGGGAGTGCCATATTATAGCTATTTTGAGGTTTCAAGTAATTACATATTATCTTCAGGACATGCCATCTATACATATTAGTGTCAAAATTATCAAACTTAATAATCTTATCAAGGCAGCTATTCATATCTTCAGATCTAGATTTTACATAACTTTCGAGGTGGAAGAGAACAAAAATTCCACAGTCATATGAATTTGTCTGCTGCAAGCAATTCACATGAGTCACCTTTTTTGTATCAAAAATGGGATTCAGTCTTTCCACTAGTGCATCCAGTGTTCGCTTATTAAAATTCGATAGCGAGTCAAAATTATAGAAGGATTTGTCAACGTAATCATAAATAACCAGGCTCCAATGTGTGCCGTTCCACCTCGAATTTGAATCAACAGAACAATAATTGTCATTAAGTATGAAAGCAACATTCTTGTTGACGTACATACCTGAATTGAAAAAAGAGTGAGCATAGTCACCATCGTTAATTAAGAGTGCAACTACAACCGGGTCCACCACAACTAGGCCATTATAGCTAGAGAACAATGACTCAGTATAAACACTTATATCGTCATCACTTAGCCATTCCTTACTGATAAATGAAGACAACCGTTTTGTCATTGTGCCGTCCTGGGCTTTGGCGGTGTGGGTATAAGCATCAGTTTGAGTCTCTGCATCCTTGGCACTTGCAGCATCAATACGCTGCATACGTTGGAGATCCAGCTCAATGGACCGATTCAGGGCGGCATTCCGCTGCACCTCCATCTCCCGAAGTCGACTTTTTAACTGTTCATTTTCTTCCTCCAGAAGCAGCAACTTTTCATCCATAAATTCATGAGCAGGGCTTTCAGAGGTGGACGATTGATCTAATACACTTTCCTGTTCAGTAGCATCACTAACATGAGAACTATTTGGAGAAGGCAGAGGTGGTGAAGCATGATCTGGGTCTGTATTATGATGTTTGTGCGCACCACATACCTCCACAGTTCCATCACAAGAAATTTTTGTTTTAATAGAAGCCGAACACTCCTTATAAAGGCATCTCCATGTGATAGTATTGGTAGCAATTGAGCGAAAAGAACAACGGTACTTTTGGCTTTTGTAAATAATTCCCGGTTTGCCCTTTGTAGTTTTGAATTTAATAATGTCATCTGCCATTTTCTTTGATAGTCTCTTGCAGTAGAAGTCCAACCAGTAAGCGAAGATCAAAATTATAAAGAGTTACCTGCTTTGAAAATGATTGATGTCTAGTACAGTATTTCCATTACTAGGGTAAAAGGAAAATAAAAGGGAAGAGAATGTGCTAAGAGAGCGGTCAAAGCAGGAAATAGGGAAGCTCCTGAAAAGAAAAGGAATATAGGAAGAGGAAGAGAGAATCAAATTAAGACAGGTGTAACGTAGATTTTCAATACCGCCGTTAAGACGAATAGGAGCCGCGAGTAGCTTTCAAAAACTGCCGCCGAAATAGCAGACTTGCGCAGTTCGCAATGATAGGTTAATGGTAACGGTACTGCCTGGCTCACAGTAAAGCGTCAGCCGTTGCCATAGAGATGAGACGCGGTAGATCAGCTGATCGCGAGTGAAGCTCTGACAGCTCTAATATAGAGATAGATAATCAGTTCGAGTCGGCTTCAACCGGCGTTATCATATTCGACTGAAATCCACCCTAAAAGGCCTCAATCTCACGATTTATCCCACGTAAACAAACAACAAGCAAAAACCAACCACAAAATGGAGTCAAAACTTCGTTGTACGGGTCACTTTCAGAAGTAAACGCTTTCACCCCAGCCCACGCTTGAAAATATTGGATTCACGAAACAGGTACTTCACAACCTAATAATTACAATCACTGTACTCTATAGGATAACTTTTCCACTAATTAGCACGTAAACGAGAGAAATTACAGAGCACCAAATACTTTAAACCAACAAGGCAGCCCAGTGCTACCAACGATGAGCCAGCTGGTGACAGAACAATAAAGCTGGAGACACACGAGGTCATGACATGATCCCGTGATGTATTGCAAAATCGCCATTTTGTGAGATTCTAGTTCAACAATATTTTGAAATTTATTTTCAGCTGTTATCATTGTAGATTGAACATAACATGATGTGTTATTAGTAATAATTGGAATTGTAAAAAAATCTTCTGACAGATTATAGTAGCCTATTTAGGAAAATACTAGAAACTGAATTATTGATTTTTAGATTTAATTGATCAGGAACTTTTAACTATTAGGTTAGCCTTGCATATTTTTGTGTATTGTCCCAATGCCTTATGAATCATAATCTATAGGTTGAGAATAAGATCAATTTCTAATAATAAATAAATTGTCAAACCTTTTATTATTGAAATCTCATTATTAAAAAATTGAAACCCTGAATTTACATATTATCTGAACTAGAATATTGTTTTTAAAATGCATATTATTTGTTTTTATAATGTATGCATTGCATGCTAGTTTTTTATAATGCATTAGTTTGCACTATGCATTATTTGCATTAGTTTGTATAATGCTTTTAATGGAGTTTTTATAATGGAGATTTTGTTATGAGTTGAATTATATTGGATTTTGAAATGTACCGCCATAAAACCCCCAAAAAATGGCCGCTCCATAAGGAACAAAGGTGTCTTGACCTGGTTTTTATAGACCTTGTCCTAGTTACCTGTATGCAGAGCGCTCTGGTGGCGTCATGCTGGAATCCGTCCGGGCAACCGCACCGGAAGCTGCCGAGTGTGTTGAGGCAGGTGCTGCCCTCCCCGCATGGGTTGTCCCCACCGGCACACTCGTTCTCGTCCACACACTGGTTGTAGTAGATGTGCTGCAGGAATCCGTCAGGGCATCCACACCGGTAGCTACCCATCACATTCTGCACATACAATACAATAATGCACCTATAGTGAGGTCCAAAACAAATCAAAATTTGTTGTCACAAAGACAAATTACAATTTGTATAGGCCACGTCATTAAAAAAATACATATCATTACATATATAATCATACCACATAAAAACAACAAGAAGTCATCACATCAATGTGTTAAAAATTCTCCTTATTGAAGGCAGAATATTCATCATTGGTATAAAAAAAGTTTCTTATTAGAAAATCTTCAATTTCAAGTTTATATTCACTCACTAGTAAACCTCTTATATGTAACGGTAACTGATTATAAAATCTAATAAAATGTAAATACTTTTTAATAAATTAACACTTAAAACACTTTTTAATAAATAACAATACTTCTTAAAATTGATAGCCTATGGCACGATTCTTCTCTACTAGCTCGAATCTGTTTTCATAAGCATATTAGTGGTAGAGTAGAGTGAGAACCGGTGGTGGGGGAAGGCAAGTGGTAGAGCACTAGTCCGCGATGCTATCCCACTCTACTCTACTAAAAACTAGTACTCTACCATGAACGTTTTCTTCGGGAGAGTTCACAAGATAGTTAGTACTTGCCCAGGGAACTCTACCACTCACTCTACTGATGAAAACCAGGCTTTAGGTCTAGGTCACACGAGCGTTATTTTGGGCGTTTTCAGATGAGTCCGCAGAGCAGAAATGTCTCAGATTGGTTTAACGTGCCCATCCGATAGCACGGGAGAGGACGTCAAATAAGATTGTACGGGTTTTTTTCAAAGAAAAGGAATAGCAATGTAATTAGTCCAGTCGAAATAGACATAAAAAAGACACCCCCTTTTGAATATAGAAATTGGCCATTTTTTGTGTATTGGAATATGGGATTAAGTACACTCAACAATAATTTTCCCATTTTTCGACCGAATTTGACTTATGATGCATGATTTTGAACTGCCTTGACGAGCAGAGAAGAATAAAGTATAGTACGATGAAATATTAGCATTTAATCAAAAGTTATGAGTGTTTGAAATTTTGATCTTTGAGGTGTTCTTAAGCGCGCCTCTCCACTAGGAAATACTGATATGAAGCGCATCTAACGGGTGATTCTCATAAATCATAATCTCATGAACTTATGTCATTGTGCGAAATATCAATGTGAGGACAATTTTGTTGGTGATGATGGTTGAAGCTGAAAATTAGGTGTTTTTCACAATACATGGTGCATTGTTGTCAGGTGTATCTGGAAATATATATGAGATAGAGCGCTCTACCTAATCTCAGATTGTAGAGCACAAGAATACGCCCAGATGGATTTTGAATTATACATCTAAATTGTAACAATCGAAAGATATTGTTGATCAAAAACTGAAATTCATCAAAATTGATTTATTCTTCAAATTTCACTCATTTTTGTAAAATCATAACTCAGTACTCATTGGAGATAGAGAGTTCCGAATGATCTCATTTCATTCAGAATTTTATAATCTACGAAAAAGACCAGAGCAATTTTTCTGTCCGATTACGAGATTTGGCAGAAATAGCTGAAAACTGGAAAATGAGCCGAAAATATGAGGCTTTTGGGCCACTCTGTATCTAGCACAAGGAAATTTTGCATGAAGAAATTGATTCTGGACTTCTTTTATACACCCAAATAATATTTTAAAAAATCAGAACTACAATATAAATTGCATGTTCCAATGTATATAGTGACTGGACTAAATAAGTGATTTTGGTGACTGACCTGACAGCCGTGCTCGCACTTGGAGTCGTCAGAGCATTCGTCTGAGTCAGTGCAGAAGATACCGGAACTGTGAAGGCGGAAGCCACGTGGACAGAGGCACCGGAAGCTGCCCAGTGTGTTGATGCAGTTGCCGGGCGACGGGCACACTGTCGAGTTCTTGCACTCGTCGATGTCTGCAAACATACACAATTCAATCAACTACTATATTATAACTACCACGTTATAATAGCAGTGAAAAAAGATGGGACAACAGTGTTGCCAAATCTCCATATTTGACTCCATTTTGAGCTCCACAGCTGTTACTCTTTTTGAGATATAAGCGCCTAAAGTTCAAATTTTTGGGACAGAACATTTCAAATTCGATAAGAGATAAATCCATGAGATTCGGAGGATAAATTCTTCCTTCATTGTACTGTTGATTTAATAAAACAAAAATGTTTTAAAAATATCGATTTTTGAGAAAGTTATTCAATTTACTAAAAATGACTAAAAAAAAGTTATTTTTGGTAAATTGAAAACTTCATCAAAAATTGATATTTTCAGGAAATTTTGGTTTTATCCAATCATCAATACCATGAAGAATGTATCAACTAAATATTATCATGAATTTATTTCTTACCGAATTTGAAATGTTCTCTGTCCCAGACATTTGAACTTAAGGCGCTCATATCTCAAAAAGTAATGATCGGAAAAAAATGTTTTCTTGAGAAAACTTTTTCATTTTGATAGTTTGATGAAATTAAACCGTAACATTCATTTTTAAGATGACATCTTGCAGGTGTGTTCCTTTTCTACACAAACATTCCTGTAGTCTCTTCGTTACATTGTCCATGGTTTGACGTAACATTACAACTGGAATTTCTGAAATCGCTTCTCAAATCGTGGCTTTCAATTTTTCCATTGTTGCAGGTCGACTAAGGAACACTTTGCTTGTGGTGACCGACCCCACAAGAAGAAATCCCAAGCTGTAAAATCAGTGGATCTGGGAGGCCATGGAATGCTACCATTTCTCGAAATTACACGTTCCCCAAACAATTGGTGTACAGCTGTCATCAATATTCGTGCAGTGTGTGTGACGTAGTGCATCCATGATAACTAAGGGCTAAGGAACTATAAAGACTTTAAAGAGGTATTTATAGTTCCCTAATAAGGGCTGGTTTCCGAGCTCGGGATTTGGCCAAGTTCTAGACTTTAAACAGCCTGAGTAAGAAAATTGGCTTTCCGAAACGGGGCGTGGTCGTAGTCATTGTCAAAGTCACGTTTGAATCAAATTTCAAAAAACTAGAAAATTGAACATAAAATAAAATAAAGAGAAAGTAGTGTAAAGTTTCAGCTGTTTTGAATTATTCAGAAATGTTTAATTTCGTCAAGGAAAAACGTTTCCAATTATAGAAATAAGAAAATAAAAACTGCGACTACGCCCCGTTTTGGAAAGCTAATTTTCTGAATCCAGCTGTTTAAAGTCTAGAACTCAACTAAATGCCGAGTTCGGAAACCGGCCCTTAATGGCAAGGCTTTGTTGGCAGGCTGGCATACGTTATCAGTGGTACCAATCGCCCACGGCTACCAACTTACAGTCATGGCCATACATATCTAAGTAGATATTTAGCCGCACCAACAAAGCCCCACCACCTATACATGTAGCTCTGCCAAAAGTTCAAAAAGTGACACTGGAGATCTGCTATGAAGCCTGTCTATACAGCAGTTTTAAGCCTATTTTCTCAGTTATATAGCAGAAAATGAGCTATCCAAAATTGTCGGTAAACATCAAAGAGAATCTGAGCTATATGTAGCTATATCTGCTACATATAGCTCTGCTACATGTCAATTTTTGTTTAAAGCAGAGCTAGATGTAGCTGCTCTGTCCTTAAATGAAGGCTGCCACAGCTGTTTACTGCTGTTTGCAGCTGTTTAGTGCCTAGTCTGGGAAAGAGAAAAATAATATATTGGATTATTTTGTCTCTATTCCAGTCAAATTCACTCTCCATCATTGCACAATAATATACAGTCTAGTTCTGTGAACAGTAGACCTCACGCAGTATTCCCATCTATAAGTACCTGATTGAAACTATAGACCTTATGGAAATACAGCAATAGACTGGCTTCTCCACACATCTGTGTAATCACTTGTCAGCTGATTTATGATGAATAATTCTATAGTCTGATTTTTACACTAATATTGGCGTATGAAGTAGGCTCCTTTTTCCTTTTATATTATCCTTGGAATGCAAAATTTCCAAAAACCTTGTATATACGTCTACGCGCAATTGAAAAAGGAACATACCTGTCAAAATTCATGAGAATCTATTACCGCGTTTTGCCGTAAATGCGCAACATATGAACATATAAACATTCAAACATTTAAACATTAAGAGAAATGCCAAACCGTCGACTATGAATCTTAGACCTCACTTCGCTCGGTCAATAAAACAATGCTCGCAATGCACAGTAACCTACTAGCACTCTGACAACAAATGAGTACAGATATCTGGTGTAAACCCAGCAGGCACTAAACAGCTACAAACAGCTGCAAACAGCAGTAAACAGCTGTGGCATCCTTCATTCAAGGACAGAGCAGCTACATCTAGCTCTGCTATAAACAAAAATTGACATGTAGCAGAGCTACATATAGCAGAGCTACATCTAGCAGAGCTACATCTAGCAGAGCTACATATAGCTCTGCTACATAAAATTAGCGTTTAATCTACTTATAGCAGAGCTACATCTAGCAGATCTATATGTAGCTGACAGAGCTATATGTAGCTCAAATTTTAAATAGCTCAGCTATATAGTACAGCTATATAGCTCACCAGCTACATAGTGTAAACGTAGCTTTAGTCAGTGTGAAAGTGATTTCAAATTTAAGGTTAGTTTGTGAGCGTGAACTGACCGAGACAGCGATCGCCAACCTTGCGATACCCTTTGGCGGGACACGCACACTCGTAGCTGCCCTCGGTGTTGACGCACGCGTGCTGACACACGTGTTGGCCCGTAGCACACTCGTCCACGTCCACACAACTCGTGCCGTCTGTGTGCAGACGGTAGCCAGCCGCGCATGCGCATTCGAACGAGCCGGCCGTGTTCACGCACGAGAACTGACATGGCCCGGGTGTCTGCTCGCATTCGTTCACGTCTGCACACAACAAAACACATCAAACAATACAAATACAACAATGCATGCCAGAATCTTGATAAATAATACGTATTCTATAGTGATGTCCACGTTATAATGGCAGTGGAGGAAGAAAGGAGAAAAACGTTGCCAATCCTCTATCTTGTCAATGCCTTCTAAAAAGGGTAGCTGATAAAGGTTTATTGATTGATTGATTGATTGATTGAGTACTTTATTTATGTAGATTACAATATATACTGGCTTATAATATTGATGTAATAATAACAGTTCATTCTCGTTTAAAATAACCAATTATATTTTATTGAGCAAGAAATAATATTTCTCAATAATTTTATAATGAACTAGCTGGCCCGGTGAACTTCGTACCGCCAAATACTTAATGCATCTCATGACTAACTTTAGCTGGATGCACACCTGAGGAGGCGCAATGCGGAATTTTGCATCCAGGTGATTCTTGCTTATTGGTTTGAATGGAAGAACTCAAACAAACTGAATCGGGCATGGCGTGGAACGGTGTGATAAGGCAATCTCCATAAGATCAACACTTTGTATCACCAAGCTGCGCCTCCTCAGGTGTGCTTAGCCTTAGCTTAATCTGATGTACTATATTTTTATATAGTAGTCCAGTTTTTTATATCCAGTTTAATTTTTCCGCTGATCTTATTGTCCATGAGAAAGTGATTTGGAATGAGGTTTATTATTTTAGTACCTATGTAAATTAATTGCCTCCTTATACATTCAATATTAGTGTTATAGGTTACATATTTGTTAGCAGTGGCTCTTAGATTATAATAATTAAGAGTAGAGTTTATTGTGAGAGGAAAACCGGATCTATATTTTATCAAGTACTCAATTACGGTTTTTAGGCAAAAGAGACATAGGCAGGCCACGAAAAAGATGACAATGATCATTATTTATTATAAAATAAAAACAGTAGATTGTAGTTATGCTTATGATGATATTAGATTAGATTATATTGATGTTATTAATTTATACATTTTTATTTAATTTTCTTCTATTCTAATCACAAGCTGAATGTGAGTCGGAACAGGCAATAGTCTAATCCCTGTTTGAAAGAAGAAGAGGTTATGTTACCTTGACACCTAGTGCCAGCGGCATCAGGCCTGTAGCCCTTGTTGCAGATGCAGCGATAGGAGCCGAGCGTGTTGATGCAGCGACCGTTGCGACACAGACCCGGCACAGTGCGACACTCGTCGATGTCGTGTCCGACCGAGTCGTAGCCGCTCTCCCAGCTGCCGCACAGCTGCTGATAGGCGTCGGTCGCGCGACCGGGACAGTGCTCGCAGTGCGGCCCCCACGCGACCCCCATCGAGCAGCAGCAGTGGCTGCGTGTCACCAGAGCCGCATCCGCGTCCGGCTGGTGTTGACAGCGACCCTTTGCCCCGCCCACCAGCCGCTGGTAGCAGTAGCCTTTGCGCTCGTCTACAATTCGAGTCCATAAATAAATGAATAGAATTATATCGCCATCTAATTCATTGAACACTGACAACGTCAAGATTGTACAGATAACAATATAACATCATAAAATATACAGGGTGATTCATAATTATGGTAAAATAATATAATACGTGATAGTAGAGGTAAAAATAAGAAAAAAAGTTCTTATAAACATATATTCATAAACGCTTCATTAGCGAGCTATACAGAGTGAAAGATTTCGCCTGGAATTCAGTTCCTCTGGTGAAATACACCGATGCTGAATTGTTTGGGGACTAGTTTTTGAAAAACTTATGCTGGATTCATATGGAAAAAACTGATAAATTGAATAAGACTAGTCTGGAAGCTGTAGTGTGAGTAGTTTTTGAGAAAAAGTTGAAATATGCAAAAAATCTAAGTAGAAAAACACAGACTTCCACGTTTGATGCCCAATAACTTTCTTTAATGACCAGTAAACAAATAATTTTTCGCAATAAAAATTGTAGAGAATTTAATTCTGAAAATAATCATGTAAGCTATAAAGTACGCTATAATAAGCATTAGTAAGCAACTAAAAGTTGAATAAAATGTATTCTTATGTAGTACATTACACCACAAAAATTTACTGTTTTATGAGGAGAGAGCTAATAACTCATAATATTACTTACCATAATTATGAATCACTCTGTATATCACACAAATCTGAGTTGAAAGTGACATGTCATGTCAATTAACATTGAAAAATATTTTGCAAAATTATTTTGTATTTCATAGCTTTTTCTTAAGAAAAACTACTGGACTGATTAACTGGAAATTTTGCATATAGATTCTTAATTAACCGAGGATGGTTGTAGGCTTATTTTCAATTCTTCAAGATTTCATCACGTCAAGTTTTCAGTTTGTCAATTTTTAAAATAGACTATTGCGGACCACGGGTTACCTGTTAGTGGACAATAACGTTGGAAGAGAAAACTAAACAATTTATTCTGAGTTGCTAATAAATGAACGAATTCGAATAGTTTTAGATTAACAATGAATTTAATTGAATGAATTTATTCATTTGTCAAAAACAGAATACTATAGGAAATACTAAGGGCTGGTTTTCGAGCTCGGGATTTGGCCAAGTTCAAGACTTTAAACATCTAGGCCTGTTTCATAAAACCCTTGTAATACAGGGCCTGTATTACAGGACTTATAAATTAAAATTTACAATCCTGTAAAAATATGTTTCATAAAAATAATTCTACACTTGTAAAATCACCTGTAATATTCGCCTGTATCACAGTTCCTTTATTTTGAATTAATGTTTTCATTGGCCAGCGAGCCTAATATAATATTTGCAAAAAGTGCTACTTAAGATGTTTTGGTGGAAAATCCACATTATCAAATTTCTGACAATGGACAGATTGCATTCATACATAACTTATTATAACAGTTATGTGAGTAGTAATTTTTCAAAAAAAGTTAATTATCAAATGTTAATAATTAAATTAACAACATTAAATTTGTTAATAAGAAACATAAAACATTATGGACGTACATTTTCTGAATATTTCAAATAACGCTTTATTGAGGAAAGCTTAATCTAAACCGTTCATAATATTGATAAGTTTCCTGCATCATATTGTATGAAATTCAAATCATCATATTGTACGGTATTGAATAATAACATAGTCATCTTTACCAGAGCTAGAACTACTACCTTCATCCATTTCAACACGTTGACTTTTCAACAAAATGTCGCTTTTCAAGATTCTACCTACACTTGTAAAAGTTTTAGGATGGTCTAAACAATGATAAACTATTCAACATCTTACAGGTCCAGTAATACAGGAAGTTTCTCTTTATGAAACACAACTATGATAAATTCCTGTATTATTTACTTGTAATACAGGCAAATGTCTTGTAAATTGTTTTACAGGGAAAATTGTTTATGAAACACAAACTTCTAAATTTTACTTGTAATACAGGAACTTTTCCTGTATTACAGAACTTGTAACTTTTATGAAACAGGCACCACTGGAGTCATGAAATTGGCTTTCCGAAATAAGGCGTAGTCGCAGTCCATGTTTTAATTGAATTTCGAAAAACTATAGAAAGTTGAACACAGAATGAAATAAAGAGAAAATGGTGTACAGTTACGCACAGCTATTTTCAATTATTTAGGAATGTTTCATTTCGTCAAGGAAAAATGTTTCCAATTATAGAAATGAGAAAATAAAGATTATTTTGCTGCAACTATTTACTGCGACTACGCCCCGTTTTGGAAAGCCAATTTTCTGACTCCAGCTGTTTAAAGTCTAGAACTTAGCTAAATCCCGAGCTCGGAAACAACCCTTAGTATTTCCTATAGTATTCTGTTTTTGACAAATGAATAAATTCATTCAATTAAATTCATTGTTAATCTAAAACTATTAGAATTCGTTTATTTATTAGCGAATCAGAATAAATTGTTTAGTTTCTCTTTCAACGTTATTGTCCACTAACAGGTAACCCGTGGTCCGCAAGGGTCTATTTTAAAAATTGACAAACTGAAAACTTGACTTAATGAAATCTTGAAGAATTAAAAATAGGCCTATAACCATCCTTGATTAATTAAGAATCTATATGAAAAATTTCCAGTAAAATTTCGAGTACAGTATTTCAGACGTGATGATGCGTCAAACATAACTTTCCTATCCCGTACGTGAATACGCCAGTTTTTTCCTTCATTATAGTATAGATTACACCTATCAATTAAAAACATCTCCAAATTCATTTAGTTCTGAATATTTCATATTTGATGATTGCTCTTGTCTTCAAATCCCATACACTCTTATATTTGCCAATAATAGAATCAAGCAGCCTCACTACCTAACGGCCAAGAAGAAGTACTAAGAGTGAAAAACAGTTTTCAATTCATGGTGATTAGAGTGTAATATTTTTGTGTTTGAAAAAAATGTAAATTCTTAGATTTTGTTGTTTTTAAGTGGAAATAAACTAAATTTCAAAAAGGTAAACCTATTTCGAACTTTCTAAATTCAATCAAAATTTGGGAGAGAAATAGTACAAGGAGTATCCTTAGTTTTTTTTTCTCTCTCTCTTGTGGAAATAATAAATGGAATGTTGTTCTCAAATATGTAGAACTTCGAAGTGGAAAATTTGTTGCAAAAGAATTGGTGCGCAGTACAAACTTGTTAGACTGTAGAATTAGGCAGTGGTGTTAGAATGTTTTCAATGTTTTATAAACAACTTTCTTTGATTTTCACCCAAACTAAGTGGGAAACAAAGATTTTTTAGAATACAAAGTCTTCCAAAAGTTGACAAAATGTTCTGTACTTTTCAAGAAATTGGCAATGAATTGCCGGAATTTGTTTGAAAAACCTAGTTGAAAAATATGGTGTAAACGCGAAGCCAGAGTTGACATCAAAATGTTTCCCACAAATTGATTTATATATTTAATATATTTTTCAATGTTATTTGTAGAATAGAAGTTGTTGTTCTCATATGTTGAGCCACAAAGTAGAAAACTCGTTGCCAAAGAATTGGCCTAGAGAGCAAAGTCGTCCTGGACTTGTAGAGGGGGACATTTAATTGGCAACTTTCTCAGCATTTTCCTTTCCCCACACCGAGTGAGAAACAAAAACATCGTTGAAAACAAGGATTTCTTCAAGTTGACGACAAAATTTTGATGTGCTTTTTATGAATTGACAAAATATTGTCGTAATTTGTTGAAAGCGCAGTTTGAGAACACGAAATATGAATACATTTGGAATTTTACAACCCAGATTAGTTAGCAGTAGCAACAGATTTAATAGTCCTTACATATGCCACATTCTTTATAGAAATATACCCGCCTACATAAAGCAAATAGAACCCTTTAGCCTTGAAATTTACAAACGATCTTTAAATATGTGGTTATTTGAAACCGACAGGGATGCCGCTGATTAGCTCATCTACTTATCTTACAGTTTTTAATAAGATGTTTATATTTTTCTTATTTTCATCATCTAATCTTAACGATTTTAATAAGATGCTTATATTTTTCTTATATTAATAATCGAAGATATTGCTCATATCATTCTTGAAGTTTTAAATTTTATCTTGTGCTGTGTTGAAGCTCTTTACCGTGATATTTATATTGTGCTACTTCATTTCAAACATATATTTTCTTCACTAAATTTAATCAACTTTCTGTATAAAGTTAAATTGTAAATATTCATTATTTTATTTTTAGTAATAAGTGATGTTTCACAAGAAACAGACCTGTCTATGTGGGGAAGTGTTATATATATTTTTATTATGTCTGTAGTGATTTTGTGAATAAAACTTTATTTGATTTGATTTGACAACTCTCGTATGAACGCGGCCTTACACTTGAAATGGTTCTGATGAGTCGAAACTGGTTATGATTTGATGGAATATCAAAGGGTACTTGATAAATTTAATTATGTTTCAATTTATTTCAAAAGCCCTATAAGTGAGTAGACTCATTACAAAGAAACTACAAACCATAAATAATAATATTTATTGTCTTTCAATAATTTCAAAAGCCTTATAGAGAAAAGTAAGTGTTCACAAAACAACTACATTACAGACAATCTTGATTATAGAAAGATGATATGGATGTAATAGCCTATTCAATTTGTTGAGAGTTTCGTAACTCACCCAAACACTGTTTGCCGTCAAAGCTGGGCCGATATCCGTCGCGACACTCACACCGATAACTGCCGGGCAGATTGACGCACGCACCGCCACCCGCACACACACTCGCATTCGCAGACAGACACTCGTTGATGTCACGGCACTCGTCCCCACCCCCACCCCCACCTACAACCTAAAATCATTCACAAACATTACTAAAATAGAATAGCTTTTTCTTATTAATCAAGAAACATACATTACAAATTATTAATTCCAATCCATGTAAGCATTTAACCATTGGTCAATGACCATCAAGGTGAGTTGAACATTTTTATTATCATAATGTCTCATTACAAATATTTTTATAATTGATGGAACGTAGTGAGGTCAATGTTTCAACTCGATTTGCTTTTGTCTGTCTGTATTTAACGCGATTACGGCCAAACGCGTTCATAGAATTCGATGCGATTTGGCAGGAATATTCCTTTTTTAACTGCGCGTCGATGTATACACAAGGGTTTTTAAAATTTTGCATTTTAAGGATGATATGAAAAGAAAAGGAATTCCTCCATACTCTGATATCACTATAATTATAATTATAATATAATCATGGAGAAACGATAGCATAAGTTACGCTATTATTCCTCTATGATATAATCTACTTTGAAGATAGGATCAATCAGACTAGAATTATTCATAATCAATCAGCTGACAAGTGGATTGCATGCATTACACAGATGTCTGGCCGTGTCTATTTCTATAATATTTCAATATTTTTTATGATGCGTGCCCATCAGTATCAATATTCTCAAATTTGAAAAACAAATTCAATTGACCGAGCGAAGTAAGGTCTAAGATTCAAGTCGACGGTTTGACATTTATCTTAATGTTTAAATGTTTGAATTTTTAAATATTTAAATGTTCGTGAACCTCAATCACAACTTTCCAAATCGATGGATAGGCCGAGGTGGGCCAGTACCATGGCCAGCTAGGTCACCACACTTAAATCCTTTGGATTTTTATTTTTGTGGACACTGAAAACCTTAGTATACAATACTCCGATTGATACCATTGAAGAACTCCGATTAAGGATTTTGAACGGAATAGAAATGATAAAGCAGACTCCTGAAATATTTTAACGGGTCCGACAATCGATAAGAAGACGTCTGAACATATGCATTAAGAACAACGGAGGTCACTTTGAACATCGTCGTCAGTCTTTTGGTATTAAGTTTAATGTCATTAAGAGATGTTACTTTCATATAAAAATAAAACTTTTCATAAAAAACCCGAATATTTTTTTGCAATCAGCTACAGCCTATGAGTTATTAGTTCTCTCCTCATAAAACAGCAAATTTTTGTGGCGTAATGTACTACATAAGAATACATTTTATTTAACTTTTATTTAAATTTAGTTCACACAGCTTACATAATTCTTCTCAGAATTAATTCTCTACAATTTTTATTGAGAAAAATTATTTGTTTACTGGTCATTAAAGAAAGTTATTTGGCATCAAACGTAGAAGTCTGTGTTTTTCTACTTAGATTTTTTGCATATTTCAACTTTTTTCTCAAAAACTACTCACACTACAGCTTCCAGACTAGTTTTATTCAATTTTTCAGATATTTTTCCATATGAATCCACCATAATTTCATCAAAAACTAGTCTCCAAACAATTCAGCATCGGTGTATTTCAACAGAGGAACTGAATTCCGGGCAAAATCTTTCACCCTGTATAGCTCGCTAATGAAGCGTTTATGGATATATGTTTATAGAGCTTCTTTTCTTATTTTTACCTCTACTATCACGTATTAAATTATTTTACCATAATTAAGAATCACCCTGGTACAAGGTTTTTGGAAATTTTGCATTTTAAAGATAATATAGAAGGAAAAGGAGCCTCCTTCATACGTCAATATTAATAAGGTGCGTACAGATATACGCGCTGCGAACATGAGCAATTTACTTTCAATCAGCTGATGCCAAGCTTTTTATATCTGTATCTTACCGTTTCTGTAAAAATACAGATATAGTCAGCTGATTAAAAGTGAATTGCTCATTTTCGCGGCGCGTATATCTGTACGCACCTTAAGAGTGAAGATCAGACTATAGAATTATTCATCATAAATCAGCTGTCGAGTGGATTATTAATTGCATGCAATTTAATATCTCAATGTAACTTAGTAAAAAATCAGCTGTTGTGTGGACTATCAATTGCATGCAGTGCGGCATGAAATCGATAACTCGAAGTAGCATAGTATTTTCTCCCAGCTTTCCTCTGCTTTCAACTCGGTAAGCTTTTGATGATAGTAGCATAGCTGTTTAAATAAAATTATTAGCATTGTCGATACAACAACTCAAACAGCCATTATAGTGTTGTTTATACACCGATATCTCGCCGACACGACAGGACAGGACAGAATTTACTCTGATGGACAGTATTAGAGGAGACTGTGGTTGATAGCTGCGCGAGGTTTACTGTTTTCAGAACTACTAGTGCAATCAACTGTCAAAGTTTAGAAATCTTCAATGAAAAACTCTTTGGTTAATATTTACCTGGCTGTAGCCCTCTGGACATATACACATGAATGATCCAATCAGGTTCTTGCATTTGTACTTGCAGTTGTTGGCCGGAGTTACGCACTCATCCACGTCTGCAATTGAAATTTAAATTAATTGCAGGAATATCATAAATAATTTATAATGCATTTTCAATAAATTGTAGAATTCATTCATTCAAAAAACGTCTAATCGAATGAGATTTGGTCAGAGTGGGGGTGGAGGGGAGTTTTAACCGCCAAAACAACCCTCCACCCCCACTTAGACCAAATATAACCTTCATAACATTAAATACTTCAGTTTCTGTTTGGCTTGAAAATGTGCAACACCAGCACGAAACGGACGTCGCCACATCAAAGAATGTGAGTGTTTTTTTCACTTTCAAGTTCTATGAAATACAATAGGTAGTAATAAATAAATAGAATTTTATTGTCATCAAATTCATTTTGGAAATCGATACGATACGGTAAGTTTATACATATAATAGTCCGGGCGCAAATGTCATGAATAAGGCACTCTGTGGTCGTTTTTGGGTAACAGCCGTGTAAAATGTCTCAATTTCTTCGTTAGGTCTAGCATAATAAGGATCGTGATGATGATAAGTCGAAATCACAGGCAAACACCTCGGGAACAAGATGGCCGCCAAAATTTCCAGGGTTTTGCTATATCGCTTGTATTTCAATAACCGTTCAAGATATTCAACGGTTTTTTTAGACGAAAATAATTTTAAAACTTTCCTCTACAATTTTTGTTCTATAAAATTTTCCTCTAAAACGCATATTTTTTAGTTATAACCTTCAAAAGCCCAAAAAAAACTTTTTTCTACTTTTTTTCAAATTTCATTCCATTATAACTTTTTTGTGCAAAAGATACAGAGAAATTTTAAATCTATGAAATTTAGAGCGTTTTTCACTCTGGAACGATAAGAGCTGTTATTTTTTTCCGATCATTACTTTTTGAAATATGTCCGCCTGAAGTTTAAATTTTTGGGACAGAACATTTCAAATTCGTTAACAGATAAATCCATGAGATTCATCATCATCATCCGTGGCGTTACAACCCGCTACAGGTCTTGTCCTCCTCCAGTATTCGCCTCCATTCGCCTCTGTCTTCCGCCCTCGCTTTCCAACCTGTGGCTGCAATCCTTTGTGCATCCCTGTCAACAGCGTTCATCCAGCGCCCACCAACAGGCCTTCCTGGTCTTCGCCTCCCTTCCAGCATGAGTACAGCATGAGTCTCCTATGCTGGTGGGTATGTCTCATCTGCCCCAATAAGGTTGCCAGCCAGCCCATCGCAGTCTACCAATTTTAACCACATCAGGTTCACGATATACTTGGTAGAGCTCCTCATTCTTCCTCCTCTGCCAGGTCTCATCCACTTTTATTCCACTACAGATGCTTCGAAGTACCCTCCTCTCAAAAACTTTGAGCAGGCTCTCGTCTTCTTTGGACAGTGTCAATGTTTCACTGCCATACATGATTACTGGCAGGATTAGCGAGCGATATATTTCAAATTTTGTGGCTCTGCTCAGCACTTTGTTTATTATATAATTGAAGAGACCATAGAAGCATCTGCTGGACAGGAGAATTCTCCTTTCCACCTCGTTTGGTGTTTCGTTTTTACCATCGACGAGGGAGCCCAGGTATACAAAATCATCTTTAACCTCAAAACAGTTATCATCTATCTGAAGCCTCTCCCCGATGTTGTGGTTCGTTGATGTGAACATGACCTTTGTTTTGTTTTCATTTATGCTGAGGCCCATTTGCGAGGCTGCATTTTTGATATTTTTAAAGGCTTCCTTCATATCATTCACTGATCTTCCAATGATATCAATAATTCATGAGATTCAGAGGATAAATTCTTCATGGTATTGTTGATTGAATAAAACAAAATTTTACTAAAAATGACCAAAAATAACTCAACGAAAATTTATTTTTTGTAAATTGAACAGCTTTCTCAAAAAGTGATATTCTCAAAACATTTTTGTTTTATTCAATCAACAATACCATGAAGAATTTATCCTCTGAATCTCATGGATTTATCTCTTACCGAATTTGAAATGTTGCCCCAAAATTTAAACTTTAGGCGCTCATATCTCAAAAAGTAATGATCGGAAAAAATGTTTTCCTGAGAAAACTTTTTCATTTTGATAATATAACAATCGAAAATCTTTGAAAAATATCACCAGTAGAAAGTCTATTTTCGCATTTGCACAGCCTTAATAATAGCATAGAGGAACAATAGCGTAAATCATAAGTAGATATCCCATGTTATAGGGCATTTATGTCGCAACTTTTACTGTTATCTCAAGCCGATTACTGTTAATTTTTACTGTTTTGTTGGGGTAAGAGTGTATGAACGGCACAATTTGAGAGGCTACCAGCGTCACACAGCTGCATGGGAAAGAACTACGTGAAATATCGGCTTGAGATAACATTAAAAGTTGCGACATAAACGCCCTATACCATGGGATATCTACTTATGCAATCGTTTCTCTATGATAATAGTAGCCTAAGTATGATGTAGATAATATGATAAGTAGGCCTACCCTGACAATGCCGTCCATCGGGGGCGAGCGAGTAGCCATAGGGGCAGATGCAGCGGAAGGAGCCGGGTACATTGTGACAGCGGAAGGCGCACTGGTTGGTCATCTCCACGCACTCGTTCACGTCCTCACACACCTGCACACCAACAAACAAATTACGAGCGCCGTTTTTTGCAACCTTCCATCACATATTACTGTACTGAGGTCCACGTTATAATGGCAGTGTTTGATTAGCAATGGTATTGCTATCCTTGTCTATCATTCAACAAAGCGGATAATAGCGCTATCTCTTTCTCGCTTTGCTCTCTTGCCAGATAGATCGTCTTTCAACATTGTAGAATTAATAATTAATTAACAAAATATTTCATCTTAATTATGAAATTATTATTATTATCAAACGAGAATCCAAATTAAATGCTGTAATTCACCCCGAAGACTTCTGCTACTGCAAATATTGACAACAGAGTAAACAGCTATAGTATAACATATAATTTTTGAATAGAAGCGCTCATCGAATTTCCATCTATCTTTTTACCAATCTACAACAGTCTCCAATTTATTGAAGGGTTCCCATACATATGACTTACTCTGTATATACAGTTGTATCATAGAGAAACAATAGCGTAAGTAGATATCCGATGGTATAGGGCGTTTATGTCGCAACTTTTACTGTTATCTCAAGCCGATTACTGTTGATTATTGTCAATTTTTACTGTTTTGACCGGGTAAGAGTCTATGAACGGCACAATATGAGAGATTACCAGGGTCATAAAGCTTCACGGGAAAGAACTGCTTGGACTATAGGCTTGAGATAACATTAAAAGTTGCGACATAAACGCCCTATACCATGGGATATCTACTTACGCTATTGTTTCTCTATGGTTGTATCTAATGCATGTGATACAGTTGATATCAAAATTCTGGGCTATATATATATACCTGCATGGGTCCAGCAGTGAATCCTTCACTACAAGAGCACTCAAAACCTCCATCCAAGTTAGTACACGTTCCATTGCCGCATATGTTGGTACCACTGTTACATTCATTATCATCTAAAAAGAAGTAAAACAAAATAAATATTTGAATATTAAATAAAAATGTAAATGATCTTAATAGTATGTCTTAAGCATAAAAAATACAAGTATTTATCAATTTAATTATTCAATTATATACATATTATTTTATTATATTATATAGTCCCCTTGTCTAGCAGAATTATAGTAGCAGCAATGTTTTACATACGCTGCCAGTTAGGCTCAACTCACACTTAAGCGACTCAAGTCGAGACGAGACTAAGACTCCAGTCTCTTCTCGAGGCAGCATGTATTTCAAATGATGACACTCAGACCAGTTGACTCTAATCTCCGCGACCTCGCGACTGTGAGACTGAGTCGAGCGTCGACTCGACATGTTGGTCGAGCCTCGACTTGAGTTGCTTAGTACCGTGTATTTTTAATGAAGGTGAGGTTATGTTTCATGAAAGTGTGGTTTATCATTCCAGATAAGACAATAATACGAATTAGATGAGACAATATATCTATATAAATAAAAATCGAGCCTCAAATTTTGACATTCAATAACATTTTTATGTGTGCACCAATTTTGATGATTTTTTATTAGTTATGTTCGTTATGTTCAGGATCAGGTTTATGGCCTATCAAAGTTTAGTTTAGTTTAGTTCAATTTTCGTCATGTAACACTACATAATCAAGCAAAGCTTGATAGTATATGACACGTCAAAGAGTATTGAATACAATACTCAAAAAAAGTAATCATAAAATAGAGAAAAAAAGAAGAAAATCAGAACATACAAAATAGTTGAAAATATATGCTAGCAAAAAATACCTACACGCGCCAACAGTTGAAGCTTTCCTCCAAACTGTACAGAGATGCATTGATCAATTTAGCTTTTAATGCATTCTTAAACCTTTTTGGGCTCTCAATACATTTTATTTCAATAGGAAGAGAGTTATAAGCTCTTAATCCGCTATAATGTGGCCCTTTCTCTAAGCTTGCTGTTCTGTGTTGCGGGTGCTGAAGATGAACTATCTGGTTTCTAGTATTGTAACTATGATGGATGTGACTCTCTCTTAATATCTTATGTCATAGTTGCAATTTCGAGGAAGTACAGTGCAGGAACTGTTAAAATTCTAAGTCTTCTGAAAGAGTTTTTACAAGATTCATAAGGCTTCAAGTTGTCGACAATTCTGAAGGCTTTTTTTTGCTTTTTGAAGACAGAATTGAGATTATTTTTTCAAATTTGTAATCCGACTTCAGAACTTTTTCCTGCGGTCCTTCAAAGTTTACATGTAATCCTTAGGGGAGAAGATTTATGAGCTGGTCATACACAGAAATAAAAATCAGCTGTTATATACATTGCGTCATACAACAGCCTTCGGTAGACAGTTAGACAAGAGTGTGTGCTGCTCCATAACCGCCCATGTATTTTATTCTAAACGCCCCGACTAAAAACAAAATTACTGTTCTGTGTGTAACCATCCAGCAGTGCGGCCTCAGTTTAGAGGCTTACATGCTCTAAAGACATTGATTTGTTTCGAATAATTGTGCTGTCTTCGGTGTTCAGAATTAATTGATTTTCAGTAAATTATTTATTTGCAGTTGGAAAATTATCTATATAAATACAATGCCGCATCGCGCCTCAGATGTGCATCCAGCTAAAATTTGTCATTAGATGCATTAAACTATTTGGCGGTACGAAGTTCATCGGGCCAGTTAGTTCATAATAACATTATTATAACATTTGTTACATGCAAATTTGTAAAGAATAATTAGATCTTATATTTTTGATGAAGTATGGTTAGAAAATAGAGTAGCATGGAACTGAAGTAGTGACAATGAGCGAGAAAGTCGTAAGGTCGAGAGACTGGAGTCGTACGATTTGAGTCGAGGTAGTGTGAGTTGAGCCTCAGAGTTAAGATTGTAAGAATTGAAAATGACTCTGATGTAATAACATAAGTAGATAGAATTAAATAATAAGGTAGTCCTAGTGCTATTTTTCTTCCAAATTCTGGACATGACAAAGTCCAAAATAAGTGATGGCGTGACAAGGAGGGAGAAACAGAAACAAAGAGAGAGTGTGAGAGAGGGAGAGAGAGGAATGATAAAAGAAATGACAAAAACAGTTGAAAATACCGGAGGAAAATTAAATCTTTCACGCACCATTTTTATACAATTTGTTCAAAATAATCATGCAAATTATAATATATAAAAACTACAGTAGATCATATATATATTCCAGAAATATACATTTGACATTTTCTAAGCAAGAGTTGCACAATAAATTAGCAATAATACTTATTTGCCATCATTGAGGAATTTCACCATAGTTACAAGTTTTTTTCAACTAAATTTCAAAATGGAATTACAAGGGCTCTTCAGAAAAAAACAAACGTTTAGAAATAATATGAAAACATTGAATGAGACAATAATTGAATGTTGTAACAGCTGTGCTTAGTGGACAGTGTGTATTTTTGGCTTCAAAGTTTTCTGAGATAACTACATTATTATTCAAAGTGCGGTGATATTAAGTGCAATATTTGACATTTTAATCATTCTAAATTTGAAATTTCTAGCTCATATATATTTTTGGACAGAAATTAAACTTCAATTTTCCACATTGAGATCATAACCTACTGTTTTACTTTCCTTGCCCTATTACCATAGGTAAGGAAGTATTGCTTTCCGAAAAAATTAAGGTACCCCAATTTCCAAATTTCTATACGTTTCAAGGTCCCCTGAGTCCAAAAAAGTGGTTTTTGGGTATTGGTCTGTATGTGTGTGTGTGTGTGTGTGTGTGTGTGTGTGTGTGTGTGTGTGTGTGTGTGTGTGTGTGTGTGTATATGTGCGTCTTTGTACACAATATCTCATCTCCCAATTAACGGAATGACTTAACATTTGGAACTTAAGGTCCTTCCCCTATAAGGATCCGACACGAACAATTTCGAACAAATCCAATTCAAGATGGCGGCTAAAATGGTGAAAATGTTGTCAAAAACAAGGGTTTTTGCGATTTTCTATATATATATATATATAATTAAAACAGGAGACACGATATAAATAGATTGAAAACACTTAAAAACTTACATTAGAAATGGGGGAAATTTTCGGAGACTGTGTCTCCTTTCTCAACCGAGAAGACTGCAGTTTTGAATCCAACGGTTGTGTGACCACAGAGTACGCACGGAGCCTCAATTGTAGCAGCAGAAACCACAGATTACGCGGTGCAGACGGATGGAGAGAAAAAGGGTACAGATTCAGGAGATATTGTGGGGTATTTAGGTGGCGGTTACAAACGGGATATTTAAGATTTGAGTGAGTTATGAATAAGGAATTATTATATTCTTTATTTCCTTTCCTTATTCATAACTCACTCAAATCTTGAATATCCCGTTTGTAACCGCCACCTAAATACCCCACAATGTCTCCTGAATCTGTACCCTTTTTCTCTCCATCCGTCTGCACCACGTAATCTGTGGTTTCTGCTGCTACAATTGAGGCTCCGTGCGTACTCTGTGGTCACAACCGTTGGATTCAAAACTGCAGTCTTCTCGGTTGAGAAAGGAGACACAGTCTCCGAAAATTTCCCCCATTTCTAATGTAAGTTTCTAAGTGTTTTCAATCTATTTATATCGTGTCTCCTGTTTTAATTTATATTACAAACTTTAAAGTGTCTTCTATATATATATATATATATATATATATATATTATATATATATATATATATATATATATATATATATCCCGCTATCATTTTGGCATCTTCTCATAATGCCTACATTTTGGGGCATCCCCACAAAATTGAGGAGTATATTGGGGTTTTGTATGTGTTCCACTTCGATTTTTTACTTAGGTCTATTGAAAATCTTGAAAATAAAAATTGATTTTTCTCTATCCACCCCGTCAGCAATTCCAGCTCCTTTCACTATGAAGACAGAGGTGCGTCCGGCGCATATACTTTGCCGACAATCTGAAGCCCGGTTTAATATACAGTACTTGAAATTTTCACATTGCAGCGTTTTCAGCGTCCGGCCGTGTTGCCAGTTTTCAGAGCTGCTTAAATAGAACCGTAGCCATCGTGTCTCCGTGCAATAACAGTCAACCAGTTATCAGATCTGATAGAAAAATGTAAATATAGTGAATCTAAAAACAGTTCCAATGCACTACCTGATAAATTAACTCCATGGATTTCAGATTATTTATTTAGAGGTATTGATAGGAGAAAAAAATTGTACAAATTGATGATTTTAAGACCATATGATGTAAATCTTAAAGAGTATTACAAATCATTCAGAAACAGGTTGAAATCTGGTTTGAGAAAAGCTAAGGAAGAGTACTACATGAATAAATTTGATGATTGTTCTGGTAATGTGAGGAATCAATGGAGAATAGTAAATAGATTGATAGAGGAACGAGAACTCAAGGTAGAAGTTACTAGCTTAGTAGTAAATTCGCAGACTTTCACGGACAAAGAACATATTTCTAAAGAATTCAATTCATTTTTTATTAACGTTTCTCGACAGTTACGAAACTCAGTTATTTTTACAGAATATCACGAAGGAATTTAAATTGAAATTGAAATTCTTTATTCTCCAAAAAAGATTAACAATACATCTGTATGTAAAAAATAAAAATACATTCCATTGGAGGCTCCTCTTATGGGCACATGCCTGTGAGAGAGGAGCGAGTTGTCTAGTAGCATCCAATATACATAATCTTAAATTTAACTATTCATAGCTATGAAAAATATGACTATAAATACAATAAAAATAGAAAAAAATTATTTAAGAAAGAATAGAACTAGTGTAACAAATAAAACAAAACTCAATCTGGAGAGAGGTATTATTATGAATGAAAATAAAATAAACCAAAACTAAAAACGAAGTGGGGAGCACGGTGAGATCGACGAACAAAATAAAATCGTAAAAAAGATACAATAATTGTTGAAAACCTGCTTTTTTGACCAAGGATCGAGAACACTCACATCCAACAAGCGTACTCATTCACTCATCAGTCACTCACCCTCAATGTTTAGGCAATATAGGGTCTACAATTATTAGCCAAAAAAAGGTACAATCATCGGAAAGAGTAAGGTGATACTAAAATACCTTCCTGCTCCTCTGGGTTTAGGGAAGTCACCCAATCGTTGACTATTTTTTTATAGTGACTTATTCTCAAATTGACAGGATTTTTCAAATAGACGGGCAGTTTTTGAAAAAGGAAATGCATTTTATAATGTGACGAAGTGGAGGAGAAAGTTCTAGTAAGTCTGGGGTTGACGATACCGATATTTACAGCTGTTCTTGTGTTATAATTGTGAATGATATTAGAAAATATAGCTACTTTGTGTTTGAATATATACAAGGTTAGGGTTCTTATGTATAATTGTTGTAGTCTACATTTAATACCTTAAATTCTTCAAAGAGATAATCTGATATGTTTCTGAACAGTTGATAAAGGAGCCAATGTAGTTTTGAATGTACCACCCCAAGCTATAATACCATACTGTAAGATGGACTGACTGTAAGCAAAATAAACTTGTTTTATTATAGTGGGTGTAAGGATTCCGCTTAATGATGCAAATACATAAATAAATTTTCGGAGCCTATTTCTGAGGAAGTGTATATGATTGCTCCATTTCAGCCGACAATCAAATATCACGCCGAGGTATTTATACTCATATACTCGTTCAATACACTCACACTGACATTGTGTATAATTATTCTGTGCGCCACAGGTGTGTAATTTCAGTTCTAGACCGATTGGATCACCATTGGCTCTAATGGAAATAGGTAGGTATTTCGTCTTGCTGATATTGATGGTTAGTCGATTATCATCAAACCAGTCCTTCACAACACCCAATCCTACCTCAGCTGCGTGAAAAACCTCATCCCAGTTGTTTCCCTCAAAAAGCGACGCGGTATCGTCTGCATACAAATATATATGACTATTATCAATATTTACCTTACTCAGGTTATTTATATAAATTAAAAACAGTATTGGGCCCTGAGTGCTACCCTGAATCACTCCAAAGTGGTTGGAGTGACCTCCAATGAAGGTCAGAAGAACTTTTTTGTTAACAGAAATTAAATTATGTATTTCATTGGTTAAGAGGAAAAGGTTGTCATTAAGATTTTTGTCCTTTCTGAAACCAAATGGATTCTCAAATAGAATGTTATTATTTATCAAGTATTTCTCTAATTGATGCCTAACTGCTTTCTCGATGACTTTGGATATGACACTGACTAAATTGATAGGTCGGTAACTAACAAAATGACTTTTAGGGCCAGACTTATGTATGGGAACGACTTTTCCAACTTTTAAGTTTTTAGTGAAGACTCCTTGCAAAAAGCTACAATTAATTATATGAAGTAATGGTATTTTCAAAGAATTAATATTTTTCTTAATTAACGAAGCTGGAATTTTATCAATGCCCGGCGCAGATCCACCTTTAAGATCACCTATAATTCTTATTAATTCCACATCACAAACAGGCAACAGTTCAAAATTCAAATCCACACTGAAATCCGCATCATTTACTGGTCCTTCAGCAATATTGGGTATGGCCCCAGCAAGATTAGCACCTACATTTACATAATAATTGTTGAAATTATTAGCAACATTTCCTATTTCACCAGGTTCCAAATTATCATTACCTCTATTGTTTAAATAGGGAATCTGTCGGCATTTTTACCTAATCCAGTGATTTCTTTAATACTACTCCAAAGTTTTTTGCTATCACTGCCAGCATTGGCTACTTTTTTCGAAAATAAGTCTCTTTGGCTCTCTTTAATAACTTAGTAAGGTGATTTCTGTATTGTTTGGATTGTTCTCTTAGAGTAGCATTGAAAGGCTGTTGTTTTAATTTTTTGCTTAATTTATTTCTCTGACGGATGCATTTAAGTAAACCAATAGAGATCCACGGTTTAATTTTGAAGTTTTTAGTTGAAATAGTTTTAGTTTCTGTGGCCTGAGAAATAATTTGTTTGAGTTTGTTAATAAAAATTTCGCAACTGGAATTCACATCTGGTGTACTTGTTACATCGGACCAATCACAATCAGCAATGAGCTGAGAAACTAGATCTTCATCTAAAACTGTAACCCGTCGATTGTGATTAAATTGAGACTGTTTTTTATTATTTAACATTTGAATTTGGCATACGGTAAAATCATGATCAGTCATGCTGCATCTGATTACGGCTGACCTTATAGTATTAGTATTCTTTACATCTGTGAAAACATGATCAAGGCAGGCGGCTGTCATGTCAGTAATCCTGGTAGGTACGTTTATGCATCTGACAAAGCCAGCAGCATAGAGAACATCCAGGTACCGCTCCGCCGTGTGATCAGGTAGGTATTTCACGAGGCAAAATACAACAATTAATATCACCCATTATAAAATGTGTACAGTTTCGATTCCTGTTAATGATGTAAGTCTCAAGATCATTAATAAAAGGTTCTATGTCAGCAGAGGGGCTTCTGTAGATTGCTATCAAACAGAAACGTTCGGCATTGAGAGAAAGGTTCAATTTCACACATGACGCACCATCATGACTTACATCCCCCTGGCACACAGCAAAACATTTATTAACATAAGACTATCACTCCATCGTTCTGATTTCGACTATTCTTATTTAAAAATACATCATATCCTTCCATATTCACTGTCACGCAGCTACCATCATTATAGTAAGAACTATAATGTCAAATTTTTTATTGTAACTGTTCAGAATCACTATCAATTCATCTATATGTTTATTATAGCTTCTTATATTCAAGCTTAAAAAACTAATGTTCCCAATCTCACCCTGCTCCCCAGTAAAAAAATTAAACAAACTAAAATCTTCAAAAATGCTAGTATACACGTCTCTCATATCAACTAAATTATCAACGAAATCATCCACTAAGACCAAAAGAAAAAAAAAAGTAAAAGTAAGATTCCCGCTTCACTTGTAGTAAGTTTTAAAAATAATAGCTGGTCTAAAAAGCAATAAAGCCCCTGGGATTGACAACATTAATAGTTATATTGTGAAAAAATTGCCATTCATATTGCTGGAGCTCTGAGTGAACTTTTCAATTGGAGCATGAAGACTGGTGAATTTCCTGAATGTTTGAAGAATCCAATTGTGATCCCAATCTTCAAGCATGGTAACAGAGAAGAATTGAATTGTTACAGCCCAATATCGCTGTTGCCTGTTTTTGCCAAGATTTTCGAAAAGATAATAAAAATACAATTAATATTTTTTCTCAAAAGATTTGATTTTTTAGTAAAATTCAATTTGGTTTTAGAGAGGGCTTGAGTATTGAAGATGGTCTGGTTACATTTCTTGAGGATATTTATAATAGTATTGATGAAGGTGAAAAATGTTTAGCCCTGTATGTAGATCACTGAAGCATTCGATACACTCAATATAATTGGAAAGTTGTATGCAGCAGGAGTACGAGGTTTACCTTATAAATGGTTTGAAAGTTATCTCACAAACAGAAAGCAGTGTGTAAGAATTGTTGGATGTTATAGTAATATTGAAAACATTGTATATGGAGTGCTTCAGGGTTCTGTATTAGGGCCTATTCTATTTCTTGTGTATATCAATGATCTATGTAATGCTGAACTAGATGAGAAATTGACTGCTTTTGCAGATGATACAGCACTTACATATTCAGGAATTCATTGTGACGCATTATATGTGAAAATGAGTGCCGACTTGAGAGTCTTAAACTACTGGTTTAGTAAGAATTACATGGTAGTCTAATGAGTGAAAAAAACTAAATATATGATTTTCAACCTAAGAGGAGATCTATTCTTCAATACACCATTGTCGTATCACCGTTACTCATGCGCTGCTTTAGATAACTGCAACTGCCCGACAATTGAGACTGTGAGCAATACTAAATACCTTGGTCTAGTTATTGACTCAAATCTATCTTGGAAGAAACATGTAGCTAAATTAAAAAAAGAGTTCTGTAGAGGGATTAGGAGTTTTTACATGTTGAGAGAGCTGTGCCCCACTGGTGTGATGATAAATGCTTATCATGCTCTCATTAGTTCCAGGATGAGTTATGGGCTCGTATTATGGGGTGGGACTTATGTCTCAACACTTTATCCCATAATAATTTTCCAAAAGTCCTTCATTCGTATTATAACCAGAACACCTAGAACTGATCATTCATGGCCGATATTTGTTCATCTCGAAATACTTCCAATAAGAAATCTTTATGTTTATAAGGTATTGAAGCTTTTTTTTCTTAGGAGTTTGAATGAAAATCTCATTAGAGATGTGAGATACAACTTTAGACGGTTTATGGTTCAGGTTCCACAATCGAATCTAACGATATTTCAACATTCATATTATTTTATTGGTCCTAGATTGTTCAATCTAGTGTCACAATATCTAAATTGCCAGGAACTTTCACATTAATTTCTGAAATGTTTGAAAAACTACCTGCTCAGTGTTAATGATTGTGAATCATTTCTGAAAATTGTAAGATGATATTCTCAAATAAGAAATTTCATCATTTATTATTAGACTATTAAACCCTAAATAATAATCTAATTAACGTATCCTTTCTTAGAGTATGCATTTTGCATTGTAAATTTTCTATTTTTGGTTTTATCTCTGTATGCCTTTTATTTTTCATAATGTAATTACTTCATCCTTGTTTTCATCTGATGGGCTACCATAGCAGAAAAAATGTATTTTCTTTTAAGTTATGATTTATTATGCCAAGTTTATTTATAACCTTACTCCTCTGAGCATTCTTAGTTGTTTTATTAGGAGTAGTACACCCCAATCGGGCTTATGCCTAGGGTTGTCCACTTTTATTTCACATTTTTATATCTTTCTTTTTTATTCTGTATTATGTTTGTTTGTGAAATAAATAAATTAATTGATTGATTGTTTTGACAAGCCCCAACATAACTTGTGTTTATCATCAAGCACAACACCAAGATATTTTATGGAGTCGGACTGTATTACAATGTCGCATTCACAGTTTCTTCTCTTATCACAAGCACCATTATGAAATTTCAATTGTGATTGAAACTGCCAGGCGTTAGACATGGAGAAAAGCAAATATTTAGTTTTTGATACATTGAGAGCGAGCCCATTGAAATTGAACCACACAAGCAATCTATTTAAATCTTCCTGAATCTTAATATAAAGATTTTCACTATCTTGGCTACAATATGAGAAAGCTGTATTATCAGCAAATGAAACGGGGGGATCCATTGAAGTTGCCCTGAAAAAGGTCATTTATGAAAATTAAAAATAGCACAGGACCCAAAACTGAGCCCTGTGGCACTCCATATTCAACATTCAGGATCTCACTCTTAGCATTCCCACTCACTACATACTGTGATCGACCACTCAAATATGAGGCAAACCAATTGTGCGCCACACCTCTTATGCCCGCTCTGTACAATTTCTCAAGTAATACAGAGTGGTTCACTGTATCGAACGCTTTCTTTATGTCGAGAAAAAGACCAGCAACACAGAGTGTAGTTTTAGAGTTAAGACTAACATATATAGTAGCCATAAAGCTTTCAAGAGCCATCTCAGTACTGAAGCCCTCTCGGAAGCCAAACTGGCGACTGTAGAAAAAATTGTTCATGTTTAGAAATTTTAACAATCTTTTTTTTTATTATTTTCTCTAATAATTCAGAAAACACTGAAACCAAAGAGATAGGTCTATAATTGCCCAGAATGGAATGAGAGCCATTCTTGAAAATAGGTATTACCTTGGCCAACTTTAGTCCATTTGGAAATTGACCACTAGATAAACTAAAATTAAAAATATGTACAAGAATTGGTACAATAGCCACAGCAACATGTTTTAGAATTTTTGCAGTGATTCCATCATTCCCAGAGGCTTTACCATTTCTTAGATCCAATTTTATTTGTGAAAGTTCATTGTAAGTTACAGGCTCAAAAAAGATAGATCTTGGACATTGTCTCACCCTAAACATATCTCTATACTCCTCCCAAGTTATTTTGTCATTTTCTATCATTGTTGCCACTTCTTTGGGCACATTAACAAAAAAGTTATTGAAGAGATCAGCTAATTCACTTTCATCAGTAATAATCCTGTCTCCATTTTCAATCTTCATGTTATTTTACTTTTTTTTATTGGGATTACCACATAATTTATTGAGAATTGACCATTTTTGACGTGATGGTAGCTCGTTAATTGAAGAGTGATATTTGTTTTTTCTAATTGTACCCAGAATTTTTTGGAATAAGCTTTCAAATTCGTTTTTAATCTGCAATTTTCTGGATTTCTTTTAGATATTTTAGCTAGGTTATCACGGGTGACAATTGCTGAACACAACCCATCAGATATCCAAGGTTTCAATTTACGTATGGGTCGTTTTGTTTGTTCTGATATCAGTAGATTGAGTTGAATTGACAATGAAGAGATTAAAAGTTTCTATGAATTTATCAAATTTGTAGTTGATATCATTACTACTAATAACATCATACCAATCATGATGAATCAATAAATCATATATATGATTTACATACATACCAATCATATATATGATATACATACCAATCATGATGAATCAATAAATCATATATATAGCATCATAATCTATAAATGACTTACCCTCTTATTGGCAATTGTTATTATTTCGCATGGTATTATTTTTACTGAGAGTTACAGCAACGGCTTTATGATCGCTTATCGATGTCTCTATAACTGCGCCATTCAAAAAATGGGAATAATCCTGTGATCTGATAAATATATGGTCGATACAAGTTGAGGATGTATCAGTAACCCTAGTACTTATGTTGATTACTTGCTCATAACCTAACGAGCTCAAAATTTCCAAATAGCTGGCAGCTTTATTATCATTATAATCAAGTATATTGATGTTAATATCACCTATAATAATAGAGTCACTCTGTGGCAGACTCTCCAAGGTAGAATTAAAACTGGCAAGGAAGCGCTCAGAATCAAAACCATGCCAGCGATACAGGCATACAATATTGAATTTGAAGTTTGAATAATCACATTCCAGAGTAATAATATCAGCACCCTCCATGAGACTATCCCTAATCGTACAAGAGAAATCAACCAAATCGTTAGAATAATAAACAATCAAACCAGTGGCTCTGGTGGAGAAAACAAAAATATTTGAATGCTGGTTGTATCCATCAATATAGAACTGTGAAGCCTCTCCACTTGTATTCAACCACACCTCTGACAACACGATAACAGCAGGTTTATTTTTCCAACTGCTTATAAGGGTCAAAAAATAATCAAAATTACTATTAACACCTTGTATGTTGTGATGCAGAACAGTAATGTTCGAAGACACAGAAATTTGAGAGTCATTCACCTCATCTATACTTCTAAGTAGTAAACAAGTTTCACTATCAGTTTCTTGCATACAATGAAATTGGCAAATTATACATTAAGTTATTGTACACATGAGATAAGAATAATTCAATCTTAATAGAAAAGAATTTAACAAAATTCACACGCACATTCACACAAACAAAAATAAAATAGTGACTCATTAGAATGACAATAAAACGTGGATTTTTCTCAAGTCTCCGTAATAATTGAAAAAGTTTTTCTAAAATTGAAGGAGACTACATTTTTGTGTCGAAAGATTATATGCAATTGCATATGAGTTGAAGTTAAAAGCTTGTTAGAATATTATATATTATAAAAAATATGAATTAATGCAATAAGATAGGAACATTTAAAAAAGTAAAAAAAGAGAGAGGTAGTCTTTTTACAATGGCAAAGGAATATTAGTTTACAAAACAGAAAAAAAGAAAATTCTCTATCTAAATCTTGTGATAAGAAGATAGATACAAAAATCACAAGAAAAACAACATATAATAAAAAAAAATTCACTTTTCTTTTGGTAATAATTATTATTTTTATACATTTCAATAGAATCTGAAAACATGGAAACAAAATTGAAATGTTAGATTGAACGGAACCATCATTCGAAAATCGAAATAATAAGTTAAATGGAAATGAAATAGTATTATGAGACTCATTCTTCGTATTCGAAAAGTTCTTGAAATAGAATTAGACCACTCAATTTTCAGTCTATGTTTCAAATTTCTTCTTCAGGTCATCCAAATCACTATAACTATTGATAGCATGGACTCTATCACCGTCACCCTTCCGCACTAGTATTTTACAGTTCTGTATCCAAACATACTACTTAACACTATGGGATTTTTTCATTGCTCGAGCTTCATTAAACAATTGCCTATTAGCTTTAGTTAGTGATGGATTGATAAAAATAGGATTCTGAGATTCGAATCCCAAATCGCAAGCTTCCAAACCTCTGACCTTTTTGCCAAGTTCTAACACAGCAAGAGCATCAGTACGTCTTACAAATTCCACTATAATACTGCTGCTACTATCCTTTTTAGATGGGAGAGGGTGCATCATATCAATCATATCAGGTGAGAATTCGTATTTGAGGAAAGCAAACAGTTTTTTCAATACCGCAGACAAATCCCCTTTATTAATCGGCAAGCCAGTTATTTCTAAGCTATTTTTCCTACTATACTGTAGAGAGTCATTTAACTCGGATTTAAGCTTGTCGTTATCGCGTTTAAGATTAGTAATTTCTACACTCAGGTTGTCCAATTGTTCTGTATGATTTGATAAAGCTAAGTCATGGTTTATCAAATCTCGGCAAATGTCTTCGACGGACACAATAATAGATTTTTGTTCTTCATTCACACTTTTTATTTCATTAAATATAGTCGCTAATTTGTCATCCAAAGAAAGAGAAAGGAATTTGTTTACATTTATCTGAGATGTTTTTATCACTATCGCTGTCCGATCGTAGGCCTGACCTTACCACTTTATCATTCTTGCCCATGATTCGAAATTATAAAAGCTTTACTACTATAAAACAGAAAAATACCTGTCAGTAAAAACGCTTAAATAATGATTTTGATTTTTGCCTGATATATCACTCAAACACAAAAGCTCACTTGATTTTTGAGATGTCCACAGAAAACTACATATGATTGCTAACTTTCACCACAAATCACCATAGAAATCCTTCACAGAAATGACTTTCTTACGGAGACTTCAAAAGCACGTCTACTCACTCATCGAGTCAAAACAGACACTGATTTTCGACCCTAGGTGCGAAATATACTATTACACAAGTGATAGAACATTTCTATCGTTGAGGCAGGCGGCAGTAACAATAAAAGGAAAATTTTAAAGCTTCAGCCAGCAAAAATTGAAGAATTCTGATAATGTAAGCATATGCTGTCAGTTTTTTAACTTGACGTTTCTCAAATTATGTGTACGTTTGTAATATTATTAGTTTTATAAATTGATTGTGCTGTTATTAATGAGATACAAAATTACATCCTTCTTAGAGTAATCACGAATATTTGGAGTAAGTCTGTTGAATGAGTAGGGAATTACATAATATAGGGATCTCTTACCATAAATATTATTGAATCTGGGTACTACATATATTGACGGAGATCTTAAATTGTAGGGTGAGGGAGGAGCAAGGAGTCTATAGTATAAATTTTCTTTGTGGAGTATTAAGCTGAGGCCATGATTCTAGTTTGGAGTTTAGAATTATTGATAGAAAACATTTTTTTAACAATTTTCTCTTTTAATCTGATGATTAAAATCGCAAAAAAATATTATTGAAAAGATTTCTAGAATCATGAAAAGTGAGAAATGAAGTTTATAGGGAGTCAGCATTATGGTAGTTTATTTTGTTAATTTCAACACACCGACTTTTCGCCAACACGACAGCACAGAATGTTCTCTGATGGGTTGATTGGATTGGCGTATCAACGGCAGCTAGACCTGATAACAGCGCTCACATTCCGGGACGACACGTCACGGTACGATAGGACAGAAAGCTCTATGTTTATTTAGGATTTTTTCTAGACATTTAAAATTGATAAATTATTTATCAATTTTTGAGGAAACATAACAACAGGTAAATGTAACTAACTGAGCGCGAGGTCTACTGTTAATAGAACTACTAGTATTATGCAAGTTCACTTAGGGCCGGTTCCCAAGGTCGGGATTCAGATAAGTTCTAGACAGCTGTAATCAGAAAATTGGCTTTCCAAAACGGGGCGTAGTCGCAGTCCACGTTCAAATCAAATTTCAAAAAACTAGTAAATTGGACACGAAATAAAATAAAGAGAAAATAGTGCAAAGTTTCAGCTATTTCGATTTATTAGGAATGTTTAATTTCGTCAAGGAAAAACATTCCCAATTATAGAAATGAGAAAATAAAGATTATCATAAAAACTGTGACTATTAGTCCAGGCAACGAATGCTCAAATAAAGGTATAGAAGGGAAAGTTTGGAACACAATTTTCAACTCCACAGGTTTTTTAAGGATTAACATATCAAAAGTCCTCACCCCTACCCCCTGTGCTAGAGGGGTGGGGGTGGTTTGAAAGTACCATTGTTTTATTTTTGGCATATATCTCGGAAACTATGCACTGTATGAACATTTATATTCTATGCAAAATTGAAGCTTACAAAATTACCAACAAGTTTTGTCCTTTACATTTTTCCCATATCTCTCATAGTTTCTGAGATATCCGCTCTTGAAGGTGAGAAATTTTTTGAAAAAAAACTTTTGCCTCCAATTTTTACTTTCCTTGCCCTATTACCATAGGTAAAGAAATAAAGAAAGTATTGCTTTCCGAAAAAAATTAAGGTACCCCAATTTCTATATTTCTATACGTTTCAAGGTCCCCTGAGTCCAAAAAAGTGGTTTTTGGGTATTGGTCTGTATATGTGTGTGTGTGTGTGTGTGTGTGTGTGTGTGTGTGTATATATATATATATATATATATATATATATATATATATATATATATATATATATATATATATATATGAGTGTATGTGCGTCTGTGTACATGATATCTCGTCACCCAATCAACGGAATTACTTGAAATTTGGAACTACAATTTCAATCAAATGCAATTAAAGATGGCGGCTAAAATTGCGATAATGTTGTCAAAAACAGGGTTTTTCGCGATCTTCTCGAAAACGGCTCCAACGATTTTGATCAAATTTATACCTATAATAGCCATTGATAAGCTCTATCAACTGCCGCAAGTCCTATATCTGTAAAAATTTCAGGAGCTTTGCCCCATCTATGTAAAGTTTGATTTTAGATTCCCAATTATCAGTCTTCAGATATAATTCAAACACAAAATTTCAAATGGAAAGGATTGGGCATGAAAATCTCTACAATTGATGTTCAGTAACATTTTCATCTAAGAATGGAAATAAGCTGAAAATTCGAGAAAATGTGATTATCCAATTGCAAACTGTTGGCAACTATTGATTCTATTAAATCATTTACTATGAAGAGATAGCAGACCTCGTGTGTCTCTACCGTTATAGTCTTGTCAGCAGCTGGCTCAGATCTTAGAATAGTAGACTTGAGATGCGCATATACACTAGCGTCAGATGATCAATTTTCATAATGGCAAGGAAAGTTGTGTGAGTGCGCCACACCACATTTTTTAATCTTATCGACCTTATAATTTTTGAACGATTGATGAAAAAAATCCGTGCTGATTATGAGCTGATAGAGCATTAAATTATCTTTAATTTGATGTATATTTTCACTATTTTACGCATTTCCCTACGACTGTTGCAGGAGTTCTAGTGTTGAGAGTGAAATTTTCTATTCAGCAACAATAGATCAGTTGACAATGGGATTTGGAGGGAATGTTTGGAACAAAATTTTCGACTTCGCAGCTTTGTTGAGACTAGTTTGGAGGTGAGCATATCAAAAATCCCAACCCCTACATCATGTGCTGAAGGGATGAGGGTGGTTTGAAAGTTGCATTTTCCAAAACTAAAACTGCTGCAACAGTCGAATGGGAATGCGTGAAATAGTCGAATTATACATTAAATGAAAGACAATTTAATGCTTTACAATCTCGTGGTCAGCACATTCTTGTCTCATCAATTTTTGAAAAGTTATAAGACTTGAAAAAGCGAAAAAATATAAGAAAATCTAGTTTTTTAAAAATTCATCACTTTAGAACATAAATACCTCGAAAAGTATCGGATCTATCGAAAATCCTTACTGAACAAAACTTGTAGAAAATTTATTAAGCTTCATTTTTATGTAGTTAATTATGTCAATAGAATTCATTGTTTCCAAGATATGAACATGTAAGTAGTAAGTGGAAAATGCAACTTTCAAACCACCCTCATTCCTTCAGCACATGATGTAGGGGTTGGGATTTTTGATATGCTCACCTCCAAACTAGTCTCAACAAAGCTGCAAAGTCGAAAATTGTGTTCCAAACATTCCCTCCAAATCCCATTGTCAACTGATCTATTGTTGCTGAATAGAAAATTTCACTCTCGTCAACACTAGAACTCCTGCAACAGTCGTAGGGAAATGCGTAAAATAGTGAAAATATACATCAAATTAAAGATAATTTAATGCTCTATCAGCTCATAATCAGCACGGATTTTTTTCACCAATCGTTCAAAAAATGTAAGGTCGATAAGATTAAAAAATTGGAGGCAAAAGTGTTTTTTCAAAAAATTTCTCAGCTTCAAGAGCGAATATCTCAGAAACTATGAGAGATATGGGAAAAATGTAAAGGACAAAACTTGTTGGTAATTTTGTAAGCTTCAATTTTGCATGGAATATGAATGTTCATACGATGCATAGTTTCCGAGATATATGCGAAAAATGAAAAAATGGTACTTTCTAACCACCCCCACCCCTTTAGCACAGGGGTTAGGGTTGAGGACTTTTGATATGTTAATCCTCTTACTATCCTTAAAAGAGCTGTGGAGTTGAAAATTGTGTTCCAAACTTTTCTCTCTATAATCTTTCGTTGACTGGACTATATGCCCCGTTTCAGAAAGCCAATTTTCTGGCTACAGATGTTTAAAGTCTAGAACTTAGCTAAATCCTAAGACCTGGACAATACCAGTTTAATTCACAATACTATAGATACAGTGAATCTAGTCAACTTCAATTCTTCTTCTCGAAAACCTCCACTGATAACCACTGACATAAGAGGGAGATAAGAATGCAACCGCACTGCAAGACGTCTCAATTGAAACTACTCTTTAAAGAGAGAAGAAAAATAATTTTCTGGGATTATTTCCAGCTCCTAATACATCAGGTTATTATCTCAGTTTTCCACTTTATTATTCATATAATTGGTTGGCAATATTGCTCTGTTGTCTATAATTTTGGACAAGAATAACATCTTGAAAAGTTCCATTATTATCTTGTCAATCATGTACATATTTTTCAAATATAATCGTTAAGAACCGATAAGTACACCTTAGAGCATCTTTAGAACAGCAAAGTTCTCCTCAATCTATAATTATGATTTGTCAGTCATCTCTGTTTTTTCACGAAAGGAAATCCCGAGACTCACATTGCTTTCTTGGGCTTCAAAGAGGTGACAACTCAGTTGGCGAATTTTCAACTTGGACACTGTTTCTTCGTTATTTGAAGTTAGTAGAGTTGAAGATGGGTAGTTTTTTCATTTTTTTGATGATGCCCATATGAATATCTGAATTGTGCATAAGTAATTGAGTGGGGTTGTAACAAACTATAAACAGTTAAAAACGTGATAGGGTATGGTTTTATTGTTGTTTCGATATTTTTCTAAGTAAATATCGATAGCACTAAACTTACTTTCCTCAGTTGGAAACTATCCATTTATATAGAGATATTGTGATATTTGAGTTTATATTATTTCCAGCAATAATTGAGCTCCACTAAAGTTGATATTATACGACTTCAAGTCGTCACAATTTTGGCTGGAAATTCAATCTTTTGATTTTTTTTTTAAATTGACTTAAATCTTTTCAGTTTTGGAATTGTCACAGTATCCCCCGTCATTCAATATCTCAATTTCAATGATTTTCCACAATTTAATAGAGTGGACATAACATTATTTTCGGGAAATGAGTATATAACTCACACAAAACTTAGAAAGTTTAGCTTTTAGATAGCAAGATAAACTGGAAACAAAGGACAAAATTGGCAGTGTTTTGGAGAACAGAGATGGAGAGCACATCATTTTTCAAGGACTTTATGAACTTGGTAGCTTACGACAAACAACACACTTCAATACCGTTTTACCTGATGACTTCAATTGTGACAATTGTGTTGGGTGGTATGTTCACAGCGATTCCAGCAGTGGAAAATACTGACATTGCAATTCATGCATTTGTAGTCGGAATAGCGTCGTCACTGCTATATCTTTGTGTTGTAGAAAACTATTTTAAACCGAAAAAAATCAGAAAACTGATAGAATTGATCGAGGAGGATTTTCACTTGAGCAGGGAAGATTTCATAGATAGGGAGCGAACTTGGCAAGAAATTGATGCTCTCCATAGAAGATTCCTCTCGAGAACCACCTTCACATGCAAGTGCATATCACTGGTAAACAAGTGCCTGTTTTGTGGGTTTTTCTTGAGAAATACTCTCTACTCATGGTTCCAAGTTCCATTTTACCCGGGAGAACTACCTGAATCGTTTGAGATGATTCCGTTCTTATACTACATGCCACCAGAATTCGATCAGCCCATCTTCTCCATATACTGCTACATACTGGGAATTTCTGTAATCATGATTGTTTTCATTGAGGGATACCTGATAATTATCGTTTCATTTATCCCCATAGCGAGGGTGTTGGTTGAATTTGATACAATCTATATACTGATCGATAATCTCAGCAAGGAATTCAATGATCTCAATCAGAGTGAAGATTCTAAATGGATGTTTCAGTTGAAGACAGACATGGCAAGAATAGTGAGATGCCATCAGCGCATTATACGGTTAGTTTATTTCGAAATTCCAATCCATTGACTAGTGATGAACATATTGAACATTTCAAATTCAAGTAGAAATTTTTCCAAACCTCGGTAACCTCGAGAATTTATTCTTAGTCATTTCTAGCTGTGGTAAATTCAAGAATTTTCGATCAAAAAGAATGAATATTGATAATTTTTATTTTCTCCATAAGAAGCCATTATAGTATTGCATTCCTATTATTTGTCAACAATGTAGGTCGTCTAATCCAAATGTAGGTCTAAACTCACCTTGAAAATCTTAATTATACAGTATCACAGGAATATCAATGCATTGAATCTTTTTGTAACAATTGGCTTCATCATAATTGAGAAATGTAGGATATATCATGATATTCACCTAAGGGATTCAGAACGAATATCGAATATCAGCCCTGAATTTGCATCTTTCATTGCTTATTATAATGTCCATCTAAATTAAAATATTCCAGTTCTGGAATGTATGAAATTAGGGCTACTTACTTTTATTTTTTAAATTTTACCCTTTTTTGAAAATAATTGGAAATTAATTTGTATTCTTAATCATCTATAATTTTTGAAAACAGGGTACTATAATTCTATTTTATAAATTTCCAGTTCTGATTCATTTTAAACGATTGGTTTTCCTCAGCCTGCCTGTACAGAATACATTAGTAAGCAGCCATTAAGCTGTACATTAAAATGATAAAGAAACTTGCTATTGTTCATCATTTTCCTAACTTTTCATTCTAAATTTTTATCCCTACTTTTTAATTTTCTCATAAAATAAATACCTTATGTTTTTACCACCTGTCGGCCATTTCACACATTTAATGTCTTTGTTTACCAAATACCATTTATTTTGTACACGCAGTATAGATGAATATGTTTCACTACTTTTCAAATCCGAGCTTTTTGATGCAGATATCACCGAATTGAATTGATATCTCTTATTTTCTACAACAAGTATTGTGTTTGGAACTGCTGTTATCCTAACTTTTTCACGCTCTACCATTTCTTTAAAAATTACTACTACTACTACTACTACTAATAATAATAATAATAATAATAACAATAATATTACTAATAATAATAAAATCTTTATTTCGCTTTCGTACATTCATAGTTGAAGAGAAAACATTTTTTACAGCAATGGCCACACGGCCGTCTGCCAGGAGTTGGCTTTTGAATAATACAATTTCCCTTTATTTTATTAATTATACATACATTTCATCAGCAAACCTGAAGAATTTACAAAATAATAGATATTCAATTAATCAATGATTGTGTCCTTCCTATTTGTAAATTCCTATTTTATCACTATTTCATGTGTTAAAATCCTCAATGACTAGCGAAAGATATCTCCATGCACTTCTCACATATTTCATTAATTTCTCCCAGCTTTCACCATTCAACTGCTCTATTAGTTGCTGCTCGGTCAATTCACGTCTACCCCAAACCTCCCATCTGATTTCTTATAAAATAGAACATCTTCCTAAGAAATGATATTTATGTCCTCCTTTTACCTTCCAATCGTGACCCTATTTTTTTCTGACGTTGGACGTGACTCTGGGTCCCAGGGACCTGCTTCTTTCATATTGAATATTTCAATATATTTCGAGATATAGTGTTATTCTATGATTCTGATATGTTCAAGGGTTATTAATGAACGCAATGAGCACTTATGTAAACCAGAAATCGATTATTATTATAATTATAAAAATAAATTTATAAAACCTTGCATTTTTATGGTTGTGAAAAGCAACGTTTGGTTATTATTTTATATTAAGTAAAGAAAAAATTATAATGATGAATACTATAATGGATCTTACATGCAACACCACTAGAAAAACAGGAAAAAAATATGATGGTCATAGTTCACTCTAAGGGTAGTTTTTACCCTACCCTCAAGTTCATGTTGCACAATCTTTGCAAAATTTATGAAATTATAGTGATGAACACTATTATAAATCCTAGAACCTATATGGAACCTATGCTCATCCTAGAGCATGAAAAATATATAAGGTCATATGAAGTTCACTTTAAGGGGTAGTTTAGTATCCCTAGGATCACATGAAGTTCATTGGTTCCACTATCATCCTACTCAGGGTCAGTATTCCTATCTTGAACTAGGAATTTATTTTTATTATCAATAATGTCATTGAAATAGAGATCTAGAAGTCAATTTGTATATTTTTCGAAGTTTCTGTTAAAAATGTACATAACTTAAAAGTAGAGCATTCTTAAAATGTAAAATAACAAAGGAAATGAATACAACATTTATGACGGAATGATAGGATCGAAGAAGCAAAAAAAGAGCAATATGGCTACAGGAAAGGAAAAAGAATGGACTCTTACCATACACAGAGTGGCGATTATGCTATTCTGAATCCCGGCATAACACAGGATTCCTAATCATTATGTGCTTTCTGATGGTATCTCTCCATCATATATTGATTGACTCTCATAATTTTACCTGTTCTTATTTCTTCAAGTTTGAAACACCCTTTATTGAGATCATCTCTAACTATGTAAGGTCCACGATATTTAGGACTCAGCTTGGCAGATAACTTCTTCAGCTTGCTCGACAAAATGTAATTTCGAATTACAACTAAATCATCAACCTTGAACTTATACTTGGGTTTATAATGCATGTTCCGTTTGAATCTTCTGATGACACCTCTTTTCTTTATTCTGTACAGTATTCGTTTGTTTCTGATACCTTCTTCTTCAAGTTCAAACTTTTCTTCTACAGGATATATGATATACTTAAAAACAAGATGTGACAATTTATGATTCATCATAAGCTCCATGTGTATGTGACCAGTTGATTCATGAAAATTGTTGTTGATGACAAATTCAACCTTATCAATATACTTGTACCAAATATTATGCTTATTTATTGGAACATAGGTTCTCAATATGCGATTTACCTCTTTCAATGGTCTTTCACTAAGATTTGCCTGGGGATGATAAACTGAAATGTAGTAATATTTTATACCTAATCTTTCCATAGATTTTTTCCACAATCTGCTTTGAAAACAAGTACCATTATCACTGATTATACAAGGTGCGGCAGAAAGGATGAACGGTTTCAAAAAAGTAATATGTCGTTACCTATGCATAAAAAAAACATTTATCTACAGAACAATATTCACATTATTTTACAATTTTAGAAAATTAATGTTTGAAAACAATATCTGACAGGTGACGGCCGTTTTCAGCAATGCACTTTACAAGCCGCTCTCGGAAGTTGGATTGTACTCTTTCCAACATTGCCCTGCCAATTTGTTCGACTTCCTCACGAATTGCTCCCTTTGTTCTTGAAGTGTACGTGGTTTATGCTGGTAAACACGTGACTTCAGGAAACCCCACAACAAGTAGTCGCACATGGACAGGTCTGGAGAACGAGGAGGCCAATCAATGTCACCAAACCGAAAAATGATGCGACCACGAAAAACAACCCGAATTGCTTCCATTGAATTTCTTGCTGTGTGAGCTGTCGCCCCGTCCTGCTGAAACCATACTTGCCGGATAGGAATACGTTTCCTTCTTAATTCAGGAAGGAAGAATTCAGTGAACATCTGTCTATAACGTTCTGAGGTTACAGTTACAGTGGTCCCGTTGTCGTCTTCAAAAAAGTATGGACCAATAACAAATATACTGCTCACAGCACACCAAAATGTCACCTTGGGACTGTGTAATTGTCTCTCATGCATTAATTTTGGATTTTCATCTGACCAATAACGATAGTTCTGCTGATTAACGGTACCATTCAAATGAAAATGTGCTTCATCTGTCGTAAACAAAATGATGTTTTCATTTTGGTCAAATATGGCCTCCATTTCTCGAGCAAAATTCAGCCGCTTTACATAATCGCCAGGATTCAATTGTTGAACCATGGCCATTTTGTAGGGATGAAATCCTAGATCTTTATGTAAAATACGCCTTACTGACCGATCACTGATGTTCAGTTCAGAAGAATGTCTCCTAGCAGATCGATTAGGACTACGGAGTATGGCTTGCCGAACTCTTTCCACATTTTGTGGAGTGCGTACAGTGCGATGAGCCCCTGGTGGTCGTTTATTCATTACTGTTCCTACTGAACGAAATGATTTTACCCAACGTGAAATGGTGTTACGAGTGGGTACATTTTCATTTCTCGCAAGATTGAAATGACGACAAAACTCGCGCTGAACTGTAATGATACTCTCATTATTACGCACAAAACTGTCGTAAGTAAACACACGATGTTGCACATTCCACGAATCCATGATGCCGATTAAACAATGACTGGAAAAAATGGTATGATCTACCGAACACATGTTCACTTCAGCTAGCCCAATCCGACTACCCAAATCAGAATACTATCTGTTCTAAAAACATCCACCCTTCCTGCCGCACCCAGTATATTCAAATTTACCAAATTCATTTACATATTTTTCAACAACTTTTACTAAATTATGAGCGTTAGCCTTAACTATAGGATACAACTTTGTAAACTTAGTAAAGCCATCATGAATAATGCACATCCATTTGTATTTGCCACCTGGTAATTCTCCATAAACATCAATGAATACTTTGTGATGTTTTTTCTCAGAAATTATGGTATGCATTTATAATAATTTCTTTTCATTTTTTGTCTTTACAAGTTGACAATACTTATAGTTTGATAACGAGTCTGTAACAATCTTTCATGTAAAAAGTTTCTTCAATAAATTTACATGTTTTTGATATAACTACATGACCTAATCTTCCATGAAACTCAACTATTAATTCTTCATACATTGCTGAAGGCACACACACTTTCCAAAAACTTTTTTTCCAGATTTTCTAGTGAACAAAAGATCATCATTTACTTTAAAAAATGTGTTGATATTCAAATTACCTGTCTCTAATTTATCTCTTACATTGGAATGGGAAATTTCTGAATAGCATCTTGCTTAGAGTCATCTGCTTCAATACCATTTTTACTTATAATAAAACCCAAATACTTCATCTTGTCTGCAATAAATTTCGATTTATTCAGTTTCAACTTCAAGTTACTTTCCCTTAACTCATTGAATAATAGGCCTAATTCAATTCTACTGATATGTTGTTGAAGAAATAGACTAGAAATGGCAAGATCATCAATATAAGCAATGATAAACTCACAGACTTCTTCACCTATCACATTGTACAAGCATTTGATAAATTCAGATCCACTAATATTCAAACCAAATGGTAAATGTGTATATTGACAAGTCTGATCAAAAACATTGAAAGCTACATATTTTTTACTATCTTCAGTTAATTTTACCTGATTGAAACCTAGAGTGAGATCAAAACTGCTAATGTAGTTGCACTTATTGAATCGAATGAGTAGGTTATCTATTGGTTCAGTTTCTGTAAAATCCTTTATCATGTACTTATTTATCTCTCTTCCATCTAAACATAATCGAATTTCATTATTTGGCTTTTTTATCACTACCATAGGGCTTGTATATTCAGAGCTACCTGGTTTCAGGTAGGTTTCAGGCTATTCAGTTCAATGATTTTCTGATCTAACATTTTCTTCAATTCTTTCTTAACTTGATCTCTATACTGATATGGAATCGGATAACTCTTCTTATCTAATTTTACATCGTCTTTCATTTTAAGTTGACATAAATAATCTTTTGCAGATCCAGGACTATCAGAGAAAATATCTTTGTTATTTTCAAATACCTCAATTAATTGGTTTACCAATTCAGGAGATTCATCACTTAGCTTGGGAAGTCCCAAGTTATACTCTGGTCCAAACCAATCCTTAATATTTGACGGATTCTGTTTGTTTTATAACTTCAGTCACAACCCACCGAATCACATTCAAATTGATTGTATTTAATAGGATCTGAGAAATTGAAAGTTGCTGAAAAAGAGATGTTTGAGTAGGAGGTTTTAGCTGCATTGATTGTAGTACCAACATATTTGAGGCCAGCCATTCTTCCAGTTTCTGAAGAGCTCTTCTACTTTCAGATTCCATATCATGCTGACTGTTACTTTTCAATAAAATACTCACATCATCAGCGTATGAAACACAGTGTGCTGGCTCAAGGTGTGATGGCAAGTCATTAATATATAGAAGGAAAAGCAGAGGACCAAGGACTGATCCCTGAGGGACCCCACTCCTCGCCTGTAACCGTTCCGACTAAGGTGAGACTGTATTTCCACCCGCTGATATCTCTCATCAAAGTATGATACAAACCACTTGAGAAACCATATAATTTCATATTTTTCAATAAAATTTCAATGTTCACAAGATCGAAAGCTTTGGAAAGATCGGCAATCAGGTCACATACCCTGGATCCTCCATCCACAGAATTCAGCACTTCATTTATAAAATAAAAAAGCGCATCACCTGTAGAAGTGCCGGACCAAAACTGTTTAGGAGACAGCAATTTCAACTTGTTTAATTACTTTCTTAATCTATGGAGCACTACCTATTCGAATATCTTAAAGGTGCGTACAGATATACGTGCCTCCAACACGCTCCGCAATCGCTCCGATCATGAATGTTACGGGTGAGGTGAACACTTTTTCACAAGGAGGAGAGCCACTATTACTAGAGCTACTATTACTATCAAGTAATAGTAGGTATTGGGAGAGCAGAGTCTCGACGTCACGATCAGTATGACGTCATGGAAACATATATTGATATCCATAGTTGCTTAGAATCGATAGTTGAAGTATTTACAGAATCACTGTATGTACTCCGTGACTCCGTGGTTTAGCAGCCTAGTTGGCAGTGCGACTGTTATGAATTTCTGATATTAAGATTGAAGAGCTTAAAATCATGTTCATTTAAAGTAGCTTATCTTTTATAGTAAATTCACTACCATAGCGATCTTTAAGTCTTGTACAAGACTCGAAGATCATTTAAAAGAACAAGATTTGAAGCTTTAAATATTTTTTCTTTCAAAGTAACTTACTAGTGTCTAGCGACCTTTTTGTCTTGTCAAATATTGTATAAGATTTGAAGTTCTCTCATTTTTTGGGTGAAACATTTGATCATGTAAATACGCCTTACTAAACTCTTAGGTAGTACATAATGAATAAGTTATTTTTATTCTCTTGTAATATTTATTCAATTGGGATTTTTCTGGTAGAGGGTGGTTTAGAATCGACCTAAAACTTTTCATCACTCATCATCACCCTTCGCATTAAGAACAAGCATAGGGCTTATGTGGGCATCATCAAGAGCAAAAAAGGAAAAGAGAAACTCAACTATTGATTCACTTTCTTATAAATATAGTATTTACTATATGAGATGAATTAACAGTTGAATTTTCTCATTCAATGCCAACAATTGAATTCTTTAGTAGCTTGATTAAGGTACTTAAACCAACGTTTTCCAGTTCGCATTCTTATTTGGAAAATTATAAAAGTATGGATTAACGCGGGTAGGCCTGTTTATTCTCTTGTTATTCAAATACGATTAAATGAATTCAAGGTGCGTTCACAATGCGGTGAGTAGCCTATCTTTATAATTAAAGGTAATAAAATAAATGACAAGTACAGGTAAGCAAAATGAATACAACTGAATAGGGTTACAAACTTGCATTTTTATTTTTAAATTTTTTATGAAGTCTCTGTAGTCTAAAAATTATCCGGTCATTAACATGAATGACAAGTGGACAGTTCAAGTAAGAAAATTAATCAAAGTATTTCACCAGAGCATGATTCTTAAATTTCAAGGCACTTTCAGCATCACAACATAAACATAACCAATTCTTTCAACAAGCAACTGCCAATCAACAAAGATTAAAATCAAAGTATTATAAGTATCCATGACGTCATTTTATCATGATGTCAAGACTCTGCTCTCCTCCTTGTGGAAAAGTGTTCACCTACGGGAGATGTTAGCTCTTCTCGCGTTCCATTCCCGGTCGATCATCAATCGATCTGCTGGAGTGAAGTACGATTGCGGAGCAGAGCGAAAGTCTGTACTTACCTTTAGAAATACAGGTGGATTGGCAATCGGTCTGTGATTTTCAGGAAGCTTGTGGTTACCTTTCGTATGAATGGGGACTACCTTAGAATATTTCAACTTTAACAGTACACAACCGGCTTTCATTGATTTATCTCTCTTATATATCTATAAAAGGCTAAGCCCCGACAGACTGAAATCACACCATAGCCCAAACTACTGAGCCTACAAACTTGAAATTTTGCACAATTGTTTATGATAGCCTCAAAACATCCACTAAGAAAGGATTTTCAGAAATTTGACCCCTGAGGGAGCTGGGGCCCCCCAAAAATTTTGTACTTTTTAACCGCTCATTGCACAGCAAAGTCATGAAAAACTTTTTTGTTCAGCTACGAAAAAAATTAGATCTATGCAGAAAAATTCCGACCAGGAGCAGAGAGGGGTCCAGGGGAGGGCATTTTTTGAAAATTTTGTTGTAAAATCACACTACAGCTCAAACTAATTGGCCTACAGACCTAAAACTTTGCACAAATATTCTTCAAACATGCTAGGCGCACACTAAGAACGGATTTTGAGATATTTTGCCTCTAAGGGTTTCAAAGGATAAAAAAGGATCCTATTAAGTAAGGTTATGAACATGGTAAGGTGAACGCCATATGGAACTGAGATAATTGACACATGATACTCTAACATATTATGTTGTAATCATTGGAAATCTTAAAATGATTTTATCAATCAGCTGATCAAATTAATTTTGCGTTGAGAGCGCGAGCGTATTGTATGTGTATATTCGCCACATGTGTATTTCATTGTTGTATGCTTGGCCAGTTCGGTTTTTGCCTTCTATCAGCTGTATAATGGAGTCTCATACATTCCGATTGGAAAAGAGCACATAGATTTTCTTTGGTTAGGGGTTTGTTGATAATTCTTTTTTCAAATTCAAATTTTATTGCTATCAAAAATCACATTGAAAACTTTCTTAATATACAACAAGATTACAAACATATTCCTACATTTATTTGTAGCACGGCCAGAAAAAGACAAATTTGAGTATTATTCGTGAGATCATTTAATATAACTTATATACTAGCAGGAACCCGTGCTCCGCAAGGATCTATTTTTGAACTTGACAAACTGAAACTTTGACATAATGAAATTTTGAAGAATTGGAAATAGGCCTATAACCATCCTTGGTTAATTAAGAATCTATATGCAAAATTTCAATTAAATTAGTCCAGTAGTTCAGACGTGATGATGCGTCAAACATAATTTTCCTTTCCCGTACCTGTATAAGCCAGTTCTTCACTTTATTAATTATAGATATATAGTTAATGACTGCAAGTGATAGGACTGTGGAACAGAATAGTGGTGAAATTATGATAGCGCCAGAAGTGGCTCAAAAACAACAGTGGGTATAGTACTACATGAAATTTTTGAAAGTGATTTGAAAAAAAAGTTAAAACAACAGAACTGAAAGTTGTCAACCTTATCAATCTACCTCCTTTTAGAGAGGCTTTCATTTGAATGTAAATCTATATAGATAAAGATGAATGTATGTTTGTATGTTTGTACCCTATAGACTTGAAAACTACTTGACATAACGGCATGTAACTTTGGGAATATGTTGTGTGAATATTGGGGATGGTTTCTGAACAGAAATTTTAATAGGGGGGGGGGCTAATAATAATTATTTAATCTATTTTACAGACCTATGTTTTCGAAATTGTCAGCCGAGCGGCTACTGAAGAATGGAAAGATGATCATGATAATATGATAATATGATTTCAGCATCTAAAGTTACCAGCTGTAATAAACATGTCACCCTGTGATAAATTGTGTACTGGTATTGAAACGGTAGTTTGGAGTTGAAGTGTAGTTGATTGGTACCAGCTGTGTCGATAATGTTCCTTAGAAGACTTATACAAATAATAATCACTCCCCTATCATTGAGAAAATGGGAAATGTTGAAAAAAAAATTATTCACCTCATGAGAGAGAGTTGTTCGTATTGCATTCATTAATTAGGTACTGAAAAATGACAGAATAATTAATAAGCCACAGAATAAAAAACTTTTGATTGCAGTGACCCTGACTACTACAATATGAATAACCATTTGGATCAATAATATGAGGAGTTACGCATATCTCTCATCAACTCGTACTTTTTATTCACAAAATATTAAGGAAAAATAATATATAAGTTATATTTAATGAACTCACGGCTAGTACTCAAATTTGTCTTTTTCTGGCCGTGCTACAAATAAATTTAATGTAGGTATATGATTGTAATCTTGTTGTATATTAAGAACGTTTTCAATGTGATTTTTGATAGCAATAAAATTTGAATTTGAAAAAATAATTATCAACAAACCCCTAACCAAAGAAAATCTATGTGCTCTTTTCCAATCGGAATGTATATGACTCCATACAGCTGATAGAAGGTGCAATCCGAACTGCGTGGCCAAGCATACAACCATGGAATACACACGGGGCAAGCTTGCGCTAAATTAATTTGATCAGCTGATTGACAAAATTATTTTAAGCTTTCTAATGATTACAACATATGTTAGAATATCATGTGTCAATTATCTCAGTTCCATATGGCGTTCACTTTACCATGTTCATAACCTTACTTAATAGGATCCTTTTTCATCCTTTGAAACCCTTAGAGGCAAAATATCTCAAAATCCGTTCTTAGTGCGCGTCTAGCATGTTTGAAGAATATTTGTGCAAAGTTTTAGGTCTGTAGGCCAATTAGTTTGAGCTGTAGTGTGATTTTACATAAAAATTTTCTAAAAATGCAATGTACAATGAATCACACCGAATTCCATATTCTTACCATCTTCCATTTTAGGATGAATATAAGCTAAGCTAAATTCAAAAAAAAAATTGTTAATTATTCTGTCATTCCTCAGTACCTAATTAATGAATGCAATATGAACAACTCTCTTCCATGAGGTGAATAATTCTTCCCCAACATTTTCCAGTTTCTCAATGATAGGGGAAAAATTTCTGTTCAGAAACCATTCCCAATATTCACACAACATATACCAAAAGTTTCATGCCGTTATGTCAAGTAGTTTTCAAGTCTATAGGGAACAAACAAACACACAAACGGACATTCATTTTAATATATATGGATTTACATTCGGCTCAAACAAAAGCCTCTCTAAATGGAGGTAGAATGATAAGGTTGACAACTTTTAGTTCTGTTGTTTCAACATTTTTTTTTTCAAATCACTTTCAAAAAGTTCATGTAGTACCTACTATTGTGTTTGAAACACTTCTGGCGCTATCATAGTTTCACCACTATTCTGTTCCACAGTCCTATCTCTTGCAGTCGTTATGTCATCAACTATTATATCTATAATAAGTTAAAAAGCTGGTTTTTACACGTGCGGGATAGGAAAATTTTGTATGACGCATCATCACATCTGATCTACTGGACTAATTAACTAGAAATTTTGCATATAGATTCTAAATTAACCAAGGATGGTTATAGGCCTATTTTCAAAATTTCATTACGTCAAATTTCAGGTTGTCAAGTTTTAAAATAGATCCTTGCGGAGGACGGGTTCCTGCCAGTTAAAGATATAAGTCAGGGGTTCAATTATATGTTCGGCTGTTTGTTTTACTGGATGTTTGAAAAACTGTAATGATCATTGGATTTTTCATTTCTTAATGGTTTAATTATCTTTCTGAGTTCTGTTCCACTTATTGGATCAAATTATTTCAAGTGGAAAGTTCGCGACTGTTGATGAACACTGCTAAAAAACTTTAAAAAATCATCCACTTCAGTATATTTACAGATAGCTTGTTGTATTCTCAGAGGAGTATTTAAAAAATAATTATCTAGTGAATCTGCAGCTTCTTTGCCTCCTTTTATAGATAGATAGATAGATAAATAGATGGATAGAGTATTCTTATTCTTCAATTCAAGCATACAATACAAATCGAATACACTAGATACAAGTTCCAACAACATAATATGAAAACTGACACAATCAAAAATTCCAAGGCATGACCGAAGCCGTCGGCCAGAGAGATACATGCTTCTAGTTTCTTCATTATTACAGGCTCTATTTAATTTCAAATTAGCAAAACTTCTATCCCCAGCCTTATCCTAGCCCCAGTCAAACCACATTTGTTTACAAGATTTCCCATTCCCTTTTGTCTGATGCGCCTGTTTCCCTGCTGCTTCATAAATCATTTTTGACCGAGCGAAGTGAGGTCTAAGATTCAAGTCGACGGTTTGGCATTTCTCTTGATGTTCAAATGTTTGAATGTTTGGATGTTTAAATGTGTGTGTGTGTGTGTGTGTGTGCGTGTATGTGTGAGTGTGTGTGTGTGTGTGTGTGTGTGTGTGTGTGTGTGTGTGTGTGTGGTGTGTGTGTGTGTGTGTGTATGAGTGTATGTTCGTCTGTGTACACGATATCTCATCTCCCAATTAACGGAATGACTTGAAATTTGAAACTTAAGGTCCTTACAGTATAAGGATCCGACACGAACAATTTCAATCAAATGCAATTCAAGATGGCGGCTGAAATGGCTATAATGTAGTCAAAAACAGGGTTTTCCGCGATTTTCTCAAAAACGGCTTCAACGATTTTGATTAAATTCATACCTAGAATAGTCATTGATAAGCTCTTATCAACTGCCACAAGTCCCATATCTGTAAAAATTTCAGGAGCTCCGCCCCATCTATGCAAAGTTTGATTTTAGATTCCTAATAATCAGGCTTCAGATACAATTTAAACGAAAAATTTTGAGTGGAAAAGATTGAGCATGAAAATCTCTACAATTAATGTTCAGTAAAATGTTCACCAAAAATTAAAAATAAGCTCGAAATTCGAGAAAATGTGATTATCCAATTGCAAACTGTTGATTCTATTAAATGATTCACTATGCTCACTCATATTTGGGAATACTCACTTAGCATTGTGCTAATCCGGGAATAGAGCAGATAGAAATTAATTTTTTCCTGTAGGCTAGAGAATATAATATTCTTTCCTAGAATGTGAACTGTTATATAGTTAATTTATATAGTTAACCCTCAATTACATGCATAGCGGCATAACATACCGCACTTCTGCATATTTGTTCTTTTAAGGTGGCTTCAATAGCTATCATTTTCCAGTGCTTCCATGTTTTCTTTCATCATACCTTACCGGTAGTAGATGACAGTGTTGTTGGAGGTCTAGGGGGCGTTTCTTCGGTGTGCAGCTGACTGTTGAAATGGGAAGACCTCATTTTAAAGAGAATTAACTTGACAATTGCACTCAATAATCTTTTATTATATTATCCTTTTTAAATCCTTTTTTTCCTTTAATGCTAAAGTTGATAACCACTTTTCCTTTAGTACTAATATTATTATTTTGTATTTTCATAGAAGCTTGTTTTCTCTGCTAAACCAACAATTATAGACTATTTTATCAATATACAATTTTCTCAATTTCTATTTGAATAGTTATTGTGAATAAATAATATCATAAACCCCCTTCCATCTCCTCACGCGAATGAACAGCTCAACATCCCAAGTCAAATCGATACATTCCATTTCAAGACTATTTAAATTGTCTATTCGAAGGAAAAGAAGTGTACAGAAAACAGAATTTGATTAGATCTAGAAAACATCAACTAACCACAATTAGTCAAAATAAAAAGGCGCTCAATTGGCAGGATGAAAAAAGATATATTTGCAAAGAGAACTTAGTACATTAGCTTTAGGTCATTATAGGATTCCTCTATTAACAGACGAGAATTCTCCCGATGCCACTTCTTCTCCACCACCACCCCCCTCCCTTCCTCACAGCTTGTTAGCCAAGGGAGAAAATCAATAGCTCTTAGTGTCATGTTAACCAAGGGTAAAAATCAGGGGTAAGCGTGCGGCGCTGTCTTCATCATCATCATTGTTGGGTGTTGATAGACATAACTATAGATGTTCATTGCAGATTGTCCATGCTTTGCAGGGCTACATCAAAAAATCAATGTTGAGATTAAATATGAATATGTAATTGATTTATGTAATAACTATCGTATATATAAATATACTTTGTGTGTGTAATTATGTGTGTGTGTGTGCTAAACCAATATATATTATTTTATTGTCTCTCTCTCTCTAATTACAATTATATAATTCAATGGTCGAAAAATTTGGATATAAAAACGTATGGTCCTTTGATTGAATCATTTATTGGACTGACACTGAGGGTAAAAAGCATAGTGCAGCCAACCATGTCTGATAAATGTATTTATGCTTTGAGTTTTAAATTTCCATGAATAATATGATTTAATTTAATTTATTTGTTCCATTTATTTAACACTATATACAGCATATTTATTTGATTTCATATTTCATACTTTCTGTCCACTTAATTTCATTCAATGAATCATTAATTATTATTATTATTATTATTATTATTATTATTATTATTATTATTATTATTATCATCATCATCATTATTATTACTATTATTATTATTTGTTTTTTCTTAGAATTTTATTACTTTATTTCTCTTTATTGTCGGTCGGCTAGATGAATGAAATATGATTCAGTATAACATTTCTCTTCAACAGAACGATACCATTCAGTCAAATCCATATATTATCTTGATGTTACTTTTGTATTATATTTCTGCGTGTGAATGAATAGTAGAATTTCACTTGTTCGCGTGATTGTTATCTAGTTGTCTTTCTCATCCCGTTATCATGACTACGCCTAACTTGTCTGTTGCCTCCGCTCTCTGTTCTGATTCTTCCTAATCGGTAGGGTTTACCTCTTTGTCAGGAGTACATGATAACACTTTTTACTTTTCTATTATCATTATTATTTTAGACTATTTATTATGTTATTATTATTATCATATATTAGTAAATGTTTATGTATGTTTTTTAGGGCGATCATCTCATTTTTCTGTGTCACAATGGAAATAAGTTACCGCTCATACCTATATTTTTATCAGTATGCAGTTTATTGACTAATATATGTATGTATATATATTTTTTCTCTCTCTCTAATTATTTTGCTAATTACAGTATTTTGATTAAGTTATCAGCCTCCTGCTTCTTTTTTCTTCTCAATATTCACTATTCCTGTGGTACTTGTATTTGATTAACAGTATTAGTATGCTTATATCAATGGAGCCGAACCGCCTTGGCCATCTAATTCAACGTTATCCTATTGTTCATAGCGCTCGACTTCTTCACTTGGTTTTTTTTTCATTTTCTGTTATCTCTTATGATTCTATATTCTTCTCTCATTTCTTTCTTTGTGTGTGTGCCAGTATGAATGTGGTGAGTGTCTTTTTTGTATCTTCTTGTTGTTTCGCCGTTTCACCCCTCTCTTCTGCCTTGCTGCTTCGTCGCAGCCACCTTGTCTATACAGCAGGATGACGGCGCGGCCGCGCTGAGTGTCGGCGATTCCCTCAAGCGGGCTGTCTCTCCTTTCCCTGATCGTCTTAAAGTCGCTCATGTCAATGCACAATCCCTTCTCTGCCATATAGATGAATTTAGGCACACTCTCGAGGGCAAAGATTGTGACATCATTCTTATATCTGAAATCTGGCAAAAACTTACAATTCCTAATCGACTTGTTGCACTCGAGGATTATGTGCTCATTAGGAATGACCGGTTACACAAGAATGGTGGAGGGGTTGCCGCGTTTGTCTAGCGCTCTCTGTTGCCTGTTCATAAGTTTTCCTCTGATACCTCCCGTGCAGCTAGACCTCAATACATGTTTATTGAGGTAAAGTGTAACGGAGTTAAAATGTTAATAGCAGTTTGCTACAGGCCGCCTCATATTGGGTATATGTCAGAATTTGAGGAAGCACTACTTGAGCTGATGGTGCCCTATGAACATGTGACTATCATGGGTGACTTCAATACTGACTTACTTGGACCTGATACTCATGACAAAATACAACTGACCACTATGTTTTTGCTAATGGTATGACCTTGCTGCCTCTCCAAGCTACGCACCATACATCCACTTCTGACACATTGCTTGATCTTATTGCAGTTGCTGATAAGAAATCAGCTGTGTGCCATGGGCAGATCCCTTTTCCAGGCCTTTCTGCACATGATATGATATTCTTTGTTTATAATATCAAGAGGCCTAAGCCTAAACCTGAAATAATCACTTATAGAGATTATAAGAATATTAACTACCACAACTTGTTTAATGATGCAATTAACCTTGACTGGCTACACATATTCCATACTAACGATGTTAATGTTATGTTGAACATTTTGAATCACAATATAATCTCTCTTTTTGAAAAACATGTTCCTTTGAAAAATCGCAGAATAACCAGGGATCCTGCTCCATGGCTCACTGATGAGATACGCCAGCTGATGAGGGATCGAGATTATTGGTGCAAAAAAGCAAGAGCGTCAAAAAGCCCCAATGATTTCAATCATTATAAGCGTTTGAGAAACTCTTGTAAGCAAACAATTAGAAATTCTAAAGCTTCATTTTACCGAAACTTGATCTCCTCAAAGCGATCATCAACTTCATCTCTGTGGCGTGCTCTGAGGGAGATTGGGGCTGGCAAGGAGAGGCAGGTACCGACTGTTGCTCACTCGCTGGATGATCTCAATGATTTCTTCACTGACATCCCTGTAAGTTTGGACCAAGCTCGTGCTCACTTTGACTCTCTGCCTGATTGTCATCCCAATGAGGATTTCTACTTCTCCAATGTCACGGAGCAAGAGGTCTTCTTGGCTGTTCATAGAGTAAAGAGTAATGCTGTTGGTGCAGATGGTATCCCAATCAAATTTATCAAGATTATCCTTCCTCTCATCCTTCCTTTCCTCACTCATTCAATCAATACCTCACTTTTAACGTCGGTTTTTCCTAATGACTGGGAGTCATCTATAGTAATTCCCTTGAACAAGATCCCTAACCCTCTCTCTCCATCAGATTACAGGCCTATCAGCTTATTGTCTGTCTTGTCCAAGGTTCTGGAAATCATTGTTCACTCCCAATTGAGCACATTCGTCCATGGCTCTGGATTGATTGGTGACTTTCAATCGGGGTTCCGCAGCGGTCATAGCACCACCTCTGCACTCCTGAGAGTCACTGATGACATCCGTAGGGCCATGGATAATAGAGAGCTAACAGTTCTAGTCCTAATAGATTTTAGCAAGGCATTCGACAGTATTTTCCATCCTACTCTACTCTACAAACTCAGAAACTTAGGTTTTTCCAACTCCACTGTGGCATGGGTGAGGTCCTATCTTCGGGGTCGGTGTCAGTGAGTGAGAGTTGGGGATGCCTCTTCACGGTGGCGTGAAGTGGACAGAGGAGTTCCTCAGGGTTCGGTATTGGGTCCTCTACTGTTCAGCATTTACATAAATGACATGACAGTTCAACTTTTGCAGAGGATGCAGCGTGCACATAATTATTGTGTCCGCTTTATCTTCAACCTGAGACGTGACGACCATGTGACTGAATACTTTAACAGACTTGAACTCATGGAGCTGCGTGAGAGTAGATCACATCATGCTTTGTGCTTGCTGCATAAGATATTGAAAACCAAAACACCTAAGTATCTGGCAGTGGAGTACCGTTACTTGGGTGATTTTGGCCATGGAGGAACGCGGCATGGATCCCATCTGCTGGCTGTCCCAACACATAGGACTGTTATGTTCAATAAGTCGTTCCTTGTGACTAGTTTATGGAATTCTTTGCCTGCTGAGCTGAAGCTAGTTGAGGGACATCGCCAGTTTGGCACGGCTGTCTTGCGGTGGATCAGAGGTGGTGGACTCTGATGGAATGCTCCCTAACCCGTAATTCAACTCTGTATGTGTGTGTGTGTGTGTGGGGGTGTGTGTGGGTGTATGTGTGTATGTATGTGTGTGTTCCTCTCTTTCTTCCTTCTTTCTCCCTTCCTTTTCTTTCCTTTCTTTTTCCTTCTTCCCTTACTTCAACCGGAATAATCTATGGATTTGGACTGAAAATTCTCAACTGCATTCACTTTTCTCTTCTTCCTTTTGCATAACCCCTTTTACATACTTAAATTCGAAAGGAGTTCAAGTTTTCTCTTTTTTAATTTTTATTATATTTATATTTTTTTTCTTGTTAATTTGTTTTCTAAATTATTGTTTACTTTTACTTTAGTTCATTGTTTATTATGTTGTTTTAGTTGTAACTTAGAAGTGACACTGCTGGGAGAGGGGGGTGGGGGGTGTGACATCATTGTTGATTCTTCTCTGTCATTATTATCCTACTAATTTCTGCTTCCATTACACCATTTTGAATGTTTTCAATGTTTCTATTTCGAGTTTTGTAACACACAGCTCTCGTATTTTACGTCTCCTATCTTGGGCTTTGAGGGCATCGTCTGATAGAGATGTAATACTATTCAATTTATTAAGCCTCTCATATTCCAGGATAGCTTTTGAGATCTTTGACAGATTTTGGATTAAAATTTATCAAATGTGAACCTTCTAATTTCCAAACCCTAGGCAATGCAACATGACTTTGTCTTTTTTGTGTAGTTGAAAAGTTGATATTGTGGTAATTATTCATATTGAATGAAAAAGACTAAGAAATTGTCACAGAGATTACTTATCAAACTTAAAGTTTATCAGAGATTGACAATGGTGTAATAACCGAAACCGGTCTCTCTAAGTATCAATGAATCTGTGGTTTTTGACAATTTCTTAGTCTTTTTCATTCAACATAACTTTGTCCACATGCAAACACTTTTTCACCTATATCTGCCATACAATTGTTGAGGCTAAGACCCTGGCTTTTATGGATAGTTATGCCATAGGCTATAATGATGGGAAACTGAGTTCGAATGATGTAAATATGTGGTAAGATTTCAAATTCACTAGTGACTGGTTCTGTTTCATGTTGATTGGAATCAAATTCTAAAATCAATTTGATGGGCTTTCTCGATGCTAATTTGTATTCTTAAAAAATCATCTATTACTTTTGAAAAAAGGGTATTTTTGAAAAAGGTTCTGATTAATTTCAAACCATTGGTTTGTTTCCTCAGCCTGCCTGTACAGAATACATTAGTAAGCAGCCATTAAGCTGTACATTAAACTGATGGAAAAACAAGGCTGAGCAAGGCTGTAGAATATATTATAGGAACGTTATTTCAAATCATGGAGGTTAATGACAAGTAATAGCATCATTATCATTATGATAGTTATTATCAAAAATATATACAACCCATATAGTGCATTATTATTGATGAAATTTAATTTTTCAGGAACATCAGGACTTGTGCCGATAATTCCCAATTTTTGATTTGCTGTATGCAAGTTACTATAATGCTACCCTCCTGTGTAGATGCATATTCTATTCTAAAGGTGAGAATTTTAATCATGTATAACATAAATCAATTCACTCTATAATATAAAGACAATAATGTTGGCCAAGATCAAGGATAAATATAGCTATTTTTCAAAAACAGTGATGTTGTAGATCACTGGAACTACAGTAACTATATTACCCACAGTATGGCCATTGACTGTCACGCTTCTGATTGGTTAGCTCGGTCACATGGTACAAATCCGCCATTAAGATTCCAAACAAAGTCTCAAGTCCTATCTTATAGCATCAGACATTTGTAACTTATCACTTATTTTACCGATTGGAAACATATTATGAACTTCAGATGAGTTTGATATATCATTTTCGAAGAGAAATTGACTTATACTTGAATATAGACAAAAAGTATAACTTTAAAAAACACTAATAAAGCTTAAAACATAAATTTTCCTTCCCTCGGACTCCTCGCGGACCACTTCTAGAGCTTTCGCGGACAACTTATTGGGAACCAGTGATCTATATAAATATGTAGAGAGATAAATTTCAATTTTGTGTATTTCCTCATCCCATTTATTGGATCAAACATCAAATAATCCAATTTCAAAATATTTTTTGTGGCTCAATTGAATATATCATTTTAGGAAATATTTAACCATGATTAAGTGCTGATTAAAGACATCTTCACTTCTCTGATTGATTCTCTTCAGTACTGAGTACCCTACCCATAACATGTTGGTACAATAGTTATTGATATGATTTTCGAGTTGCATTACCACGAGCAGTGGTTAAGATTAGAAATATCACTAAATATAAATAATAATGGATATGTGTGTTATTTTTCAATTTCTTACATGTTTATTAAAATCATCAAGTATTACTATGGCTAGAATAATTGGCTCTTCCACAGTTTATATTCAATTTTGTGCTTTACAATATTTTCGTCAGACTTATTAGCTGAATAAAACAAACTATTTAAATGTTATGGAATCTATTGTGATGAGACTTCCATCATGCTTCTAGAAATATATATGAGAACTTTATTATTTGTCAATGGAAAAAAAAATATTACAATATTATGACACATTTCAATAGTTTTTTTTTTTTTAAATTCAGCTTTCAGGTTACGTTACCTACCTTCCATTTTTACTCGCTATTATCTACGATTTACTATTTTCAAGTTCCAAAACTATATTGGGAATATAGAAAAAAACATGAAAGAAATTATATCGAAGTTAATAATCACAAAAATATACTTAAATAAATAAAAGCAAGCGATTTTACTTATAATCCCATATAAGCTCCATTGTAAAATTCATCCTCCTAACCTCTCCTGATTGGACGTAATTCTGTAGCTCCTCCTAGTCTTTCCAACACTGACCAATCAAGTGTTGATATGAAATAGTGCACAAAATAGGTCCTTATAATATGAGGATCCGACACGAACAATTTCGATCAAATGCGATTCAAGATGGCGGCGAAAATGTTGTTAAAAACAAGGTTTTTCGCGATTTTCTCGAAAACGGCTCCAACGATTTTGATTAAAGTTATACCTAAAATAGTCATCGATAAGCTTTATCAACTGCCACTAGTCCCATATCTGTGAAAATTTCAGGAGCTCCGCCCCATCTATGCAAAGTTTGATTTTAGATTCTCAATTATCAGGCTTCAGATACAATTTGAACAAAAAATTTTGAGTGGAAAAGATTGAGCATGAAAATCTCTACAATTAATGTTCAGTAGCATTTTCACCTAGAATTGAAAATAGGCTCAAAATTCGAGAAAATGTGATTATCCAATTGCAAACTGTTGAGAACTGTTGATTCTATTAAATGAAGAGATAGCAGACCTCGTGTGTCTCCAGCGTTATTGCCCTGTCACCAGCTGGCTCAAATCTTTGAATAGTAGACTTGAGATGCGCGGGAACACTAGCGTCACGTGATCAATATCCATAACGGCAAGGAAAGTTGTGTGAGTGCGCCACACCAGATTTTTTCTATTTTCTTTCTACTGATTCACAAAATTTCAATTCTAATAATAATGTCGCGGTACGAACGACGTCCAAACTTGGGTCGTAGAACTCGAAATGCAGTAAATTTAGAATATGCACGGGGAAATAAGCAGCAAGGAAATATACCATTTAATTTCCCAATTCAACTATATCCAAAAATACAAACTGCTGTAGAGCTAACTAACCACATAGGAAGTCCACATTGAGATATGAATGTAAATACTGATTGTTGGATAATTTTTATAAAAATATAGTGCATCAGATTCAGCTAAGGCTAAGCACACCTGAGGAGGCGCGGCTTAATGATAAAAGTGTTGATCTTATGGAGATTGCCTTATCACATAGTTCCACGCCATGCTCGATTCAGTGTGTGTGAGTTCTTCCATTCAAACCATTAAGCAAGAAGCACCTGGATGCAAAATTCCGCATCACGCCTCCTCAGGTGTGCATCCAGCTAAAGTTTGTCATGAGATGCATTTACTATTTGGCGGTACGAAGTTCGCCGGGCCAGCTAGTTTTGAATAAAAAGACTAAGAAATTGTCAAAAAAACACAGATTTTATTGAAAGTAGAATGACCGGTTTCGGTTGTTACACCATGTCAATCTCTGATAAACTCAAACTAAATACAAGAGCAGCAGAATTTGAACTAGTAGGTGAGTATTGCTATTGGTCAAGGGCACGAAGGCCTGCCATTGGCCCAGCTGGACACTCTCCTCCCACTCAACTGTGCATATGATAGAAACGTCACAAAATGGCGGTTCAAAGCTACAGATTCGCCATAATAACAAAATTTACTTACAGTACAAAATAATACCAAAGAAAACAAGTAAAAGATATAATAAAACAAACATGTGAATGGAAAAACTTATACTTATTATACTGTATATCCGCTCCTTTCATTGGTTCTCCATTAAATCTCAGTATATTCAAATGAATAAACGTGGGACAAACATTTAAACTATAAATAATTCAAATTGAATTAATGTTCTCCTTGTTTTTACAGGCAACTGAATTAAGAAAAGCTGCCGTTTCTGTTATAATGTTTTTCTTCACCAATCTGATTCTATTCACAATCTATAATAATGGACAACAAATCTTCAACGAGGTAGAGTAACATAATATTCCTATAGTAAGATTCAAGCTATTAAGTCAGTGGGAATGATAGAACGACATAGTTGTCAAGTTCTTTTCACACCGCCTTCCACACTGGATGGATCTGATTCAAGTCATATCTGATATAATGATAACTGTTCTTTCAGGAAAATACTGATTAATTAATTGTATCTCAAAATATAATATCATATCCCCAAAAATTATGTATCTTTTCATAAATTGATAATACATATTTTCACACTTGAATATTCTGGTAGTTCATTATACCGGATGTTTCAAAAAGAATGACCCAAATTTAACCAGTTATATTTATTTTAAAAAATGGTGCACACAAACCAATTTCACATCAAATTACTCACAGAAGAATCGAGTTTATGATGATGTATTATAAGTGTTCTATGTGCCCTCCCTTTGAGGCTCGGACGACATCTAGACGGTAGCCAAATTCTTCCCAAACTGTTCGCAAGATGTCTTCTCGGACTGTAACTACTGCATCAGTTATCCTGTTTTCTAACTCCTCGATATCAAATGCTAAGGGGGGAACATAAACACTATCTTTAACATTGTTCCTCCCTTAGCACTTGATACTGAGGGGCTTAAAACCAGGATAACTGATGCAGTAGCTACAGTCCGAGAAGACATCTTGCGAACAGTCTGGGATGAATTTGCCTACTGTCTAGATGTCGTACGAGCACATAGAAAACTTATAATACATCATCATAATAAGCTCGATACTTCTGTGAGTAATTTGATGTAGAATTGGTTTTGTGCACCATTTTTGAAAATAAATATAACTGTTTTTAAAATTGGGAGGGTGAAACGTATCTCAATGTGGGCATGAGATGATCACGCGAAAACAATTCCATTCGAGACCCTTTGGCAGTTAATTTAGCATATTTTCGACCCCTGTGCAATGAAGCGTATGTCCCCATCCTGTAAAGTTTAGTGACGTTATTCCATACTTAGACTTTTACTCGGGGAATCTCATTTCCGTGGTCTGTACAGGTCCATCGAAGTTATAATTACCAACTATTAGACAGTCTATACTCTGAAGCTCTTGGTGTAACATGGAGTTCCTGCAAAGCTTATCAAGATGCGACAAACATCTAAACCGTAAAGGCATATACCAGTTTTTATTGATGTACAATCGAATTGCGAATCAAAGGATTTACTAGATAAATTTCAATTTTTCCTCCACCTCCTGTCTGAATTGCTCACTTTACTCCCTGGAACATAATACTAAAGTGTCACTTTTTCGCTCTCGGGAGGAAAAACTCCCTAGAGCGTAAAAGTGACTTCATTTAAATAACATGGGAAGCATCTCTATTCTAAAAACGTACATTTGAAATAGGTTAGAAGGTCTAAGTTAAGATGAGGAAGCATATAGAGTAGTCATTAAACCAACTAAATACAATACCTCAACCAGACATTTGATCAATATATGAAATTTATGTTTGTATGCTAAAATTATTACAAACTTCATATCACGATACTGAAGAAATGTATAAATTTTCTTTTTATTCCATGTTATTCGAAATAAAGGACAAAGAATATTCCCCAACGGGAATTCATCATAGCTGTAGTTGTAGCGGCCATTGTTATTAAACTTTTGCCAACAGATAGCGCTGTCGGCGGAGAACTGTGATTACAAGCCAGCTGTTTCTGTTTACTTTTTAGATTATGTTGTAACACATTGTTTGGTCACGTACGTTTTTAAAAATTATTTTATTTGCAGTTTTTATAAGAATGTAGGTGGAGGAAAAATGCTGTGTACATCACGAGTGAAAAATGTTTTTTCTCCCTCAGGAAAATTGTTGCCCTCGGCTTCGCCTCGGGCTTCAAACTTTTCCCTCAGGGAGAAAAAACAGTACTTTTCACTCTAGATATACAAATAACTATTATAGATTTACTAGCAGGTAGCCAGATATTTTGAATGCATTGTATGATTTATTTTGATATAGTAGCCTATTTTTATTCCTGTTCATGAAAAATATAAGTTGAATAAATCAATCAACTTAAGATAGAATAGGAGAGATTAAAGTTTATTCCTTCAAGCAAGTATACACAATATACAATTAGAAACGTCAAACTTAATTAAATTGAGAAACAAACACTGATGTCACTTCCTTAAATTCTATGCACTATAATTCGAATATTGCTCTCAATTCCAATGTCAATATGCCAGTCGTGTGGTTAATACAAAACCCTGCAATCAAATGTTGTGTTTTATGCAATAAATGAGTTCAGTATATAGCGATTTTATGACTCATTTCAGGTTATCAGAGATGTACATATTGTTTCAAAACAGAATTCTCAAGTCAATCTTATTACATTTAGAAAAATAGTTGGATTCAATCATTATGAGACACAATTTTGAGCCTATTCTAATATTATCAAAGAACTAATTTCTTAGTGCTAATTGATATTTTTCAAACAATACATATATTATATCGAGTTGCAAGTTGCAGACCAGAGTGTTGGATTTTGGAGTAGGTTTTGAAAATAATATCTTATGTTTCTGAACCTATCTGGAAGGGGGCATAGAGAAATCTATTGTTCAATATTGGTTGAACATTGGAATGGGTTGACAGTTATTGTTTCCCATTCCATCGGCGTTGAAAGAGGGGTATTGTTCTCTCTTGACCGTTCCATGCCCCCATCCAGGTTTAAGGATTAAGTTGTTAGAATTTTGTTAATAACTTTGGTGTAAACGCAGCTTCAATTCGAACTATTCGGTTTTCAAATGTTTGGACTGAAAATTGGAATTCAAATGTGTATGGAACATAAACTACTTTCTTTACTGGTCCAGCATCAGGTTCAATACGCGCAATCGATGCTTCCGATGGGAATAAAATAATAACTGAACAAAATGTGTTTAGAATTGTGTTCTACATCTCGTTCAGTCATCAAGAGGGCTTATCATTCACCTTTTTCTGTTCTCAACCAACTCGAAAAAATGTGTCCTTAAATTAGCAAAAAACGGCGACAATCTCCCAAACCGTGCGCTTGATGGAAAAATGTTACTGAACCAAAAGTGCTTAGAATTTGATTCTACATCATAGCCAGTAATAGAAATTTCTTGACCATCCCTCCTCACGCCGCGGGGCTATAAGTTGTGCCAACTGGTGCCCTGTAGGTGTCAAGTAGTCGGGGTGACAACTTGACGGTAATGGTATATATTTTCGAGGGAGGGTTGTCTCCTATGGCCAAAATGACCAGGTGTCAGGTTGTCGGGGTGACACGTAGACAGCGACCCGTTTCACCCAATTTTGAAACACCCATTCTTTTTGAAACACCCGGTATTTCTTCATAGCTCACCAAATATCTTGTCACTTGGTTGACATTATTCATTCATCTATTGAAATCATCGAATTTTTACAAATCATGATCGAGACTGGACAACAAGTCCAGAGAACTGTAAAATTCTCTCGAATTTACTAGATATAGTGACATGTTAAAAAATATAGGTTTTCATCACCCTTGCTCTTACCTATTCTTGTAGAGAATTGGGAAATCAGCCATGACATTTTCATTCTATCCTCATATCATTTCAGAATGATAGACTGCGAAAATCACTACTGGAGGTTCCTTGGACAGACAAGCCCCGATGGTTGAGACAGTCGATGCATATTATGCTGACTCAGGCTAATCGAGACGTTCAAATCAAACCATACGGCATTTTTGTACTCAACTACATGTCCTTCGCAGATGTGAGTCACTGGTTATTCTATAGTGTAGAGTGAAGATTGAATAATCTATACTACAATAAAGGAAAGAATTGGCTTAAACACGTACGGTATAGGAAAATTATGTTTGGCGCATCATCACGTCTGAACTACTGAGCTGATTAACTTGAAATTTTGCATATAGATTCTTAATCAACCAAGGATGGTTATAGACCTATTTTTGATTTTTCAAGATTTTATTACGTCAAGTTTTTAGTTTGTCAAGTTTTAAAATAGACCCTTGCGGAGCTCGGGTTTCCTGCAAATGAATATTAATGTGGAGTTGAAAAAATTATGAAGTGAAGGTGATAGATGATAATGAAGTTAGAACTGAGAAGAATCAATAAATAAGAAGAAACCAAAGTTATGTTGTGGTAGATTTCTATATTTTTTTCAAGCAGGTAGCCCGTGCCAGCAAGGGCCTATTTTAAAACTTGACGTAATGAAATCTTGAAGAATTATTGAAAATAGGCCTATAACGATCCTCAGTTATTTAAGAATTTATACACAAAATGTCAAGCCAATCAGTCCAGTACTTGGACGTGATGCTACGTCAAACATAATTTTCCTATCCCGTACGTGTATAAGCCAGTTCTCTACTTAATCATTATAGTATAGATTAGAACGACTTGAAGTAGTCAATAGCTAGAAGGATTAAGATGTATCTACTGTATACGGTTTTTATTGAAATTGTATTTAAAAATGTATAATTTTAAAACAAGCACTTATTCATTCAAATATTCAGAAACTAGATCTAGTTTGAATAGGCCTACAAAGGCTTTACATGTGACACATGGGTATGTCGAAAATTGAGACGCATCGCGACTTGACGTGGGTCTCTAGATGAGTTTATATCATATCAATCATAATCATGATAATAATTGAACGAGCGTCAGCGAGCTCTCACTTTCGTCTCACTGAAGGCCAAAGTCGATGTCCGTCTGTTTGTATGTTCTACAGTAACTTTAGAGGTAATTGATTAACCAGCTTCAAATTTCAAACACGTATTCTCTGAACCTTTTTACAGGTCGAGTTCGTTGGACAACAAAATTGACTCACTCCTTCGTCCTTTTTCAGGATATGAAAATAACATTGATAGTGCATAAGGAGAAATTTTGTTTTGATTTATAATTTAGTCAGCTGAAGAATTCATTACATGCAATTGCAACAGTTTTTCCATCCAATCGTTCATAACATCAGCTGAGGCTATTTGGAAGCTATCACACAGACAATCCGGACGTATGATTTCAGCTGGTTAATATAGAACATGATTTACAACTTTTACATCAACAAACTGATACAGGTTGAGATAGTATCAATGTGCGGTTTTCGCCATATATTTTCTCTTGGAAGTCTATGTTGAAATGATGTATCACATGACCACCTTCTCATTTTAAAAAACGAGTTCGGATTGATATGAGCGACAAATTGTTGAAGTAACAGAGTGATTTTTGGAGAGTAATTTTTCATTTCAAATAGGATCCCCAATGGAACCTACTGTAAAATATTATGAAAGAAATTTTTAGTTGTTTCCATAATTTTCACCAACTCTGTATAATTGAAAGTTGCTGGTTTCGAAGATTGCAATACAACAGTTCATGAGCGAGTTCTCCAACCCAGGGGCTCACTAGTATTATGATGTTCACATCACGAGGTGGCCACGACCATATGATATTAACTCATGTAGCAGACTTGGGTCACGTCAGGTCACGTCGCGTGACGTCACATTATACGACTAGCCTTATTCAGCTTATTTATTATTCACGATGAAATTGTTGAGAACTGTGAGAGCTTATGGGAGAATATCGACACATTTTAGATTTCCTGTTAATTTGTTCATTATTCAGCTTATCAGCATTTAAATAATATTAGTGAATAATGTATGCTTTTTAAAATATGATCAATAATTCCAATATTATTAGTTCATGTTTCATGTTTATCAATGTTTGTAACAGTTGTACAGTAGTTAACTTTGTTGTTTGATATTTGTTACAGTTGATGAAATTCACCTTCTCAGTTGGAAACGTATTATATACAAGGAAACAGCTAACAAGTCAAACTTAATTACAAATTTGGTGGATGTAAACTTGTAATTTGAAATTAAATTGAGTTGGAAATATAATTTATGTCTTCAAATTTACTTGGATTGATTCATAAGCTACTGTATAATGTCCCACCATTCATACGATTTCCATTACACTCACATGAAATTGAAATTTGTTTCGCCATTATAACAAATGACATCCTTGGAGCGCAGTTTTAGCTACACTGACTCCTGCGTGTGTTTGGAAGTTCTTCCACGTGGTCGAAGAGAGTACCTCCTCCCCTCTCCTTAACGACAAGGAAAGTTGTGTGAGTGCGCCACACCAGATTCTTGGACTTGTTATTCTTTATCAAAATTTGGGAACAGAATGGTATTGGGTTATACCAGTTGTTCTTTCCTGATCATACTCATATGATTTGTAATATTGTATCAACAAATAAATAGATGAATAAATACATTGTAATATATAAATTTTAAAAAGCAGAAAAAATACTATTTTTCTACATAGTCAACAAAAATAATGAGGCACTAATCATAAAGGTGAACGAGCTTTGAAATTGCCTTGTCATAGAATTACACCACCTGTGACGTCAGCCACCCAGTCACTCACAACTGCAACTCCTTGTCGTCACCGAAGCGCTGTTCTGTTAACCAAGCCTTCATTTTCGGCAACAATTGAAAGTCACTTGGAGCAAGGTCTGAACTGATCGACTTTGGCAACCAGTTCATATGTGACAACACTCGATCGTCCACTCCTCTCCTCGTCATGAAACATGTAGTGAGGTCCACGTTATAATAGCAGGTTTCATTAGCAATGGTATTGCTATCCTTGTCTATCATTCAACAAAGCAGATAGCGCTATCTCTTTCTCGCTTTGCTCTGTTGCCAAATCGTCTTTTAAAAATTTAGAATTAATAGTTAATTAACAAAATATTTCATCCTAATTATGAAAATTCATTGTGAAATTATTGAAGCATATAATTTCTTGCTAGATAAAATATAATTGATTAATTTAAACGAGAATGAACAATTAATATTACATCAATAAACCTGTATCAGCTACCGTCTATAGAAGGCATTGACAAGACTGAGGATCGGAAACGTTTTTCTCCTATCTTTCTCCACTGCCATTATAACGTGGACCTCACTATAGTGCGAAATTTTTGAACAGTGTACACAATCTCCGGACCCAACTTTTATTTATAATGTCGTTTCAGTACATTCTGTACAACTGGCAATAAATTTCAATCGGTTTTAGGTTTCTGATTCACAAAACCCGTATTACTGGTCTGACTAGCGGCGTCACAATCATGCAAACGTTTGTTTTACTTTGTGAATAGCCCTCGTACTGAAACGACATGTGCATGTACATATCCTATTATATTAAGCGAGCAATTTCTGTATATATTTATTTATTTCGGTATTTATTTATGTCGAACGGATCTCGAAAACGGATCTAACGATTTCCACGAAATATAAAATTTATAAATAGGTTTATGATATAAAAATTCGATTGCACTAGGTCTCATTCCTGGGAAAACTCGCTGAAGGACATGAAAAGGATAATAATTATTCATCCTTGGAGAAACAGATGATGATTTCGTCATCTGACGATAATGGAAGATGCGAGTGCGTGTGTGGGAGTGAGACAGAATTTTGTTCAGCTGTTGAACTATTGCAATCAATCAGCTTATCTCATAAGAAATATTATCTAGAAATTTTAACCGACTTGATCAAAATATCTGATTTGTTGACATTAGCAACGATATTATTTTATTCAAGATCCATTACTTTTTATTTATATTAACAAATATTGTAGCAAATATAGTATATCAAAATTTTCAAAATTAATCATTATTTTACAGTTTTAAGTGATTATTGATTGTTATTTTGTTATTCAATTTGATTTGTAAACAATCTAAATTCGAACTTTTCTGTTTTCAAATGTTTGGACTGGAAATTGGACCTGAATTCAAGTGTATGGAACCTAGCCTACTTTATGGACTATTTTTAGTGTAAAAATTCAGGGAAGAAACAGTTTTGGGCTGTGCCTGTTGGTCCTTCCCCAATCATTTTAAAGAATTGTGTTCGGTTATCAATAAATACTTATTAACTATGATTTTAGGCTTCTATGCTTTTGTACTCCGGAGCGAAGCTCGGTGCCCCGATATTATTAATAAATGAATGTATGAATAGTACTAACCAATACATCGCTTGCCAGTAGAGTCGAGAATGTATCCAGTGGGACATTCGCATCTGAATGAGCCGTCTGTGTTGATGCAATCACCGCCGTCGCATGCGTTTGGCATGAACGAGCATTCGTTCAGATCCTCCCCGGACTCCAATCGACCCCTGCCTTGCGGGCACATACGGTTGAACTCATCTGCAACATCATTAATCAACAATTTATTCATTGTATCAATAAAAGAATTGTTTCTTGTGGATCAGTCATCATCATCCAGACAACAGGTCTGCGTACCAATACCCTTTGACATTGTGCTATTAAACACAATCATCATCATATTATTGTAACTGTCGCTATTTTTAATATCCTATTATATTAACCGAGCAATTTATGTATGTCTGTTTATATTTTTATATCTGGTTACCCTCTACTGCCACATGTGACTTTCAAGTCACAAGCCGTTTGAGAACGGATAATATTAGTTATGTGATATTATCACTATCAGTAACTGCTCAGAGTGACTCCCAAGATACAAATGGTTGACTGGCTGAAAGAAATTTAGTGCTATCTGTTGACAATTTATAGAACTTCTGTTTCAAAAATCATCTTCCCGGGACATTGAGTGAACAGCTGACAGCCATACTATATAAGTAAATTATATTCTTCAATTAAATATTCCGCTAAAATAAAAATTACTGACTTAATTCCTCCTTCTACATCCATGACCAGGGAACTGGATAGATGGCGTCGAATGGTAAGATGACAGGTCAAACTATATTGTCCTTGTGAGCATTAAAATACTCATTGACTGAGTAGAATGGGTTCCTCTTCAGCCAGATCTCAACTCGGTTTTTAAAAGCAATACCCTGCAGGTTCTTCACACCAGCAGGCAGGTCATTGTATAGGCGCAGTGCAAATATTGGGAAGGAGTCTTTTCTCTTGTTGGTTCTGCAGCGAGGTATGTCAATGTCAAGTCTCCTCCTTGTAGCGTGCACATGACGATCAGCCCTCAGCACATGACTGCCCTCGGTGTCCTTAACATGCAACAGACTCAACAGTATGTACTGGTTGAAGACCGTAAGGATGCCCAGGTCAATGAAGATAGGCCTACAGTGCTCACGATGCCCTGCTGAGGTGATCACTCGAAGTGCTTTCTTCTGGAGCATCAGCACACTCCTGCAGCCCGCTGCATGCCCCCACAGCAGGAGTCCATACAGCAGATGGGAATGGAAAAGGGCAAAGTATACCATCACCATATCTTTCCTGCTGAGAAGGGCTCTGAGTCTACGCAGCAAGTAGATTACTCGTGCCAGCCTGGTGCAAACTCCATCAATATGGCCTGCCCATGTCAATTTTGAGTCAATGACAAATCCCAGGAGTTTCACCACTGATTTATGGGCAGAGTCAGCAAGGCTGCGAAGTCCACAAACCAGTTGCTGAGTCTTCCCCTCATTCAAGCAGAGTCTGTTTCTCTCAAACCACTGCTTGGCATCATCAAAAACTTGCTGAGCCTGCAAGCCAGCTTGTTCAACCGTCCGCCCCCTAGAGTAAATTGTGGTGTCATCCGCAAACATCAGCACCGGTCCAAGAAGCCCAAGATCATTGATCATGACCAGGAAGAGTAGTGGGCCCATCACCGATCCCTGTGGCACACCATGATCCACCTGCATAGGCTGTGAGAGAGCACCTCCAATGGATATGATCTGCTTCCTTCCAGTCAAGTAGGATCTGAGGGTCACAAGCACCTCACCACCCAGTCCATACCCAGCAAGCTTCTCAAGAAGAATTCCATGAGGCACGCAATCAAATGCCTTACTCAGATCAGCAAGGACCAGGTGAACAAGATCTCTCTCCTCAAAGGCTTTAACAATAAAATCAATCATCTCTGAGACAGCTGTAAACGTAGACCTTCCACTTCTAAAGCCATGCTGTGCGTCAGAAAAAAGATTATTTCTCTCGAAGTGGAACACAAGTTGCTCCTTCATTAGGACCTCAAACACCTTACCCAATACAGGAATGATTGATATAGGTCTATAGTTGTTCATAGACTCAGGGTCACCCTTTTTGAAGACTGGAATCGTGCGGGATAACTTCAGGACATCAGGAAAACAGCCATGTCGCATACAGACATTGAGCACATGAGACAGGGGAAGAGCAATCCCATCCGCAACACACTTCAGCACACCAACTGTAACTCCATGGACGTCAGGACTGTGGGAGTTCTTGAAGCCGCGAATAACACGAACAACATCCGCAGGTCTGACCTCCTTCCACCGTTCTAACTTCACTCGGTTGTTATTGTAACCAGGAGCATTGTATCTCACATCATTCATGGAAGCAACTATCTTTTCCACCTCACCAATAAAAAAGCTGTTGAATTCATCCGGTGTAGCTTTACATTTAGGTCTCGAACAATCTTTGGAGATCTGGTTTATGAGGTCCCAGGCAGCTTTACATGGGTTTCCTGCAGATTCAATTTTTGACATGTTGGCCGCCCTTTTAGCAGCATCAACCTCAGCTCGATAAATGCTCTTTGCTCTCAGGTACTGGTTGCGGAGATGAAGTCTGTCCCCCTCATCATCAATGAGCCCCATCCTCGCATGGAGAGCAACAATCAAATTTCTGATTTGTGCCAGCCTTGGTGTGTACCAGGATTTGTCATTGAGAATCTTTACAGACTTTCCATGATTCCTTGCAAATTTCCTGGAAGTTCTGGCTTTTAAAGGAAAATGACTGTTGAACACATCCATAAAAGACTCAAAGAAAACACCAAATGCGTTCTCTGGCTGATAACAGTTCAGAACATTGCTCCAGTCAACACCATCAAGAGCAGCCTTGAAGAGAGGCAGTCGGTCTGCCCTGATAGTACGATATGTGATTGGTCCAGTATCAGGCTGCCCAGCTCCAGAATCACTCACCAGCCCCAGGTGCAGGTCCATCACAACTGCATCATGGTCAGCAATAACTGGATCAACAACAGTCACTTCATATTCCCAGGTGTTCAAGGATGTTGCAATTGTGTCCAAGCAGGAGCTACCACGAGTCGGTTCACGGTTTGTGATAAATAGACCATGACTCTGGAGAAGATACTTGAAGATAGAGTACTTTTCATCCTCAACTTGCAGATGTATGTTCATGTCTCCTCCCAGTATCATCCGCCTGCCCAGCCTAGACAAGAACACCAAGCATCCATCCAACAAATCGAAGAATTTATCCAGGTTTCCACTTGGAGCACGGTAGACAGAGACCACTATAATGGACAAAGCACTGAGTTCCACACAAGCCAATTCAATTTCAAATTCAACACAGTATTGTGTTACATCAATAGGTTTGTAATCCAAATTTTTGTTAACATAAATAGCAGCACCACCATTTTTGTGATTTGTCCTAGCATAAACAGCTGCCAGACTCAAATGAGAAATGGAGTTGTAGTGATTGGTTTCAGACTGCACCAAATGATGCTCACTCAAACACAAAATATCAGGACATACATTGTCAACAAATAGAGACACTAAATTAAATTTGGTTCTAAGACATTGAACATTCACATAGACAAACTTGAGAATTTTATTTACAATTTGTACAGTTTTCAAGTCAGATCCGTTTGTACTAGCTAGCTGACTGTCTTCTTGGAGTCTCTCCTGAATAAAAAACGCTTCAAGACTAGGTTTTTTGGCCAAACAGAGCTAGTCATGATTTCCGCCCTCTTATCAAAATTAATTCCAAATTTGAAACTTGCATTTACACCTTTGCTTGGTAATTTTTCAACTACTGGGTCTGATCCCGGAAAGGATTTCACGATAAACTCTCTTACTGTGTCAACACTAACATCACTTTTCACTCTACCTACATAAAACCATGCTCTCTTATTACCTGCTGACAGGAGACTAGATTCATGCTCAGATGTACCTATAATCATACCTTTTTTAGCAAGCCTACTTGCAGTTTTTTGATTTACAGCAATTGAATTTTTAGTAATCGAATTCTTACTTACGTCACATTTCAATTTGGCACTCGTGGACGGTTGTCCTGTACTTACAGGAATAGTCATTTTAGCTTTCCTTGATCTCTTTACAACATCAGACCATGCGTTGTTGTTTGTCACATTAAAATCATTATTTACAGTCACCGTAGGTGTGAAATCACGCCTAACCTCAACAGCCGAATTGTCAAAGTCAACTTGTTCAGTAAGTCGATTGTTTGAAGTGTCAACAGTAACGACATCGATAGTAGAAGTCGATTTTACCCACTTGTTCGATCCGTTTGTGTCGTCAACTTTTACCCACTTGGTCAAACTATTAGAGTTTGTGTCATTGATTTTAGCATGAGTTTGAACATTATCAATGCTATCATTCACGTTACAAGAATTTAGATTGCTAGATCTATTTAGATTTACTAAAGTCAGGTCTTCAGCCTGATTGACACTTGGTCGCTGATTCTCAAGTTGATTCACAGTATCGCAGACAGATTGATCATTGTTAGAAAGATCGACAGTATCTGTCGACTTTTTCCAGCCAGTCGATCGGCCTGGTCTCGATGTTTGTCGACCCGAGCTTACCGGCACCGGCAGGCGCTGCTTAGAATTCGAAAAGCCAACAACACGGTCACAATCAACATGCAAGTTCTTGTTATCTATCGAGCTAGAAGTCTCAGAACATTAAGACTATCTCAGAATATTATGAAATTTATAAAAATTACATAAAAATGCTAAAATTCTGATTCAGTAGTTTTATATGACTTGATACTGGTTTGTAACTTCTAATCACAGCTGACAACACTACAACAGCAAGTTGGAGAAGAAAGTGAGGTTATTTGGTCTGAGTGAAAAATGTGTGTCGTTTGTGCTGCAATGCAATAGAATTATGAAGTAAATAATTATGAATTGGGCAGGTAAGGATTTGACTGAAGAGGTTGTTACTAGACAACTGGAATTCCTTAGTTCTGATGATGAATATTTAAGTGAAAGTGACAATGAAAGTAATGAAGAAACAGTTTTAGAAGCAGAACCTGACGAACCAGCAGAAACTCATGAGGCAACAGACAATGCAGAAGAAAGAGAAGAATCAGCAGCTACAAATCCAGAAGAAGAAGGCAATGAAGAATTTATATTTACTCCTCTCACTTGGAAAAATCCCACATCAAGACTTTGCAGACCGGTCCCCAAGTGGAAGTCAACTCCACCTCAAATTGATGAACCCCTAAAGGAACCAATCAACTATTTCAGAGACTTTGTAGACAACACCACTCTGGATAGAATAGTTGAAGAATCAAAAATTTATGCTCTTCAGAAAAATACCAATAAACCACTGGAGCTGGACAGAAATTTATTAGAACAATTTATAGGTACCTGTTTTCATATGAGTATCTATGGTTTACCACACACGCGCATGTATTGGCAAGCTGAAACTCAACTACCCAAAATAGCTGATCTAATGTCAAGGACAATGTGGAAACCATAAAAAATAATCTTAATTTTAATAACAATGCTTTCTCAATGGCTCAGAAGATAAACTATATAAGTTGCGTCCCTTTATTGATGCTCTACTAGAAAAATTCCAGGCAATTGAAATGGATGAGAAATTATCAGTTGATGAACAGATGATACCTTTTAAAGGCAAACATTCTCCAAAGGTGTATGTGCAGAAAAAACCAAAGAAGTGGGGATATAAGTGCTTTCTTTTGTGTGATGATAAAGGTATTGTGTACAATTTTGAATTTTATACTGGGAAGGTAATACAACCCCGTTTCCTGCCAGATATAGGCGCCAGTGGCAACGTTGTGCTTCGGTTGAGTTCAATAATTCCTAAAAATATGAACCATAAACTGTTTTTTGATAATTGGTTCACTGGAACTAGTCTTGTAATAATCTTGTGCAAAATGGGCATCGAATGTGTAGGGACTGTGCGCCCAAACAGATTACAAGGATGCAAATTTACAGACGACAAAATAATGAAGAAGAAGGACAGAGGAGCAATGGAGGAGAAAACAGCAGTAGTTGATGGCAGTATCCGGCTTAGTGCAGTGGAATGGTACGACAATAAATCAGTACATTTGCTCAGTTCATTTGTTGGGACGTATCCGGAGCAGCAAGTGAAACGATATGATGCTAAACAAAAAAACAAAATTGATTTAGTTTGTCCCAGTATTGTTTCGATCTATAATAAAAGTATGGGTGGGGTTGATTTGCTGGACTCTCTGATCTCACTCTACCGTACTGAGATCCGATCAAAAAAGTGGTGCATGCGAATTTATTTTCACCTCATGGACCAAACGTTGGTCAACTCATGGCTCATGTATAGGAGGCATCATAGAACACTACATTTGGGGTCTGAGAAGCATCTCAGCCTCCTTCAATTCAAGGCTCAAGTTGCTGATGCTTTGTGTCAACAAGGCAAAAGTGTATCATCAAAGAAGAGAGGAAGGCCCAGCTGTAGTCTGGAGAAAGAATTCAAGGAGAAGGCAAAACGAGGACCCATGGCTCCAGTTCCACAGAAGGAGATTCGAATGGACGAAGTAGGACATTGGCCAATGTTTTCGAAGAAGAGGGAAAGGTGCAAAATACCACAGTGCAATGCAGCACCAAAAGTGTTTTGTCAAAAATGCCTGGTGCATTTGTGCTTCACACCTGACAAGAACTGTTTTTATACATTCCATAACAATTGATCCATGCATTTTTTAAAGATATTTGTACATATTTACTCATTATATTTTCCACTTTTTCTTGCGTACTCTACTATTTTGTTATTTGGTCTCCCAAATAGCACATTTCATTACAATAATATCCTTGTAGGTGAATATAATACAACAGGCTAGTTCTAAATCAGATCACAGGGAAATGTATGTCTGATTTACAACTAAACTTGGCTAAAAACTTTTTTTGGTTTCAATGAAGTAAGTAATATTAAGTAAATAGTAAGTAGTATCATTATAATATTAGTAATAATATTATTATATAATATTATCCATTGAATTTGATTTACGGGACTCTGATATTCAAGAAAATAGTAATGGAAGTTGTCTGTCACTATCTAACTGTTTGTTTGCACTCAGACCACTGAGGGCCATTGTGACTCTCAAGTCACGCTCCCTCCTGGGAGCCCCCTTTGAAGGAAAATTGAAAAAAAAATGTCAGGACAATCAAAACTAATATATGTAAGGTTAATAATACTGAAATTATTTTTTTCTCTTTCAAATTTAATAATGTAGGCAGTAGAGGGTTGTTCAATGGATCTCGAAAACGGCTCTAACGATTTTAACGAAATTTGGAACATAGTAGGTTTATGATATACAAATTCATTTGCACTATGTCTCATCCCTGAGAAAACTCGCTGAAGGACATTAAAAGGATAAATCATCCTTGAAAGAACTGATGATAATTTCGTCGTCTGTCGATAACAGAAGATGCGTGTGCCTGTGTGGGAGATCAGCTATGTAATCATTTAATCAGCTTACCGTATCTCGCGAGAAATATTATCTAGAAATGTTATCAAAATAATCTGATTTGTTGACATGACATGGTTTATCACTCGAAATTACAGTATATCATAATATTCAAAATTAATCATTATTTTACAGTTCTAAGTGATTAGTGCTGAGTGTTATTTTGTTATTCAATTTGGTTTGTAAACAATCTAAATTAGAACTTTTCTGTTTTTAAATATTTTGACTTAAAATTGGACCAGAATTCAAGTGTAAGAAACATAACCTACTTTTTGGACCATTTATAGTGTATAAATCAAAATTCGGGGAAGAAACAGTTTTAGGCTGTGCCTGTTTGTCCTTCCCCAATCATTTTGAAGAATTGTGTTCTGTTTATCAATAAATAAATAACGAGCGAAGCTCGGTGCCCCGATATTCTAGTATAATGTTATCAATACCCCTCACATTTACTGTATTATCTATTAAAAAAATTCAATCCTTATTCTGTGAATGTTTAACTTACAAAAATCTGAATCATTACTCGAAATCTTCCAAACGGATTGGCAATCGGAATAACTAGTCTTCACACACAGACCTCAGGTCCATTTGAAGATCATTCCTGAATAAAGCACTGTCGGTTCACGACTATTTCCTGATGAATTCAATCCTGATGAGTTATGAATCTCAATCATGATTAAAACTAAGATAAAGATTTACTGAGGATCACTTTCAACTATCTATACTATATTCTTTGAGGATTTAATTTCAACTATTTTGTTTGAGTTTTTTATGTACAAAAGTATTATTCTCATGTATGAGTTCTTGTAAGAGTATGTAGAACTGACAGCAGATTGTGAATCATATTGTTTTGTTTTTATGGGGAATAAAAAACTTTTTTTAATTGAATTGAGAATTCAAATTGAATTTAATTGAATTCAGCACCAGAGATTGTCAAAATCAAGAACAGTTTGACAGTTGAATTCCATAGTTCCACACCGGCTTGAGAATCTGCTTGTATAGAAGCAATTTGTTATAATTTGACAACTTTGATGTCCTCCCAAGTAGCCAGTACATTTTCTTGAATTTTATGCCAAGTTGTTCTCTTTTCTTCTTCACATGCTCCTTTCACCTGGGAGCGGCGACAGTCATCAGTGAAATCCAAAGATTTGCAGAAAAACATGAGGAAAGACTTCATCAACATGTGAACGTGGATGCAATCGAGCTGCTCAACGTGCATGGAGTAAGAAGACTACAACGCAGAAAGCCACACGAATTAGTCAAGTGCTAAAGTGTTCAAATGGAAGTGTAAAAGCAGAATACTGTATCATTTTAAGTGAAAAATAACCTTTTCCTCCACCTCCTGTCTAAAGTGCTTACTTTACTCCCTGGAACATAATACTAAAGTGTTTCTTTTTCGCTATCGGGCGGAAAAAAAAGGAAAACACCCTAGAGCGTAAAAGTGACTCCATTTAAATCACATGGGAAGCATCTCTATTTTAAAAACGTACATTTGAAATAGGTTAGAAGGTCTAAGCTCAGATGAGGAAGCATATAGAGTAGTCATTAAACCAACTAAATTCAATACCTCAATCAGACATTTGATCAATATATGAAATTTATGTTTGTATGCTGCAATATTATTACAAACTTCATATCAGTATACTAAAAAAATGTATATTTTTTTCCATGTTATTCAAAATACCAGCCAACGAATATTCCTCATCAACTAATCAAATCTGAAACGGGAACTTTATCATAGCTGTAGTTGTGGCGGCCATTGTTGTTACAACTTTTGCTGACAGATAGCACTGTCCGCGGAGAACTGTGATTACAAGCCAGCTGTTTCTGTTTACTTTTTAGATTATGTTGTAACACATTGTTGGGTCACGTATGTTTTTTTAAATTATTTTATTTGCAGTTTTTATAAAAATGTAGATGGAGGAAAAATGTTGTGTATATCACGAGTGAAAAATGTTTTTTCTCCCTCTTGAAAATTGTTGCCATCGGCTTTGCCTCGGGCTTCAAACTTTTCCCTCAGGGAGAAAAAACAGTACTTTTCACTCTAGATATACAAATAAGTAATAATTTAATCCTTGACCAATACAGAAGACTTAACCAATGGGTTTACCTTCACAAAAAATCGTATCAATTTAAATAGAATAGCTTATTAGTCTTTAACTAGGTGCTATAAATATATAAAAAAGTTTGACAGTGTTAGGAAAGGTGTTTGAAAAGATACCGCACACCTCAATAAAAAAACCGTAAACCATTTTAAAACAAAGGTAAATAATAATACATGTTTGTACCAAACTAATTTTCTAGCTGAACTCGAAATTTTACATCTGGCATTTCATCAATTTACTATGCTCTATGCTGTTTCTTCAAGAAAAACCAACGCTTGCTATATAGTCCAGTCAATATAGACATAAGAAAAAGGGGGTGTGCTTGCAATTTATATTGTAGTTCTGATTTTTCATATATTATTTGGATACATGCGTGGGGTCCCATCTGACCGAATCCCAAAAGGTCGAAAAGTATACTTTCCCATATAATCGAATCCCATCTAGCCGATGAGATTCGATCAATTGCGACAAACTACAACATTTTTCTATCAAATGGGATTCGACTGTTCGAGAATCGGTTAGATGGGAAAATCAAATCTTCGACCTTTTGCGATAGTTGAGATTTTCGGCCAAATGGGATTACTATTAAAACTTTTCGATCATTTGGGATTCGACCATTTGGGAAAGTACAAGTTTGGTGGCATGCCAAATGACCGATTCCCATTTGATCGAAATTATTATTTTGTCGCAAAAGATCGAAAATTGAAGAATCCCAAATGGTAGAATTGAAACTCATACTTTCCCAAATGGTCGAATCCCAAATGATCGAAAAGTTTTAATAGTAATCTCATTTGGCCGAAAATCTCAACTGTCGCAAAAGGACGAAGATTAACCGAGAATGGTTATAAACCTATTTTAAATTCTTCAAGATTTGATTACATCAAGTTTTCACTTTGTCAAGTTTCAATTATTTGTCATGCTTTCAGTTGTAAGGAAGCAGCAGAACATTCTCTTAAAAGGGAAATTAGAAGATAGGTATTAGATTGGGGATCCTTTTCGAATGATAAAAACAGGTTTTCCGTCGCACCCAAATTTTTTCCGCCATTTTGAATCCAACTTCTTTTTTTAATTGAAAGGTGGTCATATGATACATGATTCTCATACAGGATTTCCAGAGAAAAGGTATGGTGAAAACCGCACATCGATATCCTAAACGTTTCAAAATTTATTCTCATTAATTTCCTTTATTATAGTATAAAAATGATAGAAAGATGGATATATCATCCACCTATCTATCATCTTCGATACTATAATAAATGAAAGAACAGGCTTGAACACGTATACACGTGTAGAGGATGGGAAAATTATGTTTGACGTATCATCACGTCTGAACTACTGGACTGATTCACTTGAAATGGTGATTATTTAACCTCAAAATTCGAATGTTATAATGTGTGTTTACTACATTTCTCATTGCTTGCAGTTGAAATGATTATTATCAATCAAAGAAAATTTTAGTTCACCGGTTGTGTTTGAAGTGTGATACGGATGCTCCTAAACAGGACTTTTTAACATGTAACTCGTGTAACACAAAATGCCATTTTTTGTGTCAATTAATGAAAGAGTCTAATTTTCGAAAAATGTCCATTGAAAATAAGGCCAAGTGGAAGTGCATAACTTGTAAAACAGGGTCGGGCGCATCGTCGGCTATCGCTGCGTCAGCGGCAGTACAGTCATCGTCTTTCTGCCGGCGAGGATGGCTCAAGGGCAACGGCTACTGATAACAGACAATCGCTTTCTCAATTGGATTTACAGGCTATTTCTAATGTCGTGAGAGAAATTATAAGTGCTGAACTGTCTCCTACTTTCAAAAGAGGATTTTTATTCTATGAAAGTCTCTATAGAATTCATGTCTGATGAGTTCGATTCGTTTAAGAACGAACTTGTCAGTTGCAAGGAGGAAATTAAATCTTTGAAGGAAGACGTTGACTCGTTGAAATTTTTTTTTTTTTTTTTTTTTTTTTAGATTACGTCCTAAAGACTCCAGTCATGGAGTATAAGACAAGTCATGTTATTACATAATAATTCTAACACTAGTAGTTCAACCTAGTTTAGGTTTGAAAGGAATTCTTGTACACTATAAAAAGCTTTATCAACTAAATATTTTTTCATTTGCTTTTTGAAAATCTTCAAATCATCATTACTTTTCAAGATTTGAGGTAGCTTGTTATAAAATTTCCTACCAATATAATCTGGTTTTTGTTCAAATAACCTACTATTGTGACCCATTATATGATAATCTGCTCTGTTTCGCGTATTATACTCATGAACATCTGAATTCTGGATCACACCACTCTTTTTCACATGCTTCATATACATACAAAGATGGCACAGTTAATAGACCAAGCTTTTTAAATAAAGGCCTACAAGAGTCTAACCTATTCACTTTCTCTATACATCTGAGTGCCTTCTTTTGAATCTTAAACACTCTGTCCATATTTTGTTGAGATGAATTACCCCATACTAAAATAGCATACCTAATATGAGATAGTATAAGTCCATGGTAAGCAGTTAACAGTAGTTTTTTATCATTCAGCCTAGCAAGCTGCCACAGGACAAATACCCCAGATGATATATTATTACATATCCTCTCAATGTAAGGATGCCATGTTAATTTCCTGTCCAATAAAATTCCCAAGAATGCTACTTTCTCTTCTTGGTCTAATTCATTTTCCTCTACAAACACATTTATTTCTCTATCCTCTACTGAATTATATTTACTTTTGAATTGTAGGAATTGACATTTCTTACTATTTATTGTTAATTGCCTTTGCTTCAAGAATTGGACAATTGACTGTACTCCAGTAAACGCATTTATTTCTAGACTATCTAATAAATAATTGTTAAAGATAAGCGATGTGTCATCAGCAAACAACAGAGCTCTGTGATCTTTTAACTCTTTTGGTAATTGGTTCACATACAACAGAAACAGTAAGGGACCCAGAATTGAGCCTTGAGGTACTCCAGCCTGGACCTCCAGCTTTTGAGATTTAATTTTTACTATTTCATTCCCATCCACCTTGGTAAGCTCAACACACTGGTTTCTACCTATGAGATATGATTCAAACCATTTTAGTTCTATACCATTCACACCTACAGTTTTTAGTATTTCCAATAATATTCTATGGTTCACACAATCAAAAGCTTTGGATAAATCAAGAAATATTGCGGCTGCCTTCTCACCTGAATCTATTATATCTATTAGTCTTTCAACAAGGGATACTATTGCAGTCTTAGTAGATTTCCCTTTCTGGAACCCATGCTGTTCATCACATATGAAATTAATTTCTTCCAGGTGCATCAATAACCTATTTAAAACTACTCTTTCAAAAATTTTACTTATTACATTTAGAATACTAATGGGTCTATAATTTTCAACTCTTTCAGAATCACCGCTCTTGAAAATTGGCAAAATTTTTCCTTGTTTCAGATCATCAGGGAAAATACCCTGCTCTAGTGAAGTATTAAGGAGATGCAATAAAGGGTCCAGTAATTCATTTTCACATTCTTTTAAAATTTTGCTTGAGACCCTATCCAATCCTACTGTTTTTTTGTTATTCAAATTTTTTATTATTCTTGACAACTCATCTCTTGATAATGGATGAAATTTAAATACCTTTTCAATTGGCTCAGCATTTAATGTAGTTGTATTATAAGTATTAGTGTTCAGTGACTTTTGGAGATTATATGCAACCTGTTGATAATATTTATTGAAAAAGTTACAAATGTCTATACTATCATCCATATAATTTCCATGTTCATCGATTATCCTAGGGACATTAGTAACTGTATCCTTTTGAGCTGCTCTCCTATTTCTATTAATTACCTCCCAAACAGCAGAGTTAAAATTGGTACTAGTTGTTAATATTTCAGCTGTTTTCTTACACTTAGCTTTCCTCACTTCTTTTGCATAGTTTTTCTTTAGACATTTGTATTTGACCTCACTCGGAACATCCCTCACTAATTTAAATTCCTCATAAGCTTCCCTAACAATATTTCTTTGAGTAAGGATATCTTCAGTTATCCATTCATCTACTTTGTTTAATTTACTTTTTACTTTGACTTTTTTTTATCGGACAGCATACACTAATGTAAAATCTTAGAGTATCAATGAATTGCTTATATTTGTAATTTAGGTTACAACTGTTATAGTCAAAGTCAAAGTCAAAGTCAAAATCTTTATTGTTGAAAACACTTAACAATGTTATAACAACGTCAGAACAGTAGCTAAAATATTACAGAAGAATAAGGTTAAAATTATACAAATGATACAAGAAACATGTAACAGTAGCAAACTTAAAGACACTCTAACTCTCTCTACTTATTGTAAAATCAGAATTCAAATAATCTTCAATAGAGTAAAAACACTTTTCAATCAGTATTTTCTTTATAAAAGACTTAAAATGATTTTTATCCATAATTCTAACCTCAAATGGTAATTTATTAAACAGCTTAATAGTCATGTAACGCCAATTTTTCTGAGCAGTAGTCCAATAGTGAGAGTCAATCCTTATATTTAGCCTACTTCTTGTATTGTAATCGTGAGTCTCGGCATTCAGAGTATATTTGTGCACATGCTTCCTCATATATAACAAGCATGTAAATATATATAGAGAGGGAAGAGTCAACATTTTTAAGTTCAAGAAAAGGGGCTTACAAGTTGCCAGTGGTGGCGCATGACAAATTATTCTTATTGCTTTCTTCTGAAGCTTGAAGAGTGTCGGTGACATAGAGCTATTTCCCCACAATTGAATACCGTATGCCAAATGACTATAAATATGAGCATAATATACATTTATCATCACCTCATGTCTTACAATATTTCTTAACCTACGTAACATGAAAATTCCCTTTGCAAGCTTACTACATACATCAAGAACATGATCTTTCCAATTAAGATTGGTGTCAAGTGTTAATCCTAGAAATTTGAAGGAACTGAGTTTTTCTGATTTTCTGCTGAAAGTGAATTGCAGGTCCTTTGTTTTAAGCTTGTTAAGACATAGAGCGTTAGAAGCACACCAATCTTCAATTGCTGTTGTGCAATTCTCAGTTGTAGTGTTGATTGAAGCTTCATTAAGACCACTAACTCTTAGTCCTAAATCATCTGCAAAAAGGTATGGGTGACTATCATTACAACATTCATTGATAAAATTAGGCAAGTCATTTATATAGATTATAAATAGAAGTGGTCCCAGTATAGATCCCTGTGGGACCCCGAAATTTATCATCTCACCACTTGAGAATTCCCCATTTTCAATTACATATTGTAGCCTGTTGCTGAGATAGGAGTCAATGAGATTTACTGCTGCCCTGTCAAGACCATAGTAAGATAGCTTATCACATAATTTTCCATGCTCTACTGTGTCAAATGCACGTGACAGATCAAAGGATCTTAGATTAACTTTTCTCTTTTGTTCCAAACTACTTATAATATCATGTACTAGATCCAACACATTGTCGCATGTACTCAAGTTTTTTCTGAATCCGTACTGATTTTTTGATAGTAATTTGCTATTTTCGAAGTATTCAGCTAGTTGCTTGTGGAGGAGCTTTTCAAATATCTTGGAAAATATCTGCACTATGCAAATGGGTCTGTAATTTTCTATTTTCGACTTGTCACCTTTCTTATGAGTAGGCATCATTTTAACTTTTTTTAGGCCGTCAGGGAATATGCCAAAGTCTATACATTTATTGAATAAGTGTGTCAATACTTCAGAGACCCTATTAGCAGCTAATTTCACAATAAAAGAGTTTAAGCCATATACATCTAAGCAGTTACTGTTACCTATTCCATTAATAGCAGCAAATACCTCTTCAACTTTAACATGACTGAAGCTGAACTTCGTAACTGGTTGTGGTATTTTCTTGACATAATAGCTGGAATCAAAATTGCTCTTGGGAATGGTTCCTATCTGCTTGTCCACTCTATCTATAAAAAATCTATTTTTGTCATTGATTGGCATATCACATTCAATTTTGGAAGATTTACTATTCCTACAAACATGTCTGTTAACTATTTCCCAAGCCGCTTTAGTTTTGTTTTTACTATCTGAAATAAATTTACTGTTAAATTCAAGTTTGGCTTTTTTTATTGCTAATTTATATTGCTTTTTACTATTATTATACTCCTCTTTTATTGTGTCACTAAGGCAGTCTTTATACAAATAGAATAATTGTTCACACTTTATTTTTAACATTTGCAGTTCAGGTGTATACCATTTATTATAATCTCTACTCTGATATATCTTCCTTTTAACTAGCGGATAAGCCATATTAACCGCCCCCATAAACAAGCTTTGAAATTTTTGTATTTTATGACTAATATCATCAAGCTCATAGACTGAAATCCAGTTTAAGGATTCTAGATATGCCAGGAATAGGTTTGTCCTATCTGCACTAATTTGTCTTAGTAGTATTGTTTTTTTCTTTTTATCGATACAAGACTTTTTTTCAATTTTAACTTTTAGACTCAAGGCATAATGATCTGAAAAAATTGTATGTAATACTTTACTCTCCCATCGGCTGAAATGTAAATCAGTGGCAATGTTGTCTATACACGATCCTTGTGAATTAATATTATTAATGTTTGGTCTGGTTATTTCCTTAGTTGTAATAGACATATTAAAACTAGCCAACAAGGTACATAGTTCATCTCTGTTCTCTGATTCAACATTGAAATCGACATTAAAATCAGCTCCCAAAATAACATTACAATTAAAATTAAACAAATAACTCAAAATTTCATTAAGCACCTCTAGGAATTTTCTAAAATTGCTCGTTGAAACACTATATGGCCTATAAACAGATACAACAATAATATTCAATTCCGGTATTCTAATAGCGCATGCTTCACATATCATTTCCACTGACAAATCCCTTATTTTCTCTATTTCCCTGAATTCAAGCTCATTTCTCAAAAAGATAGCAGCCCCTCCATGAATTCTATTGTTTCTAACAAAATATGAACCTAACTTGAATCTATCAACACTTACATAGATTATATCATCCTTTTTCAGCCAATGCTCGCTCAACAATACAATTTCAGTATTATTCTCATGCAAAATAGTTTCCAGGTAATCAATTTTATTACCTAGTCCCTGAACATTCCAGGAGAGTAGATTCACATCAGAATCCTGATATCTCACGCTATCTAGAGGTTTAATACTACTTGCATGATAAATTGAAACATTAGAGTGATTCCTTACATTAGTTGAAAAATTAGCCAAATTATCATTTTTGTCAATGTTTACAAGTTTAAATCAAGAGATACATCTTTATCAGTTTCATAATTCAAATAGGCTTCCTCTTCATTATCATAATCTGAAGTGACATCAGCATTACTACTCAAACATTGACTTTTTTCCCTATGATTACACGGCTGTACCTGATCGCTGATTGCCTGCTGCTTGATTTGATTGTAAATTAATTTGCTTAGTTCGACCTTTCCCTTTCTATTCATATGAAGTCCATGTCGCGTGTGCTTATTTCTTTCAAACATCCATATATTGATGATGTTTACATTGAACATGTAAGGTAGACTACAAATCACACGATTCAATTTAGAAATCATTTTGTTCTCATTTGAGTCAGCTTGCAAGTCATATCTGTAAGGCACCGTGGTTACTATGATATTCTTATCACAATTTGCTCTTACAGTTCTCACAAGATGATCTGCATATTCTTCAATATCTCTATCACTAAAATATTTATCTACACTATTTGTTCCTCCTATTATGATATTCCAATCATTTTTCGACTGATGACTATGATCTGCACTAAGAAAAGTATTTGAAAGTTTTTGAAACGGGGCCCCAGAAGAAATGTAGGCCGTGCACTTATAGGAAGGTAGCAAGCGTTGTAGAAGCTCTCTGATTCCCCTGCCGTGACTATCAGCCCATATGTTGATATTTCCATCGCAGTCCTCTGTCGGTGGACATCCTTTTATAGCTTTAGAAGGGGGCTTCGGAGAAAAGTTACTTCCCTTTTCAACTCTTCAATTGTCTCCTGAAGCGAAATGTTGAGTCGATCTGCCTCTTTTATTTCTCTTATACATCCCTCCAAACAGCTCTGCAAATCAGTAATTTCTTTTTGAATCTTACTATTGTAATCTTTGTAATATTCCAAGCTTCTATTGTGCAGTTCAATCAATTGCTTCGTAGCAGTAGATTCTACTTTATCAATCGAGTGATTGACGCCATCATGAGATAGTAATATTTCATTTCCGGGATCATTCTTTCTAAAATTAATATTTCCTCTCTCCTGTAAATTATCGTTTTCGGTTTGGATTATATCAATTTTCGCAGTTTTATCCAGTAGATCTTCTTTTAGTCGTTTTTTATCCATCTCTAGAATCTCAATACGCGATTTCAACAGTCTAATCTCTTCCTCAGTCTTATCCTCATACAACAGAGAGTCCTCAAAATTTTCCTTCCTTTTATTTCTTTCCTCGTCCAGAAGCCTAGACAATGCTTTATTTTCATCTGAGATATCCGTCAGTGTTATTCTCAGATCATTATTGTCTGAAATAGACTTATCCAGTTTGTTTAATACTTCAACAATATTTGGAATCAAGTCAGCGATTGAATCGTTTGTGCATAAATCGGCAATAATTGCAAGTGTTCTTCTTATATTTATCGCAAATTCAATTACTACCTCATTACAAAGTTCGTCCTTCAAATTACTGAGTTCTAAGTTTCCTCCATTTATCATTATTATGTTTACTTATAAACACTACTCCAATTTTCTTGAAGCAGTTCCTGCTTCAAACAATTTATATTTCCCAGCTCATATTGCTGAATTTCTTTCACAAAAGTTTTTTTTCTGCTTGGATTCTGGCCCTGCAACTTAACATCTAAAATTTGATAGTTATGATCTGATAGATCTGAGCTACCTAACCTGACATTACAACCTTCTATATTTGTGAGGATATTATCAATAATTGTCTGTGAAGTTCGAGTTACTCTTGTATATTCGTGGACCTTAATTTCTAAATTATTCATATTAATAATATCTCTAATATCCTCTGTCGTTTTATCCTGCCTGGCAAAATCGGTATTGAAATCTCCTACTACTATAACATTTGTGAAACGAGCGGTTGTAATTTCCAAAAGTGTATGGAGCAGCTCACAAAATTTTTGCCAGTCTCCATTTGGTGACCTATAGATACCTAACACTACTACCTCAAATCGATCATCAATTTTTAACCTTAGTCCCGTCACCTCTAAATCCATCTCAACAGAAAATATCTTTACAAAATCCAGTTCATAAGTTTGGGTATGTTTAGCATTGCTAGTGAATATACATACACCACCACTTCTATGAGCTATTCTACAAAATTCTGATCTCAGTGAATAGCCTGGAATCCTAACTTGATTTATTTCCTTTATTTTTAAGCCATGCTCTGTGAAAATAACAATGTCAGGATCCTCCTGTTTAAGAAATACTTCTAATCTGTCAATTTTGTTGCGAAGATACTGAATATTTTGATGATAAATACTAAAAACCTTACCATCTTGTGCTACTCTATCTCTAGCATTTGTAGCTATTTCCCTTTCCCTGTTTTGAGCCAATTTACTAAAAAATCGTTATTTGTTTTTTGACTGTTTTTAAACAGTTTTCATCCTACATAAATAAACCCACAAGATTACATAATTGTATAGATAATGTATTTTTAAAACAAGATACTGTCAATGATGGTGAGGTTGTTGGTGCAATACTAAAAATATCCATAACCGACCATTATTCTACTTCTCTACATATAAATAAAGCCAAGCAAAGAAAAATCCCAGTCCTTTAAGTAGTAATGTCACTAAAATGAATTTGTCCAGTATCATTTCCGATCTAGAGAATGAAACATGGGAAGATATTTACAGCGGTGCTGATGATATTGATTCCCTGGTTGACACGTTCATTAACAGGTTGACTTACTATATCGAGAAGCATTCTTTTATTGTCAAAATTCCCCAAAAAAATGAAACCGTTGAAAAAATGGATTACTAAGAGTTTAGTTGAATCTATAAGAAAGAGAGACAATATGTATAGGAAACTCAGTAAACAACCTTTTAATATAAAATTGAAAGAGGATTATATAGCGTATCGAAATGTATTAAATAATACAATAAAAAAGGCTAAATCAGATTATTTCAAGCTGAAACTGGAAAATAGCAAAAACAACTCTAGAAAGACATGGGATTGTATTAATGAAATGCTTGATATAGATAAAAACACGTTCAGCCAAATATAGATCCAGATATTTTGAATGATCATTTCATAAGAATTGGTGAAAAATATGCGAGTCAAATCCTGGATGATATCCATACTATTGAAATACCTGACTCATTATCCCCCAGTCCTAATAACAGCATTTTTTTCAACCCAACTAACAGCACTGAAATACTTGAAGTGATAAAATCTTTGAAAAACAATGCAGCAATAGGTGTTGATGGTATGTCAGGGGTGTTCTTGAAAAAAATTTCTCAGTTCATAGTTAAACCGTTGGAATATATAATTAATAAATGTTTTCTATCAGGCTACTTCCCAAAAAGGTTCAAAATTGCAAAAGTGTTAGCTCTTCACAAAGCTGGTGATCTTACACAACACGAAAATTAAAGACCTATAAGTCTTTTAAGTAGTTTTTCAAAAATATTTGAAAAATTGATCAAAATTAGATTAGTTTGTTTCCTAGATAAAATAAAATTTATTCATAGTAATCAATATGGGTTTCAATCTGGTAAGTCAACCACTGATGCTGTACTTCACTTAACTAACATCATAAATAACAATTTCAAATCCAATCATAAAACACTATCAGTTTTTTTAGACCTTGCAAAGGCGTTTGATTCCATACCACACAAAATACTATTGCAAAAATTACATAATTGTGGAGTTAGGGGCATAGCAAACGATCTGTTTGCGAGTTATCTAACGGATCGCTCTCAATATTTGACAATTAATGGTAAAACAAGTTTGAAAAGTCTTTCTGTATTTGGTCTTCCTCAAGGCTCAGTCCTTTCACCATTGCTCTTTTTTATTTATGTTAATGACCTTTTGAATCTGAAAATACCCAACTGCAGAGTAATTTCATTTGCTGATGACACGGTTCTTGTTTTTTCTGGTGTGTCATGGGGGGTGTATATAACAATGCAAATGAGGGTTTGAGAATTGTAAAATCATGGTTTGATAGACATGTAGGCCTACTCACCATGAACCTGAAGAAGACTAAATTTATGACTTTTTCTCTTACTGAAGTAGCTCAACCAGTACAAACCTTGTCTTTACATAGGCATTCTCACGCTATGTTAAATCATGTGTATTGTGATTGCCCTTGTATTGAAAAGGTGAAATCCTTAAAATATTTGGGTATAATGATGGATGATCATATAAAATGGGATATTCATATTGAATATATGTGCAGACGGCTTAAATATCTAATTTATAAGTTTTATAAACTAAATCAAATAGCTGATATGGTAATAATGAAAAAGATTTATTATGCTTATGCGCAATCACTTTTCCAATATGGAATTGAGATATGGGGGGCTGCTTATGATATCCATATGAACAAATTATTCACATTACAGGAACACCTTATCAGAGCTGCATTATACAGGCCAAGATTGTACCCTAGTAGACTTCTTTTTCAAAAATTCCAGGTGCTTACAGTAAGGCAAACATATGTTATTAGAATCATATTATTCATTAATAAGAATAGTGATACATTCAACTTAAGGAATAGTCCATATAATTTGCGTCCCCCAATCCATTACAATTTGATATTGACTTTACCAGCTTAAGTGTATGTAGACGTCAGTTTGAATATCAGTGTTACTTGTTTATAAATAAAGTCCCAACTGATTTCATTATTAATAGAATTACAAAATCCATAATGAATCTTATACTGGATTGGATTAGGATAAATGTTTATTTTAAATTATCTATATCCATTATGTAGTGTTTCATTCTTATATTATAAATTTTAAAAGATATTATTGTCATGGCTTCCTTGAATTGGTCTTTTTTAGTTTGTCACTTGCTTGTGATTTTGTTACTTTGTCTTATCGTTTGTAAGTATTGAGATGTGACCTGGTTTCCATAATTTTAGTTATTCTAGTGGTTTGAATAAGCTCTTTCTCTTTCTATTGACATGTTTTCTGTACCTAGTTGTTCGACTCACTGCCGGCGCACAAGTTTTCTTTGCCGGTAGTGCCATTTTGTAAGTAAGAATGTTTATTTTATCAATCTGTATTATTTTATGGCAAATAAATGAATTTGAAATTTGAAAAGAAACATTATTTATTATTAAATGATGGAAAGTAATTATTCAATTATGATTTAGATTAACATTATTCTTGTTTTGGATTTCTAGATTGGGATTTCATCATAAATGTAGCCATTGAAATGACATGATTGTTATCTAACCACAGTCATTGTTACCAACGTAATTTTGGTTTTTGCGCACTAATCCTCCATATAACCTACCAATAACCTATAACTATTTTGTGTTGCCATGTTGCAAATCTGGAGTACACAAAGTAATACTTTGCGCACTAGTGCGGAAAAGTGATTTTTCGCGTTCTGTAATCAGTGCAGGAATGGTCACTTTTCAAGGTAACTGTAGGAAAAAATATTGATTTACCTGAGAATTCCACAGGACAAGGTTCACAGTTCCTTCCCCATGCAGCTCCCATGGAGCAGCAGCATTCTTTGACAGTGATCATCTCTTTGCGTGCTACAGAACACTGTTCTGAAACAAGAAACCAAGAGATCGAATAAATTTACGGTACCGGATGTTACAACAGTGAAATAACAAAAAGTCGGTTACAGTTTACTCTTTTCCATGCACAGGAATGTGGAGAGTAGCCTATGTATATGTTATCTACATTATATGTTTGCTAACGCTGTAACTTTATCATTGGAATTAAAATAAATTAATTGGAATGAGTTGGTTTAAACAGTTCGACTATGATGGAACAAATGAAACCGGTACTTTGTTATTTTAATGAATTCTGACTTTTCTACAGATGGAAATAAACGTGAAGTTGCATTTGTTCAAATGCTGATTATGAATAATTATTATTAAACGAAAATCCCAATTACATGCTTCAAATCACCCCGAAAACGTCTGCTACTGCAAATAAAGAAAAGAGAGTTACACATTGAGAGTAAGACTAACAGACATCCTGAATTTCTGTCCTATTTTGCCAAATATAAGAAAACTTTAAAGAAGACAATACTACTAGCTAAGCAAAAAACCAATGAAATGTTCATTGCACAGTCCAACAATATTAATAGAGGCACTTGGACAATCGTCAGAAATGAACTGGGGCTATTAAATAGGGATGAGCAGAAGATAGAGTTGACTACAGCTGACAATAGGAGGTACTCTAATCCACAATGCATAGCTTCCTTGTTCAATGAGTATTTTGTTGAATGTGCATCTGAAATGTCCGGCTCTGCTAGAACATGTGAGAGCAGAGAGTACCTCAAGCAAATAAATAGGCAGTATCCTCCATTCAAGTTCAGAAGTGTCTCAATAAGTGTAGTTAGGAAAGCTATAAATAGCTTGAAAAATTCTGGCTCAACTGGGTGGGACGAGATTTCATCACGAGTGATAAAGAAGGTTAGTCCCATTATCTTGGAGCCTCTAACATTTATTATTAATAGGTGTTTGCAGGAAGGAATCTTTCCCCAAAAATTAAAGTATGCTCTGATCAAACCAATTCACAAGAAGGGAGATAGGAAGGATCTTAAAAATTATCGACCAATTGCCCTCTTAACTGTATTCTCCAAGATATTTGAGAAGATTGTGTTTGAGCAGATGATGGTTCACTTAGATGAGAATAACATTTTTCATGACAAACAATTTGGATTCAGGAGGGGATTGTCAACTAAGTCTGCTATATTTGAAGTTGTATCAGATGTGTTGGATGCTCTGGATGGATCGCGGAAGGCTTTAGGGCTTTTCTGCGATTTATCCAGGGCGTTTGATATGGTGGACCATGAGCTGTTGTTGAATAAGCTTGGATTCTATGGATTTGTTGGTAGTTCATGGAAATTTTTCGTGTCCTATTTGGAAAATAGATATCAGTCAGTTAAATTGAGTAATGGGAGTTCACTGGTATTTTCAGCATGGGAAAGAGTAAAGCAAGGTGTGCCACAGGGCTCTGTGCTTGGACCGACTCTTTTCAATTTATTTATAAACGACCTGCCAAATAATGTAGATGGCAAGCTCATTTTATATGCTGACGATACAACGGTTCTGGTTACTGGTAAGGATGATAGCGAAGTTATGATTAGGGCTGAAACGGCTATGCATCAACTCAACAATTGGTTTGGTCATAATGCATTGAAGTTGAATATGACTAAATCCAACTATATCAGGTTTGCCGTGACGGGACATCATGCTGAACCTTCAAACCTGAATGCTTCAAATGGGAGGGAGTGCTTGTCTGTTGAAGTGACTAGTTTTCTTGGAGTGGAATTGCAAAAAAATATGAAATGGGATAAACACTTGGAAAAACTTATAAAACAGCTCTATCATGCACTTTTTGCACTGAGAACTGTGAGGACTGCATCCACTATAAAGACAGCTCAGAAGGTGTATCATGGATATTTTTTAGCCCTAATACGCTACAGCATCTTCTTTTGGGGGAATAGTAAAAATAATTTATATAAAATATTTAAGATGCAAAAGAAAGCTGTTCGTGTTTTGGAGGGCTTGCGGCCATCCAATTCATGTAGGCCCATTTTTAGAAAATACAGGTTTCTCACGGTCCCAGCATTGCACTTCCTTGAGACTGTAAATTTTGTCTTCAGAAATTCAGAGAGATTTGAGGGAAATGAAGTTTGCCATGGCTATAGCACAAGAGCAAAGAGTTCAGCTGTATATCAGTACCCCGCTCACAGACTGACACTTTTGGAAAAAGGACCATATTATTCGGGACTGAAGCTCTTCAATTGTCTACCTGAAAGAATACGGTTATGTGGTAGTCATAGGCTTTTCTTGTCTTCAATTACTAATGTACTTGTGGAAGCGTGTCCCTATACAATGGAGGAATGTTGTGGTGCCTTCATACTTTGAGTTTATAAAAATACAAGGTACAGTGAGTATGCACAGCCTTTTAAAATAATCTCGACAAGGATGATTGAACCCCAATCCCACTAAACATCTAATAGCCCGCTTTTGCAGAATGAATGTAATTGGAAAATAATTGAATAGGCTGCCATAGAATGAAATAGGTCTACATGAAATCGAGAATAAAATAATAACTCAAAGGAATATAATGTATCACAAATTGAAATAAAATCTATAATAATAAAATAAAATAGTAGATGAATAATATAAGATTCTATGTGACTGTAGTAATTATCAAGGTATCTAATATCTATATGACAGTGATTGTTTTGTGATATTTGCTCTTATGTACCTGTCGATGTCCATGTATTTGTGTAAAATGCCATAGCCACCTCTAATACAAGGCCCTGGCCTACGATATTGCAATGTTGCAGTGTAGGCCTGGAATCTAATACATGATTGGTGGAAAAGATTTAAAAAAATACCAGCTGATCTTTTTCTCCAATCATGTATTAGATTCTAGGCCTACACTGCGACATTGCAATATCGTAGGCCAGGGCATTGTATTAGAGGTGGCTATGAAAATGCTCATTACTATAAATAATTAATATGTAATTTATTTATCAATTACTTGTCTCTGTAATATTTTATCTCTGTATCTACTGACACAGCTGATTATGTACCTTATCCTGAATTACACAGTCAGTGCTTCAGTAATTCTTCTATCTTTATTCATTTATACAATAAGTACATAATCAAAATGACAGGGAGAGGAGAAATAAGGTAACCTTGTTCTATTCCTCTCCCAAATTTGGATATGGTTACACATAGTCCGAAAAAGGTTAATTCTTGTGCCTAGTTCTTCACTTCACAACATTTTCTGTCCTTAATAATTTTCACAAAGCAGAATTTCAAACATAGATTAGCTATTTATGTATAAGAGAGTAATGCGCGACTTTATCCCTCGCGCAAAACATTTATCACGTGACGCGAAGCGGAGCGTGATAATTTTGCAGAGCGATAAAGAAGCATTACGCGCGAATTACATACAAAATTTTCCTACAACTGCACAAACCTGTTCAATTACTTATATCTGGTGGAGTTAATAATAATTCGTCTACACTGATATCCATTATGGCTGCAGAGCCGGCAGTCCGGTACAATTACCGACTTTTTAGGTTAAGATCTGACCTACTTTTGACGAGCTGCTTATCATCAGCTGATTAGCGAGCATAAAGAAACTCTACTGCGCATGCGCAGATGGTTAGCGAGCGAAATAGTAGAGTCTCCTCAGAAATGAGCTGTTTTACGAGGAGAATTGAGTATGTAAATTCTTGTATTACGCGCAGTTGTAGAAAAAAGTAATGTGAAAAAATTTCACATTATTATCGCTGAAATAAGAAATATTCACATAATGGACAAAAATCATGAAGTGTAAACATAACCTATTTTTGGACAATTTCTATCTAAATTTGGGAAAGGAACAGTTTCGGGCTTCAAGCCTGTTGTTCCTTTCCCAATCATTCATAGTTGAGAATTATATTGTATCTATCAATGTATAAATGAATATTAAATAAATAATTTTGAAGAGAGACCGAAAAACAAAATTGAAATGAAATCGAAAATGAAATATGATACCTCTGAAGAATATATCGTAGCACACATCCTGCCTTACGTCAATGCACTTCATGCCATTCGGACTGAGCAGGAAGCCCTCGGGACAGTCACAGATCACTCCGCCATCCGTGTTGATGCACGCTCCTCCTTCGCAGATGGTCGCACTCTCCTCACACTCATTGATATCTGCCAACAATGCCATCATTATCCTATAGTCTGTTCTAGGAGTTCTATTGTGAGGTCCACGTTATAATAGCAGTGTTTGATTAGCAATGGTATTGCTTTCCTTGTCTACCATTCAACAAAGCAGATAGCACTATCCTTTTATAGCTCCGCAACGCTGCCAGATCGTTATTCAACAATGTAGAAATGTAATATGGCAAGCCAGAGAATCAGCAACGCGATTCTATCTTATCCTTTTCCACTGTCATTATAACGTGGAACTCACTATAGGAGTTACATAGTAAGGTCCACGTTGTTATGACAGTGTTTGATTAGCAATGGTATTGCTATTCTTGTCTATCATTCAACCAAGCAGATAGCGTTATCTCTGCTTTGCTCTGTTGCCAGATCGTATTTTAACAATGTAGAATTAATAATTATTAACAAAATATCTTATGTTGATTATGAAAATTCAATATGAAATTATTGGAAAATTTAATTTCTTGCTTAATAAAATATAATTGATTATTTTAAACGAGAATGGACAATTAATATTACATCAATAAACCTGTATCAGCTACCGTCTATAGAAGGCATTAACAAGAAAGAAGATCGGCAACGTTGTTCTGCTATCTTTCTTCACTGCCATTATAACGTGGACCTCACTATAGGAGCCGAGACTCCATGTGAACAAACATGAGTGGGTCAGAGCACCTCCGTAAACAAAGCCGTAGTGCATTCGATCTGGTGACGTCAGCACAGGTAGGGCTCCTACACCAATAAAAACACTAGTGCTCCGTTTCACCAACCTTGGTCAAGGCATTTGAACATGGTTCAAGTCTATCAGAAATAATTCGTTCTATCAACACCAGTTACGTTTGACCACAGTCAATCCAATGGTTATGTTTGACTGCCGCCGAACGGGCGATCAAATTATTTTGAACACGGTCAAAAGACTGGTTCGATCAGTTTCCTTGCTTGTTTGTGGGTTATTTTTTTGATGCAATGAAAAATGTCAAAGTATCTAGTGCGATTGAATCTAGCTGTAGTAAGTTACTTATTAGGTTCGTTCTCAGACTCTTTTAATTAGTAAATTATTAAAGTATAGAAAATAAACGAAGGTTTTGGAAAAGATTTTTTTGCTTTACTATTCTATTACACAGTGGGCCTATATTAATCAATCCTTAGATCAACGTTGCTGCTTCAATGTATCTCATTAGAATTGGAATGTTCTTTTGTTCATAAAAAATTGTCAAAATTGATGGTGATTTGTAAATCTCTTTGTACTAGAGAAATAATTCATATTTGAATTATTATTATAGATGTGTGACCATACAAAACGTCTGTGCCAGGGGCGTCCCGCCGGAAACAATGAATATGAAAAAAAAATCAGTACAGTAATTACAGAAAAAAAGTACAGTAATCTGAATTTTTGACGGCGGGCCTGACGGTGAAGTAAAAAGGGCATTTAGCGCAAATTACCCTCTTAATATGAGCAGCAAAACTGGTATTAAGTATCATGGGGTGTTACTATATTACAACATTTAATTTGGATTTTCGTTTAATAATAATTATTAATTCATAAGCATTTGAATAATTGCAATATCTAAGTAATTTCCTTCCATCAAAATCAGATGTAGCCAATAGCAAGCCAGCGAACATGTTGGCCAACTTCAGAAAATTACAGCTACAAGAGTTGACCATGTTCAGATTTGACCGACGGAGTTTTGGTCAATCCCGAGGTTGGTGGAACAGTTGTATGTTTGAACGAGTGATCGAATTTTGACTATGGTCTAATTGACCATGGCTAGCTATATTTGATCAAGGTTGGTGAAACCGGGCATAGCTGATATAGATCAGCTGAAATCAACGAATTTCTATTGGTGTATGAGCCCTACCTGTGCTGACGTCACCAGAATGCACTACGGCTTTGTTTAAGGAGGTAGTGAGCTAGACCGAATCACAGTCAATAGTTAGCACCTGTCATAGACTGAACTGAATAATCACAAAATGTGACGGAGTATTGTAAACTGAAATTCAAGAGTTTAGGGGCCTGTTTCACAAAGGTACAAGTAGGTTACAAGTCTTGTTGTCAACCATGGTTTTGGAGAACAGCTGATTACAAGCGTTTCACAAAAGCAGAATTGTAAACTTGTAGTTACAATGAATTTCTACAAGTTTGCAAGTGATTTGCTTGTTAAAAACAAGTTATTTTGCCTGTTTCACAAAGATTTTCATTGTAGCCAACAGTTTTTCTCAAAATGAATTGTTCGTAACCATGAAATTTTTACCAAAGTGGAAAGCTATGTAGGCTATAGGTTTTACAAGTGATCATTAAAATTACTTAAAATATTCAATAATTATTTCTAATATTCAAAAATGCCCTATATCCCTCTATAATTCATTATTTTGGAAATATATGCATTGGGAAATCAAGTTTAATAAATCTCCAAAATAGTCATTAATGCGGTACCTCATGGGTTATGTGTACTATATTATAAATACACAGTATATATATAGTATACATTATATAGAGTACATACTGTGTAGGTTACAAAGTCAGCAATCAATGAAGTAGACTGTACAAAAAACATTATATTGTTTTCAAATAATTTCAAAGTAATTATTAAAAAGTACAAGTAACCTTTTTAATGCATGAAAAAAGGGAATTATCATCAAAATGGGTTATGTTTACTATTGGAGCACTTGTAAACTTGTAGATCATAATTTTTTGTGAAACGTTAGTACTTGTAAACTTGTAAACCATGGTTGGTAACAATGCCTGTACCTTTGTGAAATAAGCCCCAGCAATTGACTGCGGATTTGAGTCATCACTTTTATACGCACACAAATGCAAGCTCCATGTTATTATTGTTGACTCTTCTTTCGATGAATCAAAAGTCAATTTCTCATGAAGCTTGTATTCTCGCACAGAATGATATGACCCAAACATGATTTCAAATAACAACTTCAACAACGTTGTTGTTGTCAGTCGAACAACTCAAATTCATGTTTCCAAACTTGAACAATGCCTTACACTCTTATCAACGAACTATAAAATGCTGACAATCAATGGGATCTGTCAGCAATATGATCATCTAGAAATTCTCTCATGAATAATTATTATTAAACTAAAACCCCAATTGAATGCTGTAAATCACCTCGGGATGCACACCGGAGAAACGCGTTTCGTGAAAAAAGTTTCAGGAAACGTGAAACGAAAGTTGCTCGCAATCGACTGATAAGATTAAGCAGAGAACGTTTCTTTTGAAATATTGAAACTGGAACTTTCTCATTCAGCCGAATCCCAAATGACAGAAACTTTTGAGAATTTTCCCAATCGACAGAAAAGGTGGTTTGTCCCATTGAGCCGAAAGTGGTGAGTCCCAAACGACCGAAAGTGATAGGTTTCCCAAACGACAGAAAGTTTCTCTAGTTTGTCGCAAATGACAGAAATCGTTCTGCCAATTGGGAAAAAGTAGTTTTCGGCCGTTTGGGAAAATATAGCGTTTCGGTCGTTTGGGATTCTGTCAATTGGGACCCCACGCAATCTCTGGATAGCAACGCTCATTTTATGCAAAGCCAAAGCGACCAGCAGTCTACAGATGGAAATAATTTAGAAATTGCATTTGTTCAAATGCTAATTAATACATAATTATTATTAAACGAAAATCCTAATTAAATGCTGCAAAGCACCCTGAAGACTTCTGCTACTGAAAATATTGACAACAGGGTAAACAGGTAGATGGAAATTCGATGATATTGTCAGTTTGGTGTAAGGGTAAGCATTCCTGACCGGCAATTAGGAGGCTGACAAATAATTTTTGTATAGTAGCGCTCATCGAATTTCCATCTAGCTGTTTACCCTGTTGTCAATATTTTCAGTAGCAGAAGTCTTCGGGGTGATTTACAGCATTTAATTGGGATTTTCGTTTAATAATAATTATTCATTGATTAGCATTTGAACAAATGCAACTTCCAATCTATTTTCATCTCTCATAAAGTTTAAATTCTTTCACTAAATTTGATGATTTGATATACCAATCATAAACACAAGAACCTCTCTGTACAATAGGATGATAATGATCTACCTTCACATGCTGTTTTCTGTGGATTGAGTCGGTATCCAGATATGCACGTGCAGAGGAATGAGCCCATCAGATTCTGACAGTTGCCGGGAGGTGGACAAGTCCCAGCTATCTGCAACAAATTCAAATTATCTCTGCAAATAAGGATAATACCTTTTAATCAACGTTGATCTGGCATTATAAAAATCTTAATCTATAATATCGAGTGATTCAAAAAGGACTTGACAACTTTGAAAATTCATATAAATCTTATTAAACAAGGTACACAGCTGGTTTTGGTGTTGTTTTGAAGGAAAACACTCCAAGTTTTTACTCGCGTAATCCACTAGTAACTGGTCGCGCCGCACAAGCGCTAGTGGCAGTTACATCAAAGATGGCTGCCTTCACTGGACCCGAGCGTGCTAGCTGTGTGTTTCGGTTTGAAAAACGACTAAGTGTACCTTGATATGTTGCAAAAATTTTTTGATACCAGAGAACGATGAGGATGACCGAGAACGAAATATTTTCTATATGCAAGATGGGGCACCACCACACTATCTGACTGACGTCCGGGATTTTCTTAATGTCCGCTTTCCAAATCAGTGGATTGGCCGTAATGCGCCAATTGCATGGCGCCTCGTTCCCCACACCTAACACCGCTGGATTCTCTCTTGTGGGGTTTCATAAAAGATATGGTGTACGTTCCTCCTTTGCCAGCCACTCTACCTGAACTTAGAGCAAGGATTTGCGCTGCTGTTGAGCAATTTACACCTGAAATGTTAGTACGAGTCTGGGAAGAAATCGACTATCTATGGGATGTCTGCATGATTACCAACGGAAGTCACATAGAACCTCTTTATTCTAAGGTAAAAAAACTTGAAGTGTTTTCCTTTGAAACAACACCAAACCCAGCTGTGTACCTTGTTTAATAAGATTTATATGAATTTTCAAAGTTGTTAAGTCCTTTTCGAATCACCCGGTATAATGAAGGGAAAAATTGAATTATACACGTACGGGATAGGAAATTCACGGATGACGTATCATCACGTCTGAAGTACTGGCGTGATTAACTTTAAATTCAGCATATAGGTTCTTGTTTTACCGAGGATCGTTATAGGCTTTTTTGAATTCTTCAAGATTTCAGTAATTCAAGTTTTCAGTTAGTCAAGTTTTAAAATAGATCCTTACTTACGGTAAGTAAGTGAATAATTATTATTATTAATGAATGAATAAAATTAACTGTTAATTATCATACGTTTATTTGAAATTCTACAACTGCTAGTCGTTCTATTCAAGAACTAAAATCTGATCCATTAATTAACTACTAAAATTAAATCCCTTACAATAATTCTAATCCAATGAATGAAAATTGAAAATAAAAAAATGAATTACATGTTCTCATCTTTCATTCATCTTAAGCTAGAAGATGTTAATCAATTTTGCATTTCCAATTTGTTCATTAATTTTTTTTTAATATAGTTTAGTTAATCTAGTTAGTTTATTTAACTATTATTTTAAATATAGTTGATTAATCTAGTTGAATAGTTAATCAGGTTAATCTTTAGTTAGTCTGGTTAGTTTTTTAACTATTATTTAAAATATAGTTTAGTTAATCTATAGTGTGGTCCACGTTATAATGGCAGTGAATAAAGATAGGAGAATAGTGATGCTGATTCTCTGCATTAATTAATTATATTTCTACACTGTCAAAAACATTATTGGCATCGTTGTGGACCTAGAAAAGGATAGTACCAATTCCAAAGTTGAACAAATACTGTCATTATAACGTGGACCTCACTATAGTTAGTTTATTCAACTATTATTTTAAATATAGTTGATTAATCTAATTGAATAGTTAATCAGGTTAATCTTTAGTTAGTCTGGTTAATTTATTAACTATTATTTTAAATATAGTTTAGTTAATCTAGTTAGTTTATCTAGTTGACCTTTAGTTAGTCTAGTTATTTTATTAACAAGTTTAGTTAATGTAGTTGACCTCTTGACACTCGTCGATGTCACGGCAGTGTTGTCGGTCGGTGGAGAGTGTGTAGCCCTGTGCGCATTCACACCTGAACGACCCAATCGTGTTGCGACATCTGCCGTTGCGACAGAGCAGCGGCATTGCGTGACACTCGTCCACATCTGACAAACGCAAACACACAATTACTATAGTGAGGTCCACGTTATAATGGCAGTGCTTGATTGGCAATAATAATGATAATAATAATAATAATAGAATGCTCAGAAGACCAGAGGCGAGAAAATCAGAGAATACTAAGAGCTATCATTTGAGCTGAAGGAAATGTATGGGCTGAATACAGTGAGAGTACTTCCAATTGTAATAACAGTCAATGGCCTAATACTCAAGTCGGTTGTGGAAATATGTCGAAGTATTGACTTGGTAGACGAGGTGCTAAAGAGAATGCAAAAATCTGTCCTCCTTGACACTGCACGTATTGTGCGCAAGTTCATAAAATAGTCAAACAGTGTTATAAAGATGAAAGGAAGGTTGCATTAAAGTGCCCCTTCTTTGAAAATATTTCCGCAAGAGCGTGCTTATAAAAGGGATAATAATAATAATAATAATAATAATAATAATACTAATAATACTTTGTGGCCAAAGTGTTTCATCAGGCATTGGCGAAAAGATATGAGTTTATAGCGATTGAGGTGCCCTATTACAAGTGTAAGCCAGAAATGGTCTTGAATGGTGAAAAGGGAAGACTTCTTTGGGATTGTTGTATGACAACTGACAGAGCAGTGGAGGCTAACAGGCCAGACATTGTCTTGTTTGACAGAAAGAATAGAGAGGCTTACATAATTTATTGATGTGGCAGTGCCCCTTGATGAGAATCTTGTGAGTACCATTGCTGAAAAGGAAAGAAAATACCAGCCCCTGTCAGTTGAAATTAAAGATATGTATAGATTAAGGAAGGTGGTAATAATTCCTATAGTAGTGTCTGCCAATGGACTGGCCACAAAAGAATGGAGACAAGCAATGGAACAACTGCAGTTGGAGAACTGGCATATGAAAATTATGCAGAGAGCAGCAGTTCTTGGTACAACTAATATTGTAGGCAAGTTTCTAAGCCTCTGATCTGGAAAAGAGTGAATGAGTCTCTGCTTTGAATTGCAACTATTTTAGTCTTGAGATCAGAATTGATCTCCGGCTACTTAGCTATTAAGACAAAAAATATTTTTCAATAATAATAATAATAATATTTTTTATTTGTTCAATACAGTACAGTCATTATGAATCACAACTATACAATTGAACATTGTCATGTAAAAAAAAATCTCTTCAATATTTAACATAATAAAAATATAGATATAGCCTATATGATATCACACATAAAAATTCATTTACACTATAAAAAATTCTTTCAACAAGGAACTTATAAAGATCTTATAAAGCAATGGTATTGCTATCCTTGTCTATCAGTCAACAAAGCGGATAGCGCTATCTCTTTCTCGCTTTGCTCTGTTGCTAGATCGTATTTTAACAATGTATTAATTAACAAAATATTTAATCTTATTATGAAAATTCACTATGAAATCATTGCAAAATATGTATTGCTTGATAAAATATAATAGATTATTTTGAACGAGAATAAACAGTTAATATTACATTAATAAACGTGTAACAGCTACCGTCTATAGAAGGCATTGACAAGACAGAGGATCGGCAACGTTGTTCTGCCATCTTTCTCCACTGCCATTATAACGTGGACCTCAATATGCACATAAACATTGACGCTGTACGACTAACTTCAGGGAGATGTACGTATCAAATAGCTTTAGGGAAACAAAATACAACTGTTAAGCTGAGTTTACACCAAAGTTATTAACAAAATGTTAATAGCTTGATCCTTATAGATTCTATTAGATTGAACAGAGCTTGACAAACACATATGTTCATCATGTGTAGGTATGATAAGATGTTCAATCTAATAGAATCTATAAGAATTAAGTTATTAACTTTGGTATAAACGCAGCTTTAGTTTTGATTGCCACTGTCCTGTCTTTGAAAATGAGAATTCTATTAGATATGTGTTATTATCGCTTATTACGAGTGCTTAAGATGCAATCATCACATAAACTTCATCAATAAAAACTTGAGATTTATCTATATAATAAGAGAGAGTAGGGTTGTGTTTGTTCGTGTGTTCGTTTGTTCGCATCAAAACATGTCAATTTGTGGATTGCATACCCGAAAAACGGGAATGATTTAGATCTCCAAATTTTAAATATAGATTCTAAAAATATCAATCTCGTGCACCTGGAAGCCCAAATTTCAATTTTCCTTCTGGATTTTTCAGAATTAGTGTTCAAACTATTAATCATATACTTATATTAATCTATACTTATGAAATTCTTATCTCACTGACTCACTGATCACGATTTCTGGAAAACTACTGGATGGATTGCAACAAAACTTGGAATATAGCTTCCTTAAACGTCCTACGTGCTCACTAACAAATCTTTTGGCGATATTTCAACTCTAAGGGTGGTTTTTAAGGGTTTAAAGTTTGTCTTTTAGCATGTATATTCTTCTTCTCCCAATCTCCTTATTATAATAGAAATGTCCATATCATATGTTATTATAGATCTTTTATCTAGAGAGAGTATCTCTTCGAAACAGTTGTTAACTGGCAACTTAATTAATAATTTTGACAAGTTGGCATTAAGTTGAGATGACTTCATTTGGTTGGCACCAAGTTGAAGAACGAATCAAAATGCATTTATCGAGAGCAAATTGATTGGGCACTGCTGCTTCAATCAGAGCTATTCCTGGGAGTATAGATAGTTTTTATTTTTCAACAAACTTTTATGATGGGAGTTGCTTCTATGAAGTGATCCTATTCTATCAAGACTAATTTAATTTTGTTTGTATATCCGATCGCGATAACTGCTTAAACAATTTCGATGAAATTATAATAATTCAGTATGATATATGGAGGGTATTTTCAAAACTTCAGAAGTGTCCGTTGCGGAATCTGTTTGCAAAGAATGAGGAAATTCGGCCAAAATTTAGCTTGGGCGAGAGAAAGGGGTCATTTATTAAAACAGCCAAATAGCTGTTGTTCCTTTTCCCAATATTCTACAAACTTCGCTGCAATTGGACTACTATTCTACAGAGCACTTCCAACACATCAATGATTAATCGAATGATTTGACTCAATAGTTTTCATGCCAAGTTGTGGCCTAATCTCAAAAACGATTATAACAATGTTGGTAGAATTTAGATTATAATGGTTCACAAAAATAATCTTATCTTTTAATTCCCGAAGCGAAGCACGGGTGCCCTGCTAGTAAATTATAAGTTCTATAAAATTAGTAAAATATTTGGCAGAAAGCAAATGAAAGTTATTCACTTTAGTTGAATGAATACTAAGATATGGCATCACAGTATAGGGGTGAACATACAATTCTCACTTAAATAGTCTATTCATAACACAAAAGGGTGTACCTTATTGAAACTATACTACACAAACCCAGAGACTATACTACACTGCAGGTATTAAAATATTTGGATGTCATGACTTAGGGGCAATTATAATAGGCAATAAATAAAAATTAATGTTGATAAAAAGCATTAATAATTATACAGGGTGGTTACGAGCTCCCTACCAATTTTCTAGGAATTGTTCCTGATTGAGAAACATTTTTAAATTGTCCGGAAGTCTTCAGTTACACAACAGCCATTTTGCTTTTTTCACTTATCATTTTTTTCCTAAATAATGGTTTAACATACGGAATTGAAACTGCACAATAATTCATAACAACTAGACAAAGCTACAAAAAAATTACGATAATTATTCTTCAAAATCATAAAACAAAATGGCAGAAATTGCTCGTTTAATAGTATAGGATTGATGTACTTCCCTACTTCATAGCATATAAATCTTCTATGTTTTTATTTATTTTACTGACCGAGCGAAGTGAAGATTCAAATCGACGATTTTGCATTTCTCTTCATGTTTTTATGTTTATATTTATGTTCCACATTTACAGCGAAACGAAGCAATAGATGAAATTCATGAAATTTGACAGGTAACCTTTTTGAATTTCGAGTCGACGTATACATACGGTTTTTTGAAATAATTTTGCATTTTAAGGATAATACAAAAGTAAAAGGGGTCTCCTTTGTACGCCAATATTACCGTAAAAATCAGACTTTAGAATATTATTTAACATAAATCAGCTGTCCAGTGGACTATAATACTACCCGTTCAAAAACATCAAACATCTTGAAAATGTATCTTTCCATCAACGTTAGTAGACAGTTGTATGAATTTTGTCTACTTACTTTGTCTTTCCATAAGCTGAGTCCATGATTCTAATTTGGAGTTTGGAGTTATTGATAAAAAATATTTTTTTACATTTTTATTTTTTAATCTGATGATTAAAATTGCAACAAATATTATTGAAAAGAAATTGATTTTTAAAATCATGAAAAGTGAGAAATGAAGTTTGTAGGAAATCAGCATTATGGTAGTTTATTTTGTTAATTTCAACACACCGATTTTTCACCAACACGACAACACAGAATGTTCTCTGATGGGTTGATTGGATTGGCGTATCGACGGCAGCCAGACCTGATAACAGCGCTCACACTCACATTCCGGGACGACACGTCACGGTACGATAGGACAGAAAGCTCCATGTTTATTTAGGATTTTTCTAGACATTTTAAATTGATAAATTATTTATTTTTGAGAAAACATAACAACAGGTCAATGTAACTTACTGAGCGCGAAGTCTACTGTTCACAGAACTACTAGTATTTTGATGATACAAACAACTTGTACAACAATGTGTAAATAAATCATTTGATTGATTGATTAAGCCTAGCCCAACCTAACCCAACCTGGTAGCCAATAGCTACAGTTGAGATTTGAATGGAGTGGATATGTTTACCTATACAGTCGTTGTTGTGACTGAGCTTGAAGCCGGGGAAGCAATGGCACTGGAAGCTGCCCACAGTGTTGACACATGTGCCATTGTTGCAGATGTTGGGGTGTCGCTGACACTCGTCCACATCGAGGCATGTGTCACGTGACGGAGTCAGCTGGTAGCCATTGTGACACACACACTGGAAGCTGCCCTCGAAGTTGTTACATGTGCCGTCGACACACACACCCGACTTCTCATAGCATTCGTCCAGGTCTATCAAATAAATAAATAAATAAATTTAAAAACACATAATAAAATGAAAACACTAATTGAAATTGTCAACCACTTTTATTATTGAATAATAATAAGGTACGTACAGATATATGCGCTTTGAACAAACTCCGAACATGCACGTTATGCGAGATGTTCGCTTGAGGTTCGCAATATGTTCGAAGGATGATCGCGCGCTTGTCGTATTGTTGACTTCGCTACAACCTAACCTTACAAATGTGAAACGTTCAATCCAGTTGATTGGGTGACAAAACTAAATGAAATATTCTGACCAGGGGATTGCTGGGTAGCCTAATGAAACATTATGCTTATATAATAGATTGATGATAAATATTATGTATATTGCAAAAAAGGTTATGTCTGTCAATGTTTTGAAAGGTAAAACGCTTGGTTGGGGGAGTTCGGCTTCTTTCATCTAAATTCTAAAATACTGGTACCTATTATTAGAAATGTTTTTATAATTTTATATTATTTAATTTTGATGATTTAATAATTGAATATTAATTTTGATAATTTTATATGCTAACACAGAGATCATAACCAAAGAGAAACGATAGCATAAGTAGATATCCCATGGTATAGGGCGTTTATGTCGCAACTTTTACTGTTATCCCAAGCCGATAGTTCACGTAGCTCTCTCCCATGCAGCTGTGTGACGCTGGTAGTCTCTCAAATTGTGCCGTTCATACACTCTCACTCCAACAAAACAGTAAAAATTGACAATAATCGACAGTAATCGGCTTGGGATAGCAGTAAAAGTTGCGACATAAATTCCCTATACCATGGGATATCTACTTACGCTATTGTTTCTCTATGTCGTAACTGATCCAACAAAAACGTTAACCGCGCATGCGCAACTATTGGTTAGTTCGCCACAACGTTAGTAGACAGTCGACTAAATTTCAGTTCGCCCTAGGAACTTGCCAAGCTCGCGCTCTGTTCGCGTTCTGCTCTTGCTCGACCTGCGATCATCTTGCGATCTGCTCGTGTAACGATCGTTTGCGGAGCAGAGCGTAAGTCTGTAAGCACCTCCCACATGAACAGAGCCTGGTTTCGTGGCTTTATCAGCCGTTTGTTTGCAACTAACTGTCTACACAATATAAATGGCGGAGGATACCATTTTCTCTTGTGTAGACAGTTATTTGTAAACAAACATCTGAAGATGTGGCTGATAAAGCCATGAAACCAGGTTCTGTGGTTGACAATTTCAATTAGTGTTTTCATTATGAAAGAGTACTACAACATCATACACAACACAACTGTAATTTGAAACACACAATAGTCAATAATCTTTAGAGCTACACCACATTAATGGCTGGTTTCCGAGCTCGGGATTTAGGTAAGTTCTAGACTTTAAACGGCTGGAGTCAGAAAATTGGCTTTCCAAAACGGGGCATAGTCGCAGTAAATATTTGCAGCAAAATAAATCTCTATTTTTTTATTTCTATAATTGGAAACGTTTTTCCTTGACGAAACTAATCATTCCTAAATAGTTCAAAATAGCTGAAACTTTACACTATTTTCTCTTTATTTTATTTTGATTTCAATTTTCTAGTTTTTCGAAATTTAATTTAAACGTGATTTCGACTATGACTACGATTACGCCCCGTTTCGGAAAGCCAATTTTCTGATTCCAGCCGTTTAAAGTCTAGAACTTAGCTAAATCCCGAGCTCGGAAACCGGCCCTGAAAGACTTTGGATGTGTGCAAAATAGACATTCACTAGAGCAGATCAATCATAAGTTCATATAGAAGCTGAAACTGATTTTCAATATATTTTATACTTGAGTTACTTTGATACTTATTTGTTGCATGATATAAAAAATAATTCAACATGAAATATCTTACCAGTACATTCTCGCATACTAACTGCCAGCTTATACCCCTCTGGGCAGATACAGTCGAAGCTTCCTACTGAATTGACACACTGGGCGTTTCCCCGGCATGGACTCGGTATTCTTTGGCATTCGTTGTCATCTTAAAAAAAACAAACATAATTTATGGATGTTTTTTCAAGAAGCTATACAATTTAGAATAAATTATAATAAAAATAATTACACAACCAGCATTGGACAATTTATTAGTATTAGGAAGTAGGGAAGATTAAAATAACAAAGAAATGAAACTAAAGTATCCTTTTTATATTTGAATTTAAGAGTTGAATTGATATGAATGAGTTTAATTTCAGAGTTGAATCAGTTAAATTGATATAAATTAGGAAAATATAAATGAATTAATAATTATAAAACTGAATTATCGTAAGGGTAGGCCTACTTGATGATTTTAATCTCATTCAATAACAATTGGCGAAGCTCCAATGAAGAAAAAAGTGAATATTACCTGAATTACCTTTCTCTTCTATACTATAATAAAGGAAAGAACTGGCTTATACACGTACGGGATAGGAAAATTATGTTAGACGCATCATCACGTCTGAACTACTGGACTGATTAACTTGAAATTTCGCATATAGATTCTTAATTAACCGAGGATGGTTATAGGACTATTTTCAATTCTTCAAGAATTCGTTACAAGTTTTCAGTTTGTCAAGTTTTGAAATAGACCCTTGCGGAGCACGGGCTACCTGCTAGTCACCAATATCAGCAAGGCCGGATGGGTTGTGTCAAGAGTTATAATTTATTACTTTCACAATATTACTATTTTTCGGAAGTGAATTTTTTCATGAAGAAATTTCAAAGGCAAGATTACGAATGTATTCCAACTAGTCTAGTCACTATCCTATTATATTAAGCGAGCAATTTATATATCTGGTTATTTTTATATCGGGTTATTTATGTTCAACGGATCTCGAAAACGACTCTAACGATTTTCACGAAATTTGGAACATAGTAGATTTATGATATAAAAATTCGATTGCACTAGGTCTCATCCTTGGGAAAACTCGCTGAAGGACATTAAAAGGATAATTATTATTCATCCTTGGAAAAACAGCTGATAATAATTATTTCGTCGTCTGTTGGTGATGGAAGTGAGTGAGTGAGTTCATGTGAGTGGGACTATGTCAAAATTATGACTCAGCTGCTGAACTTTTTTAATTCAATCAGGTACTTAGTGCCGGTTGCAAAAAAGCCGGGTTATTTTCAATCCTGATTAATTCCAGTGGATCCATCTTTTTGAAATGGTCTTCTCTGATTTGGTTCACGTGAAGTTAAACAGGATTAAAATTTAACCGGCTTTTGTGCAACTGGGCCTTTGTGAGTGAAATTTTCGCATTCCACTGGGAATCAATCTCAATTTACTGTGATTAGATAGAACATTAAAAGGATAATTCATCCTTGGCTGAAACAGCTGTGGATAGTAAAAAGGTGAGTGAGCGAGTGAGTCAGTGGAAAATGAAAATATCGCATCCTCGAAATTCATAAGCTGACGTAAAATATAAACATGATCATTCTGGAGAATTGTGTTCTGTTAATCAATGTATAGAAATAACGAGCGAAGCTCGGTGCCCCGATATTATACATTGATGCATGCAATTTATATTGTAGTTCTGATTTTTTAATATATTATTTGGGTGCATAAGAGAAGTCCAGAACCAATTTCTTCATGCAAAATTTCATTTTGCTAAAAGAGTGAAATTTGAAGAAAAAATCAATTTTGATGAATTTTTGTTTTTGATCAACAATATATTCCGATAATTCAAAATCCCTCTGGGCGTATTTGTGTGCTCTACAATCTGAGATCAGGTAAAGCGCTCTATCTCATATAGATTTCCAGGTACACCTGACAACAATGGTCCTTGTATTGTGAAAAACACCAAATTTTCAGCTTCAACCATCATCACCAACTATATTGTCCTCACATTGGTATTTCGCACAATGACATAAGTTCATGAGATTATGTTCTTATGAGATTTATCACCCGTTAGATGCACTTCATTTCAGTATTTCCTAGTGGAGAAGCGCGCTTAAGGACACCTCAAGGATCAAAATTTCAAACACTAATAACTTTTGACACAATGCTCAGATTTCATCGTACTACACTTCATTCTTCTCGGCTCGTCAAGGCGGTCCAAAATCATGCATTATAAAGTTCAAAATCATGCATTATAAATCAAATTCGGTCGAAAAATGGAAAATGTATTGTTGAGTGTACTTAAGCCCATATTCTAATACACAAAAAATGGACAATTTCTATGTTCTAAAAGATTCAAACCAAATAAAACAGGAAACATATTAGAAATAGAACAACGGATTACTTATTTATGCTATGTGTATTATTGAAATATTTATACTTGTAGTTTGTTCTGTATTACCTAATGCCATTTCTGGAAACATTAGATTAAAAATATATATGAATAGATGATTCATCTATCTTGTCTAATAATGATTCTTACTTTTCAGGGTTGTTTTCATTTTATGCATATATTAATGTTTTAATTATTGAATAATGTGAATACTTATAAATATCTAGGCGTAGTTTTTTCCTCGAGATTGTCACTTACCGAGCATTTCAAGGGCAGATTGACAGCAGCAAAATTTGGAATTATTAGCGTATGGCGCAGACTTATCTTGAATGAAGAGGCACCTTTATCCATGAAGTGGGTGATATTTGAAACAATATGTAAAGCAGTCGTGACAAAAGCGGCTCAGGTTTGGGGGTATATGGAGAGAGAAGAGTTGGAGATATTTTTAAGATCATTTGTTAAGAGAATGTATGGTTTGCCAAAAAACACGCCAAATTATATGATTTATCTGGAGACCGGAAAAGATATTTTGTGGCTGTATACGTTGCGAGCACACACTAAATACACATTGCACTCTTTCGAGCTACCGGCTGAGTGATATCGATCAATGATTGCGAAGTACTATTTAGAAGAAACGTGTGGATGGTATTCGGAATGGACTAGGATATTGAGTGATAATGATATCGAATTGCCGATAGCAGCGCGCAACTGGCAAGCGGGGTGGGAAGCAACATGGGAGCGGGCACTGATAAAAATGAAAACAAATTTTCAAAATAAATGGCTAGAAAGACGAGAGCGTTCCCAGTTCCATAAGGTGTACGCAGCTGTCAAAATTGATAATACGATAGATTATATCAATGATGAGAATAGGCGCAACGTTATATCATTTATATTTGAAGCCAGAGGGGGATTATTTTCATTATATCATAGCCCACATAGAGAAGAAATTGTTATTTGTTCAATGTGTAACAGCAAAGAAACAGAGGATATCTTTCATTTTATTGGTAGCTGCTCTATACTGTTAGAGATAAGGATGAAATGGCTAAAAAGAAGGTCAATGGAAAGAGAGGCAGTGATAGATTACTTAAACGGTAAATGTTGGCAAAGTCTGGTCGGGTTTTTGAGAGAGGCTTGGGCTTATAGAAAAGAGTTGATAAGGGAATTTAATTTTTGATTCGTAAATAATAAAGTCGTTGATAGTTTGATAGATTATTGTGTCATTTATTTATCATAAATTATTATAAAACATGTATTATATTATTCATTTCAAATAAAAAAAATATAATTAAAGTTTTTATTTGTCTTTGATCAGTCCAGCCACATTGACGCCCATACTGAACTTGATTAGTGTCATAGTGAGAATGTGTAAGCATTCTGAGCATTTAGTGTGTGAGCATGGTGTTGTGTCTGCAATAAATTTACATTATAAGGACTGTAAACTATCAACCCGGCTGACGGCTTCGGCCAAGCCTAAAGAACTTTTTTACTTTGTCGAAAGAGAACATATTATGTTATTTTGAATTCATTTTTCAAACGAGGTGTTTTTGTGAATGAGTTTTCTTTTTCTCTTTTTTGTATTATCTGAATTATGTTAATAAAGTTCTATTCTATTCTATTCTATTAAATTATGGGAAGTAGGAGGAGAAGGAGAAGGGGAGGGAGGTGGTGGAGAAGAAGGATGAGAAGAAAAAGAGGAAAAAGAAAAGAAGAAGTAGGAGGAGGAAACGGAGACTGATAGAGATGGATGAGGAGGAAGAATAGGAGGAGGATGAGGAGGGGTAGGGGAGGATAAGGATGAGGAGACTGACCTATACACTGGTGAGAGTCGTGGTCGTAGACAAATCCACGGTTGCAGTGGCACTCGAAGCTGCCGGGAGTGTTGAGGCATCTGCCGTGACTGGAGCACATGCCAGGCATCAGAGCGCACTCGTCTATCTCCTCTGTCTGATTGGTCATCGGGTTGACGACACGACCGTTCGGCTGCGGCCAGCCGCACAGCACTGTGTACTCACCTGACAATCAAACAAACAATCAACATTTCAAATATAAAGAAAATAGAAATCTCAGTACCCTTTTTGAATTATTTTATCACAACATGTTTCAACATTGATGCCATTTTCAAGTGATATCACTTTTTATTTTTATTTTGATTTATATTTTCTTTATATTTTTGACCGAGCGAAGTGAGGTCTAAGATTCAATTCGATGGTTTGGCATTTCTCTTAATGTTTAAATGTTTATATGTCGCGCATTTACGGCGAAACGCGGTAATAGATTGTCATGAAATTTGACAAGTATGTTCCTTTTTTAATTGCGCGTCGACGTATATACAAGGTTTTTGGGAATTTTGCATTTCAAGGATAATATAAAAGGAAAAAGGAGCCTCCTTCAAAAGCCAATATTAGAGTAAAAATCAGACTATAGAATTATTCATCATAAATCAGCTGACAAGTGATTACACAGATATGTGGAGAAGCCAGTCTATGGCTGTATTTCCATTAGGTCTACAGTTTCAATCAGGTACTTATGGATGAGAATACTGCGTGAGGTCTACTGTTTACAGAACTACTAGTATTTATATTACAAGTAGCCCTATACAGAAAAGAGATAAATCAACATTTCATTTTTTGTCATCACAGTTTTGTTGTGTGATATGTTGTAGTACTTTATCATAATTTATTTTATGAAATTATGATGAAAAGAAGTTTTGGGCTGTAGTCTGTTACTTTGTCCTTAAGTTGATTGTAAATGATGGATAAATAAATAATGAAAACACAAATTAAAATTGTCAACCACTTTCATTGACCTAACGCAGTGAGGTCTATGTTATAACTCTGATTTTCTTTTGTCTGTATGTATGTAATTCATTTGCGGCCAAACCGTTGATAGAATCTATGAGATTTGGCAGGAATATTCTTTTTTCAACTGCGTGTCGATGTATACACAAGTTTTTTTTTGAAATTTTACATTTTATGAAAGGAAAAGGAATTTCCTCCATACTCCGATATTACGATATCACTATAAATATCGGGGCACCGAGCTTCGCTCGTTATTTATTTATTGATAGAACACAATTCTTTAAAATGATTGGGGAAGGACTAACAGGCACAGCCCAAAACTGTTTTGTTGAACATGATTCTGTCTCTCTCCCACTCAGGCACTCGCATCTTTTGTTATCGACAGATGACGAAAATTATCTCTGTTGTAATTCAGACACTGTGTTACTTGTAAATATTTGAGAAAACACTCACTTTTGTTGGAGTATTGAGGAATGCATTTCACTCCTGCAGGCTGATGAAGCTCCTCTTCAGGAGTGAAATGCATTCCTCAATACTCCAACAAAAGTAAGTGTTTTTCAAATATTTACAAGTAACACAACAGTGTTAAGTGTCTGAACTACAACAGAGTTATTATATAGTGTTTCGTCATGGAAAGCAACATCAACACGAAATTATCATCTGCTTTTCCAAGGATCATCCTTTTCATGTCCTTCAACGAGTTTTCCCAGGGATGAGCCCTAGTGGTTTTCGAAATAAAATGGTAAAATTTTATGAAAATTCCAAAATGTTGGGAAAATGAGCATTTGACTGGACTATAGTGAGGTCCACGTTATAATGGCAGTGGAGAAAGATAGGAGAAAAACTTTGCCGATCCTCTGTCTTGTCAATGCCTTCTATATCTACAATACCGTGTACTTAAGCTGGGTTTACACCAAAGCTATTAACAAAATGTTAATAACATAATCCTTATAGATTCTATGAGATTGAATGTATAACTTATTATACACATGATGAACATATGTGTTTGTCAAGTTCCGTTCAATCTAATAGAATCTATAAGGATTATGTTATTAACATTTTGTTAATAACTTTGGTGTAAACCCAGCTTTATTCTTTTGTTTTATTATATTTATTGTAGATCTTCAACTGTTATTGTTTCCATAATGCAGTTAATGGAATTCCCCACACCCAGACTTGTTGTCTTTGTGGGGGATATTCACTATGCATATTGAAACATTACTCTCTTTTTGAAACTTATTTTTTTATTATCAATATTATTATTACAAATTGAATTCACAAACATCAAAGATAGAAATGAAGCGTTTTGCAATCAAATTCAAATATAACAAACAAACAAATTGATTACACTTTATTTCATAAAGTTTAACCAGACAAACCAGCTGTTTACTTGGTAATCCAATATCGATATTAATCAATATTCAATATTCATATTACTATCGATACCGTACATCAATATCGATATATTATTATTTGACATTGCGATACAATCAACAAACCAAAGAGATAGTTGCATCTTTAAGGTCTTTGCAACAAACTGTAACAGTACAATACATTGTCTCTGCTGACGTATTTACTTTTTTGTGGATAAAGATTATTTAAATTTTGAACTAATACGGAAGCTGATACAGGTTTATTGATGTAATATTTATTCATTTATTTATCACATTGTGTACAAATACTTAACATGAGGAAAGGCACAACAGGCTCATGCCCAAAACTGTCCCATTTCCAATTTATACTACTGTATACTGTTCAAATCAAAATGTTGGTTATGTCACTTTCACTTTTCAAAATACAATTTACGCTCTTAAATACTCAGATAACGAGCAAATTTTGAATCAAATAGATACTAACAGATCTAGAACAGTAACTTGATAATTATTTAAAGAGTCTAAATTTTGAATGAAACTAGAAATTTTTGAGCTAAAAACTTCACACTTTGCAGAAAACTACAGCTATTAACGGTTCATTCTTCTTTAAAATAATGTAATCAATTACATTTTTTCAATAATTTAATAATGAATTTTCATAATTAAGATGAAATATTTTGTTAATTAAATATTAATTCTACATTGTTCAAAGACGATCTAGCAACAGGGCGAAGCGAGAAAGAGATAGCGTTATCCACTTTGTTAAATGATAGACAAGGATAGCAATACCATTGCTAATCAAACACTGCCATTATAACGTGGACCTCACTATACTAGTTTTGTATACTAGTTTGAAAAATAACTCCCCACTTTTAGGTATAGCTATAATGTGTAAAATTAATGGAAAACTTCATCAACAAGTACATAATGAGAGAGAGAATCTTCAAGTTTTGTTCAACATCAGTACATTTCAACATGGGATCCATTTGTTGCCCTGCTCACGTCGAGACGATATTCAAGCTCTCGCCATATATTCACCAACATATCAGGTGTAACTGTCCCAACAGCCGTGACGATTCTTTTCCGTAAATGGTTTATGTCTTTTTTGATTGAAAAATGATTTTTTCACTGTACACAGCATTTTTTATGTGTCTCCAAAAGAAAAAGTTCTGAGGGGTTAGTCCGGGCTTCGTGGTTGCCAAGCAAGCAATTGGGCGAGCTCTCCCTATCCACCTTCCCGGAGAGCGAGTGTCAACTGAAGGAACTGTTCTCTGGCGCCGTCTTAAGGTCAAGCAGGTATGCCAACTGCAGGGGGGAAAAATTGGGTCAGTTGCTGAAACACCACAAACTAGAATAGTGTATATAACTTTTTACAGATTCTATGACACATCAAAACAAGGGAGTTCTTTTTCAAACACGCTGTATATAGAGCATGGCATATTCAAGTGAAAGGGTACTGACGTGTTCCAGTGGCCGGGCAGGGCTCGCAGTTGTGACCCCAGGCGGCCCCCATGGAGCAGCAGCACACTATCTTGGTCTGCTCGTTGGACATGGCTGATGAGCATGCGCCTCCACTGTACTCCATGTAGCACTCCTCCTTCCGCATGTCCACACAACCCTCTGCAAACACAAGCATTGTAACAATACAACAATCAATCAGCCATTCATTCATATTACAATGATCTATGATAATAGATATCATAATCTGAAAAAACGCAAACCTAACCCAACCTAGACAAATCTAGCCTAACCAAAACTTTCCCCTGCAGCTTTGTATAATAAAGATTACAATGATCTATTGTAATAGATATCATAATCTGAAAAGGTGCGTTCAGACTTACGCTCTGCTCCGCAAACGAACGTTACACAAGCAGATCGCAAGATGATATACCATGTCATGTCAACAAATCAGATTATTTTGATCAAGTCTATTAAAATTTCTAGATTATATTTATCGTGAGATACAGTAAACTGATTGATTACACGGCTGATCTCCCACACAGGCACACGCATCTTCTGTTATCGACAGACGATGAAATTATTATCTGTTTTTCCAAGGATGAATAATTATTATCATTTTCATGTCCTTCCCCAAGGATGAGGAAGATTTCAGTCCCCTGCCGAAACGAAGCCCTACGGGTATTTGTTGGCTGTTAATTAAGATGTACAATTTAGCTTACTTTATGTAAAATATACTGAAAAATGGGATAAAACGGTTTCCAGACCTGTAGCTACAGTAATTTTCAAGATATGTGACAAATCACGCGAAATTTGGTCCCGAAAAACAAGTTCCTTCAAGGTTTGAAGCAGATTTACTATGTTAGGTGTATGATAAACACAAAATATTTTTCTACAGAACTTGTAGAAAATTTAATTTCGAAGAGAAAGATGTAGAATGAGTCCTATAATAGACAAACGCAACCTTAGAAAAATAATCCTTAATTACATACAAAACGCATGAAAATAGACAAAATCTGGTAAGCTCTCTATTTTTCATGTGTATTGTATAAAATTGAGGATTACTTGTTCGAGGTTGCGTTTGTCTATCATAGACTTCTACATCTTTCTCTTCGAAAACAAATTTTCTACAAGTTCTGTGAAAAAATATCTTGTGTTTATTGTACATTAAACAAAGTAAATCTGCTTCAAATCTTAAAGGAACTCGTTTTTCGGGACTAAGTTTTTCGTATTTCGTCACATATCTTAGAAGTTCTGTAGCTGAAAGTCTGGAAACGGTTTTATTCAATTTTTCATAAAGTACGCTAAATTGTATATCTTGATTAACATTTACCAAATACCCGTTGGGCTTCGTTTCAGCAGGGGCAAAGGAATGCAGACGAAATCTTACACCCTGTATAAATTGGTAACAAAGAATTTTCGGACCTATGTTAATTGGAACTTTTTTCTTCTTTTGATGTGAGGAATCACGCCCTGACTTATGGGCAGCATTTTTCAGAACACGGTATATTTATTTATTTGGGTATTTATTTTTGTCCAACGGATCTCGAAAACGGCTCTAACGATTTTCACGAAATTTGGAACATATAGTAGGTTTATGATATAAAATTCGATTGCACTAGGTCTCATCCCTGGGAAAACTCGCTGAAGAGCATTTATTTTACAACCAGCTACCTCCCTAACTACATTCCAAGTCCGTTTTACATCATTTCCAGCCTCCTCAATTTTTCTGCTATAATACAATCGTTTAGCTTCTCTTATAAGGACTGTCAATCTATTTCGATAACTTCTAAAATAATTTCTCAGATTTAAATTGAATGGTTCCTTTTTACATTTGTTAAATAAAGCTTGCTTTCTTCTAATAGAAAATACTAGAAATTTTAACCGACTTGATCAAAATATCTGATTTGTTGACATTAGCAACGATATTATTTTATTCAAGATCCATTACTTTTTATTTATACTAACAAATATTGTAGCAAATATAGTATATCAAAATTTTCAATATTAATCATTATTTTACAGTTTTAAGTGACTATTGATTGTTATTTTGTTATTCAATTTGATTTGTGAACAATCTAAATTCGAACTTTTCTGTTTTCAAATGTTTGGACTGGAAATTGGACCTGAATTCAAGTGTATGGAACCTAGCCTACTTTTGGACTATTTTTAGTGTAAAAATTCAGGGAAGAAACAGTTTTGGGCTGTGCCTGTTAGTCCTTCCCCAATCATTTTGAAGAATTGTGTCCTGCTTATCCATAAATAAATATAAACTATACTTTTATACTGCTATGCTTTTGTAATCCGGAGCGAAGCTCCGTGCCCCGATCTTCCACTCTTTTAACTCGGAAACTCGCAGCTACTGACATCCAAAGTTCAAGCAGAAGGTTTCACAAATCAATATCAAAGAAATTAGTACAATTTTAAATACTTTTGATAAGGTGGACCACAGGATCCTTCTGAAGAAGAATTACAAAGCAAAAAGGACAAGAAAACTTGAATTTAAATTTAATAGGCTACTTGAGATCAGATTTGTGGAAAAATATTGAATTTTGGTAAAAAACTTGTTACAAAGAGGCAAAATACTCACTGTTATTTGGTAGAGGCATGTACTTGTCGGGGCAAATACAACGATAGCTACCAGCTCATTGACGCATTGGCCTACCCCACAGATATCGGGCTTGTCAGAGCACTCGTTGATATCTGAAGATACAAAGTTTAATTCAATTCACTTATATCATGTAATTATCAGCGTAAAAACAAACATACTAACAAAAATGCAATAGAATATTTTTATTTTTAATAATATATGACTAACTGAGAGAGAATTGATCGATCAGCTTCAAATTCTCAACACGTATTCCTCGAACTTTTTTACCTGAAAAAAGTTTCGAGGAATACGTGTTGAAAATTTGAAGCTGATCGATCATTGTAAGTCTCTCACAGTAAGTCATATTTTATTAAAAATAAAATTATTCTATTTGTATTTTTTGTCAGTATGTCTGTTTTTACGATGATAATTACATGATAGAAGTGAATTGAATTGAACTTTTGTATTTTTAGATATCAACGAGTGCTCTGACAAGCCTGATATCTGTGGGGTAGGCCAATGCGTCAATGAGCCTGGTAGCTATCGTTGTATTTGCCCCGACAAGTACATGCCTCTACCAAATAACAGTGAGTATTTTGCCTCTTTGTAACAAGTTTTTTACCAAAATTCAATATTTTTCCACAAATCTGATCTCAAGTAGCCTATTAAATTTAAATTCAAGTTTTCTTGTCCTTTTTGCTTTGTAATTTCTTCTTCAGAAGGATCCTGTGGTCCACCTAATCAAAAGTATTTAAAACTTGTACTAATTTCTTTGATATTGATTTGTGAAACCTTTCTGCTTGAACTTTGGATGTCAGTAGCTGCGAGTTTCCGAGTTAAGAGTGGAATATCGGGGCACGGAGTTTCGCTCCGGATTACAAAAGCATAGCAGTATAAAAGTATAGTTTATATTTATTTATGGATAAGCAGGACACAATTCTTCAAAATGATTGGGGAAGGACCACAGGCACAGCCCAAAACTGTTTCTTCCCTGAATTTTTACACTAAAAATAGTCCAAAAGTAGGCTAGGTTCCATACACTTGAATTCAGGTCCAATTTCCAGTCCAAACATTTGAAAACAGAAAAGTTCGAATTTAGATTGTTCACAAATCAATTGAATAACAAAATAACAATCAATAGTCACTTAAAACTGTAAAATAATGATTAATATTGAAAATTTTGATATACTATATTTGCTACAATATTTGTTAGTATAAATAAAAAGTAATGGATCTTGAATAAAATAATATCGTTGCTAATGTCAACAAATCAGATATTTTGATCAAGTCGGTTAAAATTTCTAGTATTTTCTATTAGAAGAAAGCAAGCTTTATTTAACAAATGTAAAAAGGAACCATTCAATTTAAATCTGAGAAATTATTTTAGAAGTTATAAAAATAGCATTGAAAGTGCATAAGGAAAAAAATTGTTTTGATTCATCATTTAGTCAGCTGGAATTAATTGCATGCCATTTCTGTAATTTTTCCATTCATTTGAAAAAGCTGATGCTATTTGGGAGTTATCACACAGACTGACAAACTTTATGCCCGACACATGATTTCAGCTGAATAATAGACAGCATTAATTTTATAATTTCTATATCAACTCGCTTCCGTTAACGTCTGTCGCCTGTCTGTAACATACACGTAATTAATACTACTTGTGATAGCAGTTGCTATGACTCATTTTTACTTTCCTTGCCCTATTACCATAGGTAAGGAAAGTAGTATTGCTTACCGAAAAAATATTAGGGTACCCCAATTTCTAAATTTCTATACGTTTCAAGGTACCCTGAATCTAAAAAAGTGGTTTTTGGGGTATTGGTCTGTATGTGTGTGTTTGTGTGTGTGTGTGTGTGTGTGTGTGGTGTGTGTGTGTGTACACGATATCTCATCTCCCAATTAACGGAATGACTTGAAAATTGGAACTTAAGGTCCTTTCACTATAAGGATCCGACACGAACAATTTCGATCAAATGCAATTCAAGATGGCGGCTAAAATGGCGAAAATGTTGTAAAAAACAGGGTTTTTCGTGATTTTCTCGGAAACGGCTCCAACGATTTTGATCAAATTCATACCTAGAATAGTCATCGATAAGCTCTATCAACTGCTACAAGTCCCATATCTGTAAAAATTTCAAGAGCTCCGCCCCATCAATGCAAAGTTCGATTTTAGATTCCCAATTATCAGGCTTCAGATACAATTTGAACAAAAAAAATCAAGTGGAGTAGATTAAGCATGAAAATCTCTACAATTAATGTTCAGTAACATTTTCACCTTAAATTGAAAATAAGCTTTAAATTTGAGAAAATGTGATTATTCAATTGCAAATTATTGTTGATTCTATTAAATCATTCACTATGAAGAGATAGCAGACCTCGTGTGTCTCCAGCGTTATTACCCTGTCACCAGCTGGCTCAAACTTTGAATAGTAGACTTGAGATGCGCGGGAACACTAGCGTCAGGTGATCAATTTTCATAACGGCAAGGAAAGTTGTGTGATTGCGCCACACCAGATTTTTATTCTTCAATAAAAAGTTATCATTATATTCTTATCATCAACTGATATATTCTTTAATTGACCGAGCGAAGTGAGGTCTAAGTTTCAAGTCGACAGGTTTGGAATTTCTCTTAATGTTCAAATGTTTATATGTTGCGCATTTACGGCGAAACGCGGTAATAGATTTTCATGAAATCTGACAGGTATGTTCCTTTTTTAATTGCGCGTCGACGTATATACAAGGTTTTTTGGAAATTTTGCATTTCAAGGATAATATAAAAGGAAAAAGGAGCCTCCTTCATACGCCAATATTAGAGTAAAAATCAGACTATAGAATTATTCATCATAAATCAGCTGACAAGTGATTACACAGATGTGTGGAGAAGCCAGTCTATTGCTGTAATTCCATAAGGTCTATAGTTTCCATCAGGTACTTGTGGATGAGAATACTGCGTGAGGTCTACTGTTCACAGAACTACTAGTTATTGAATAGAATGATAAGTCAATGATGAAAATATAATAACTTTTTATTTCATAAGTGTTCTCAACACATGAAAGTATGAAAGACGGTGAAGGCGGAATTGATGAAAAATATACTGACCGACACAAAAAACATTGGTGCTATCCAGCCTGAAACCATCATTACATGAGCACATGAAACTTCCAAATGTATTGGTGCAATGTCCATTCTGGCACATGCTGTCATGCTCCTCGCATTCGTTTATGTCTCCCTCCACTAGCTGAAAATATAAACGTCATCAAAAACATTCAATAATACAGACATTATTACCAGAATCAGTTATGAATGAAATAGAACCTTAGAAAAGGTTCAGCAAGATGATTTATAATGTGCACGACCCTCCTCACACATAGACCCATCTCTAAGGTAATATTCTATACTTATAAAATTATTGTATGAATTACAATATGTTTATAACACATTATAATGTGTTTGTAACATATTGATTTTTTTAGAATTAGGCCCGCCGCAAAGTAGACCCACGCTAATCCACGAAAAGCAAACCATGCCGTGGGATGTTTTGTAAACCATTGCTAGGCTTCTCCAGACATCTGTGAAATGATAATAATACGTGCAATGAATAATCCACTTGTCAGCTTATGACATGATTAATTATGAATAATTCTATAGCAATGGTTTACAAAACATCCCACGGCGTGGGTTGCTTTTCGTGGATTAGCGTGGGTCTACTTTGCGGCGGGCCTTATTATAGTATAGATAAGTTATTCAACTTGTTGCTAACCTTATAAAGTGACAGAACTCAAATTTTGTTTAGGAACCTTCCGCAACTTGATGCCAACCTGACAAAATTGGACTGGTTATCAATTTAGTTGCCAAATTTTAACCCTCGATTTCGAAGAGGTAATCTCTCTGGATTATAGTTCTATATTAACATATGGTATTTATTCATGTCCCATGAATGAAATTTGAACATTAAAGCTGCGTTTACACCAAAGTTATGTACAAAATTGAACATTACTTATCATATACATGATGAACATATGTGTTTGTCAAGTTCCGTTCAATCCAACAAAGATTACAATCTACAAAGATTAAGTTATTAACATTTTGTAAATATTATTGTTAAAGTTATTAACTTTTAATGACACTCTATTTTTCTAATGTGAATGTGAACGTTATATTGGGCCAATTTATTCACATTTGGTTTTTATCATAACATGGGTTAGCAAATCCTACAAGTGGGATTTTACTACAAATCATTTGTCTCGTTTATCAGGCAAAAGTGGAATTTTTGTTAAAGTTATTAACATTTTGTTAAAGTTATTAACATTTTGTTAATGTAGATATCCCATGGTATAGGCCGTTTATGTCGCAACTTTTACTGTCATTTCAAGCCAATAGTTCATGTAATTCTTTCCCGTGAAGCTGTGTGACGCTGGTAGTTTCTCAAATTGTGCCGTTCATACACTCTCACCCCAACAAAACAGTAAAAATCGACAATAATCAACAGTAATCGGCTTGAGATAACAGTAAAAGTTGTGACATAAAAGCCCTATACGGTACCATAGGATATCTACTTACGCTATTGTTTCTCTATGGCTTAACTATGAAAAATCTAGAAGGAAAATTGAAATTTGGGCTTCGAGGTGCACGAGATTGATATTTTCAGAATCTATGTGCGAAATTTGGAGATCTAAATCATTCCCGTTTTCCGGTATGCAATCTACAAGTTGACATGTTTTGATGCGAACAAACGAATAAACACAACCCTACTCTCTCTTATTATCATAAATATTATGCCTACTCGTATTTATTATGTGCCAAGCTCCATGGATTTGTAGGTCCACTATCTACTATTCTTGTGCCGTATTTTATATGTTTTTTTGTGAAATAAAAACATATACTATAAAGATTTTGTTGTCTAGTGTGAACTTGTTTTGGATGGAGTTACTGACGGTGACGGTGTTGGGTTTGTAGCCGGGGCCGCTGGGGCAGAGGGTGCGGTACTGGTCGGAGTGTGGGGGTGGACAGGCCTCGCAGTAGCTGCCCCACGCTTTGCCGACGCTGCAGCAGCAGGCCGACTTGGACATCGGACTTCCCGTCTCCATCGAGCATCGGCTCCGGCCTTCGATCTGCTCCACGCTCAGGTAGCACTGCGACTCGCGTTTGTCTGCAAACATCACAAACATACAGAGTGTTTCAGAAGTAATGTCCAACATTCTAGGGTATTATTTCTGGATGATAGGAGACTACAAATGTCGTATTTGAAGTGCCCTAAACTTAGTGATGTGCTTATAGCTGCCATTTTTTTTCACTTAAGAATTTTATCTCAAGAACGAAATGTTGAATTGATCTGAAATTTGGCATGGATATTTATGCTATAGAAACTCAACTTTAAAAATAAAATGAAAAATGTTCTATCATTCTTGTATCCAAAATGGCTGCTGATTGAAGTTTTATTTTTTAAGGGAATGAGTGGTTGTAGCTCTAATATTTTGAATGTAAACACCCATTGTGTGATACATCATTTTAAAGGCCTTGAAACAAGAAAGATGCCATAAATATAAATGTTCTATGATACTTTTATCCAAAATGGCGGCTGATTGAACTTTATCGATCATTTCTTTAAAAACTAAAACTTCAATCAGCCGTCATTTTGGATACAAGTATCATAGAAAATTTTTGACCGAGCGAAGTGAGGTCTAAGATTCAAGTCGACGGTTTGGCATTTCTCTTTATGTTTATATGTTTATATGTTGCGCATTTACAGCGAAACTCAGCAATAGATTTTAACAAACATTTTGTTAATAACTTCAGTGTAAACGCAGCTTAACTATGAAAAATCTAGAAGGAAAATTGAAATTTGGGCTTCGAGGTGCACGTGATTGATATTTTCAGAATCTATGTGCGAAATTTGGAGATCTAAATCATTCCCGTTTTCCGGTATGCAACCCACAAGTTAACATGTTTTGATGCGAACAAACGAATAAACACAACCCTACTCTCTCTTATTATCATAAATATTATGCCTACTCATATTTATTATGTGCCAAGCTCCATGGATTTGTGGGTCCACTATCTACTATTGTTGTGCCGTATTTTATTTGTTTTTCTGTGAAATAAAAACATATACTATAAAGATTTTGTTGTCTAGTGTGAACTTGTTTTGGATGGAGTTACTGACGGTGACGGTGTTGGGTTTGTAGCCGGGGCCGCTGGGGCAGAGGGTGCGGTACTGGTCGGAGTGTGGGGGTGGACAGGCCTCGCAGTAGCTGCCCCACGCTTTGCCGACGCTGCAGCAGCAAGCCGACTTGGACATTGGACTACCCGTCTCCATCGAGCATCGGCTCCGGCCTTCGATCTGCTCCACGCTCAGGTAACACTGCGACTCGCGTTTGTCTGCAAACATCACAAACATACAGAGTGTTTCAGAAGTAATGTCCAACATTTTAGGGTATTGTTTCTGGATGATAGGAGACTACAAATGTCATATTTGAAGTGCCCTAAACTCAGCGATTGTCCTTATAGCTGCCATTTTTTTTCACTTAAGAATTTTATCTCAAGAACGAAATGTTGAATTGATCTGAAATTTGGCATGGATATTTATGCTATAGAAACTCAACTTTAAAAAATAAAATGAAAAATGTTCTATGCTAATTTCTAAAATGGCGGCCATTTAAAATTGTTAATGGCAAATTTCACGAAAATCGTTCACTTTACAAAAAATTTACAAGAGACAAAAAAGTTGGCAAATTTTACCTTATTTATTAAAATTGATCAAAGAATAAAAGATAAATTAATTAATTTCGTACTGCTTACATGACCATGAACAAACAAGATCATCTGAAAAACATTGTAAAATCAGTTGGATGGCCATATGGAGCCATACAGAGTTCCAAAGCTTCATCTCTCTCTCACTCTCTCTCTCTCTCTCTCTATATATATATATATATATATATATATATAAGCGAAATGGCACTCACTGACTGACTGACTGACTGAATCACTCACTCGCAGAACTAAAAATCTACCGGACCGGACCAAAACGTTCAAATTTGGAAGGTATGTTCAGTTGGCCCTTTAGAGGCGCACTAAGAAATCTTTTGGCGATATTTCAACTCTAAGGGTGGTTTTCAAGTGTTTAAAGTTCGTCTTTTAGCATGTATATTCTTCTTATTCCAATATCTTGAAATTAAAATTGAAATGTCCATACCATATGTTGATATAAAACTATAATCTAGTGAGAGTACCTCTTCGAAACAGTTAGTTGTTCTGGTAACTAAATTAAAAATTTTGTCAGGTTGGCATTAAGTTGAGTTGACTTTGTTAGGTTGGCACCAAGTTGAAGATTGAAATGCATTTATCCAGGACCTCCTAAATACCAATTTATCCAGTACCTCCTCAATTCCTATTTAGGAGGTACTGATTTATCGCGGAAAAATTGATTGGGTACTGCTACTTCAATCAGAGCTATTCCTGGGAATATTATATTACTAGCCGTCAGGCTCGCTTCGCTCGCCATATCCGTTTAGCCAGACGTTTAGTCTGGAACCCCGACTGGATCGTCCTAACATATGATAAAAATATGACATACAGTAACATTTCAAATTTGGTAGGTGTGTTCAGTTGGCCCTTTAGAAGCGCAATAAAAACGGTTTTGGAAAAATTTCCAAATATACGCCCAAAATCTGCGTTTTTTAGCGTTTTCTCAGCTTTATCGAGAACAAATAAACAGAAAATGTTCAAATTTACTACAGAAGCTCAGCTGGGATGCAATAATGTTGTGTTAGAAGGAATTTGAAATAACGCCAAAGATACGCCCAAAATCTGCGTTTTCCAGCGTTTTTTTTGCGATTTCTCAGCTTTATCAATAACAAATGAACAGAAAATGTTCAAATTTACTACAGAAGCTCAGCTGGGTGCAATAATGTTGTGTTGGAAGGAATTATTTGAAATAACGCCAAAGATACGCCCAAAATTAGCGTTTTCTCAGCTTTTCTGCGTTTCCTCACCTTTTTCAATAATTGATGGAAATATATTTAAAAAAATTCAGTACACAGGTTTAGCTGAGGTGGAAGAATTTTGTTCGCCAAAGATACGCCGATATAGTAACAGGTGTTTTTCGAGATCAAATTGACATAATTACGTTCAAATTCGGTACAGAGGTTTCGCTGAGGTCTACATGCAGGCGAGCGAAGCGAGCCCGCTGATCTCATTTTTGGACAATCCAGTCGGGGGTCCAGAATTCGGTACAGAGGTTCCGCTGAGGTCTACATGCAGGCGAGCGAAGCGAGCCCGCTGATCTCATTTTTGGACGATCCAGTCGGGGGTCCAGGGGGCCCCTGGCTAGACGGATATGGCGAGCGAAGCGAGCCTGACGGCTAGTCTTAAATACAATTGGAATTAAAAATTTAATTTCTAAATGGTGAAAAGTGGTCAAGCATGCAGTACGTAAAGAATTAATTTCTCTGTTATTCTCCGATCAATCTTAATAAATAAGGTATCCTTGAAGTCTTGATAAAATTTACTAACTTTTTTGTCTCTTGTAAATTTTCTGTAAAGTGAACGGTTTTCGTGAAATTTGCCATCAAAAATTTTAAGTTTTTAATGTGATGATAAATAAGAAAGAAAAAATGACGTGATTCATGGATTGCCTACTGGACTGTTACCAGTGCAACTATGAAACTGAGACAGCAGCTAGAAAAATATAAAATAGGAATTGTGGCCCTTCAAGAAATAAGATGGAAAGGGGAAGGAATTATAGACCTAGGAGATCACACTATTTTCTACAGTGGACATGACCAGAACACATTTGGAACACTTTTTGTGTAGTTGAGAAGTTGATATTGTGGTGATTGACCGAGCGAAGTGAGGTCTAAGATTCAAGTCGACGGTTTGGCATTTCTCTTAATGTTAAAATGTTAAAATGTTAAAATGTTAAAATGTTAAAATGTTGAAATGTTGAAATGTTAAAATGTTAAAATGTTAAAATGTTAAAATGTTAAAATGTTAAAATGTTAAAATGTTAAAATGTTAAAATGTTAAAATGTTGAAATGTTAAAATGTTAAAATGTTTAAATGTTTAAATGTTGCGCACTCACGGCGAAACGATTTCGATTTACGATTTTCATGAAATTTGACAAGTATGTTCCTTTTTTTATTGCGCGTCGACTTATATAAAAGGTTTTTGGAAATTTTGCATTCAAGGATAATATAAAAGGAGAAAGGAGCCTCCTTCATACGCCAATATTAGAGTAAAAATCAGACTATAGAATAGATTATTCATCATAAATCAGCTGACAAGTGATTACAGAGATGTGTGGAGAAGCCAGTCTATTGCTGTATTTCCATAAGGTCTATAGTTTCAATCAGGTACTTGTGGATGAGAATACTGCGTGAGGTCTACTGGTTCACAGAACTACTAGTTATTCATATTGAATAAAAATACTAAGAAATTGTCAAAAACCAAAGATTTATTGATACTTAGAAAAACCGGTTTCAGTTGTTACACCCTTGTCAATCTCTGATAAATGAAACTCTATTATTTTATCAGAGATTGGTGTAACAACCGAAACCGGTTTTTCTAAGAATCAATAAATCTGTAGTTTTTGACAATTTCTTATTATTTTTATTTAACATTTGGAACAGGATTTTTTGTACATAAAAACTACAAAGACAGAATTATCGGGTTTAAAGCAATAGATGATAGAATTTGCACAATGACAGATTATTCAATATCAGTATGTCAATTAAAATTTACGATTCATTTCAGCTTTCTTTTTACAGTCGTCTTTGCATTTTCTCTTCCCTATTTCTTCCCTATCCTAGCTATTTTCTTCTATCTGTTGTTCCAATAAGAAATTCAATAGAGTTGGTTGATTTTTCAATAATTTCCCTTCTACAAAGTGCGTCAGAGAAACTTACTTATTTGAAAAAATTCCCGTACGTTAAATTGGTCGTGTAGAGGGGCAGGAGGGGGCGCATCTGGAGGGGGAAGTTCTCAAATTTATCCTCCCTCAAGTAAATAGCCATCATGCTCCGGTCTAGAGAGCAGCGGGCCTTCGCAGTTGAGAGCTTCTTTTCTAATGGTCGAACACTTGTTGCTATACAACGTGCCTTCCACGCTCGATTTGAAATTACTCATCACAGACACGTTCCTGGCAGTGTGAAAGCTAACTCTTTTCGGGAGTGTGGAAGTGTCGCTAAACCCAGAAATGGACTTAAACGAACCATCAGAACTCCAAAAAATATCGAAAAAGTGAGACAGTCAGTTGTGCGTTCTCCCCGGCATTCGGCTCGCAATTGCTATGACAATTTCTGACTCCACTGTTCGATGAATTTCGCATGAAGACTTTCAAATTTATCCCTATAAATTGGCTGTTGTTCAAGAATTGACTGAAGGCGATTTTGTTGTCCGTCAAAATGCATGTGATATTTGATTGACAACCTGCCTGAAGACGCGGTCATTTGACAAGGCTCATTTTCACATGTGTTTCCTCAATGCGACTCTTTTATGGGGTTATTTGAAATCCCTGGTTTATGTCGATCGACCACGGACCATAGCACACCTCAAGAACAACTTTCGCGACGCCGTTGCCAACATACTGATTGATATACTGCAACGAAATTTCAAAAATCGACTTTATCAGTGTATACGCAATGGGGGTCGCCATTGGTCTGATGTAATTTTCAAGACTGCATGGAAAAAAATTGAGATATTGTTTTCTCATATAAAAATATATTGAAAAAATATCTGAAGTACTTTTGTTTTTATTGACCTTTCAAATAAGTAGGCTAAGTTTCTCTGACGCACCTTGTACAATGTAAATTTGGATAGATAAGTTGCAAAAAACGTTTCCTCTTCCATAACAAAAAACTCAATATTTTTTCTTCAATTAATTATGTCTTTCAATATTTAATACTGTATTATTATCAATTTAGTATTGTATCAAAATTTAGTTAATTGATAATTTATAAGTTCTCATTCACTGTTAAGTATAAAATCATTCTCGCGCACAGGCTTTCATGCTCATGTGTATCTTATACATTCATTACAATATGTGATTGTATTGAAACTTAGACCAGATATAGAATAGACACGGCCCATACTGAAAGTCGATGATGCCAACATCACTACTGCCATATCGCCCCATCGTGACGTCAGCATCGGATAGAAAACTTTTCTGTAGTTTGCTTACATTGTAGTTTGTTTTGTATATATAATATTGAAAGGTTATATCAAAATTACTTTAATTCAAATCATCTTATTATAATTGAAAAAAAAATCTATTTTTCTATTATTTTCAAGAGAATTTGAAATAGAATACCCACCGAGCAGCTTTATTTCTGTTGTTTTGAAGTTCAGATTGGTGTATCACAGCTTTTTTAATTAGCCGCCATTTCAGATTTGTATGAACATAAAAATCTGATTCCAAAGCAAAGTTTTTAATCAAAATACGAAAAAAGATATTTCATTGATGAATTTAATTGATATTACATGAAATTGATTATCTTATCAAGGAAATGGAGACTAATATTAGATCAAATTTAATGGGATGAATATTGAGTAACAGCTGTGTACACTCAGTGGCGAAATGGAGTCAATTTAAGAGACTCTGCAACGTTTTCCTCCTATCTTTCTTCACTGCCATTATAACGTGAAATGCCCCAGTATGACGTCATACATGTTAGCTTCAGAGGTTTGACTTCCGTATCTGGTCTATTCTGTATCTGGTCAACACTACTTGTTGATAATGTACATATGTATGATCGTAAATTGAAACGCATAAAGTTTGATTAGATAAAATTTTGATTTCATGAATGAATGAGCTTACCAATACAAGCATTGCCAGCGGGGACAAGTTGGTAGTTGGGAGGGCATTCACAGATGAACTTTCCTTGAGTGTTGATACATTTACCATAGAGACAGGCCTGTGGGCTCTCACACTCGTTTATATCGGTACAATTTCCTACAAAACATAAATTCACACTGAATCACTCAAGATTTATACACTCAACAAATCAAACAACATAACTTATCTAAAAAATATTTTTTTCTCATTACAAATAAAAATAAATATTTTTAGAATGGTTATACCATCATCAGGCCCATATCACATTAGAACACCAATGGGAAATCAAGTATCCGAGCTAGTAGCGGGGCATTACTTTTTATTGCGTTCATTACACTAGACAGGCCAGATTGGACACCATGTTGTTGCTGGTGTCCCACTCGATCGCTAACCCGGCCACCGCTGGTGGACACCACTAGTGTCCCAGCCTTCATATGTTTTATAATTAAAGAAAAGAACTTTTGTCCCTGATAAACCTTCCTATCCCAAAAAAGACGCGTTGTTTCACACAGTATTCTATTTGTATTTTATACACACGGGCAGCCAAGTTATGCTGTTAATCATGGGCAGAAATTCAATGAAACTTTCAGTTTGATACTGGTATAGTGTTTTGCCACAGCGACGTGGTAGAAAATTTATACATTCGATAGAAAATATGTAATATACTAGTAGTTCTGTGAACAGTAGACCTCGCGCTCTGTAAGTTACATGTTGTTTTCTCGAAAATAAATAAATAATTTATCAATTTAAAATGTCTAAAAAAATCCTAAATGAACATAGAGCTTTCTGTCCTATCGTACCATCACGTGTCGTCCCGGAATCTGAGTGTGAGCGCTGTTATCAGGTCTGGCTGTCGTCGATACGTGAAACCTATCAACCCATCAGAGAACATTCTGTGTTTTCATGACGGCGAAAAATCGGTGTGTTGAAATTAACAAAATAAACTACCATAATGCTGATTTCCTACAAACTCCATCTCTCAATTTTCATTATTTTAGAAATCATTTTTTTTCAATAATATTTGTTGCAATTTTAATCATCAGATTCAAAAAGAAAAATGTAAAAAAAGGTTTTCTATCAACAACTCCAAACTTGGCCTCAGCTTTTGGAAAGATACATTTTCAAGAATGTTCGATGTTTTTGAACGGGTAGTATTATATATATATATATGTATTAGTTCACTATGTATATAATATATAATATAGTTCACTAGACAGCTGATTTATGATGAATAATATCATAGCCACCTCTAATACAAGGCCCCGGCCTACGATATTGCAACGTCGCAACGTTGGCCTAGAATCTAATACCTGATTGGTGAAAAAGATCAGCTGGTATATTTTTGAAATCTTTTTCTTCAATCATGTATTAGATTCTAGGCCTACACTGCGACGTTGCAATATCGTAGGCCGGGGCCTTGTATTAGAGGTGGCTATGATAATATTCTATAGTATGATTTTTACGGTAATATTGGCGTAGGAGACTCCTTTTCCTTTCGTATTATCCTTTAAATGCAAAATTTTTAAAATCCTTATGTATACGTCGACGCGAAATTCGGAAAGGAACATACCTGTCAAATTTCATAAAAATCTATTACTGCGTTTCGCTGTAAATGCGAAACATAAACATTTAAACATATGAACATAAAGAGAAATGCAAAACAGTCGACTTGAATCTTAGACCTCACTTCGCTCGGTCAATCATCTAACAGAAAAGAGCACTTGAACAGGTAAGATGATGGAATAATGAAAATAATTTTTTACATAGTTATGAAGACAGAAGAGAGCAATTAATGAGAAGGGGAAAGAGATTTATTAGGTGACATTGTATGGTTTCTATATTTTCTAATAAGCATTAAAAACAGAATACAATTACATAACGTTCGTTTGGACAATTTACAAAGAATATTTCTATTTTGGATGAAGAAGAATTTTGTATTCTGGATGTTTCTTGTTTTCTATTGCATTGATTGTAAATAAAAAATAATGAATTGATGAGTCAAAAATGAAGTGTCATTAATTTACCTCCAGAATTGTCCAGTTGATATCCCTCGTTGCATTCGCATCGGAACATTCCAAACACATTCTCACAGCGTCCAAATACACATAGGTTGTTGAACATCTGACATTCATTTATATCTGGAAAAGATTTGCATAAATATTAAAAATACTAAACATCATATTATACAGGGTTTTTACGAGCTCCCTACCAATACCCTAGGACATTGTTCCTGGGTGAGAAACATATCTGAATATCATATTTAAATTATCATGAAGTCTTCAGTTACTCACACAGCGGTCATTTTGCTTTTTTCACCTATTAATTTTTTATAAATAATGGTTGAACATAAGGAATCGTACAATCATTTATAACAACTAGACAAAGCTACAAAAATTATGATAATTTTTCAAATTCATAAAACAAAATGGCTGGCATTTAAAATGTTGTTTCTCAAATAATTCATAAACGGTTGGTTTTACAAAAAAATTACAAGAATAACTTTTTTTAGTAAATTTAATTACCTATCGATTGGAACCAGATTTTCAAGATTGGACCAATATTGACTGAGATATGGCAGCTTTAGTGATAGGACACCTCTGGGGGCTAGTTGCAACAATGCAACAGTCTCCGGCTGCTTTGCATGTCATTTGTAAGTTATTTTAGATTATTTCAAACAATGATTGATGTTACATAACCCTCTTGGTCTTGGCATAAGTTCACTAAAGCTGTCATATCTCAGTTAATATTGGTCCAATCTTAAAAAATCAGGTACCAATCGATACGCTGGGTAATTAAATTTACTAAAAAAGTTATTCTTGTAAATTTTTAGTAAAATCAACATTTTCTGAGTTATTTGAGAAACAACATTTTAAATGGCCGCCATTTTGTTTTATGAATTTGAAAAATTTTCAAAATTTTTTGTAGCTTTGTCTAGTTGTTATTAATGATTGTGCAAAGAATCAATTTAACCATTATTTAGAAAAAAAAATAATAAGTGAAAAATTAAAATGGCCGCTGTGTGAGTAACTGAAGACTTCCAGACAATTTAAATATGATATTTAGATATGTTTTTTACCCAGGAACAATGCCCTAGAGTTTTGGTAGGGAGTTCGTAAACACTCTGTATGTGAGGAATTGTATGTTGGATATCACCAGTAGGCCTATAAAATACTATCACTAAAAACAATGAATGAGATTTCTTCCCTCTGACCTGTAACCATTCTCATGACACACATTACAGTCAAATCAAATCAATTTTATTTCACAAAAAAAACATAATATAATACGGTTTTCAATGATAGAACAGAGTTTGAACAATTCAAGTGACTAAAATATTATAATGTTGTGTTATACATCATGAAAATGAAATGTATAAGACAAATTGAGGTGGCATGATCATAACTTATTCACTTGCAACTTTTAACGTTAAATTTTCCTTTAATATCGAGGATGAAAAGTGATATTTAAAAACAAAATAAATATTTATGAATTGTGATGTTTATTTTGCAAAATTCAGTGGCAGTCAATGGAATCAATGTAAGTATTGTTAAGTGACTACTGACTACCCGGTCATCTTACTGTAATATGGTGAATATTGAGAGGTTTAAATTGTAGTTTTTTGTGCCTTTCTTTCAGGTTGTTGAAGTGATCAAAATTGAACTAAATTTTTCCAATATGAACTCTAGTGAACCTTGTTTTTCACATTTAAAGAATGTATTCATGCACAAAGTAAGCACCTAAATTTTGTGTTGCCATAAAAGATTTGCTAACTTGCTTCTTATCCATTCAAAATATTGCAGTCTTCTAGCATTTCCATAGTACTGGCTCGGATTTCGTAATGAAATTAATGCAAACTTATTTAGAAATGTATTTGAACCGTGCGACCCCACGACGTTTCAACCAGAAATTAGGCCGGGCTCTCCACGTGTTTTCTTGAAAATTGGAAAATTTGAGTGTAAGAGCGGTAGTTCTAATCGAGTCGTCACCGCGAGAAGATGTAGTCATAGAACTTGTCTCGGCCTCTAAACTAGGCTTCGGCCTATTTAGAAGGAAAATATTATTATTTTTATTTTGTATAATTTGAAAGCATGTAGTTTGAAAAATAGTACCATAGTTAAAATGTAAACGTGAGTGATTGTGAGTGCCAATTTATTTGTTAAATTTTCGATTGCATGGTGCCAAAATTATTTTATTAAGCTCAAATAGATTGACCGAGGCCCTAAATTTATTGTAGAGTGAGTTAGCAAATTCTTGTCTAAATATCAAATTCTTATCTGAATATTCATAATCATTGAATTGTTTGAATGCAACTAATAAATTAATGTCAGTAGCATTTATACAAAATCTTTTATTTTACGTTCCTGGCTCGTGATAAGTTACTTAGTTGCTAAAACAGGTGTTGTTAATAGTGAAGATCTTGGAATTTGCATGAACGAATCCATCCAAAGCTCCCAACCGTGGATTCAAATAATTTAAACAGTTGAGTGGAGATTTTTAAAGCAATTATCATATTTTTTTTACTCGTTACAAAGTGGGGTTTCTATCATAAAGTCCCCTGGCCTCCAACCGTTACAAATGATGTATGTAAGGCATGTGTGGGGTAATATTATAGATACCTCCATCCAATACAATGGTGTCAGGTTTAGGGTAGTGTTAGTAATATCACCACACATTACATTACAATTCGGTAACGTTTTCTGGCCCCCTATATTACCAGATTTGTTCGCCTGAGTTTTTTTGTGAACCTATCTCGAACAATAACTGTTGTTCGATTAAAACAGAGAAATGTGGATGTGATCCACAATATTTTCTCTTGGAACTCTATATCGAAATCATGTATCACATGACCACATGATATGAATTTAGATTCATATGAGGAACAAAGATGTTGAAGCGACAGAGTAATTTTTCATGACAAATAGGATCCCTACTGTAAAATTACTCTTGTTGAAGGAATATTTCGCTGTTTTCATGATTTTCACCAACTCCGAAAAATTAAATGTTGCGTGTTTCAAAGATTACAATACAACAGTTCCGATCAGCGGCAATAATGACTACACCTGCTCTTTATATTTACTACTTATCTATCTTTGCCTTTGAATACGAGACAAATTGGACTACAGGGTCAAATATCCATAATCATAACACAAGATTCAGATCTGCATTGCTAATTGAACCACACAGAACGACCTTTTACAAATCTAGCTCACAGCATATGGGTAAGAAAATATTTAATTCGTTTCCGAACCACGTGAAAGAGGTTCAAACACTGACAATTATTAGGACAAGACTGGAAAGCTGGTTGATAGCCCAGTGTCACTATAGTTGGCAATCCCTGATAAACTGATGGAGAAAAAATATATTAAGACTCTTACGTGTTACTTTCGAGTATAATGTTCATGTTTCCAGATTTTATTGATGACTGTTTCTATATAGGATTGGGCTGTAACTGCCATTTTTACTATTTAAATGTTATTTTTATATTTATATTTTCACTATTTTAAGAATTTATCAAGTTCAACTTTGTATATGAATGTTATAATTTTTATGTTTTTAATGTACATAACTATTGTCAATGTCTACTGTTGTTTAGCCTGCGGCAAATCATAAATGAATTGAAATTTTATTTTTTATTTGAATATTTATTCATATACAAATACAATTAAGGTAAAAACAACAGGCATTCGCCCAAAACTGTTCTAAACCTTAATTTGGAATACACAGTCTAAAGGTTATGTAAATGATAACTTAATTCACACACTATTTTAAGTCCATAAAAATGTATCTACTACAATTTTGAATTTATCAGTTTAATTAATTTCAAAATAAAAATCCAAACAAGAATCTTCCTTCACAATCACTAAGAGATATTAAAAATTTTACTTAAATCCACAAAATTATACTCATGTTAAAATTAAAAATTGAACAGCTCTTGAGTGAGTTCTCCAACCCAGGGGGTCACTAGCATATATTCTATCAATATTGTAAAAAGTAATTCAGCTTATTAGAATAACTAGCAGGTAACCCGTGCTTCGCAAGGGTCTATTTAAAAACAACAAACTGAAAACTAGACGTAATTAAATCTAGAAGAATTGAAAATAGGCCTATAAAAATACTCGGTTAATTGAGAATTTATATGCAACATTTCAAGTAATATTGTATAAAGTAATCCAGCTTATTAGAATAATTATTAGTGTAATTAAGTGAGACTGTGGTGTACTACTGACCAACACACGAGGTCTCGCTGTGGTCGTCGGGGTGCATGAATCCCATTTCGCACTCACAGCGGAACGAGCCCGCGTAGTTGAGGCAGTGTCCGTTCTCGCACAAGCCTCCGTCCTCCAAGCACTCGTCAACATCCTGGCACGAGTAGCCATCGCCCTTAAAGCCACCGTCACACACGCACTGCAAACACACAATAATTTTTATTCACTCCCAACTGTTACACCAATTAATGATGAGCAAATTAAAAAAAAAACACTGCAAACAAACAAGAATAATTATTCATTTATTCCATTTCCAACTGTTACACCAATGTTCAAAGGCTAAAAAAAATCTAGTGATGATATTTTTCAAAGTTTTGTAATTTGTATACTAACAAGCTATCAAAATGAAATGTTTTATCAGGAAATTGCTTTTTACCTATCATTACTTTTTGAGCCCATAAAGTTGCATTTTCATATAAATTCAAACTTTAAGAGCTCATATCTCAAAAAGTAATGATCGAGAAAAAACAATTTCCTGAGAAAACTTTTTCATTTTGATAGCTTGTTCGTATACGAATTAGAGAACTTTGAAAAATATCACCAGTAGATTTTGTTTTAGCCTTTGCACAGCCTTATTGGTGTAACAGTTTCATGGTATTGTTGATTGAATAAAACAAAAATTTCCTGAAAAAAATCAATATTTTTTTTATAAAGTGATTCAATTTACTAAAAATGACCAAAAACAACATTCAGTTGAGTTATTTTTGATAAATTGAATAACTTTCTCAAAAATTAATAATTTCAGAAAATTTTTGTTCTATTCAATCAACAATACCAATACTATAGAGAATTTATTCCCAAAACTTCATGGATCTAATTCTTACCGAATTTTCAATGATTTGTCCAAAAATTTAAACTTTATACGCTCATATCTCAAAAAGTAATGATCGGAAGAAATGTTCTCCTAAATAAGCGTTTATAACTAATTAAACAAAATAAAGACAAATAACCAGTAGAAGAAAATAGGTGGAGGAGGAAGAGGTGAAGGGGGAAAGAAAGAGGAGATGAAGGAAGAGAAAGAGGAGCATGAAAATGAGAATAGGGAAAAGAGAAAGAGGAGTAGGATGAGAAGAAGGAGAAAAGGAAGAAGAAAACAGGAAAAAGCACAGAATAAAGACGAAGAACCAGTAGAAGAAAACTGGAGAAGTAAGAGGTGAAGGGAGTGAGAAAAAGGAGAAGAAGTAAGAGAAGGAGGATGAGGTGTGGTGAAAGGGGAGAGGAAGAGGAGGAGAAGAAGGAAGAGGAGGATAAAAAGGAGAATAGGGAAAAAAGACAGATTGGATACAGGAGAATTGAGACGGAAGGAAGAGAGAAAGAGGAGAAGGAGGATGAAAAGGAGAGGGAGAAAAGGAAGAAGAAACAAGAAAAAAGGACGAGAAGGAGGAAAGGAGGAAGAAGGAGATGGCGAAGGAAAAGAAATGAATGAATAATGAGTGACCTTGAACGAGCCATCCGTATTGATGCACTGCGCGTTCTGGTCACATCCGCCATTGTTGGTGAGGCATTCGTTGATGTCACGACAGTTGATTCCGTCGCCGTTGAAGCCGTCGCGGCATCGACACGCGTATGAACCCTACAAACAATAATCACATTATTCATTCTATAATCATAGAACACAGCTGACAATATACCATTTTAATGAAAAAGGTACAGAATACCGGACTTATGCCCGGTTGCAGAGTCGTTACATAAAATCAAACATAGCTATGTGACACATAGTTTAAAATCACTGACATAAATGGTTGGTCGTTGCACAGTCGTTTGCCGAAGCCCATTTAGCTATATTTCGAATTAACATCACACATAAGTGACACTGCAGCTCTACTCACTTTTTCCGTACATGCTTCTATCCAACCAATGTCTTCGCATCGGGGCAAGTTTCAATCAACATCACTGTGAACAGACCTGAAAGAACTCACATAAAATTGATAAACAATATGGCGTATCTTGGCTTTTGGCGAGATTTCTCACCATATTTAGCGATTTGGAGGTTATAAACAACTTAAAAAAACATAGGGAGAAAAAATAATTTACTTATATACAGTTGGTTTTTTATAAACACATTTCAAAAAAGCTATCACAACCTCTAAAATGCATTAGGCGGGAGTAGATATTGGATTTAACAGCACGACTTCAAGCCCATAACTTAACTGACCGTTTTAGCTATTGGGGACACAAGTGAGCTCTTTTTGACGACTGTGCAACGAAATCATGTGTTTAATTGGGCGTTTTTAGTTTTATAAGAGCTATAGTTCACTTTGAAATCTGTGCAACGAAAAGTGGAGTTATGGCTTCATAAATAAGTTAAATGCCTGATTTTAACTTTATGTGACGACTCTGCAATCGGGCATTTGGCCGGTTGCAAACAAACCAATATCGCATGTGGGATGTGAGACCGACATACCAAAGAACAATACGACTAGCACAGAGGGACTTTCACACTACATTCGAGAAAACGCTCATTAGTGCGATTTTGGTATAGAAGCTAAGGGAAGGGTAGTGCTCAAACCAGTGGTACCACAATCGCAAGGATACCATAGCGCGCAACGTCATGTGGAAGTATCAGTGCCACTGCCATGCCTGCCAATGCACTCCATATGCGCTGCGTTTGTGGTACTCAAACTATGTGGTAATGCTGTGTGTCATAAGCAGCAATACACTAATGTAGCGTATTTAAAAAAAAATTAAAACGCATTTTGGCTCACTGCGATTGATAAGGCTTGGTTTTCTTCTCTGATTCGCTCCTTTAGTTCTTAAAGTTGTGTGGGCGATCTTTGAAAGCTTTATTTTTGAGGTGACCCATAGAAAAAATCTCATATGCTTAAATCGGGTGAGCGTGCTGGCCATAGTTCTTTAATAATGGCAACATCACCGTCAATGTCACCTCCCAGCGTTATGTGACAATGTTACAAACGATTCTGCGCCCCAAATTGGAAGAGCTTGCTGAGGAACATGGATTGGGAGAAATATGGTTTGGCAGGATGAAGCTACAGCCCACACAGGGCGCAATTCAATGAATGTTGAAATTTATTTTTGATTGTGATTTTTTACTTTCCTTGCCCTATTACCATAGGTAAGGAAAGTATTGCTTTCCGAAAAAATTAAGGTACCCCAATTTCTAAATTTCTATACGTTTCAAGGTCCCCTGAGTCCAAAAAAGTGGTTTTTGGGTATTGGTCTGTATGTGTGTGTGTGTGTGTGTGTGTGTGTGTGTGTGTGTGTGTGTGTGTGTGTGTGTGTGTGTGTGTGTGTTGTGTGTGTGTGTGTGTGTGTGTGTGTGTGTGTGTGTGTGTGTGGTGTGTGTGTGTGTGTGTGTGTGGTGTGTGTGTGTGTGTGTGTGTGTGTGTGTGTGTGTGTGTGTGTGTGTGTGTGTGTGTGGTGTGTGTGTGTGTGTGTGTGTGTGTGTGTGTGTGTGTGTGTGTGTGTGTGTGTGTGTATGAGTGTATGTGCGTCTGTGTACACGATATCTCATCTCCCAATTAACGGAATGACTTGAAATTTGGAACATAAGGTCCTTACACTGTAAGGATCCGACACGAACATTTTCGATAAAATGCAATTCAAGATGGTGGCTAAAATGGCAAAAATGTTGTCAAAAACAGGGGTTTTCGCGATTTTCTCGAAAACGGCTCCAACGATTTTGATCAAATTCATACCTAAAAAAGTCATTGATAAGCTCTATCAACTGCCACAAGTCTCATATCTGTAAAAAATTCAGTAGCACTGCACCATCTATGCAAAGTTTGATTTTAGATTCCCAATTATCAGGCTTTAGATACAATTTAAACGAAAAATAATTTTGAATGGAAAAGATTGAGCATGAAAATCATTACATTTAATGTTCAGTAACATTTTCACTTTAAATTGAAAATAAGCACGAAATTCTACAAAATGTGATTATCCAATTGCAAACTGTTGGTAACTTTGATTATATTAAATCATTCACTATGAAGAGATAGCAGACTTCGTGTGTCTGCAGCGCTATTGTCCTGTCACCAGCTGGCTTAGATCTTAGAAAAGAAGACTTGAGATGCGCGGGAACACTAGCGTCAGTTGATCAATTTTCATAACGGCAAGGAAAGTTGTGTGAGTGCACTACACCAGATTTTTGTATTTTGATTTATTTTATGTATATTGTATTGATTTGAATAAAATTGATTGATTGATTGATGTGTTGAGGCAAATGTTCCCAGGGCGGCTTATCTCAAGGATGGACTTGAGGTGGCCGGCACGCTCACCCGATTTAAGCATATTAGATTTTTTCTATGGGGTTACTCAAAAATAAAGCTTTCAAAGATCGCCCACACACCTTGAAGAACTAAAGGAGCGAATCAGAGAAGAAATCCAAGCCTTACCAATCGAAGTGAGCCAAAATGCGTTTTAATTTTTTTTAAATACGCTACATTAGTGTATTGCAGCTCATGGCCGCCATTTAACTGATACAATTTGCAAAAAATTAACAATAAAAAGTATATTTCAAACTGAATTGAACCCATTAAAAATGTTCTTCCAATTTGAACGGTTCATTATTTACAACCCTTCAAAACTCGTCAATCGGCTCTGCCCCATCCTGTATTTTGCAAACTTGGAGTCAAGTTTACAAGAATAGTAACTTGAATCCACTCTACCAATGTAGAGTGGATTCAAGTTTCAAGTTTCTTCAAGTTTTGTAGATATGTTGAACATGTTTGGCTTTCAGATTCAACTCGAATCTTGAAGGTTCAATCCAACCTACAAACGGAAATGTACAATGTAGAATTTTATACATTTTTATACAGAAGTTTATACAAAAACTGGGCCTAAATAAAAACTTCGCCCTTCCAAACTCGTCAATCGGCTCTGCCCCTCTCTGAACATTAATTTTATACAAAGCTTGAATTCAAGTAAACTTGGCTATTGTGAAAGCATTCTAGAATTGATGAATTGTGGCCAACTGACGGGATTGTTGATGCAGTCGGCGTTGACGTCGCACTCTGAGGTTCCCAGCTGACATTCGTCATCGTCCGAGCATCCTCGTCGAGTCGACTCGGCCTCGGGCTTCATCGAGTAGCCGAGCTCGCAGTGACACATGTACGAGCCAATCGTGTTGTGGCACTCGCCTTGGCCGCAAATGTCCTTCTCTTTGTCGCATTCGTTCACATCTAAACATTCAAACACAATTACATACATACATAATATACGTAGTTCACAATTCAAATAGTTAATTTTCCAGAAAACTGAAAGCAATAATTGCAATATAGATATATTTCATTTCTTAGCAATTGCAATTTAAGTATATTATCTTTGTTTCAGTCCTTCATATTTGAGCATTCAATCACAATTCAAATACTTTATTTTTCATAAAACTGGAAGCGATTGCAATAAAAATATGGATTATTTTTGTTTCAGTGGTCTACATTTGAGCATTCAACCAAAATTCAAATAGTTCATTGCCTTAGAGAATAGGGAACACTTTACAACTGTACACTCGAATAGAATAGAAACTTTACTCGTCACAAAAAAACTAACAATACAGTTTGAAATACAAAAAAATAAAAAGAAAATCTGGTGTGGTACACTCACACAACTTTCCTTGCTAATTGAACTGTAAGCCTCATTCTTAAACGAGAATAATTTAGGGGAATAACATAATGACGATTGGCGGCAACATATTTGAAGCTAAGATCAGACTACTGTATATGTGTATATATAATTGTTTTCAGAGTACTTCTTCCTTTACGTGTAAATTGTGAAATTCGATGATTTTTTTTAAAGTCGTCAAAACAGCTGTTTTACAGATGAAATATCTCGACTATGTGTACTTTTTATAGACTGCTCTACCTACCTACCTCATGCACGAGAAGGAGGTTACTAAGTACATTTATCAAACATAGGGTGGACCCTCCCATTAGTTTCCCAGAAACGAGACTCATGCCAGTTGATAGAGCTGATAAATAACTATACAGGGTATGCATTTGAAAAAAATCGGTCGTCATTTTTTAGAAAATCGTGGAAACATGGTTTTTTAGTAATTATCCGCCATTTTTCTCAAGAATATTACGGAGCTCCTGCAATTTTCCCAGAAATGAGACTCATGTCAGTTGTTAGGACTTATAAATAGCTATCCATGGTATAAATTTGAAGAAAATCGTTAGAACCTTTTTCGAGAAAACCGTGAAAAACATGGTTTTTTAGTAATTATCCGCCATCTTGAGTTGAATTTTATTGAATTTCTTATTGTCGGATCCTCGTGGTATGAGGACCTTAAGTTTAAAATTTCAAGTCAATCGGTTAATTAGGAATGGAGTTATCGTGTTCACAGACATACACACAGACCAGCACCCAAAAATCATGTTTTTTGGACTCTGAAATGTATAGACCTTGAAATATATAGAAAACTTGAAATTAGGGTACCTTATTTTTTTTTGGAAAACAATACTTTCCTTACCTATGGTAATGGGGCAAGGAAAGTAAAAATGATTATGATGAAAATATAAATGTGACAAATGTACTGTGCACAAAGGAATAAATTTCTGCCTGCAGACAGAAGTATTGGAAAATAAGCAATTAATATATTGAAATATAAATAACAAGATGAAATATAAAAAAAATGTTATAGAATAATAAGTTAGAAAAAGAAAATGACTTCAAGTAAACAAAACAGTTTGAACTATCTGAATACAATAGAATAACCTAGTTTCAATCATCACTATATTTACACTACAGGGGTGTCTGATAAGTCACTACCTATTTTTATACAGCTATAATTTCTTTATAAATAAATTTTGTTAGAACTACATTTGTTAGAGCACTCCTTGAGGTTGTGTTCAACACCAATTTTCATTTGTTTCAGTTATCACTCGTAATAATGCATGAAAATGAATTGAATAGTAGAGAGATGAATATAATTCATCTCAAAACATCATGATTTTAAATTATTTTATAGATTGGATTGGATAGATTCGAATCAGCTGAATAGTGAAGCAATTCTCCTCCTAAACCTTTTTTATTAATTTTACTCTCAATTTCCAGTTTATTCTACTCCTTCAATGGAATAATAATGTTTATGTGGAATGATAACTATAATATTTTAAGAATTTGTAATCTTTTAGTTTAGTATTCACATTGCATCTTGTATTTGTATTATTTATTCTTTCTGAGTGGAAATTTGAATTTGAATTGAACATGACATGCTAGAGTAGAAAGTAATATTAACAGGGTGTTTCAGAAGTAGTGAATGTTGATGTTATACAGAGTGTTTCAGAAATAGTGTCGAACATTTTAGGGTATTGTTCCTGGATGATAGGAGTCTACAAATGTCGTATTGAAGTGTCCAAAACTCAGCGGTTATCCTAATAGCTGCCATTTTGTTTTTTTTCACTTAGGAATTTTTATCTCAAGAACGAAATGTTGTATTGATCTAAAATTTGGAATGAATATTTATGCTATAAAGACTCAACATAAAAAAAATCTATGTAAATTTTCAAAATGGTGGCCATTTTAAATTTTTGATGGCAATTTTCACGAAAACCGTTGACTTTCAAAAAATTTACAAGAGACAGAAAAGTTGACAAATTTTATCAAGATTTTAAGGATACCATACTTATTAAGATAAGTCGAAGAATAACAGAGAAATTAATTAATTTCGTACTGCTTGCATGACCATGAACAAACAAGATCATCTGAAAAACATTGTAAAATCAGTTGGATGGCGATATGGAGCCATACCGAGTTTCAAAGCTTCAGTTTCTTAAATACAATTTGAATAAAAAATTTAATATTGATGTCTAAATGGTAAAAATGGTCATGCATGCAGTACGAAAAAAAAAATTTCTCTGTTATTCTTCGATCAATCTTGATAAATAAGGTATCCTTGAAATCTTGATAGAATTTGCCTACTTTTTTGTCTCTTGTAAATTTCTTTAAAGTGAACGGTTTTCGTGAAATTTGCAATCAAAAATTAAAAATGGCTGTCATTTTGAATATGTACATCAAATTTGTCTATTTTATTTTTTAAAGTTGAGTCTTCATTGCATAAATATCCATGCCAAATTTCAAATCAATACAACATTTCGTTCTTGAGATAAAAATTCCTAAGTTGAAAAACAAACTGGCAGCTATAAGGATAACCGCTGAGTTTTGGACATTTCAAATACGACATTTGTAGTCTCATATCTTCCAGGAACAATACTCTAGAATATTCGACACTACTTCTGAAACACTCTGTATATGAAAGTGAACAGAAGTGAGCTGTTGAGGTTTAAAGACCGATCCAAACGCTCAAGTTTAGCTTCAGTCTTTTGCTCAAGCAAAGGTCGGATCATGTAAGTCGTTGCGTCTGGACGGTAAAACGGATGGGTCTTCAAGCTTAAGTCGTCAAACTTGAAATGTATCGGCCGGCAATCTTTTTCCATCAAACCGTCCGTCTTTTGCCTATCCACCAAAACCTAAATCGCGTAAAAATGGAGATAGAGAAATTGTGATTTCAGATTCGGATTCAGCGCCCTCAAATTAATAAAATGCCTCGCGAGTACTTGAAAATAAGCAAGTTTTTTATCGATTGTATTCGATATTCGATTTATCGCCTTTTCTTGATTCTCATGATACTCTCAGAATTTGATGTTGATATCATGATTCACTATGTACTAGATATATTATGTGTATATATTATATACTGATATATTATGTACTATCATGTACTAGATGTACTATATTGTTGATAAGAATACTATCTACAAAATTTCAATCCATTTAAAATTACTGTGTCTCGAGATATGATATGTAAACAAAGCGATGACAGGCACACCAACCATGAAATTATAAAAATCATTCCACTCAATACCCTTGTATTGTATAAGTACAATGCCCTTGGCTTGTTGCCAATGTTTAATTATATGACATGCGCAGGACATACAGTAGCCTACTTGGTTTCTATTGCAGATTCCAGTATTCATTAACTTCTCGATGAGTGAGTGTATATTGAGCTGTCAAGTGTCCGGTCTATTATCTTAAACAATTGACTGAGGTGAATCAGTATTTATATATCAGTTAGTTATTTCATTTTATTTATCAGTTAGTTGGTTTATATAGTTATTCTTATTATGTCAGATTATGTCAAAACTAGAGTGGCCAAGAGTACTTGCTCTTCCATAGTTGATGACGAACTGAGCTTGTGAGCACAAAAATAGGAAAACGGACGACATAAGACGGATGCGTGTGGACGCCATTTCACATCCGTCTTTTGCTTGAACCAAACGATCAGTCTTTTGCTTGAACCAAACGATCAGTCTTTTGCTTGAGCAAAAGATGGTAGATGGTAAACTTGAGCGTCTGGGCCCGGCTTGACTGTATTATTTAGAAGGAACTGACTGTTCTGTCATTTTCTGTCTTCAAATTATTACCATTAAGTTTTGTACTGACCTAAACAGGAGGTGAGATTAGCGCCGGGAAGTAAGCCGTCAGTGCAGTGACACATGAAACCCCCCGCCAGGTTGGTGCAGTTGCCGCCATTACAGATGCGCGGGTTTTGTGTGCACTCGTCCAAATCGTGACAGCTGCGACCGTCTGGCAACAGTGCATAGCCTGGCCTGGAAGCACACTCATGGCAGCCAAAAATTCATTTCAAATAACAACAAATCAAAACAAATCTACCTTCATTGTATTATCATTCATCCCATCATCATCACCTAGGCTTAAAATACTTCTAGAAAGTCGCCTTTGTAAAATAATAAATGAAAATAAATAAATAAAAAAATCTATTTATCTTTCATCTAGTTCTACATACTAATGCGTTGAGTGACAAACGTGCATTTCTCGAAGTACAGTGACATAGCCACCTCTAATACAAGGCCCCGGCCTACGATATTGCAAAGTCGCAGTGTAGGCCTAGTATCTAATACATGATTGGTGAAAAAGATTTTTTAAAATACCAGATGATCTTTCTCACTAATCATGTATTAGATACTAGGCCTACACTGCGACGTTGCAATATCGTAGGCCGGGGCCTTGTATTAGAGGTGGCTATGACAGTGATCGTTCCACACTTCATTGTTGTCAGCTGAGCAAGCGAATCGGTATCGCACGACCTGCAATCATCCAGCTGATTCAGATCAATTTAAGCTCTTAGGCGCGTTTGCACAGTCAAAGCTTGAACTGAATTTAATCAGCAGGTGGCTAAAACCATAGAGAAACAATAGCATAAGTAGATATTCCATGGTATAGGGCGTTTATGTCGCAACTTTTACTGTTATCTCAAGCTTATAGTCCACGTAGTTCTTTCCTGTGAAGCTTTATGACAGTGGTAGTCTCTCATATTGTGCCGTTCATACATTCTTACCCGGTCAAAACAGTAAAAATCGACAATAATCGGCTTGAGATAACAGAAAAAGTTGCGACATAAACGCCCTATACCATGGGATATCTACTTACGCTATTGTTTCTCTATGCTAAAACTCAAAATGACCACATAATAATGAATGAGACTTATAGATTTAATCCAGTTTTAAATAAAATTGAGTTTAAATTGAAACTTAGCAAACGGCACTTAATGTGCAAACGGTCCTTAAAGCCTAATTTACACATCGCCAATTGGCGAGACAGTTGTCTTTGGACAATAATTGTCCACATGCAATACAAATACATACAATAATTGTCCAAAGACAACTGTCTCGCCAATTGGCGATGTGTAAATTAGGCTTTAAGGACCGTTTGCACATTAAGTGCCGTTTGCTAAGTTTCAATTTAAACTCAATTTTATTTAAAACTGGATTTTATGGTTTTTAGTCATTATCCTCCATTTTTCTCAAGAATATTACGGAGCTCCTGCAATTTTCCCAGAAATGAGACTCATGTCAGTTGATAGGGCTTATGAATAGCTATCCATGGTATAAATTTGAAGAAAATCGTTAGAGCCGTTTTCGAGAAAACCGTGAAAAACATTTTTTTTTTTAGTTATTATCCTCCATTTTTCTCAAGAATATTACTGAGCTCCTGAAATTTTCCCAGAAATGAGACTCATGCCAGTTGATAGATACATGCCATGTATCTTATTTTTTCGGAAAGCAATACTTTCCTTACCTATGGTAATAGGGCAAGGAAAGTAATAAAATACAACATCATCTTTGAACATATCTCATGAAACTCCAACTTGTTATCTTGTAAACAGTTGGTTGCCAAAACAGTCACCTGGACAACTAACTGTGCTTACATGATAAGTATCATAGTCACCTCTAATACAAGGCCCCGGCCTACGATATTGCAACGTCGCAGCGTAGGCCTAAGGTGCGTACAGACTTTCGCTCTGCTCCGCAACCGAACGTCACTCCAGCAGAGCGATTGATTATCGACCGGGGAGCAAGAGTGGTTCGAACGGGGAACGCGAGAAGATCTAACATCTTCCGTAACGTTCATGATGGGTGCGACTGCAGAGCGGGGGCGGAGCGACTGCGGTACGATGGAGGAACGAGGGCGGAGCGTGCTCGGCGCGGGTTGGAAGCGCGTATATGTGTACGCAGCTCTAGAATCTAATAACTTACATGATTAGTGAAAAAGTTTTTAAAAAAATACCAGCTGATCTTTTTCACCAATCATGTATTAGATTCTAGGCCTACGCTGCGACGTTGCAATATCGTAGGTCGGGGCCTTGTATTAGAGGTGGCCATGTAAGTATCCATGTAGGGCTAGCCTACATCAATACTAATATCGGGGCACGAAGCATCGCTCGTTATTTATTTATTGATAAACAAAGGACAAATCTTTAAAATGATTGGGAAAGGACTAATATGCACAGCCCAAAAATGTTAAATATGATTATTATTTTTGAATAATTTTACCTTTAAAACCCTTCAAGTTTCTTTATCTTTTAGGTCGTGTTTATATTTTACAGCTGGCTATACGTCAGTTTATGAATTTTGGGGATGAGATATTTTGATTTTCCACAGACGCACTCGCTCACTTATTTTCATATCCAAAAACGACTAAAATATCAGCTGTTTTTCCAAGGATGAATTATCCTTTTAATGTCCTTCAGAAAGTTTTCCCAGGGATGAGACCTAGTGCAATCGAATTTTTATATCATAAACCTACTATGCTCCAAATTTCATTGAAATCGTTATAGCCGTTTTCAAGATCCGGTCACATACAGATATATAAACATAAAACATCTAAACATATTAACAGAAATTATTTATTTATTTATTGATCGTTTAATATTATAGTTACCTACTTTTCTTCTTGAATGGAAAAAGTAAACATATTTTCGTTGTATTTACAATGAATTAAGATTGATTTTAGAGGGAAAATGATTACAATTATTGAGAAAAACAGATTATTTGAACAAATATACCAAAACTAAAAATATGAACAGAAAATACCAACCTACAAGCACAAGAGTAACTGCCTGGTGAATTAACACACATGTCCTCACAGCCGCCATTGTGGGCATTGCATTCATTTACATCTAGAAAATGAACAAATTGATTAAATAAATGGAAAAATCAAGTAAATAAAGACGATAACAAAAATAATCAGTTCATTCCTGATAAGGGGAGCTTTCATTATATTGACTACTTCTTTCATACACCATTATTCTCCCTGTTTAGAGACAACAATATCAACAAGGTATCAGTTGATTACTATGATAAATATTGGTTATTATTTAATATTTTCCAGATCTGATTTTTACATATCAAAATGGTTGACTTCGTTGACCTATTAAAGCTGCGTTTACACCAAAGTTATTAACAAAATGTTTATTTTTCCGTCCTCATAGATTCTATTAGATTCAACGGAACTTATAAAACACACACACACACATACATATATATATATATATATATATATATATATATATATATATATATATATATTATGTTTATCATGTGTAAGATAAGTTATGTTCAATCTAATAGAATCTATAAGGATTAAGTTATTAACATTTTGTTAACTTTGATGTAAACTCAGCTTTACAACATCAGGCTCTACAACTATAGTAAGGTCCACGTTATAATAGCAGTGGAGAAAGATAGGAGAACAATGTTGCCGATCATCTGTCTTGTCAAAGCCTTCTATAGACGGTAGCTAATACCAGTTTATTGATGTAATATTAACTGTTAATTATCGTAGAAAATAATCAATTATATTTTATTAAGCAAGAAATTATATTTTTCAATAATTTCATAATGATTTTTCATAATTATTAAGATGAAATATTTTGTTCATTAATTATTAATTCTACATTGTTGAAAGACGATCTGGCAACAGAGCAAAGTGAGAAAGAGATAGCTTTATCCGCTTTGTTGAATGGTGGACAAGGATAATCAAACACAAGCCATTATAACGTGAACCTCACTATAGAATAAACATGTTATAGACATATAATACATCGTAGTATAATTTGAAATTATTGGATGTCAAGCCTATGACGTGATTATTCTAGTTCATCACATTTCACAACGAAACGTTTAAATATGCAGTGATTTTATCACTTTAAGCAATAAATCACGTAGAACTGAGTGATTGATTAGTTCAAATTTAATAATGGAGATTCAATGAAAACTAGACTAGCCTGGTAAGTGATGTGAAAGATAAATAGGTATATTCATTAACATAAGTTGACCTCAAGCTCAACTTTAGCATAGAAGATATCCAATGGTATAGGGAGTTTATGTTGCAAAATTCAATGTTAACTCAAGCCGATAGTCCTAGTAGTTATTTATCGTGAATCTAAGTGACGCTATGGTAGTCTCACATACTGTGCCCTTCTTACACTCTCACCCCAACAAAACAATAGTAATAGATAGTAATCGACAATAATCGGCTAGAAAATTGGAACAAAAACTAATTATAACATACCATGGGATATCTTCTAACGCTATCTTTTCTGTATTACCTTAGTTACCAGGTGAGATATGCATCAAAACAGAGGTAATCTTCACTATATTAGAGCTGCCTTAGAAGAAAAACAAGTTTCAATTTTGTCACATTCACATATTTATTAGACACAAAACCACAGTCCTGTTAACAAATTAAATAAATAATGTGGATGTGACAATATAAAAATTGTGTTTTTCAATTATGGAGAATTTCCACGATATCAATTCATTCAACATATTTTAACAATAAAAAAATCACAGCCAAAACTGCTTCTGGTTACCTCGAAAACCTGTGCAAATCCATCCATTGATGAAGTATATAAATGAAAATTCCCATTATCAGGTAAGTACATAAAAAATAACGTGTAATTGTGTTCTAAAAATTGAAAATAATGACGAAGAAAGCAACTCAATATATTGTAATCAAATCAATAGGCAGTTTTGGACGGATGCCTGTAGTTGTTTACACCTGAATTGTATCTATTTATCTATGAATAAATAGATAGATAAATATTCTCTGCTAAATATTATAATGAACCTTCACACAAGTTGAATGAACGTGGGCTGTTGGATAATAATGATTTTTTCGGATGGACACATTAAAACGACGGTCACGGCTGCCTAAAATCAATCGTTAGAACAGTAAGATTTCCTGAAACTGATCAGGAGCGACCTGAAAACTGTGACACCAGAGCAGAGCATTTCGAACATTTTATAACATTCAACAAACTTTGTATACTGGTAAACTGGAGTGACTGCCCCAGCTTTGGGGAGTTGAGATGTTAAACCGCTTGCAATCAATACTTGAGTTGCAACAAATATCTTGCGATATTTTTTCTTGTATTCTACAATGTTTGAAGAGTATTTTTCATTATTAAATTTAATATTTTTCTCTACTTTAACAGAGATAGCTTATATTTTTTTAAATTAAGAGACAACGTCAATCAGGGGTTGGGGTGACTGTCTCACTTTGAAAATATATGGAAAAAAGTTCATTTTCAAGAGTTAGACAAAATGAAACCAATTGTTAACCTTTAAATGAATAATGACATTGAAAACAAATAATGAAATATACTTCAAAAACTCGCGAATTATTTTTTGAATTTTTTTTTCAGTTTCTGCTGCCTAAAGATCTATTTTAGCGTCGAAGCATGTTAGCTCCAGCTGCACAATCTAATACTAAGAATGAATATTAACATCGTATTAATCTCAGGCAAGGTGATTATTTTGTTCTATTAGGTAGAATACATGATATTCATCAGATTTGTAATTGTATTTGCATCATATCCTGCATAATACCACAATTTTTATATTGGGACGAAGTCACCCCAATAAGTTTAGCCTGAAAGTGACCTTGTTGTATTTAACAAGTAACAGAACCCTAACCAGTTCAACTATGGATATTATAGATATACCAATTGAAATATAATATAAAAATTAGATCTTTAGAAATAAAAATTCCAATATGAAGTTTTCCGACAACGAAATCACAAGATGAAGCAAGCAGTTAGATTTTATGTCGATAATTATTCAACTAATATATCGAGATTCGACAAGATATCGATTGTAAAACCTCGATAATGATCAGGGCTACGGCTATCAATAATGAACATCAATTTCGGATAACAGAGATCGGAGATAAACTGATCTGAATATTTTTCTGCGGGGTGGGACAAAGTCACCACGGTCGACGGTACCTGAAAAGTATATAAGATTTTATGACTCATTTGTGACTCATAAATTGACTCACCTTCGCAATGCGATTTTAGACCAGTTTGCTGATAGCCATCGTCGCATATGCACTGATAAGTTCCCATCATATTCTCGCAGACTCCGTTCGAGCATATTCCACTGGTTCTTGAGCACTCATCGATATCTGGTCAAACAATACATCAATAATTATTACAAGTGTTTCAGGATAAACTGTAGAGATTTTTATTTATAGATTATCATTACTAAAATAATGATATTTATTAATACAGAGTGTTTACGAACTCTGGCCTACTTTGGCCATTTTCAAGTTTAAATGCAAAAATAAACAAGATGATACTATAGTGATGTCCACGTTATAATGGCAGTGTTTGATTAGCAATAATATTGCTATCCTTGCCTATAATTCAACAAAGCGGAAAGCGCTATCTCTTTCTCGCTTTGCTCTGTTGCCAGATCGTCTTTTAACAATGAAGAATTAATAATCAATGAACAAAATAGTTTATCTTAATTAAGAAAATTCATTATGAATATTATTGAAAAATATATTTCTTGCTTAGTAAAATATAATTGATTATTTTTAAGGAGAATGAACAGTTAATATTACATCAATAAACCTGTATCAGCTACTGTCTATAGAAGGCATTGACAGGACAGAAGATCGGCAACGTTTTTCTCCTATCTTTCTTCACTACCATTATAACGTGGACCTCACTATACTTCTTTATATCTTATGATGTGCGCGACTTTTCGATCACTCTGTATATGTGTTTAGAAACTAAAATTGATTTGAATACCACGGTTCATTCCAAACTGGAGGAATTCGATCGTATGAGTAACTGTGGTTTTTGATCTATGAGATGAATTGAAATACTTCAAACCTTTGCAAGATTTCTTGTCAGTGGCCAACTCATGACCCGGCGGACAATCGCAAATGAAGCTACCCGGCGTGTTGCGGCAGGTTCCACCTCTGCACAATCCTGGCACTCTTTCGCACTCGTTTATATCTGCAACATTCATAAATCACCAAACATCATAAACAAATCAAAGCAAATATTTCGTTATTCATTATTTATTCAATACTAGCGGGTAACCCGTGCTCCGCAAGGATTCATTTTGAAAGTTGACAAACTGAAAACTTGACCGAGTGGAATCTTGAACAGGTTTGAAATAGGCCTTGAACATCCTCGGTTAATAAGGAATTTATATGCAAAAATTTCAAGTTAATCAGTCTGGTAGTTTAGACGTGATGATGCGTCAAACATAATTTTCCTATCCCGTACGAGTATGAGCCAGTTCTTTCCTTTATTATAGTATAGATGAGTTTTTCAACTTGGTGCTAACCTAATAAAGTGACTGAACTCAAATCTTGTTTAGAAACCTTTCTCAACCTTATGCTAACCTGACAAAATTGGACTAGTTATTAGTTAAGTTGTCAATTTTGAGCATCTGTTTCGAAGAGGTAGTCTCTCTAGATATTAGTTCTATATTAACATATTATGGTATGAATGGTATGTATGTCCCATGAATTAAATTACAACATTCTGAAAAACCTAGAAGGGAAATTGAAATTTGGGTCTCGTGGTGCACAAGATTGATATTTTTCGAATTTATGTGCAAAATTTAGAGATATAAATCATTCCCGTTTTCCGGTACGCAATCCACAAGTTGACATGTTTTGATGCGAACAAACTCAGCCCTACTTTCTCTTACTATACAGATTTATTCTTAAATCTATAGTCTTACGAGATTGCTATAATTCGTCCGGGACCGACAATTTAACATGTCCATTCGATAACTTACATTCACTTTAACAATGTGTGACTTATTTATTCATTCAATAGTATAACTTGATATTGAGTGAAATGATATTGAGAGAGAAATATTAGAAAATGCTCACCTGTTTCTCCCTTATATCATACTTTTTCCTCATTGGGATAGGAAAAACAGGCGAACCTTTTAATATTCTTCTCCCAAATTTAGATTGATATAAGTTCGGAATAATGTTTAGACACATTACACTCCACATCAAAATTAGCTGCCAAAAAAGATATGTATTTGAAATTTATAATTTAGAACAGATAAATAAACAATGAAGATTATGGTGTTCAATCAAAACTAACAAATCACCATTAATTTGAAAATAGGCTACATTCAATAAATGAAAAACAAATGTTTGTTTGAAGCGAACACACTCAAAATGAGCACAGGTTATGTGTTAGGTTAAGTTCAATATATTTTAATATAATATTATCAATTTCATAAGATAATTATGATCATAACAATGGCATGTTATATGTCCTGAAGATGAGGGTCTGAGACATGATTCTTGAGTTGATTAAGGTGGGCTGTGTGAAGATTGTTCAGTCAGGTCGGGACAAAAATGTTAATTTGCTCATATTGAGGTTAAAATCAGGATTTCTTTTTATACTACATTTTATTATATTTAAATAAGCTATAGGCTATACTATGGTACAGTATTATATTACACTGTATTCCTCATACTAATAACACGTTATCTAGTAATCAGCTCAGACGAACAGAAATTAAACAAACTTCTCAACGAGACTCAATATGGCCACAAGTCCAGACCTTTCTAAAGACCTCCTCACTAGAAAACGCTTAAAATTGCAGCGGCCTTATGGGAGCCAACCTTTTGTACGAGCGACAATTAGGGCCGGTTCCCAAGCTCGAGATTTAGTTAAGTTCTAGACTTTAAACAGCTGGAGTCAGAAAATTGGCTATCCGAGACGGGGTGTAGTCGCAGTCCATGTTTAAATTAAATTTCGAAAATTGAACATAAAATAAAGATAAAATACGGTAGTGTAAAGTTTCAGCTATTTTGAATTATTTAGGAATGTTTCATTTCGTCAAGGAAAAATGTTTCTAATTATAGAAATGAGAAAATAAAGATTATCATAAAAACTGCGACTATGAATGAATAAAAAAAGTTTTTATTCAGAAAAAGCAAAATGTTACAAACATTTGAAATGCTAACTTTACAATAATTTGAAAGAATAGTACTCCTCACCTAGAACGAGTCTGTGTGTGAGGAGGGTCGTGTACAATACATTATATAAATCAATTTGTGTAGCACTTAACACTTAAGAAAAATGTCTGTATATAAATTATAACTATTTAAAAAATAATCGGCTATAATCACACTATAGAGTTATGTAAAAACTTATTGGTTAATGAATTATGTTGTCGTGTGCAGATAAAAAAATATATTCTATTAGAACCTATCATATGTTATTCAACAGTACAGGAGAAGAAAATAAGAAGGGAGATTTGAAAATTTCAGATTAAGGTAAAGGAGAAACAGAGATTGACACTAAATATATGGTGACCTAATTAATTGTTGGCTGGCATCATGTCCAATGCTGAGCAGCCACCTCCCCAACACGCGCTTAAAAGACAGCAATGCTGGCCCCCTCGGAGTGCAACACGTCCCAGGGAGGGTTACGGCAAAGGCAATGAGCCAGGTAAAAAGAATTGGATGATTATAGGTGATGGATGAGTATAGGAATCTGGATGCCTATATGTAATATATTTCTGGTCGGATAGTTATGTTCAATGTTTGTGAAAATATTGCTGTTTTTTATATATAAACTGCAAGACTTTCTATGTACAGCTGCCTTATATTATGAACGGGAAAATCTTGAAACAGTAAGTTTATGGGATATCTTGCACTCTTCTTGAGGATTTTTTTTCATAATAGCCTTCTGTGAGACAGAAAGAGGTTTCAAAACAGCTGAAGATGAACCACCCCATGCTAGGATACCATATTCCAGGAGGGACTGAACATATGCATAATATACGGTTCTGCACTGAGCCACAGTCAACACCCGACTAATTCGACCGAATGCATACAGTAATCTTCTTATTTTAATTTTGACTTGCTGGATATGAGGTACCCAATTTAATTTATTATTCAAGATAACCCCCAAATATCTGAATTCCTCCACACGTTCAACAATACGGCAGTTACAGGTAGTCGACCGTTGCTCACCACACACATGCAATCGCAGTTCATGCCCCCCTGGTTCGGTTTTCTGGTGAAAATAGGCAGACATTTTGTCTTATGCCCCGGTTCGGAAAGCAAATTTTCTAACTCCAGCTGTTTAAAGTATAGAGCTTGGCTGAATCCCGAGCTCGGAACCCGGCCCTTAATGACCATAAATTATGTGCTTGAATGAATTAATTTGGAGATTTAGTTTATTTACGAATACTTCTCAATTGGAATGGATGCTTACCCATGCACACCTGCATCATGGTTGAGCTCTCATATCCCGGCTTGCAGTCACACTCAAAGTTTCCCGGCGTGTTCTTGCAATCACCGTCACCACACACGCCATGCATTATGTTGCACTCATCAATATCTGCAATTTACATTATATTTGAAATATATTAGTACCAACAAATAATGAAAAACAACAACATAAAATATTATCTAGTATCATCTTATTTATTTTTTCATTTAAACTTGAAAATATAACGTGGCCATCCACGTTATAATGGTGTTTGATTAGCAATGTTATTGCTATTCTTGTCTATCATTCAACAAAGCGGATAGAGCTATCTCTTTCTCGTTTTGCTCTGTTGTCAGATAGTTTTTTAACAATGTAGAATTAATAACTAATTAACAAAATATTCCATCTTAGTTATGAAAATTCATAATGGAATATTTGAGAATTATAATTTCTTGCTCAATAAAATATAATTATTTTAAACGAGAAAGAACCGTTAATATTACATCAATAAACCTGTATCAGCTACCGTATATAGAAGGTTTTGACAATACAGAGGATCGGCAACATTGTTTCTCCTATCTTTCTCCACTGCCATTATAACGTGGACCTCACTGTAGTTGTTGAAATGTTTTCAAGTTTTAAAATGTTTCAAATAAAAAGGGTAGGCTACTTCATGTTTTTATATTGTTTTCATGAAAAAAACAAGAGTATATCCAGGGTCGCTTTCTCCAAAGTTAGTTCAAGTATTAAACCTGTTTAATTGATGTATCAATCAATCAGTTATTTTTAAAACATACATGAAAATGTACATGAACGTCAAAACTAAAACTAACTTAACGCTAAAGAGAAAAAGTGACAATTTAAAATTCATTTTTTACAGTAAACTCGCTTATAGTGTAGCATGCTAAATCTATCAAATATCCTCTCAACAATTCCTCGAATTTTGAACTATCACGTTCATGCCTTATGCAACCTGGGAGACAACCAACAAATTTTATTCTCATGTACGTTGGACTTTGTTTATATTTTCCCTTATTTTTATTTTTTTTTTGTAAAATTATTTTAATTTCTTGGGTTGTAATTATGTATATCTACTTGCCGTGGGAATTTAGATTCGTTAGTTTTTTAAATATTGTCCCATAAATGTACAGGCTATACACCGTCATGAACTTTAACTCACTGAAAAATGGCTTGCTCTCTATTAAGATTTAGAGATTTAGTATCATTGTGTTCCAATGTATTCAAATGATGGTTCAAGCTAGTGCATTAGTTGAACGTTTTGGAGGAAGTGACCTCTAAAGTAATACATGTGGCGAGCATGACAGTGCTCTCCAGTAGTGCTCCCACCACCAGGTTTTCACGGTCCTGGGTCCTGCTACTTTATATAAGACTGGCAGGTAACCCGTGCTCCGCAAGGGTCTAATTAAAATCTTGACCTACTGAGAACTTGAACTACTAAAATCTTAGAGAATAAAGAATAGACCAATAACCATCTTCGGTAAATTGATAATCTATATGCAAAATTTCAAGTTAATTTCAGTCTAGTAGTTTAGACGTGATGATGCGTCAAACATGATTATCCTATCCCGTACGTGTGTATAAGCCGATTATTTCCTTAATTATATTATAGATAATTTAAGAAATATATCACGAACTTTACGAATTCGAAGACCCTCTATTATTAAATATCATTATAGTCACAACTACTCTCTTTCCTAAGAATACTACTATAAAGCCGTGTTCACACTGAACAAATGTTCGACATACTTGTTCGGCAAACATATGCTTGTTGAGGAACTCAGGGACAAACATTTTAAAAAGTTTGGACAATCATTGTTTGTCAAACAAAAATTACTGTTTTTCCAAACATTTTCAGTTTTGACAGCTGTAAAACATAAAACCTGTTCTTCCCACTTACAAATATTTTGTTAGGTGACGCGTCCACACTGGCCACGGGCAAACATTGTATGTCAAACATAATAAAATTTTCCCAAACTTTAAAAAAAATCTGGTGTGGTACACTCACACAACTTATCTTGCTCATTGATCTATAAGCCTAATTCTTAAAAGAGGATAATTTCGGGGAATAACATTATGCCGATTGGCGGCTAAATAATTAAAACTATGATTATACTATTGATATTGTTTTCACAGTACATTTTCCTTTGTTTGAATTATGAAATTTGAGGATTTTTTAAAAGTTGTCATAACAGCTGTTCTACAAATAAAATATCGACATGTGTTCTTTTGAATAAACTGCTCTACCTACCTACCTCACGCACGAGAAAGAGGTTACAAAGTAAATTTCTCAGGGATGGGGTGGACCCCCTGTTAGTTTCCCAGGGAGGAGACTCATGCCAGTTGATAGAGCTGATAAATAACTATACAGGGTATTAATTTGAAAAAAATCGGTCCAGTCATTTTTGAGAAAATCGTGATAGAAATTTAACAAAATTCATTCATCTCAGGAATATTACGGAGCTCCTGCAATTTTCCCAGAAATGAGACTCATGTCAGTTGATAGGGCTTATAAATAGCTAGCTATCTAGGGTATAAATTTGAAGAAAATTGTTAGAGCCGTTTTCGATAAAACCGTGAAAAATATGGTTTTTTAGCCATTATCCGCCATTTTGAATTGAATTTCTTATTGTCGGATCCTCATGGTATAAGGACCTTAAGTTTAAAATTTCAAGTCAATCGGTTAATTATGGATGGAGTTATCGTGTTCACAGACAGACAGACACAGACACACACACACACACACACACACACACACACACACACACAACACACACACACACACACACACACACACACACACACACACACAAACACCCAAAAATCATGTTTTTGGACTCAGGGGACCTTGAAACTTAAAGAAAACATAAAATTAGGGCACCTAAAATTTTTTGGAAAGCAATACTTTCCTTACCTATGGTAATAGGGCAAGGGAAGTGAAAATGTTTGTCGAACATTTGTTCAGTGTGGACACGGCTTTACTTCAATCACATCTCTAATACAGATTCTCTCACACAACCTTCCTCTAGCGCACTTCTAAACGTTCTGCCCCTTAGTTTAGTCTCTACACTCTCAGCTCACAATAGTCCAGTCAATATGGACATATAAAGGATGTGTGCTTGCAATATATATTGTAGTTCTGATTTTTATATATTATTTGGATACATGAGAGAAGTCCAGAACCAATTTCTTCATGCAAAATTTCCTTGTGCTAGATACAGAGTGGCCAAAAACCTCCCATTTTCGGTTCATTTTCCAGTTTTCAGCTATTTCCGCCAAATCCGTTAATCGGACTGAAAAATTTGCTCTCGCCTTTTTCCAGATTAAAAATTTGAGAATAAAATGGGATCATTCGGAATTCTCTATCTCCAATGAGTACAGAGTTATGATTTTCCAAAAATGAGTGAATTTTAAAGAGAAAATCAATTTTGTTGAATTTTAGTTTTTCATCAACAATATCTTCCGATTGTTACCATTTAGAATTTTAGATGTATAATTCAAAATCGTATTTTTGTGCTCTACAATCTGAGATCAGGTAGAGCGCTTTATCTCATATAGATTTCTAGGTACACCTGACAATAATGCTCCTTGTAATGTGAAAAACACCTCATTTTCAGCGACAATCATGATCACCAACTACATTAACCTCACATTGATATACGTTCTTCAGATCATGTTCTATGAGAATGACCCATTGAATGCACTTCATTCCAGTATTTCCTAGTGGAGAGGCGCGCATAAGGACACCTCGAGGATCAAACACTTATAACTTTTGACACAATGCTCAGATTTTATCGTACTACACTTCATTCTTCTCGGCTCGTCAAGGCGGTCCAAAATCATGCATCATGAGTCGAATTCGGTCGAAAAATGGGAAATTGATTGTTGAGTGTACTTAAGCGCATATTATAATACACAACAAATGGCCGATTTATTATATTAAATAGCTGAAAACTGAAAAATAAACCGAAAATACGAGGTTTTTGGGCCACTCTGTATCTAGCACAAGGAAATTTTGTATGAAGAAATTGGTTCTGGACTTCCCTCATGTATCCAAATAATATACAGGGTGTTTCAGAGGTAGTGTCGAACCTTTTAGAGTATTTTTCCTGGATGATAGGAGACTACAAATGTCGTATTTGAAGTGTCCAAAACTCAACGGTTATCCTTATAGCTGCCATTTTGTTTTTTTTTACTTGGGAATTTTTATCTCAATGTTTTGATGGAAAATTTTACGAAAACCATTCACTTTACAGGAAATTTACAAGAGACAAAAACGTTAGCTAATTTTATCAAGATTTCAAGGATACCTTATTTATTAAGATTGGTCGAAGAATAACAGAGAAATTATATATTTTTGTACTGCATGCATGACCACTTTTCACCATTCAAACATCAATATTAATTTTTTTATTAAAATTGTATTCAAGATGAAGCTTTGAAACTCGGTATGTCTCCATATGGCCATCCAGCTGATTTTACAATGTTTTTCAGATTATCTTATTTATCTTGTGCATTCATGCAGTACGAAAAGAATTAATTTCTTTGTTATTCTTTGACCAATCTTAATAAATAAGGTATCCTTGAAATATTGATAAAATTTGCTAACTTTTTTGTCTTTTGTAAATTTTCTGTAAAGTAAACAGTTTTCGTGAAATTTGCCATCAAAAATTTAAAATGGCTGCCATTTCGAATATGTACATAGAAAATATTTTATTATATTTTTTTAAGTTGAGTCTTCATAGCATAAATATTCATGCCAAATTTCATATCAATACAACATTTCGTTTTTGATATGAAAATTCCTAAGTGAAAAAACAAAATGGCAGCTATAAGGATAACTGCTAAGTTTTGGACAGTTGAAATACGACATTTGTAGACTCCTATCATCCAGGAACCTAAATGTTCGACACTACTTCTGAAACACCCTGTATATAATAATCACAATATTCACTTTACAAACTTTGTCGATAAATAAATATTAGTGAATATTGCATTTACTGTACCGTTGCATCGGATGCCATTCTCGTCGAGTGCATAGCCTTGGTTGCAGTTGCAGCTGAAGCCACCAATCGTGTTGCGACATCGGCCATTGCTGCACATCGAGGGGAATTCAGTACACTCGTTGATGTCCTTGCGGTCCACAAAGCCCGGACCCTGACCACCCACATCATAAACAAATCAATTACTTATTTCCATCATACAAGTTTCAAGTTTTTATTGGGCCAGTTGAACATAGAAGTTACATATAGCCAAGTCACAATTCACATTAAAGAAACATACAATAAATTGCAATGGTACTACAAATATAATAGACAATAATAAATAAAACAGATCAGTTGAAGCAAATTTACAATTAGATCAGATAATTTAGTGGATATTAATAGACAAAAAATAACATTATATTAAATTGACTAGGATGTTGTGATCAGCAGTAATGAATTCCTCCACTGAATAAAATGGATTAACAATCAACCAGGATCTAAGAACTTGGAGAAAACGTTTAATTGGTAAGGATTTAACTTGAGCTGGAAGCAAGTTATGGAATTTGTAGCCTATTACAGGGTAGCTCGACTAAGACTTTTCAAGTCTGCATCTTGGAATAAATACACTCTCACGGTTTCTTGTGAAGTGACTGTGAATGGCCTATCCTGTATCTGATGATGTACATCCTTCAAACATTATTGGTAGATGAATTCATTAATGACGGATAGAATGCCATTTTTAGAAAGAAGGGGCTTACAGTGATCGAGATAGCCCGCGCCAGAAATCACCCGGACCACTCTCTTCTGAATTAACAGCACTTTAGAAGTGCTGGATGCATGACCCCACAATTTCAAACCATAACTCATTCTCGAATGAAAAAAAAAACAAAATAGGCCTGTCTGACCACCGAAATTGGCAGTTGAGACATCAGCCTTCTCAGTAGATAGACAATGCTGCTGCTGCTGCTGCTGCGACTGGAGCACACCATGTCTATATGAGGTTTCCACAGTAACTTGGCATCAAGAGTGAACCCCAATAATCGGACCGGCTGCAAACAATCTCAACCTATAGAAAGTTCGAATGTGTAGTGAAGATACATGGAATGCTTCTGGACAGCAAGTTCACTTTCGTGCCACATATAAAGAATCTCATTAGTAAAATCTCAAAAGTATATTCTTGTTACGCACTTTAATAAAAAAATCTGGTGTGGCGCACACACAACTTTCCTTGCCGTTATGAAAATTGATCACCTGACGCTAGTGTTCACGCTCATCTCAAGTCTACTTATAAACAAAGATCTGAACCAGCTGTTGACAGGACAATAACGCTGGAGACATACGAGGTCTGCTATCTCTTCATAGTGAATCATTTAATAGAATCAACAGTTGCCAACAGTTTGCAATTGGATAATCACATTTCTCGAATTTCGAGCCTATTTTCAATTTTAGGTGGAAATGTTACTGAACATTAATTGTAGAGATTTTCATGCTCAATTTTTCCAAAATGATTTTCTAAATTACCTATGGTAATAGGGCAAGGAAAGTAATACTCCACTTGTACTGGAAAAACTTTATACTACTCGTTAATATATTCTTATTTGGGTTACGGCATTGAACTCTGGGGTAGCGCCAGTAAAACAATTTAGATAAAATTTTTCTCATACAGAAAAAAGCTGTTAGATGCCTTGCTGGACTTGAGCTTTCGTAACTCAGGGTATTCTGACTGTGCCTTGCATCTATATTTATCAATTTTATTACTCTTGCTAACATATGATAATAAAGGAAAGTTTTCAACAAACTCACAGGTTCACCAACACAATACTAGAGGCAGGGGTAACTTGTGTGTTGTCTCACATAGGTTAAGGCTTTTTGAGAAGAAGCCTAGTTACATGGGAGTCAAGCTCTTTAATCACCTGCCATCTGCAATCAATTTTTCAATTCAATTCAATTTATTTTTTTTTCCTTCTGAATACAATTCAAAGCAGTTACATAGAATCTTGAGCAATAAAGTTTATACAATTCAAGAAACGATATAATATACTTACTAAAAACAAACAACAAAATATAGAACTATACTAAACAATAAAACTCTTGAGCTATCACATTTTTATTCTTGTATAAAATTCTTGTATCAGATAGGAAAGAGCTTACATAAGCAACAAAGGCGTAAGCTCGAGTTATCATAACAATATGCGTTATATCTATAATTATAAAGAGAGATCTCAATTTTTATTAGAGATCTAGACTACATTAGAATAATTTTCAATGATGAATCTATAATCCCCATGCATTAAGAAGGGATAAAAAAAGAGGAAAACTAAATTATAAATAACTTAAAATTTATAAATAAAAGATAATGAAAAACCAAGGAATAGCGAGGAAGGCTACAATTTAAATAACAAATTCAAGTCAGGAAAATCAGAACAGACAAGCATGACAGAACAGAAAAAAATCTCTCTCAAGGCGCCCAAATTGAATCAAACACGCGCACCCCCCAGTAACAATGAGTGAGACGGCATGATCCCTCACTGATATCAAACAGCCAGTTCTTCAAGTGCCACTTGAACGCAGAGTTAGAAACTACATCCAACAATATATTCTGGTTGGAACGGAGAAGGAAATTTCGGAATAAAATATGAGACATGTAAAAGCAATTTGTCATTGAAAAGGATCTTGTTTGTTTGTATTTCAAGTGTAGAAATCGCAGATATTTCAAAAAATAAGTATTTTCTTTTTTTGATAAAAGGGGCATTTTATAGTGTTGACGAGTTCTTTGATAATGGAACCTTACAATAATATAAGAAATTACTCATACTATACATGATTGATGTAGTGGCCTAAACTGTATAGCATATAAATGTTATATGTTTTGACATTTCACTATTTGATACAATCAACTTTTTGTATAACAATGTGTAAATAAATAATTTGATTGATTGATTGATTCATGTTGTATTGGTTTTTTGAAGACAAAATCAATCAATAATTTTATTGAATTAGCAAAAATGAATGGTTTACCTTGGAACAGAGCTCGTTGAAAGTGTTAGTGCCCTGGCGGGGACACAGCTCACAGCGCGACCCATCAGGCGGTCCCCCCCAGGCGCGGCCCACCATTGAGCAGCAGCAGACGGCGCGCGAATATATGCCGTCCAGGTGACCTTTGCCTAGGGCCACCGATCCGCCGGGCCGCACCTCTGTGAAGCATGCCTCTTGTCTCACGTCGATGCATGTCGACCCTGAAATTGTTATAACTCGCATTTCAACTTAGGGTAGGCGCACACCAGTTAGTCAAGACAAGACAAGACATGATCAGACACGTTCAGTCACAATACTTCACATAGTTGCTAATGAAGACATGTCTAATTGCAATGACTAATCAGTATGAGTTGCGTCACAAGCAGCTATGTGAAGTATTGTGACTAAACGTGTCTGATCATGTCTTGTCTGGACTAAATAGTGTGCGCCTAGCCTAAGGCCCGCCGCAAAGTAGACCCACGCTAATCCACGAAAAGCAACCCACGCCGTAGAATGTTTTGTAAACCATTGCTATAGAATTATTCATAATCAATCAGCTGACAAGTGGATTGTTCATTGCATATGTATTATTATCATTACACAGATGTATGGAGAAGCCTAGCAATGGTTTACAAAACATCCCATGGCGTGGGTTGCTTTTCGTGGATTAGCGTGGGTCTACTTTGCGGCGGGCCTAATTCTCGTCATAATCGTTCAATACTGAGGCAAAAATGACGATTCCCTGGTCTCTGATTGTGGAGAAGACTGAACAAGTAACAAGTAAGTAACTCAGCTGTTTCACAAACATGACATAAAGTAGGTGAACAGATGTTTGAAAAAAATCCTAAACAGCTGATTGTACAGTATAGACTCTATAGTGAGGTCCACGTTATAATGGCAGTGGAGAACAACGTTGCCGCACCTCTGTCTTGTCAATGCCTTCTATAGACGGTAGCTGATACAGGTTTATTGATGTGATATTAACTGTTCATTCTCGTTTAAAATAATCAATTATATTTTATTAAGCAATAAATAATTAATTTACATAATTAAGATGAAATATTTTGATAATTAATTATTAATTCTACATGGTTAAAGGCGATCTGGCAGCAGAGCAAAGCGAGAAAGAGATAGCTGAATGTTGAATGATAAACAAGGATAACAATACCATTGCAAACCAAACACTGCCATTATAACGTGGACCTCACTATAAAATGTTTTTGCGAATCCATTCATGCCCTTCCTATTTCTATAGTCAACCGCACGAAAGTAGTCCAATTGAAATGTGAAAAGATGAGAGATGATCAACGTTGCCCACAGATGATAAATTAGAATTTATCCACATTATAAAGAGGAAGTAAATTATCACCTGACGAATTGGCAATGTCTATGGTAGGGGGGGGGTCTGAGGAGGTGTTCAGCCATTCCAATTTCCATCGGACTATTTTTGAGTGGTTGACTATAGTTCATGAAGTGCTGCTGCGCTGTTACAACAGGTCAACAGGTTTAAAGCTTCATAGACTCCAATCCAGCAGGTTATGGTTTTACATAGTTTCTATTTTCAATGAATGTAATAATGTATGCAACTTGGCCGTGACTATGTTCTCGCATAATCTAATTTGAGGAGGAAAATGGAGAAAGAGGATGAGACGAAAAAGGAGAAAAAGAATAAGGCTCAACTCACACTTACGCGACTTAGGTCGAGAAGAGATTCTAGTCGAGGGCATGTGTTTTCAAATGGTGACGTCGCGGAGACTAGAGTCGACTGGTCTGAGTGTCACCATTTGGAAGCACATGCTCTCGACTCTCGAGTCGAGTCTCTTCTCGACCTGAGTCGCGTAAGTGTAAGTGATAGAGCCTAAATGTTGATAAAGTTGATAAAGCAGCTGACCAGTGGAGTCAAGTGTAAGCCCAGGTGGACACACACACGTGTAGGAGCCGTCTGTGTTGACACACGTTCCCCCACCACGACACACGCCCGCATTCAGCTCACACTAGTGAGGTCCACGTTATAATGGCAGTGGAGAAAGATAGGAGAAAAACGTTGCCGATCCTCTGTCTTGTCAATGCCTTCTATAGACGGTAGCTGATACAGGATACATGTTTATTGATGTAATATAAACGGTTTATTCTCGTTTAAAATAATCAATTATATTTTATTAAGCAAGAAATTATATTTTTCAATCATAACTATACTTTATTGATACTGAAAACTATAAAAATCTAGTAGCTAAAAAATAACTAATAGAATAAGAAATTGGAAATTATGAGCAAAAATTAATCAAATTAATTAATCAAATTAATTAAATTAATCAACTAAGTGACTTGAACTAAGAATAAAAATATGCCTTCTATAAACGGTATCTGATACAGGTTTATTAATGTAATATTAACTTTTCATTCTCGTTTAAAATATTCAATTATATTTTATTAAGCAAGAAATTATATTTCTCAATAATTTCATAATAATTAATATGAAATAGTTTGTTAATTGTTAATTTCATATTGTTAAAAGACGATATGGCAACAGAGCAAAGCGAGAAAGAGAAAGCGCTATCTGTTTTGTTGAATGATAGACAAGGATAGCAATTTGCTAATCAAACACTGCCATTATAACGTGGACCTCACTACAGCTGTAGGTAAGAGTTATTTTTGCAAACTATTATTGCTGCACTTGAGAAGCTTTCGAATAAATACAATCAAAATGAAGAAAGATGCATTAAACATACGTTTAAATATATTTAGAATTTTTATTGAATGAAAAAGACTAGGAAATTGTCAAAAAACCAACAGATTTAGTGATACTTAGAAAGACCGGTTTCGGTTATTACATCATTGTCAATCTCTGATGAACCATATGAGGGTTTATCAGAGATTGACAATGGTGTAATAACCGAAACCGGTCTTTTCAAGTATCAATAAATATGTGTTTTTTGACAATTTCTTAGTCTTTTACATTTAATATGGATAATTACCACGATATCAACTTCTCAACTACCTACACAAAAATTGAAATTTTTAGTTTAGTTATTAGTTTTGAAATGGAAATTGGACTTTTTGAAGTGGAAAGTGAAATCTTAGCCTTATAATTATTTTTTTGAAACTGTTATTTTATTTGTAAAAATTTGGGAGAAGACAGTTTTGGGCTATGCTTGTTGTCTTTTCTTAATATTATATATTATAACTATGATTTGTGATTGTCAATAAAATAAATAAATAAATAGCACTATATGAGCTTCTGAGTCGTTACTGGAGTAGGCCTATTAATCATTTCATCGTATCACGTGAGAAGTCAAAAACCTTTACTACAACACAGATAGTAAAAACACGACTCGCATAAAGTTTTGGTTAACTTTATTTTCCATCCGTATGATAAAACCATTACATCTAGGCCTACGCATACACACCGAAGAAACCTTATTTAGGCCTACTTCAGTTTTACAATGTATTCCGATGAAAAAGATGGGTCACTAATCACAGTACACAATTTAATCTTCTTTCAAAAATTCAAAATTGTCCTAACGATATTAATATTGAATGGTTTACAGAACTTTTAGCTGCTAATACAGACTCCAGGCTAGAACACAACCTATAAATTAATCAGATTTGATTAGTGAATGGATATGAATCTTAAAAGCAATAAAGTAGCCAACACACAACTGTATAACAAACAGTTTTTAATACTTGTAGGATTCTGGTAATTGCGAATGACATCTGCTGAATGATTTTACCAGAACAGCATTTTATTACAGCAGTTATGTGGAGCTAAATGATACTCCGGTACCAAGGAAAATTATTAAACGAAAATCCCAATTAAATGCTGTAAATCACCCCGAAGATTTCTGCTACTGCAAATATGACAACAGGGTAAACAACAAGATGGAAATCCGATGAGCGCTACTATACAGCAAATTATTTGTCAGCCCGGGAATCGAACCCAGTAACTCCTAATTGCCGGTTAGTAATGCTTACCCTTACACCAAACTGACAATCTCTGGATAGCAGCGCTCATTCAATACAAAGCCATTGCGGCCAGCCAGTCTACAAATGGAAATAAATTGGAAGTTGCATTTGTTCAAATGCTTATTAATGAATAATTATTATTAAACGAAAATCCCAATTAAATGCTGTAAATCACTGATGGATGTATTTATGGATGGATCTATTTCCATCTGTAGACTGGCTGGCCGCTATGGCTTTGTATTGAATGAGCGCTGCTATCCAGAGATTGTGAGTTTGGTATAAGGGTAAGCATTCCTGACCGGCAATTAGGAGGTACTGAGTTCGATTCCCGGGCTGACAAATAATTTCTGTATAGTAGCGCTCATCGGATTTCTATCTAGCTGTTAACCATGTTGTCATATTTGCAGTAGCAGAAATCTTCGGGGTGATTTACAGCATTTAATTGGGATTTTCGTTTAATAATTTTCCTTGGTACCGGAATATTATTTAGCTCGGCGTGCACTGGTCTGTGTTAATTGTATGAACAAACTAAATTCTACGTTTGATAGTAATAGTTATTGGTAGGTCTATATCTAGAGTGAAAAGTGTCATTTTTCTCCCTGAGGGGAAAAGTTTAGAGACAATTTCCCTGGGGAGAAAAAACATTTTTCACTCCATTTTACTCCCGAGGATTCCTTTATGGGAGTTACCAGCAAATAGTTTTAGTCATTTAGAAAAATTATAAACCTATAAATAATAATTACTACATCCCTGTCGCGAAGAAAACTGTTAGGTACTAGAATCAACAAAACTTGTCTTCTCTATTTAGAAACAAACAATATAATTACTCTTCCACTTATATCCATTCATCATAAGGTGAAAATTCAACTCAACGTATCCCTTGCCATCTATCTATTCCAGAGCAATCTTAGGGCACTTAATCATATATCTACACTTCCAACTTGGGTTGTTTTACCTTGAATAATAATATCTATTTACATCACAAACAGAAACAAATACCTACCAAGATTAGATTTGAATATTTCACACATTGAATAGATTTCTTTAAATGACCTGTAACTATATTTCTATTGCAATATTATTAAGTTTTTATCTGAGATCTCTAAACACACTTCAACATCCTGCTTTCCAATAACCAATTCTTCAGAAAAAACTTGAAACTTCTCGGATTTTTTGCTGCCTTATGCTAATGGAATTTCATTGTATACTTTTGGGGCTAAAATAATAAAAACTTTTAAAGATTTCTTGTGTGGTCTTGGCCTGGTTAAATTACTTGCGGATCGGAGATAATATTCGTGGTTAGCAACGTTCACTTGCCCACTTCTAAAAAGAAAATTGACAATACTTTGAAGAAATACAGATACCTTAGTGGTAGAAATCCCCATTTTCTGAAAATTGGCAAAGAGCTAAATAATCTTGGTTTTTTGTCTATGGTCCTCAATATGTATTTTTGCCCGGTGACAAGAGGTTTAATGTTTTAAAATAAGCTCCTCCCCATACCGCTATTCCATATGTAGTATACTGTTTACGAGTGCATAGTACAGCGATTCCATGACATATTCGGGTCATAAATTTTTATAGTAAAATTTTCTGCATACACACGTAATTCCCTCTTCAATTTAATTATTTGTTGGTTCCAGTAAGCTTGGAATCAATTATAATACCTAGATATTTAACTTGGGGTGCTTCTGAAATTTTTCACAGGTGCAGTTTATTGGACTATCACATTCATTTGAATGAAATGATTATTCATTAAATATATCATATATTTCATGAGTTAATCAAATTTCTGGTTGAGGTATTGAATTCAGTTGACTCAATGACAGACACCTCTATTATGTTTCCTCATCTGAGCTTAGACCTTCTAACCTATTTCAAATGTAAGTTTTTAAAATAGAGATGCTTCCCATGTTATTTAAATGGAGCTACTTTTACGCCCTAGGGAGTTTTTCTGTTTTTTCGTCCCGAGAGCGAAAAGTGACACTTTAGTATTATGTTCCAGGGAGTACAGTGAACACTTTAGACAGTAGGTGGAGGAATTTTCAATGAATGTAATAATGTATGCAACTTGGCCGTGACTATGTTCTCGCATAATCTAATTGAGGAGGAAAATGGAGAAAGAGGATGAGACGAAAAAGGAGAAAAAGAATAAGGCTCAACTCACACTTACGCGACTTAGGTCGAGAAGAGATTCTAGTCGAGGGCATGTGTTTTCAAATGGTGACGTCGCGGAGACTAGAGTCGACTGGTCTGAGTGTCACCATTTGGAAGCACATGCTCTCGACTCTCGAGTCGAGTCTCTTCTCGACCTGAGTCGCGTAAGTGTAAGTGATAGAGCCTAAATGTTGATAAAGTTGATAAAGCAGCTGACCAGTGGAGTCAAGTGTAAGCCCAGGTGGACACACACACGTGTAGGAGCCGTCTGTGTTGACACACGTTCCCCCACCACGACACACGCCCGCATTCAGCTCACACTCGTTGATGTCACTGCACACACGCCCGTCCACCTGCAAACACACACACAACACACAAATCAGTAATACAAATAATTATCAAAACAATACAAATGTTTTTCCTACATAGTGAGGTCCACGTTATAATGGCAGTGGAGAAAGATAGGAGAAAAACGTTGCCGATCCTCTGTCTTGTCAATGCCTTCTATAGACGGTAGCTGATACAGGATACATGTTTATTGATGTAATATAAACGGTTTATTCTCGTTTAAAATAATCAATTATATTTTATTAAGCAAGAAATTATATTTTTCAATCATAACTATACTTTATTGATACTGAAAACTATAAAAATCTAGTAGCTAAAAAATAACTAATAGAATAAGAAATTGGAAATTATGAGCAAAAATTAATCAAATTAATTAATCAAATTAATTAAATTAATCAACTAAGTGACTTGAACTAAGAATAAAAATATGCCTTCTATAAACGGTATCTGATACAGGTTTATTAATGTAATATTAACTTTTCATTCTCGTTTAAAATATTCAATTATATTTTATTAAGCAAGAAATTATATTTCTCAATAATTTCATAATAATTAATATGAAATAGTTTGTTAATTGTTAATTTCATATTGTTAAAAGACGATATGGCAACAGAGCAAAGCGAGAAAGAGAAAGCGCTATCTGTTTTGTTGAATGATAGACAAGGATAGCAATTTGCTAATCAAACACTGCCATTATAACGTGGACCTCACTATAGCTGTAGGTAAGAGTTATTTGTGAAAACTATTATTGCTGCACTTGAGAAGCTTTCGAATAAATACAATCAAAATAAAGAAAGATGCATTAAATATACGTTTAAATATATTTAGAATTTTTATTGAATGAAAAAGACTAGGAAATTGTCAAAAAGCCACAGATTTAGTGATACTTAGAAAGACCGGTTTCGGTTATTACATCATTGTCAATCTCTGATAAACCATATGAGGGTTTTTACACCATTGTCAATCTTTGATAAACCATATGAGGGTTTATCAGAAATTGACAATGGTGTAATAACCGAAACCGGTCTTTCTAAGTATAAATAAATCTGTGTTTTTTTGACAATTTCTTAGTCTTTTTCATTTAATATGAATAATTTACCACAATATCAACTTCTCAATTACACAAAAAATTGAAATGTTTAGTTTAGTCATTAGTTTTGAAGTGGAAATTGGACTTTTTGAAGTGGAAAGTGAAATCTCAACCTTATATTTCTTTTTTGAAACTTTTATTTTATTTGTAAAAATTTGGGAGAAGACAGTTTTGGGCTATGCCTGTTGTCTTCTCTCAATAATATTATATATTATAACTATGATTTGTGATTGTCAATGAAATAAATAGCACTATATGAGCTTGTGAGTCATTACTGGAGTAGGCCTATTATTCATTTCATCGTATCATGTGAGAAGTCAAAAAACCTTTACTACAACACAGATAGTAAAAACAAGTCTCGCATAAAGTTTTGGTTAACTCGGCCTCGGACTTGAAACCCGATTTCGAGCCGGAAAAGTATCATTTTCTGCTCTAGGTGCAAAATATACTATAACGGCCTAGGGAGTTTTTCTGTTTTTTGGTCCCGAGAGCGAAAAAGTGACACTTTAGTATTATGTTCCAAGGAGTACAGTAAGCACTTTAGACAGTAGGTGGAGGAAAAAGATTTTCTGAAGTGTGCATCATGAAGGCCTGGCATTTTGGGTTGGTACCTTGGCGAATCCCTTGGGACAGTCGCATTCCTGTGGATGGCACAGTTGACAGGGACTTCCCCAGGCGAGGCCGATGGAGCAGCAGCACTCCGACTTGAGAGTCAGCTTGGGCAGATTGCTCTCGCAGCGACCAGCCACCAGTCGCGACCAGCACGTGCCTCGCCGGTTGTCTGTCAACAAATCACTGATAGTCCAGTCAAGTATTCTTATTTATTTTTGTTTTCAACTTTTCTAAATTATAAATTCCTAGTTTATAATATAGATATACTAGCCGTCAGGCTCCGCCCCCTGGACCCCCGACTGGTTCGTCCAAGAATAAGATCAGCAGGCTAGCTTCGCTCGCCTGCATTTTTCATTTGAGCATTTTTATCATATGTTAGGACGATCCAGTCGGGGGTCCAGACTAAACGACTGGCTAAACGGATATGGCGAGCGAAGCGAACCTGACGGCTAGTAATATAATATTCCCAGGAATAGCTCTGATTGAAGTAGCAGTGCCCAATCAATTTTTCCGCGATAAATGCATTTCAATCTTCAACTTGGTGTCAATCTAACAAAATTATTAATTTAGTCACCCGTTAACAACTGTTTTGAAGAGGTACTCTCTCTAGATTATAGTTCTAGTCTATATTAATATTTTTCAATTATAATCAATTAAGATAATAAGAAGAATATACATGCTAAATGACGAACTTTAAACTCTTAAAAACCACCATTAGAGTTAAAATATTGCCAAAAGATTTCTTAATGCGCCTCTAAAGGGCCAACTGAACATACCTACCAAATTTGAAAGTTTTTGGTCCGGTAGATTTTTAGTTCTGCGAGTGAGTGAGTCAGTCAGTCAGTCAGTCAGTGAGTGAGTGCTATTTCGCTTTTATATATATAGATTATATTTTTGGACTCGAAATTGGACAAAAATCATGAAGTATAAACATAACCTATTTTTGGACAATCCTATTATATTGAGCGAGCAATTTTTGTGAATCTGTTTATTTTTTTATATTTGGTTATTTATATTTATTTATGTCCAAGGAATCTCAGAAACGGCTCTAACGATTTTCACTAACTTTGGAACATAGTAGGTTTATGATATGAAAATTCGATTGCACTAGGTCTCATCCCTGGGAAAACTCGCTGAAAGACATAAAAAGGATAACAATTATTCATCCTTGGAAAAACAGATGATAATTTCGTCGTCTGTCGAAACAGAAGATGCGTGTGTGGGAGAGAAAGTTACAATCAATGTCTATTTGTATTGAATACTCTAATGATTGTATTGTACAAGTATTTGTATGTGATTTTTGGCAATAAATTCAATTATTTATCATTTACAATCAACTTAAGGACAAAGAAACAGACTACAGTCCAAAATTTCTTTTCGTCCCCATTTCATAAAATAAATTGTCCAAATGAAGGTTATGTGCGACTCAATTAAATTTAATTCGATTTAAGATTGTTACCGAGACAGATGCGACCGGTGTTATCGACAATGGAGCCGGGAGGACAATCGCACTCATAGGAGCCAAGCGTGTTGAGGCACTCTCCGTTGAAGCAGGCGTCAGGCCCCAGTTCACGGCATTCGTCCACATCCTCACACGTCTGCCTCTCCGCGTTCAGCCGTGTGCCCACAGGGCAGATGCACTGCAACAGACGTTCACATGCAACACTTCAATATATAACTGAATAAATAAAATAAATATGATTTTATTGCCGTTATGAACAATAGATAAATTCAAATATTGAATAGAGTAAGACGAAAGATATAATTGAGTTTTACAGCAACTGTACACACATAAATTACATTACTGAGTCTTAAAAATAATACAGTAAGTGAACAGTAAGTCAATTAGATTTTCAAATACAGTAATCAATTCATTTGAATGCACAAAACATATTCCTTAAAGCACGATTCGAGCCTTTGAAAAATTCATAAATACAAATAGAAACCTCTTAACTATTTAGAAACTTAATGGACTACCAACTTATGAAATCTCGATAACATTTCTTCAATAGGAATTGATATTGTGGAATTTCTGCATTATTGAAGAAACAAAGAGTTTTATTTTTGTCACATCTACATTCATTAAATTTGAACACAGGACGCAGTATCATTTTGATACCAACACTTCTTCAGCGGTATAGTGAGGTCCACGTTATGATGACAGTGTTTGATTAGCAATGGTATTGCCATCCTTGTCTATTAATCTACAAAACAGATAGCGCTATCACTTTCACGCTTTGCTCTGTTGCCAGATCGTCTTTTAACAATGTAGGATTAATAATTAATTAACAAAATATTTCATCTTAATTTTGAAAACTCATTATGAAATTATTGAAAAATATAATTTCTTGCTTAATAAAATATAATTGATTATTTTGAACGAGAATGAACAGTTAATATTACATCAATAAACCTGTATTAGCTACCGTCTGTTGAAGGCATTGACAAGACAGAGGATCGGCAACATCTTTCTCCACTACCATTATAACGTGGACCTCACTATCGTGACAGACAATAAAGCAAACCAATTTTAATCAGATGCTGACTTTGAAACGTGAATCCCTCAAGCTGCGTTTACACCAAACTTATTAACAAAATGTTTATTTTTCCGTCCTCATTTATTCTAATATCGTGGACCGAGCTTCGCTTTGGAGTAAAAAAGCATAACAAATGTATTGCGGAAGAAGAAATTATAATATTATTTTTAGTTCATACAGAAATGTTCTATCCAATCACAGTGAATTGAGACTAATTCCCAGAGGAATGCAAAAATTTCCCTCACAAAGGCCCAGTTGCACAAAAGCCGGTTAATTTGAATCCTGATTAATTTAACGTGAACCATATCAGAGAAGACCATTAAAAAAAGATGTTTCTACTGGAATTAATCGGGATTAAAAATATCCTGGCTTTTTTGCAACCGGCACCAAGTACCTTATTGAATGTTTACAAAAGTTCAACAGCTGAGTCATAATTTTGACACTGTCCCACACACATGAACTCGCTCACTCACTTCCATCATCAACAGACGACGAAATAATTACTATCAGCTGTTTTTCCAAGGATGAATAATAATTATCCTTTTAATAATGTCCTTCAACAAGTTTTCCCAGGGATGAGACCTAGTGCAATCGAATTTTTATATTATAAACCTACGAATCTCGTGAGAATCGTTAGAGCCGTTTTCGAGATCCGGTGAAATACAAACATATAAACAGAAATTGCTCGTTTGATAGTATAGGATTAGAACGGAACTTGACAAACACATATGCTCATCATGTGTTTGATAAGTTAAGTTCAATCTAATAGAATCTATAAGATAGGAGAAATAAACTTTTTGTTAATACCTTTCTTGTAAACGCGGCTTCAGTATTGAGTATTTATCATCAGATGATTTAACACAGATGGATAATATTATGATAAGCTACTAGAATAAGTTTTGTTTTAGATCTAGTAGCCTGCCACTGTCATGATTCTGTTGAATTCAAAATTTGAAGACGCACTTCTTATCATAACATTGCAATTCTGTTTTGTTAAGTGTGATACATTGAGCAATGATGTTAATAATAATATAAGTGACAGCTACTCTTTTGGGAAGCCGATAATAACAAGTGTTCTGTTCGATGAAAGTTTATTGAACTCAGAAAGGTTTGCTGTTGTGTCATAACCTATACCGTAGTGAGGTTCACGTTTTGAAGTAGTGGAAAAAATAGAACACCACAGGGCATAATGTTGCACAAGAAACTGTTGCCATGTTCCTTTTTTCTGTAGTAAATAGCTGTGAGTCGAGTGATTCTGGCATCTATATAATACAAGAGAGTTGTGTTTGTTTGCATCAAAACATGTCAACTTGTGGATTGCATACCGGAAAAACGGGAATGATTTAAGCTGGGTTTACACCAACGTTATTAACAAAATTAATAACTGAATCCTTATAGATTATATTGGATTGAACGGAACTTGATAAACACATTATGTTTATCATGTGTATGATAAGTTATGTTCAATCTGATAGAATCGATAAGAATTAAGTTTTCAACATTTTGTTAATAAATTTGGTGTAAACCCAGATTTAGATCTAAATATATCCTTTTAAAAATATATCGTGCACCTCCAAGCCCAAATTTTAATCCTCCTTCTAGATTTTCTAGAATTAATATTTAAATTTTATTCATGGAACATGAATACATACCATATCGTATATATCTTATATAGGCCTAACTATAATATAGAGAAACTACCTCTTCAAAACAGATGGTTAAAATTGGTAACTTATTTAATAACCATCGTATAAATGAATGCTAACCGTAGATTTGTAGAGCTTTGTTTTCTCTTTAATTTGATGTATTATTCCACTACTTAATGTTTTCCTTCTATTGTTATAGCAGATTCAATGTGGGGGTTGAAATTTTAATTTTGTAACAATTTATTGATCACTTGACAATGTAATTTGAGTCAATAATTTTTGACTTTGTAGCTTAATGAAGACTAGTTGGAAGTTGAACATAGCAAAAATACGCATCTCTAGCCCGTCTATTGAAGGTGTGCAACTGCTAAGTTGACACTTGTTGCAGAGTTGAGAATTTCACCCCCCACATTGAATCTGCTTTAATAATAGAAGGAGAACATTAAGTAATGAAATAATCAAATTGAAGAGAAAACAAAGCTCTATAAATCTAAAGTTAGCATTCATTTTTACGATGCATTGTTGGAGAGTTGTAGGCCCTGGAACAACAAAAAAATAGGATTAAAAGCTGTTATTTTAACAATTTTACACTTTTAAGAGCGTATATCTCGAAAGCTGTTAGAGATATGACGAATCACCAGAGAACAAATATTGTAGATAATTTATCAAGCTTCATTTCCGAATAGTTAGTCATGTCGGTTGAACTCATTTTTCTCAAGATATGAGCGTGCAAGTAAAATATTGAAAAGTGCAACTTTTAAACCACCTTCATCCCTTTAGCACAAGGGGTAGAGATGAGGACTTTTGATATTTCACCCTCTAACTGGTCCCAACAAAGCTGCGAAGTCAAAAATTGTGTTCAAAACATTCTCTCCAAATTCCTTTGTCAATTGGTCTATTTTTGCATAACTGAAGATCTCACACTCAACATGTGCGTAAACTTGTGAAATTATACATCAAATTGAAGAGAATTTGATGCTCTATAAGCTCATGATTAGCATGGATTTTTCCCATCGATATTCAAAAAGTTTATAAGAGCAAAAATAGCAAAAAATTAAAGGAAAATGTGTTTTTTCAAAAATGTCACATCTTTTAGAGCGGATATCTCGAAAAGTGAAAGAGATATAGAAAAAGTTGTTAGAAATTTGTAAAAGATTATGTAAGCTTTAATTTGTTATATGACAGTCAAGTCCCTAAGATACATCGTTTTTGACTTTTATGCGAGAAACCAAAAAAACCCGCACAGGGGGTAGGGGTGGGGACTTTTGATATGTTTACCTCCTCACTACCCTAAACAGAACTGCGGAGTTAAAAATTGTCTTTCAAACTTTTCCCTCTATAACACTTCGTTGACTGGGCTAATAATTGAGATTTAATAACCTTGATCAATATAATATCAGTAATTGGTATATCATTTTTGAGATGTTATGTTATTCATTCATGTTTGAAGGGACGAATTCAAGGATCCAAAGGTTTAAAGAACCTCATATGTCAACCGAAACTTATTATGTGTCCAAAGTACGTTAGTTGGGCAAATCAATACCTGTGTTCTTTACAAGATCCAGGTGTTTTTCCCCATATTCTAAAATCCCATTCATCACCTGGTTGCTTGCAGCCAAACAGACCCCCTTTCCTTATCCCTAGTTTATCAAGTATGATATGATTGGCAGTCTCTTCAGACTGATTGGTCCTATAGTCCGTACAAAATTACTTCTGACTTGGTGGAATATGCTGCGCAGAGAAATGGAGGGAGATCAGCCAATTACATTGATTAATAGAGTAATAAGTAGAGGCGCAGTTGCCAATTTGTCAGTCGTCTGACTGCTTTCAGACAGGAAACTTCGCATGTGTAGCATGAGCACATGAACAGTCACTAGAAGTTGGAGAACGCTGGCCGCTTCAAAACGGCAACATCGCGCCTTTGTATCCCTCCCGCTGTATGCTTTCTCTGCTACGAATGTCCATCCCAAGTCGAACGTTATTTTGTACGGACTATACTTAGTTCCACTCCTGGTCTTCTTTGTAGGTCCTTCCGCTGAGAGAGGGGTCGCAAAATTGCCTCTAGGGCACTTGACCACCCTCGATTAAGCCTCTCGAACCACATCTGTGCCTGTAGTTTCACCCATCTGAATTTTTGAGGCCTACAATTACAATTATTGAGAAATAAAATAAGCAATTATCGATATCACATAAATTTATCAGGATAACTTGAATACAGATATGTATCATAGAAGGTAATGGAAAAGGAAACGTTGCAACTATGCATGCTGTCCTATAAAATCCACTGACTCCAAAACATGAATCTTACTATAGAAAAATGCCATAAAGTATTATAGTGAGGTCCACGTTATAATGGCAGTGGATAGAGATGGAAGAACAGCGTTGCCTATACTCTGCCTTAATTAATTATATTTCTACATCGTCAAAAACAGATTTGGCTTTGTTGTGGAGCTAGAAAAGGATAGTACTACCTGCTTTGTCGAACGATAGACAAAGACAGCAACATCAAATACTGTCATTATAACGTGGACCTCACTACAGTAAGACCATTCTGAAAGTATCCATAGGGAATTATCATCTTGAGAATACCATGAAATTCTAACCTTATCTTGGACTTTTCCACCAATAAATTTGGAAGAAAAATAGCACAAGGACTACCTTATTATTCTATCTACATGTAGATGCATATATCTGTGTATTTGCATTGTAGATAAATATCAAATTTCCTGATATTCATTTAACTGACTGTGATATAAATGTTATCAATTGGTACTGTTTTAATCATTAATAGATATGTTGTTGTTGTTTTTCTGTTATAGTTAAATTGAATTATGATCTAGACTGATTAAGCAGTGGAACAAATAAGCTGTGATAAGATTTATATTGAATATACTATGGAATGGAACTTATATTAATATTGTATTGACTCTAAATTACTGTATGACGAAACTCTATGTATTTAGCTCTTGAGTTAATAAAACATTATTATTATTATATATATTATAATAAATAAATGTTGATGGTAACAGTAGGCACTGTTAGGCTTCCTATTCAATCTACTTTCTATTTGATTATTAGATGTTGGTCAAGAATTCAAATCGCAAAACTTCACACTCGTCTTTTACTACAAGATCTTCTTCCTGTGAGAATGACAACTGATAATGCGGCATTGTTGTACAGTTTTATCAGACTGTGTATAGAGACCACCAAACTAGAGCTGAATGATACTTCTGTGAAGATTGCTGTATTGAGGGTAAATTTTAACCCTGAAGTATCTATCATGTTTAAAACATACCAAATTTTGTAGAATTAGTGTTCAGGGTATATGCACACACATGGTCAGGTGTTCCAAACTCCGCGAACTTGGAAACTCAATACAATGGTAACTGAAGTAAATATTTATTTATTCATTTTCTTTACATACAAAGGCTCACAGAAATCCATAAAGAGCCTTATTTACACAAGTAAATGAAACAACAATTTAACATTATGAAATATAGTAAATAAAAGAGAAGAAAGCAAAAAGCATTTACACAGTTGAAATAATCAAATTAATTATGGGAAGTTGCCCATTTAAAGTTCTCTTTAAAATGAACGGTTAACAAGTTACCTATTGTTACACCTTATGTGAATCACTCTGTATGTGCGTTTAAAGTAAGTTCATTTTCAATGGCATCCTCAACTTCTAAGCCTATTTTTTGAAGATCCTGTTTTTTAGTTCATCAACACACTTTCCACATTTTTTCTTTTTTGAATCTTACTATAGTAAGCCTTTATTACACCTAATCCTCAACGATGCATTTTACAGGTGATGGCTGACATGTTTGGAGGATACCAGCATACATATGGTCTGCCACTGTTGAAACAGTTGAGTTACGAAGGAAATATCGACTTCAAATCTGTCGATAACTGTTTTAGGATGCAGGATGAGTTGAAAATTCTTCTGAACACAGATGGATTGAAATGGTCTCCACCTGTAGCTTTCAGGAACACTTTGACGAAAGTGAGAGAGCTGAATATGACAGTCAATGAAGGGAGAGAAAAGCCATGCACCAACGTATTTCTAAGAGACCCGAGAGAATGTAAGTGTTTACTATAGAAATATAGGTATTCGGATAAAATAGAATTGTTAGGTCTTGAACTATATAGAATATTGTAGTTGAATAGATAGAACTCAAATCCTATAGTGAGTTTCACATTATAATGGCATTTTTAAATTAGAAATGGTATTGCTATCCTTGTCTATCATTCAACAAAGCGGATAGCGCTATCTCATTCTCCCTTTGCTCTGTTTCTAGATTGTCTTTCAATGTAGAATCGATAATTAATTATCAAAATATTTTATCCTAATTATGAAAATTCACTATAACATATAATTTCTTGCTTAATAAAATATAATTGATTATTTTAAAAGAGAATGAACAGTTAATATTACATCAATAGACCTGTATCGGCTACCGTCTATAGTAGAGGCATTGACTAGACAGAGGATAGACAACGTTTTTCTCCTATTTTTCTCCACTGCCATTATAACGTGGACCTCACTATAGAATGTTTCACTTTCTGGAAACTCCCTTCTCAAACAATGTCTATATAAAGAGGTCAGGACACCACTTACAAATGCTAATTACGGAACGGCCGTATTGAGTCTCAAATCAGGATTTATACTAATTCCTGGAAGCTTGAACTATATTTTATTAAATTAAAAACACTATACTTTGAACAGTATAGCCCACTATCCTTTTTTACTAAGGGCCCGTCTCCGAGCTCGGGATTTAGCCAAGTTCCAGACTTTAAACAGCTGAAGTTAGAAATTAGCTTTCCGAAACGGGGCGTAGTCGTAGTTTTTATGATATTTTTATATTCTCATTTCTATGATTAGGAACGTTTCTCCTTGACGAAACGAATTATTCCTAAATAATTCAAAATAGCTGAAGCTTTACACTATTTTCTCTTTATTTTATTTTGTGTTCAATTTCCTAGTTTTTAAAAATTTAATTTAAACGTGGACTACGACTATGCCATGTTTTGGAGAGCCAATTTTTCTGACTCCAGCTGTTTTAAGTCCATAACTTAGCTGAATCCCGAGCTTGGAAACTGGTCCTAAATGTTTTTATGTTCATACTAATAATACATTTTCTACTGTTCATCAGCTCAGGCAAGTTATTAACCTCTCAATATGGCCAGGTGTCCAGACCTATTTTTATTGGATCTTGAAAATAATCAATTATAGAACCAATACGGAATACCGTACACCATTTCAAATAAAAGAATTACAGATGGAAATCAATGAGAAATTGCATTTCCATCTATCCAAAATATCTGCATTTCCATCCCGTTTCCAACTGAAACGGGACGTAGTCGCAGCCCACGTTTAAATCACATTTCGGAAAAACTAGAAAATTGAACACAAAATATAGGGTGACAAAGAAAAACGGAAACTTTTAAAAACGCCATAAAACATTAGTGGGAAGGGCAAAAATGATTTTATCCAAAAGAATGTAAAGTTCAAGACTTGCCATTTAAGAATTATTGATAACATCTATCACTTTTTGACAATTACTTCTTTAAGATGGCTTCCTCCTGAACGAATACATTGTCCGCTGCAACATCTGCGTTTCCTGGTCCCATGATCTGTCCACCTGCGATTCTCTGTTTGTGGAGCTATCTCAAATCAAACGTTTCACAACTTGACCAATAACTGTGGTTTAATCATAACAGACAATTCAAAATGAAATTAACAATATCCCCGCTGAAATGTTGCAGCAATCGTTCTGGAATCTCAACACAGATTTCAAGAGTGTATTCGTGCAGGAGGAAGCCATCTTGAAGAAGTAATTGTCAAAAAGTGATAGATGTTATTAATAATTCTCAAATGGCAAGTCTTGAACTTTATATTAGTTTGAATAAAATCATTTTTGCCCTTCCTACTAATGTTTTATGGCGTTTTTGAAAGTTTCCGTTTTTCTGTGTCACCCTTTATAATAAATAGAAAATAGTGTGAAGTTCCAGCTATTTTGAATTATTCAGGAATGTTCCATTTCGTCAAGGAAAACCCTTTCCAATTATCTTCTTCTTGTAGTTCCTATCCGTTTCGGATGTTGGCAACCAGCATGGCAAGCCTAATTTTGTCCACAGCCATGCGGAAGAGTTCAGCTGATGTTTTTCCCGTCCATTTTCTAAGGTTATGCAGCCAAGATATTCTTCTCCTTCCAGGACCTCTTTTTCCATCGATTTTTCCTTGGATGATTGTCTGTAGTATAAAGTACCTGGAGTCGTTCCTCATGATGTGGCCCAGATATTGCAGTTTCCGGATCTTGATAGTGTTCATAATTTTCCTTTGTTTATTCATTCTTCTAAGTACCTCTTCATTAGTGACATGTTCAGTCCATGAGATCCTTAGCATTCTTCGATAAAGTCGCATTTCAAAGGCTTCTATTCTCTTGGATATGTTTTCATTGAGTGTCCAAGATTCTGCTCCATACAAGAAAACAGAAAAAATGTAACATCTCAGAAGTCTCACCTTTGTTTCAAGAGCAAGATCATGGCTTCTGAAGAGTTTACTCATTTTGTTAAAGGCGGCTGTGGCTTTGGCAATTCGTGATTTGATTTCTTGAGTTGTATCCCAGTTCTCATTTGTGCATGTTCCCAGGTATGTGGTGTGTTTAACTCTCTCTATTGGCTGATCGTTGATGAATAGCTGGATGTTGTCAATCTTGTTTTTGCTGATAACCATGATTTTGGTCTTTTGTATGTTCATGTGCAATCCATATTCCTTACTAACTCTTGCTATTTTGTTTATAAGTCGTTGCAGTGCTTGTGGGCTATCAGCAAACACAATGGTGTCATCCGCATATCTTATATTACTCAACTTCTTCCCATTTATTGAGATGCCTCCCTCTCACTCCTCCTCTTCATCTAGTGCTTCTTTGAATATCTGTTCAGAGTAGATGTTGAATAGCAGGGGCGAGAGCACACATCCTTGCCTCACTCCTCGCATTATTTTGACGGCCTCAGTTGTTTCACTGCCAACTCTCATTGTTGCGGACTGACCCCAGTACAAACTACCTATTATATTCAGGTCCCTTGTATCAATACCTGTATTCTTTAGTATTTCCATCATTTTGTCATGTTGTACCCGGTCAAATTATAGAAATTATAAAATAAAGATTATCATAAAAACTGCGACTACGTCCCGTTTCGGAAATCAAATTTCTGACTCCAACTGTTCAAAATCTAGAACTTAGCTAAATCCCGAGCTCGGGAACCGGCCCTGAGTATCATAGTTAGTAAATGGTACAGTGAATTTATAAATCCTTTAGGAATAATATTCTCCCTGTACTGGACACGTCTACTGAGAGAATTGTTTATTATTATTTCAACAGCTTCTAATGGAGGATTTGAAATGTATAATGAATCGAGGCGGGGAGGAAGTTTTCCAATACCTCTGCCAATATTCGACAACTACATGCATCCCAAAGCGGTCATCCTCCCTTTGAAAGAGCGCCGATTTGCCAGCTTAACCACCGAAAATGGACACAACTTATTGCTGGAGTACTACATTCGAAGCACAGTTTGTCTCAAACGGTTGTCTCGTGATTGGTACGATAACAGTTTGGTGGCAGACTTTGATAACACTTTCAGAAGCTGGATGGTGAAAAATGTAAGTGGTATTTGGAAGTACTAATATCGACGAAAATTGTGTTCTAGATGAGTGGAAATTTTCTAATTTCAATTTCATTAATTTAAACAAATTTATATCCTATTATATTAAGCGAGCAATTTCTGTATATATTTATTTATGTCCAACGGATCTCAAAAACGGCTTGAAAATAATTGTGTTCTAGATGAGTGAAAAATTCTATTAAATTTCATAAATTTGAACAAATTAATATCCTATTATGTTAAGCGAGCAATTTCTGTATATATTTATTTATGTCCAACGGATCTCAAAAACGGCTCTAACGATTTTCGTGAAATTTGGAACATAGTAGGTTCATGATATAAAAATTCGATTGCACTAGGTCTCATCCCTGGTAAAACTCGCTGAAGGATAATTCATCCTTGGAAAAACAGATGATAATTTCGTCGTCTGTCGATAACGGAAGATGGGAGTGCGTGTGTGGGAGTACGACAGAATTATGTTCAGCTGTTGAACTATTGCAATCAATCAGCTTATCTCACGAGAAATATATTATCTAGAAATTTTAATCGGCTTGATCAAAATATCTAATATGATCTGAAATGACCAACGATATGATTTTATTCAAGATCCATTATTTTTTATTTATATTAACAAATATTGTAGCAAACATGGTATATCACTCTAAATTGAAGTTTATCGAAATGTTCAAAGCTAATCATAATTTGTTATTGCGCCCACCTCGGTGGCCGTAACAATTTTAATGTTCTTTCCTAATTCAATTTGGTTTGTAAACAATCTAATTTCGAACTTTTTTGATTCAAATGTTTGGACTGAAAATTAGACCTGAATTCAAGTGTATATGGAACATAACCTACTTTTTGGAATATTTATACTGTATAAATCAAAATTCGGGGAAGAAACAGTTTTGGCTGTGCCTGTTAGTCCTTCCCTAATCATCTTAAAGAATTGTGTTCTGTTTATCGATAAATAAATAAATATAAACTATGATTTTATGCTTCTATGCTTTTGTACTCCGGAGCGAAGCTCGGTGCCCCAATATTGAGCCACATCCATCTCTAAATTTGTCAAATGCTATGATCTCCAAGTAGTTTTTCTTTTTAATTCAATTGATGATTCTTAGACGACTAATATTCAAAGTTAGATAGAAGTTGGACAACAATTTGTTCAATGACTTGATGTCTTTACTGTAAGCATATTATAATTTTAGCCCCAACTTCGTGTATGCCATAGATAATCATACCTATACAGTAAAATAACCTTACAGTAACTACCATTACACTGTCCTTGTGACGAATGTAATTTGTCTTAATTGGTAACATTGTCAAATGTCTGCTTTCAGGTAGTACCGCATCTTCACACAGGTGTTGAATGGTATCCGGCGTTCAGTGGACTGTACAGGATTCTCATCACAATCTCTAAGCATTCCAAAGGCCAGTGGATTTCATCATTTTTCAACACCACTTCAACGCACATAAAAAGTGGGATAGCCTACACTTTTTAAAGTCAAGGTGGGTTTTCGTTTGTGCGGATCCGCGTTCGGCTGCGTATGCGATTAGTCAAAATAGCAACTTTCCCAAACAATAAATCGTATCTATTTGTATCATGTCCATTCAGTTGATATCGTATTCAGTATTGAAATTACTTTTATATTGAATGGAACCACGTACGATATCAACTGAGTGAATACTAGTAGTTCTGTGAACAGTAGACCTCACGCAGTATTCTCATCCACAAGTACCAGATGTCAACTGTTTTAAATGTTAACAAACTAAGTTCACGTTTGAATTTGTATTTCATATGATATCATTCATCCAGTTCCGTGATGATCTTTCTATCTGATGAAAATTAATTTTTTAGAATCAAAAATATTATAATTTCTCCAGCATTATTTAGTTCATTTGTTTATTTTTATTCAACTATTAAATTAGTTTTTTCGAATGTGAGAATATTGATACTGATGGGCACGCATAATAATACCATGACTGCAAAACAAAATATTGAAACCAAAGACCTTAAAGCTGCGATTAGACGAAATTTATTAAAAAATGGTTAATAACTCAATCCTTTTAGATTATATTAGATTGAACATAACTTATCATACACATATATGTGTTTGTCAACTTCCGTTCAATCTGATAGAATCTATAAGGATTAAGTTATAACCATTTTGTTAATAACTTTGGTGTAAACCCAGCTTAAAGATGCATACCTCTTTAATGTCTTTGATTGAAACTATAGACCTTATACAAATACAGTAATAGACTGGCTTCTCCACACATCTGTGTAAACACTTGTCAGCTGATTTATGATGAATAATTCTATAGACTGATTTTTACTCTAATATTGGCGTATGAAGGAGGCTCCTTTTTCCTTTTATATTATCCTTGAAATGCAAAATTTCCAAAAACCTTGTATATACGTCGACGCGCAATACCTATTTAAAAAGGAACATACCTGTCAAATTTCATGAAAATCTATTACCGGGTCTCGCCGTAAATGCACAACATATAAATTTATAAACATTTAAACATTAAGAGAAATGCCAAACCGTCGACTTGAATCTTGGACCTCACTTCGTTCGGTCAATGATACTAATAGATACAATTAATTGATTGGGAAAGTTGCTATTTTGACTATATGCAGCCGGACGCAGATCCGCACATACGAAAACCCACCTTTAGTTGAAATGATAGGAACGCATGGTTCACATAATTTATTTTTCCACCGCCTGCTATAGTGGATAGTGAGGTCCACGATATGATGGCACTGTTTCATTAGCAATAGTATTGCTATCCTTGTCTATCATTCAACAAAGCGGATAGCGCTATCTCTTTCTCGCTTTGCTCTGTTGCCAGATCGTCTTTTAACAATGTAGAATTGATAATTAATCAACAAAATAACCATGAAAAATTAATCATCTTAATCATGAAAAATCATTATAAAATGATTGAAAAATATAATCTCTTGCTTAGTAGAATATAATTGATTATTCTAAACGAGAATGAACATTTGAAATTACATCAATAAATCTGTATCAGCTACCGTCTACAGAAGGCATTGAAAAGACAGGATCGGCAACGTGTTTTCCTATCTTTCTTCACTGCCATTATAACGTGGACCTCACTATAGATATGATTCAAATCGACCTGCTGTCATCCAAGACTGCAAGTCATCCCGATATATCTGATAAAGTCCTAATATTAATTGACCGAGGGAAGTGAGGTCTAAGATTCAAGTCGCGGGTTTCGCATTTCTCTTCATGTTTATATGTTTTTATGTTTATATCTATGTTCCGCATTTACCGAGAAACGCAGCAATAGATTTTCATGTAATTTGACAGGTAAATAAAATAGTTGACCGAACGTAGTGAGGTCTATGTTTTTACTCGGATTTTGTTTTGTCTGTATGAATTTCTTTATGTAACGCAATTACGGCCAAACGCGTTGATAGAATTCGATGAGATTTGGCAGGAATATTCCTTTTCCAACTGCGCGTCGATGTATGCACACGGTTTTTTGAAATTTTGCATTCTAAGGGTAATATAAAAGGAAAAGGAGTCTCCAACGCCAATATTACCGTAAAAATTCACGGTAGAATATTATTCATCGTAAATCAGCTGTCAAGTGGATTATAAATTGCATGCAGTGACGCATGCAATTTATATCTCAATGTAACTTGGTAAAAATCAGCTGTCGTGTGGACAATTAATTAATTGCAAGCGATCAATTGATAAGTAAAAGTTGAATATTATTTTAGTAGAATTTTTCCCATTCATTTTAGTAGATGGGAAAGTAAAATAATAAACACAATTTTCTCAGATCATTTCGCTATTGGGCTGTCAATAAAACTGGAAAATACAATAAATTATGACAAGAATAAGAATATTATTTTAAACACAAATAATAAGGGTGAAGGCTTAAAGACTAAAACAATGGGTAGGAAGTTTGGGAAGTCCCAAATTCAGCGCTTTATAAATGATCTAGATAAATTGGATTGGACTGAACTTTATCAGAGTCCTGTAGAAAACAAATTTTCATACTTTTACAATTTGCTCAAATATTATTTTGATCTTCACTTTCCGTTTGGTAGAATAGTAAGAGCGAAACAATGTAGTAATAAGTGGATTGATAATGAGATTGTAGACGAACATAAAAGGCTAATTGAAATGCATCAGCGATACAGGAAAGGCCAAAGTAATATAAACTTAAAGAAAACTATAAAAGCACATAAAAAGCATCTAAAAAGAATTATCCTCTACAAAAAAAAGAATTATATTGACTCAAAAATAAAAAAATCAACAAATGTAAACAGAACAATATGGCAAATAGTTAACAATGAAACAACAAACAAAAAGGACAAGAAAGTTATTAAAAATATTGTACTTAAAGAGAATGGTATAGACATAGATGATCCGTATAAAATTTCAAACATACAAAACAATGATTTTGTAGGGATGGTTGACACTCATGTCATCCCTTATCTAACCAAAAGTGACGTAACAGATGAGAAAAATGAAAAAGTTACAAAATTATCATTTAGATGTAAAACAATTGAAGAGAAGGACTTAAGTAAAATAATAGATTCGATAAAACCAAAATGGTCAGCCGGCTATGATGACATACCAATAAAAATAATGAAGGATACTAATTCATCACTCATCAAACCTCTTTTGCACGTAATCAATGCCTCAATTATAACTGGAGTGTACCCAAACGAATTAAAGATATCAAAAGTAATACCAGCATATACGAAAGGAGATCCATCTGACCCTCTCAACTACAGACCTTTGGCCATCCAACCTGCCCTATCTAAAATATTTGAAAAGTGTGTACTAGTTCAGTTAATTGATTATTTTGAAACTAATGGTATACTTGACAAAGAACAACATGGCTATAGAAAAAACAGGTCAACCATTACTGCTTTGATAGAGTTCATAGAAAACATTTTAGAAAACTTAGATGAGGGATTAAATACTGTGGGAGCATTCCTGGATCTAACCAAAGCATTTGACAGTGTGAATCATAAATTATTATTAAATAAACTTCAAAATTACGGAATTAGAGGTAAAGAGCTTAGCTGGATCAAGTCATATCTAGAAGGACGGCAACAGTATGTAAATATAAAGTATACAAGCAATAAAATCAGTACAATATTGGATCAAACTTAAAATGTAATAACTATTCTGTACCACAAGGATCGGTGTTAGGTCCATTTTTGTTTCTGTGCTACTTAGGGGGGTTGCCTAAATACATGTGCGATTTAGTTGAAAATAGTAAATTATGCTTATACGCTGACGATATAAGTCTGTGCATTGCTGATAAGGACTGGAACACAACAGAAATTAAATGTAACAATTCTATATCATTAACTAAAAAGTACCTAAATCACAGACATCTGCTACTTAATGATAACAAAACAAAGTTCCTCCATTTTACTTGTAGAAATTCAGAGGTAAAACAACTTAATTCCGTAGATAATAAGAAAGAAATTAAATTTTTAGGCCTATATCTTGAAAACACACTTAGTTGGTCCGTTCACATTCAAAAAATATGTAAAAAATTAAGCTCAGGAATTTTCGCGCTGAGACGACTAGCAAAAATTTCCAACTTAGAAACGTTAAAAGCAGTGTACTTTGCAATGATCCACTCCCACATTTCATATGGAATTGAAATATATGGAGGAACAAGCATCTCAAACTTAAATAAAATATTCCTATTACAAAAAGAAGCAATAAGAATAATTCTAAATCTTGATAGAGAGCAATCATGCAAGCCATTCTTCAGTAAGTTAAAGTTCATGACGGTGTAAAGCCTGTACATTTATAGGACAATATTATATATAAAAACTAACGAATCTAGATTCCCACGGCAAGTAGATATACATAATTACAACACAAGAAATAAAAATAATTTTACAGTAAAGAAACACAATAAGGAAAAATATAAACAAAGTCCAACGTACATGGGAATAAAATTTATTGGTTGTCTCCCAGGTTGCATAAGACATGAACCTGATAGATCAAAATTTAAGGAATTGCTGAGAGCATATTTGATGGATTTAGCATGCTACAGTATAAACGAGTTTACTGTAAAAAAATGAATTTTATACAGTCACTAATTTCTCTTTAGCTTTAAGTTAGTTTTAGTTTTTGACTTTTTCATGTATGTTTTGGAAAGAAATAAATGATTTATTGATTGATTTTCTCCCGACTTTTCTCTGCTTTCAACTTGGTAAGCTTTTGATGATAGTAGCATAGTTGTTTACAACAAATTACAGTATTGTCGATACAACAACCCAAACAGCCATTAGTTATTTACACACCGATATGCTGTCAAGCACTGCCGTTAATGATTTGGAGATTATTCAAAATACGTTATTGAGGTATCTTTATTTCAAAAAGTATAATACATTTTGTCCAATAGCTTTTTCCACTGAAATTTCGAGGTTATCATTTAAAGTCCAAGAATTAAAAACCAGAAGATCCATTAGAGCATTAATGTTACCGTATTATATGAAATTCTAAATAATAATATATTCATGCCAGTAATCATTTTGTAAAATTTCCATGTTCCATGCAATAGACCAAGACTTCTTGGTGAAAAAAATCTTGCGAAAAATTATGCTGCTCAATTGATGATTAAATTATTATTTTTGAGCTCTACTAACTCTTTATTTTTTTTAATTGTTTCTTCTTTCTTTGTATATACATATTTTTCATATCCCTTCACTAACTTTCCTGAATCTAACTCAAATATCGTTCCCTTCTAATCTTATTAGTTATACTGAATCGTTGTAAATATTTAATAAAATGCGATATTATTTTCTTCTGTTTTCCTTTTTAATTTTAAAGCTATATATAACTTTACACCAAAACCGACACATCAGGACAGGAGATAATTTTATTCACTCTGATGGACAGTATTAGAGGAGGCTGTGGATTTTAACAGCGCGAGGTCTACTGTTCACAGAACTACTAGTTATTGTTGATTCTTGTTAGTAATGTTATTATTAAACCTCATGTATATTTTATTCATCAAGAGAATATATATTTTAAGATTGAGATAAAATACTCTTCTGGTAGACTGGTACTACTGTAGTTCATTTTAATACTTCGACTGTCTAAAAACTTTTGTATGAATTTGGTTTGGAACAGTGCAGAGTAGGAATAACTTAGAGCTACACTATTTTCTTCGTCCAATTACTGATAAGGATAACAACCCAATTATTTTAATCAGAGCTGACTTTGAATATAGAATAGAATAGAATAGAATAGCTTTTATTGTATTGAGCAAATATTATACAAGTAAATAAATTTATAATAAACAAATGCAAGCTGATAACCCTTGGTACTTGACCGTCAGGGTGAGTTGAGATGTATACATGACTTTTAAAGAGTTTTTTGTAAATCTTCCTTTAATACAAGAAATAAATTTTTCAATGAATAAAGTCTCTCACAATTTCGAAATTAGGCACTAATAATTGAATTCAGTTGTCAGAAAATGTCTATATTTCCATGCATCCGCACAGTACCCACTCACTTTCAGCCAGTTCTCACCATTCAAAAGCGTTTTCATCTCTGACCAAGGAAGACACGATTTTCCCAGATGCTTTCGCCTGTGGAAACTAAGAATAGGGCACCTGCCAATGAAATGAACAATATCCTCTTCTTCCCTCAAGTTGCACAAAGAACAAAGTTCAGAGCTGACTTTGGTTCTTACTAAAATATAAAATTATTATTTTTCCACCTAATTATCTTGTTCTTCTTATCGTTGTTGATGTTCTTGTTTTTCCATCTTTTTCTTCTGGTTTTTCTTATTATTAGTTTTTCTTTATTATTATTTTTACACTATCTACTTCATCATCATCATCATCATCATTGATGTTTGTGGTGTCACTTTTGAAAAATTACATTAATTCACCCGCTCTTCTCTCTAGGATTGGTTTCCAGGTACCCACGTTCAATGTCAGAAGAGTTAGGACCTTTCATGTACCAAGATCAAGGACCCTTCATAACTTCTGCTCTCCACTTAATAGGGTTCTGAGGCTATTCAATAGCGTTTGTGAAGGTGTTGATGTGCATGACCCCGTTAGTGAGGTTAGAAGGCGCATTATTGAGGCTATTCATAATTGAATTTGAATTCAGTTTCTGAATTGATTCAATTAATATGATGTCCGTGATTCTTATTAATTTTATAGAGTTGATCAAACCTACAGTTAAAATCACTCAACTTTTATACTTGAATATTTGTTGTTAAAACTTTTTCTTTTTCTTCTCTGCTTTCATCAATTTTCTTCCCACAGTGGCACATGTTTTCCCTTAACCTTTTTCTATGCTCAATTGTAGGCCTATTCTTTTTATAACTTATTGGATAAGTTTCAGATAAGTTTGGATAAGTTAGATTAGTTTTATTCTGTATTTTTTATTTATACTTAGACTACTTACAATTACTAATGATTTACTCATACTTATCATCTTTCTTATGTATTTGTGAATTGCATGAACTGTATCTCTCATTTTTATTTCTTTTAGTAACTTACTTTATTCGATTGTAAATGGTAGTGAAGACTGTTTTGGGCTTAATGCCTGTAGTCTGTAATAGTTGTTCTGTAATAAATAAATAAATAAATATCATCATCATCATCACCATCTTCTGTCTTGTTGTAGTTCTTTCCTTTTTTCTTCTTCTTATTCTCCTATTAATTTGTTCGGCTTTGTGAGGAATATCCTAACATCCCACTGATGTATGCTTCTACAATCAATTTGAGTATTCTTGATCATTTATTGATGTATGTTTCTATGCAGAAAACTAATTGATGTGACAATCGATACTAGTAGTTCTGTGAACAGTAGACCTCACGCAGTTTTCTCATCCACAAGTATCTGATGTCACCTGTTTGAAATGTTAAAAAACTCTGTTCACGTTTGAATTTGTATTCCATAATAATAATATAATTCATCCAGTTCCGTGATAATCTTTCCATCTGATGAAAATTAATTTTTTCAATAAAAAATATTATAATTGTTTCAGCATTATCTAGCTCATTTTATTATTTTTAATCACCCATTGAAGTTACCTATAGTTTATTAAAATGTGAGTATATTGATACTGATGGGCACGCATAATAATACCATGACTGCAAAACAAAATATTGAAACCAAAAACCTTAAAGATGCATACCTCTTTAAGGTATTTGATTGAAACTATAGACCTTAGAAATAGACACGGCTTCTCCAGACATCTGTGTAATCCACTGTTCAGCTGATTGATTATGAATAATTCTATAGTCTGATTAATCCTATCTTCAGAATACAACATTATATATATATATATTATATATATATATATATATATATATATATATATATATATATATATATATATATATAGTGATATCGGAGTATGGAGGAATTCTTTTTATTTTCATATTATCCTTAAAATGTAAAATTTCAAAAAAACCTTGTGCATTCATCGACGCGCAGTTGGAAAGGAATATTCCTGCCAAATCTCATCGAATTCTATCAACGCGTTTGGCCATAATTGCGTTACATAAAGAAATTCATACAGACAAAACAAGATAAGAGTTAAAAAATAGACCTCACAACGTTCGGTCATCTATTTATTTTGCAGTCAAGCCTCCCGTCCCATAATGTAGAAGACGGACAGATTATCGAAATTCTACTGTACAATTTCTTATTTGTCTTGTTACATTGTATTATTTTTTCAATATATTTATATTTATATAGTTTTCAACTTATTCTGCAGACTCCATCAACAATAATGATTTCGAAATGAATAAGTTCCATGAACAACAACAAACTTCAGCTGAGGAGGAGCATGACATCGCTGTGAGAGCGCACAGCAAAATGCTGATTTTTCAAAATAATCAAACAATCAAATCTGACCAACAACCACAAATATGGCAGAAATTGATTGGTCGCATCGGAATAGTAACTTTATTCAGTACAGTGCTATTGCTAATTATTTTTATTGTTCCAATCATAATTTTCGTTTACAAAAATTTGATGGCATTGAAGAACTGCTGTACCAGGTGAGATATTTCATATAATATATTTAATATTATATATTAATTAATATATTAATATATTCTTGTTCTGTATATCCTTGTTGTATATCCTGTTCTTGAGACGAATGTAACTTGGAATTTTAACATGAAAATGACCTATATCGAAACTACTCGTTAAAATATTTTTTACTTTTTAATAATAAAGGGTACTACAAGTTTTATTGACCGAGCGAAGTGAGGTCTGATATTCAAGTCGACGGTTTTGCATTTCTATTTATGTTTGAATAATAATAATATTAATTTGTTAAAAAGTAGCTCATATAAGTGAAGTGTCTGTTCTGTTTGTTTGTATGTTCTACAATAACTTTAGAAAGAATTGATCAATCAGCTTCAAATATTTAACACGTATTCTTCGAACATTTTTACAGGTCAAATTCGTTAAACAACAAAATCAACTTACTCCTTCGTCCTTTTTAATTATATAAAAATGAATAACATTCAAAGTGCATGAGTAAAACATTATTGTGATTTATCATTTAGTCAGCTGGAATCAATTGCATGCCATTTCTGTAATTTTCCATTAATTTAAAAATCTGATGCTGTCCTTTATGCGCCGACACATGATTTCAGATGAATAATACAAAACATATTCATTTATAAGTTCTATATTATTTCGCTTCCGTAAACGTCTGTCTGTCTGTCTATTCTCTATCTGTAGCATAGGCGTGATTATTAATACTACTTGTGATAGCAGTTGCTTTGACGTTGAAAAATTTTCTATGAAAAATTTGTTATTCAAAGTGTAAAATTTGTGAGTAGGAGTTCACTAACACTTGATTATTCAATCTCATTTAATTCATTTTTGCATAATTTATTAGTACCCCATAGAACCTACAGTCATATCATACTTGTAAAAAATATTTAGCTGTTTCCAAAATAGTTCTCACTAAAGCTGCGTTCACACCGGAGTTGATAACACGAATTATTAACAAAAAGTTATTAACTTGACTGAATCGTCAAAATTTTCACTTGACAAAAGTTAATAACTCATGTTTCTAACAGAAAATTCCTTGTTATTAACAACATATTGTTATCAATATAATTGACTTCCATATGATTTCATTTAACGAGAGTATTCATTATGATATATTATTAGCCGGAATAAAAAGCAAAAAATTGTCTTCAAATTTGAATTAAAACATGTGTGTGATCATTAAAATAATTATCTTCATCTGATCTAATGTAAATAAATTATAATGTGTTTACGCCAGAGTTTAAAACAAAAGTTTTCAACATAAGTTAATAACATTTTCTTTTGGCAGCTAGTTTTGTTATCAACAAAACTTTGTCACGTGTTTTGTCTGCATCTGTAGTTATTAGGGAACAGCTGTAGTTGTAGGGTAGGGATCCTGGGCGAGGGGGTTGCGGGGAAGATAGTAACCTGTTATTATAGTTGACCAAGCGAAAATGGGTCTCTCAAGGCCACTGCAATGTTGCCACTGGTGGCCACCTCTCACTCGACCAGTCTATATACATTGACTATATTTCTGCACCCTGAACATCGCTCTTTCCTTCTCATACCTTCCCTCTTCCTCTTTTCCGTCACTACCTGTCACAAATTCTTTTGAGCACGTCAGGTTCAAAAGTTCTATTGTGTCATTCTTTGAAGTTAGAACAATAACATCCCCCGTTACCTCCTCCCATCATCCGCTATATTCTTCAACATCATGAAATGAAGGAAAGAATATTGTTATATATAATGTATAACTCTTTCTTGAGTCATGACATCAAGAAATCCAATTTTATAATGATGATTAGATTTTTTTTATAAATGCAACTATTTATAAACTGAGCTATTATTTCATAAAGGTTACTTGATGACTTTTATAATAATCAATTGGAAGTGGAGTGATGTAATTTTATTTATTTTAGTCAATATTCTTGTAGTGCCCACTTCACTCTGCAATTTTCAATTTGCATGAATTCTCATTTGATTCCCATCACACTTCATCCAGGCTTTGGACAGAGAAGACAAACAAAACTCCACACAATAACAATACTTCACTATCACGCCCTCTCAATTCAATTTTCAATTTCAATTCAATTTATTAAAAACACACAAAACAAGACAAAACAAAATTACAAAGAATTATGAAACAAATAAAACACAATAAAATGTTACAAATATAAAAAACCATGGGCTTTGTGGTTGGGTGTGTTGGAGAAGAGAAAAAAAGAGAGGAAGATACCTAGCCAACTATGGTTTCCCATGTAATAGGCAGGCAAAGAAGAGAAGAGAAGTAATGAGGGAAAAAGGTAAGGGAGAAATGGGGGGAAGGAAGAAAACAGAGGAATAGGTACTCAGAATAAAGGTAAGCGAGTCCACTAAAAAATGAAAAAACAATGCTGGAGCAGAAATCTCGAGTCATATATCTAAATGGAAGAAGAAGTTACTGTATGTCCAGTTTTTTATATCCAGTTTAATTTTTCCGCTGATCTTATTGTCCATGAGAAAGTGATTTGGAATGAGGTTTATTATTTTAGTACCTATGTACACTCACACACACACATTCACTTTCTCTCTTACTAGCCATCCTTAGTACAAAGTGGCAACAGTGTTGGTAGAGACGGGTGATGGTGTCAAGAGCAAGCTTTGACCTTGAGGGACCCATTTTCGTTTGGCCAACTATAACAAAAGTTACCGACTCTCGATGGATAACATGAATCTTGTTAATAACAAGGAATTTTCTGTTGAAAACACGAGTTATCAACTTTTTTCAAGAGAATTTTTTGTGGATTCAGTCAAGTTGACAACTTTTTATTAATAACTCATGTTATCAACTCCGATGTAAACGCAACACAACATGATGTTATTAACTTTTGTAATCAACATCAGTTGCTAACAAAAATGTTAGAAACTTGTGTTATTAACTCCGGTATAAACGCAGCTTAACTCCGTATATATAATAGTAACTGTAAAATGTTAGTTGGTTTAGAGTACGGTACCGTAACTATTGTTTAATCCAATATTTGTTTTACTTTTACAGATACTACAAGCAGAACTCAGAGCCAAATTATTTGAAAATCAAATCAGCAGATTCAAATAACTACAAAGGAACGAATTCAATAACGCTCAGTTCGACTGAGTCCCTCAAATTAATCGAATTTCAGAGTAAAAAAAGTTGAAATCATCAGTTTCTAAGTTATTAGTCCCAATTGATAAAATCTCAATAATACATTGTGTGAATTTTCGAATTTCTTGTGAAACTTTATTTTAACATGGAATTTAAAACTATTTTACAACCTAGAGGGGACCGAAAAATGTATAGCCTTCACTGATTTACTGTGAACGTAAAAGAGAACAACTAGGAATCTTACTTTGCATTGTAGTTCTATGTTTTGTCAAAAGATAGTGTGGGATGAGTAGCCCGCATGCAAACTTTAATAAGTGTTATTTAATCTAGATTTTGATTTGGACTGTAGAATAGATTTGAAAAGGGACAGTTTTGAGCATAGGCCTGTTGTGCCTAGCATAGCCACCTCTAATACAAATTTTTAAAAGATCTAGAAAAATTACTCTGTCACTTCAACATCTTTATCTGTGTGATAGCTTCCAGATAGTCTCAGCTGATGTTTTGAATGAATGGAAAAACTGTTGTGACTGCATGCAATGAATTCTTCAGCTGACTAAATCACAACAATTGTTTTTCTTATGAACTTTGTTATATCCAGAAGAAACGACGAAGGAGTGAGTCAATTTTGTTTTCCAGCGAAAAAGGTAAAAATCTGTAAAAAGGTTCGAAGAATACGTGTTCAAAATTTCAAGCTGATTGATAAACTCTTTCCAAAGTTATTATAGAACCATAGAGTAACAATAACGTAAGTAGATATCCCATGGTATAGGGTGTTTATGACGCAACTTTTACTGTTATCTGAAGCCGATTATTGTCGATTTTTACTGGTTTGACCGGGTAAGAGTGTATGAACGGAACAATATGAGAGACTACCAGCGTCATGAAGTTTCACAGGAAAGAACTACGTGGACTATCGGCTTGAGATAACAGTAAAAATTGCGATATAAACGCCCTATACCATGGGATATCTACTTATGCTATTGTTTATCTATGGTAGAACATACAGACAGACGGACAACGACTTTGGCCTTGAGTGAGTTGAAAGTGAGAACTCACTAACGCTCCGACAATAAGAGATTTAGTCTTTATCCCCCTTAAGAGAACATGTATAAAAAATTGAACCCGAGAAAGTAGGACGTAACGCAAGACACTTTAGTGAGGTCCACGTTATGATGGCAGTGAAGAAAGGTAGGAGAACAACGTTGCCGATCCACTGTCTTGTCAATGCCTTCTATAGGAGGTAGCTGATACAGCTTTATTGATGTAATATTAATTGTTAATCCTCGTTTAAAATCATCAATTATATTTTATTAAGCAAGAAATTATATTTTTCAATAATGAATTTTTATAATTAAGATGAAATATTTTGTTAATTAATTATCGATTCTACATTGTTAAAAGCCGATCTGGCAACAGAGCAAAGCGAGATTAGATTGGATTGGATTTATTTATTTATGTATGTTACAATAATTAATGGCTTATAAAAATACACTAATTTACATTAAATGACGGTACTGCTAATTATTCAACTAATTTTACAAAGTATAAAAAATTAATCAATGAGAATAAAGATTTTTCCTACAGTTACGTTGAAAAGTGGCCATTGCTGCACTGATTACAGAACGCAAAGAATCACTTTTCCGCTCTAGTGCGGGAAAAATTTTTCTGCACTCCAGATTTGCAACATGGCAACGCAAAATACTTAGTAGGTTATATGGAGCAACAGTGCAGCAAAATCAAAATGAAGTTGGTAACAGTGACTGCTGTGGCTGCTATAATGAGCAGAGGTGCAACCAAGCACAACGCGCTAATTATTACTATTATATATTATAACCAAAGACAACATTTTTATTCAATTTGACAATAAAATTAAGGTTTTTATCAATAATAAAATTACACAGAAAAACATTTGATGCATTTCAGGCAATTTTACCCATAATTACCCACTTTTCATATTCAATGGTAACAGTAGGAAAAACTTAATGTGAAATACGTGCGCAAAGTTCCTCTGCTGCACTCAACAAACCATTCCGCCCTCGCCTACGGCTCGGGCGTAAACGTTTCTTTCGGTGCAGCAAACTGTCACTTTGCGCACTAGTTGCACAAATAACTAAAATGCAATTAGAATAACAATAATATAAAATTTTAATGTAACATCATAATTCGGCGGTGTTTCAACAAATAATTGTCGATTCTATAAGAAGGATATAAAATAATATCCTTCCCATCAACACACGACCGGGGAGAGAGATAGCGCTATCCGCTTTGTTGAATGATAGACAAGGATAGCAATACCATTGGTAATCAAACACGGACCTCACTATAGAAGAGTGACTGACCTGATAGCTTCCGGGCGTGTTGCGACACTGTCCACCACTGCAGACGAGCTCGTCACGGCACTCATCGATGTCGAGGCACAATTTGCCGGACGGGTCGGCCTCGAAGCCGGCGTTGCACACGCACCGGTGGGAGCCCATCTGGTTCTCACACGCACCGTTCACGCAGATGTTCGGGTTTTGGGCGCACTCGTTTATGTCTGCAAAAGTGCATTTATTAGTACAGCTATAATAGTGAGCTCCACATTATAATGACAGTGGAGAAAGATAGGAAAACAGTGTTGCCAATTCTCTACTTTCTATAGAAGATAGCTGATACCGGTAAATCTGATGTAATATCCTATTATATTAAGCGAGCAATTTCTGTATATCTGTTTATATTTTTATAGCTGGTTATCTGGTTATTTATGTTCAACGGATCTCGAAAACGGCTCTAACGATTTTCACAAAATTTGAAACATGGTAGGTTTATGATATAAAAATTCTATTGCACTAGGTCTCATCCCTGGGAAAACTTGTTGAAGGACATGGAAAGGATAACAATTATTCATCCTTGGGAAAACATATGATAATTACGTGGAACAGAAGATGCGTGTGGGAGGGAGAGAGAATTATTTCCAGCTGTGTAATCAATCAGCGAGAAATATTATCTAGAAATTTTAATCGAATTGATCAAAATAATCTGATTTTTGTTGACATGACATGATAATCATTCTAAACTACAGTACATCATAGTTTTCAAAGTTAATCATTATTTGACAATTTTAAGTGATTAGTGAGTGTTATTTAGTTATTCATCTGGTTTGTAAATAATCTAAATTAGAACCTTTTTTGTTTTTAAATGTTTGGACTGAAAATTGAACCTGAATTCAAGTGTATGGAACATAACCTACTTTCTGGACTATTTATAGTGTATAAATGAAAATTCGGGGAAGAAACAGTTTTGGGCTGTGCCTGTTAGTACTTCCCCAATCATTTTAAAGAATTGTGTTCTGTTTATCAATAGTTTATGAATAAATAATGAGCAAAGCTCGGTACCCCGATATTTAACTGTTAAAACTTCAAATAGGAAAAATGAAGCATGTAACTACATCTTTTAATATATTATTTTCCTTACCCATTGGTGTTTGCCCCCCCCCCACAACAGTTTAGTGAAATGTGATAAGAATTTCAGTAAGAGATAAAACAAAAAAAAAAATGAAAATATCAATTTTTGAGAAAGTTATACAATTTACCAAAAACTGAAAGTTTTTTTTGGTAATTTTTAGTAAATTGAATAACTTTCGCAAAAAATTATATTTTCAGAAAATGTTTGTTTTATTCAATCAACAATACCTTGAAGAATTTATCCTCTAAATCTCATGGATTTTTATCTATTACCGAATTTGAAATGTTCTGTCCCAAAAATTTAAACTTGAGGCGCTTTATATCTCAAAAAGTAATGTTCGAAAAAAATGTTTTCCTGAGATAACTTTACCATTTTGATAGCTTGATGATATTCAAATCGAAAAACTTCATCAGGAAATATCACCAGAAGAAAGTTAATCTTTAGCCTTTGCACAGCCTTAAACCGAAATGATGGGTTGACAGTTACCATCTCCGCTGTAGGTGAGTCCCGGTCCGTGTGGACAGAGGGCGTTGAACTCGGGGGAGTGGAGAGCGGGGCAGGGCTGGCAGGGCGTGCCCCAGGCAAGGGGCTGGCCCAGCACCACGGTGCAGCAGCAACAACTGGACTTGGTGACTGGTGTCGATGACTGGCCCGAGCATTGGCCGTCTCTATACACAGCATAGCACAGGTCTCGTCTCGAATCTGCACAGTCATTGCCAAATGATAAATACAATTTCACATTATAAGAGGGTCATTTTTTTCAACCTAGTTCATTCAAGTGCAGTAAACCCTATTCTAACAAAAATTTATCGAAAAAATAGTGGATCAGATAAATAATCTAGTCTAAATTATGTAAATATTGAAATAGTAGCCGAAGTATTATTATGCAGTTTTTTACATTGGATGTGACATATTTGGTAATTTTGTGATTCATGAGACTATTTGGAGTATTATTTATTATCTAAATGAAAGAGGAATTTATATAAAAGAATAATTTTTCACCAAAAGTTACTGACACTTATCATTATTCTTCAACATAATTGCCATATCAAACCTCTTCATAAATGCTGCCGCCAAATGAGTTAAAGTAGAATAGAATGTTATTGGTCGTAAAAAATTCACATGAAACATGGACTTCGTCAATTTTTCAACACTAAAGTAAGTCAACAAGTGAGCAATTAGAATGTTTTGGAAGCTCTGCCCTCAAAGTCATGTCTTGAGTTTGGGAAAAAGGTATAGATTACTATAGTGAAGTCCACGTTATAATGACAGTGCAGAAAGATAGGAGATCAATGTTGCCGTTGCCTCTGTATTGTCAATGCCTCCTATAGGCGGTAGCTGATACAGGTTTATTGATGTAATATCAACTTTTAATTATTTCAAATCATAATTACAATATAATATGATTGGGAGGAGACAACAGGCATAGCTCAAAACTGTCTTCTCCCAAATTTTTACAAATAAAATTTTCAAAAAATAATGAGTTTATGATTTCACTTCTCACTTCAAAAAGTCCAATTTCCACTTCAAATCTAATGACTGAACTAAAAATTTTAAATTTTGTTACTGTATTTAACAACTAATTAAAAGCCAAAAATATTTCACTCAAATCTCTACAAATTGAAAATTTTTGAGTAATTTTGCAAAATTTTGAGCCAGAAAAGAAACAACTTCACTATTAGCACAGCTGATCTTTAGATTTTATAGAGAGTTGATGAAAATTATCTAAACATATAAATAATTTTTATCTTACAAGAATACGAGTAATTCGACAATAAGTTTCATTGGGGATCTTATTTGAAATGAAAAAATACTCTTCAAATATTACTCTGTCGCTTCAACATCTTTGACCATCAAATGAATTAAAATTAATTTTTTCAATGAGAAGGTAAAAAGTGAATTCGTATGGCTTTTGTTGGTGGGTAGTCCCTTGTGGAGAGGCCCCGCCTCTCCTGAATATATAATTTAAGCCATCAATGGGCCTTACGACTGTCATACTTCAGCAGGCACCGACCGTTCAAGGTGCCCATCCGATAACACGGGAGTGATCTGGTTAAAAAAACTTTTGATAATGAGAGGGTTTGAACCCGGGAGAAGGTGGTTATGTTATACATGATTTCGATACAGAGTTCCAAGAAAAAATAAATGGCGAAATTCGTACATTGATATAAATCAACCCATATCTCTTCATTCCAAAGAGAGGAAGAGGAAGAGCAGACTACTCAACTGCAAAATCATTTCGTCCCATCAATCTCACATCGTTTCTCTTGAAGACGCTGGAAAGACTGGTGGAAAGACATCTAAGGAAGGGAGTGCTTTCAGACACTCCCCTCCACAGGAATCAGCATGCTTATCAGCCTGGCAAGTCCTGTGAAACAGCCCTGCATCAGCTTGTGAGCAGGGTGGAGGACAGCCTTGCTGCCAGGGAGATTGCCTTGTGTGCCTTCATGGACATTGAGGGCGCATTTGACAATGTCACTTACAAGGCCATGGTCCAAGCGGTCCAGGGGCGTGGTCTTGAGCCTGCCATATGTAGTTGGGTTGAGGTCATGCTCTGCTCCAGGCGGATCATGGCTGATCTTCAAGGTGAGTCGATGGTGATTGCGCCTGCGAGGGGCTGTCCGCAGGGAGGTGTGCTTTCACCCCTTCTGTGGAACCTTGTGGTCGATGGTCTCCTTAATGAACTCACAAGTAAAGGTGTCTTTGTACAGGGCTATGCTGATGACATAGTCCTCATGGTACAGGGAAAGTTCACCAACATTGTTGCGGACCACGAAATCCATATTTTTCAAGTTTTTCAAGCAGGTTGATGTGTGGGACAGTATCAAATGCTTTGGCTAAGTCCAGAAACCATAATATCATACCTCTTCATAAATGCTGCCGCCAAATGAGTTAAAGTAGAATAGAATGTTATTGGTCGTAAAAAATTCACATGAAACATGGACTTCGTCAATTTTTCAACACTAAAGTAAATCAACAAGTGAGCAATTAAAATGTTTTGGAAGCTCTGCCCTCAAAGTCAAGTCTTGAGTTTGGAAAAAGGTATAGATTACTATAGTGAAGTCCACGTTATAATGACAGTGCAGAAAGATAGGAGATCAATGTTGCCGTTGCCTCTGTATTGTCAATGCCTCCTATAGGCGGTAGCTGATATAGGTTTATTGATGTAACTGTTCTTATTCTCGTTTAAAATGATCAATCATATTTTATTAAGCAAGAAATTATATTTTTGAATAATTTAATATTGAATTTTCATAATCAAGATGAAATCTTATGTTAAATATTTATTAATTCTACATTTTAAAAAGACTATCTGGCAACAGGGCAAAGCGAGAGAGAGATGGCGCTATCCGCTTTGTTTAATGATAGGCAAGGATAGCTAATAAAACACTGCCAATCATCATTATGTTATTCCCCTAACTTTTTCTCGTTTGAGAATGATGCTTACAGTTCAATGAGCAAGGGAGTGTACCACACCAGATTTGTTTCTGTGGTACCACAAACGCAGCGCATATGGAATGCATTGGCAGGCATGGAATGATACTTCCACATGGCGTTGCACGCTGTGGTAGCGATTATATCCTTTGCGATTGTGGTACCACTAGCTTGATCACCTCGCTTCCCCTAGCTTCTATACCACAATCGCACTAATGAGCATTTTCTCAAATGTAGTGTGTACTCTCTGCTTTTGTTCTGTGGCATGTCGGTCCCACATCCCACATGCGATTGTGGTTCGTCTGCAACCGGCCTAACATGTACAAGCTAAATCTATCTTATGAGAACAAGAATAAGAAAATTATTATTACCTTGACAAGATCTTCCATCAAGGCCGAGAATGAATCCTGGTTGACATTCACAGCGGAAGTTTCCAATAGTGTTGACACAGCGTCCGTTCTGGCATGGACTACTCAAACACTCATCGATATCTGCGAACATCAACGTACTCAATATTAAATTATAGTCTACAAAAACAGTATTACAAAGGTGTACTGTATATTACATTCACTTTAAACGTCATCTTACAGCAATTATTATCACTACAGTACTATTATGAATGTTCTAAATTCAAATTTTAAAGGTAATAAATTAGAATTATCTAAGAGGAACAAGTTAATATGGATTAATAACATAATATCAAGTTACTAATATTATTTGAATAAAGCCTTAGTGGGGTTTCACACCAAAGCTGTGCCATTAGCCGTTTTCACACCGATATATTGCCGACACGACAGGACAGGAAAAAATTTACTCTAATGGACAACAGTATTAGAAGAGGATGTGGTTTATAATTGCGCGAGGCCTACTAGTATAATACTAGTGACACCCTCGGTTGGAGAACTCGCTCAAGAAATTTGTATTGTAATCTTTGAAACCCGCAACTTTTAATTATTTCAAATCATAATTACAATATAATATGATTGGGAGGAGACAACAGGCATAGCTCAAAACTGTCTTCTCCCAAATTTTTACAAATAAAAGTTTCAAAAAATAATGAGTTTATGATTTCACTTCTCACTTCAAAAAGTCCAATTTCCACTTCAAATAGGGCCCTTGTCTGGTACACAGACGGTTCTCTCATTGAAGGGAAATCTGGCTACGGGGTGTACAGTGATTCACCTAGAACACAAGTCTATGCAAGTCTGGGACAACACTGCACCATCTTTCTGGCAGAGATTTGGGGCATCATGGCTTGTGCCAACATAGGCATTGCCAGGCGCTACTGCAATAAGCATATAGTAATCCTGTCAGACTGCCAGGCAGCCCTCAAGGCTCTTGACTCCAACGAAATCAAGTCCAAATTGGTGTGGGAGTGCCACAAAACGCTCAGCAGGCTTGCAACGCTCAACTCTGTGCATCTTGGTTGGGTACCTGGCCATGTAGGCATAGGAGGTAATGAGCGTGCAGATGAGCTTGCTAAGCGGGGTTCTAGTATGCCATTCCTTGGCCCAGAACCGGGCTGTGGCATAAGTAAAACAACTGCCTTCCACACAATAAATAAATGGTCCAGGGACTTATACCACCAGCAATGGCAGGGTCACCCTGGTCGAGCACTTGGCAAAAGACTGCTGGCAGACACAAGCCCTCGCTCCACCAGGTGGCTGGTGAGTCTGGGTAGAGGTCAGGTCAAGCAGGTAATTGCCCTGATAACTGGACATGGCCACTTCAGGAAACATCTCTACACAATTGGACTCAGAAATGAAAGCCAGATGTGTAGGCTTTGTAATCAGTCTGAAGAGACTGCTAAGTAAATCATACTGGATTGCGAAAGTCTTGGAGCTAGAAGAAGTGCTCTGTTTGTCTGCAAGCAACCAGGTGAGGAATGGGATGTTGGTATATGGAAGAAACTCCTGGATCTTGTAAAGGACACGGGAGTTGGTTTGCCTAACTAACATACTTTTGGGACACACAATAAGCTTCGGTTGACATGTGAGGTTCTTCGAACCTTTGGATCTTTGAATCCGTCCCTTCAAAACATAAACATAAACCCATATCACTTTTTTGATGTAGAAGTTGTAAATTATGTTGTATATTAATCAGCTTAAATAATGTGACAGCGCTGTGATAGCTCCCAAATAGCCTCAGCTGATGTTATGAATGAATGATTGGAAAAACTAACTGTACTAATTGCATGCAATGAATATTATTCAGCTGACTAAATGATAAATCATAACAATTTTTTGCGCTTTCAATGATATTTTTATATCCTGAAAAAGGACGAAGGAGGGAGTAGATTTTTTTTGTCCAACAAACTTGACCTGTAAAAAGGTTTGAAGAATACGTGTTCAAAATTTGAAGCTGATTGATCAATTCTTTCTAAAGTTATTGTAGAACATACAAACAGACGGACAACGACTTTGGCCTTCAGTAAAACACAAGTGAGAACTCGCTAATGCTCGTTCAACTATAGTGAGGTCCACATTATAATGGCAGTGTCTGATTAGTAATGTCATTACTATCCTTGTCTATCATTCAACAAAGCGGATAGCGTTATATCTTTATCGCTTTGCTTGTGTTACCAAATCGTCTTTCAACAATGTAGAATTATTTATTTATTCACAAAATATTTCATCTTAATTATGTAAATTCATTATGAAATTATTCAAAAATATAATTTCTTGCTTAATAAATATAATTGATTATTTTAAACGAGAATTTACAGTTAATATTAGGCTACATTAATAAACCTGTATCAGCTACCGTCTATAGAAGGCATTGACAAGGCAGAGGTTCGGCAACTTTTTTCTCCTATCTTTCTCCACTGCCAATGTAACGGGGCCCTCACTATAGTATAATAGACGTTTAACGTGACATCCGATAACACTATTTTATTAGTTCGATTTCCACGTCATGATGAAATTATTTTCTCATCTTTGAAAATATATAATGACAATGATGAATGTTTTTGAACGAACCTTGACAGGTTTTTCTGTCGGGCGACAGACGGAAGCCCGAGTCGCAGACGCAGCGAAACGAGCCGTCTGTGTTGACGCACTTGCCGTTGAGGCAGACGTCTGCGTCGTGACGCCGGCTGCATTCGTCCTCGTCGACGCAGAACGCACCGTCTGCCGACGCCGTGAAGCCCGCCTCACACTCGCACCGGTACGAGCCGTCTATGTTCTCGCAGCGTCCGTTCAGGCAGATGCGTGGATTCTCGTAACACTCGTCTACGTCTGCAATTCATTTATATGGAAAAACCATTCATTAAAAGAAAAATTAATTTCATCTATTTATCAACTCTATTAATCATTAGAAATATAATATATAATTGTATAATAATGTCATAATTGTATTATGATTATAATGCTTTATACAATAAATGAATGAAATAGAAATGTTTTTATGGTATTATTATTTATATCCTCATCATACTAAAATACTCATAGAGAGTTGCCTTTGAAAGTAAATGACTATAATAATAAAAAAATTCACTAATGTGCAAGAAGCTAAAGAAACTTTTAAAGTTGCATTTTCGTTTGTGCGTAAACTTCCGCAGTCGACGACGACAAGCATTGTTGACATTCATATTGCCCAAATTTCAATTCATTAATTGTGTTTTTTAATTATTATGTGTTTTTTTATTAATTTTTTCATTAATTGTGTTTATTATTCAAGAATCAAAACATTTCTAATAATATTTACATATTGCCATTTAAAAGTATAAACTCAACCTCCCCTATTAAAACATAATATTTGAGGTTATTCAGACAAATTGAAATCTATCCAATCTGAGATCCTCACCCTGTCCTAGTCGACGACGGCATTTACGCACAAACGAGAACCTAGCTTTACTCGTGATTTTTCAATGGTTTTCGATTTGTATACTATCAAGCTATCAAAATGAAAAAGTTTTCTCAGGAAAACATTTTTTTTTCAATCGTTTTGAAGATAAGAGCGCCTAAAGTTGAAATTTTTGGGACAGGTCATTTCAAATTCGGTGTGAGATTAATCCATGAAATTTTGAGAATAATTTCTTCATGGTATTGTTGATTGAATAAAACAAAAATTTTCTGAAAATATAAATTCTAAAGAAAAATATTCAATTTACCAAGAAATAACTCAACTAAAAGTAATTTACCTGCAGTAATTGGGTAAATTGAATAATTAAATGACAAATGAAAAATTAATCCTTGAAATTTCATGAGTTTATCTCTTACCGAATTTGACATGATCTGTCCCAAAAATTTGAACTTTATGCGCTCATATCTCAAAAAGTAATTATCAGAAAACAATTTTTTCCTGAGAAAAAACTTCATTTTGATAGCTTGATAGTATACAAATCAAACACTTTGAAAAATGTCGCTATTTGAAAGTTTTTTCAGCCTTTGCACAGCCTTAAATATTTGGGAATCATAATAGATTATCATATAAAGTGGGATGTACTTATAAAGTCCGTCTGTAGAAGAATTGGACTTTTATTTTACAAATTTTACCAAATAATCATAATTCTAAATAAGAAAAATTTGGAAATGGTATATCATGCTCTAGTTAAATCAATTATTGGGGGGGGGGGGTTGTTTCAACTGTCATATTGAGGAATTAGTTGAAGCAAAAAACTGATCATTAAAATATATTCTAAACAACCCTAGATTTGTAGGTACTAAACTAAAAAACCTTTATTCCGGACCACTTACAGACTCAAAGATCAGGAAAAAATTAGACTGGATATAAAAAATGGACCTACAGTAATTTTTTCTTCCATATCGACATATGTGGCTCGAGATTTCTGCTCAAACTACTGATTGCAATGCCATTTTTTAGATATATTGTTAGAAGTGGACTAGCTTACACATTTTGCCCATCTTTTTCTCCCATACTTCCCTTTTTCGCTCCTCTTCTCCCTTTATTCCTTACTTTTATACCCTCTACAAGTCTATTACATGAGAAATCATAGTTGATTGGGTATTTCCCTTCTCTCTTTCATTTCAGCACACCCTACCATAAAGCCTGATTTTGTATTTTTATTGTGTTGTTTTTTATCTTGTGTTGTTTTTTTATCTTGTGTTGTTTGTTGAATATAATTCAGTTATAGTAGTTCATCTACGACCATGCTATATCATGGATGAAAGATAGCTTAAGGCTGGCCACTAACGGTAGAACATGCATGATAAACAGGCATGATACGAAGTCGACATGCATTTCTATGTCATCACAACGAAAGGCTTGATCACAGAGAAATTTTTTAATGTAGTTTTTTGTATCTCCGAATTTTTGTTGTTTATTACTTTCCTTGACCTATTACCATAGGTAAGGAAAGTATTGCTTTCCAAAAAAAATTAAGGTACCCTAATTTCAAGTTTTCTATACGTTTCAAGGTCCCCTGAGTCCAAAAACATGATTTTTGGGTGTTGGTCTGTGTGTGTGTATGTGTGTATGTCTGTGAACACGATAACTCCATTCCTAATTAACCGATTGACTTGGAATTTCAAACTCAAGGTCCTCATACCGAGGATCCGACAATAAGAAATTCAATAAAATTCAATTTAAGATGGCGGATAATTACTAAAAACCATGTTTTTCACGGTTTTATCGAAAACGGCTCTAACGATTTTCTTCAAATTTATACCATGGATTCGTAAGCCCTATCGACTGACATGAGTCTCATTTCTGGGAAAATTGCAGGAGCTCTGTAATATTCTTGAGAAAAATGGCGGATAGTTACTAAAAAACCATGTTTTTCACGATTTTCTCAAAAATGACTTGACCGATTTTTTTCAAAGTCATACTCTGTATAGTTATTCATCAGCTCTATTAACTGGCATGAGTCTCCTTTCTGGGAAACTAATGGGGGTCCACCCCATCCTTGGGAAATGGACTTTGTAGCCTCCTTCTCGTGCATGAGGTAGGTAGGTAGAGCAGTTCATAAAAAGAACACATAGTCGAGATATTTCATCTGTAGAACAGCTATTTTGACGACTATTAAAAAATATAATCGAATTTCACAATTTACACAAAAATAAAAGTACTCTGAAAACAATTACAAATATACATATACAGTAGTCTGATCGTAGTTTCAAATATATGTTGCTGCCAATCGTCATTATGTTATTCCCCTAAATTATTCTCGTTTAAGAATGGGGCTTACAGTTCAATGAGCAAGGAAAGTTGTGTGAGTGCGTGCGCCACACCAGATTTTTTTTCTCCACTGCTCTATGTGATGTTATAGTATATTTCGCACCTAGGGCCGAAAATGAGATATTTCATATAACATTAGGCCCACTCAAGATTGAATCTTCGAATGTTTTCTCTATATGGTTTGATATTGAAGAAAAATTATCTAAAAGTTTTAATAATGAATTACGGAAAAATTACTAGGAATTTTTCAGTCAAGGCTGAGTTTCACCAGTAGGCTTACCTTAAACTTTAGATCTCTGCTGTATTTTCCTATTATTATTGTTGATTGTATTGCATTAAGAAGTGGAATTCGATAATAAAAAAGAAACAATTATTACTCTACCTCACTTTTAAATATTGATACAATTATAGTACTTTGATTTCAAATTCGATTCTTCACTTTTAAAGACTTGCGATACTTACCTTTCTGACAATAAACAATGCAGCCAACATTATATTGTTGAGGCTATGGAGATATCATCGTATTCTATTGTTTGATATCAAAAACACAATAATAAATATTAAATTATGAAACAGTAATTCATAAAATATATTATAGACATGATACCGCGATTCACGATACATAATTATATAGATTATTACAGTCGTTATGAGATTATCTCTATGATTTTTGTGAGATCGGACACGATCAGCTGTTATTCAAGGTCATTTTACAGCCCTAGGGCCGTAAAGTTTTACCGGCCTGGTCGGAAAACAATCACTTTCGGCCTCCATATGACGCACGTAAACCAGCTCATTACATCCAAGTGTGGCGAAAAATAATTTTCCAGGGGTTTATTCATTGTTATTGGTTGCTTATTTTATGCTGGAAGCATAACAATGTAGTTTTTTGTATCTCCGAATTTTTGTTTTTTATTTTTCTTCACTGCTCTATGTGAGGTTAAATAATTTTCCAGGGGTTTATTCATTGTTATTGGTTGCTTATTTTAGGTTGGAAGCATCTTGCTTATGGCAAAACAGGCATGATGAACAAGTGTATGTGCATGATAAACATATGTTTTATTCATATGCATGTTCTACCGTTTGCGATTATGCATATTCATGCTCTACCATTATTGATCAGCCTAAAATAATTCTCTATGCTATAAACTATAATGTGAACATCACAACATCACATTCAATGCCATAGAAGGTGTATTTTCGCAATGCATTTCCAAAACTGCACTGTAGAGTGAAATGTGAAGTTTCCTTCTGGCTTCAATGATTCTCAAATTAAAATCAAAAGTTTTTGAATTAAAAATATATAAAGAAAGAGTGTAATGAGAAAGTTGTTTAATGAGTTGTGAAGGAGTGTAATGAGAATTTATGAGAAAGGTGTAACAGCCGAAGACCATAGATTCTAAATGAAATTTGCAACAAATATTTCCCTATATCAACCATAGTTTTCGAGATACAGTATAAAGATTTTGCGATATTTTTGTCAATAACTAGAAATCTATCAGTCAAAATCTAATTATAAGTATCATTGGAAAGAGGAAGAAATTTCCAATTAATCTTGCATAATTTGTTCCTTTGTTTGTTGTTTTTTGAAATTTTTAAGAGCGCTCAAAGTTAAAAAAATACATTCTTCGAGTTCAAAGCCAAATTACAAACAGTCTGAACGCCCATAAAAAATTTCAAAAATGTCAAACAAAATAACAAATTATAAATCTCATTGGAAACTTCTTCCTCTTTTCAACCATATCCTTGGAATTATATTTTGACTGATAGATTTCTAGTTATTGACCTTTTTACAAAAATATCAAAAAATCTTCATAAATCTCGAAAACTATGGTCGATATAAGGTAATTTCACTGGACATTTTTTGTTGCAAATTCATGAAGAATCTCTGATCTTTTGTTACACTTTTAGTGGGACACTCTGCATTTGTTGAAAATGTCTCAGATAAATATTATTAAATACCAAAAAGAAATTCGACATGACTCACCAATACAAGCATGGCCGGTTGGAGAGAGTATGAATCCATGCTTACACTGACACTTGAAAGAACCATCCATGTTGATACATAAACCATTAGCACACATTCCGGTTTGACTGCACTCATCGTGATCTGCAATTGAAAACAATTGGAAATAATGAAGAACAAGTAGTAAAGTAAATAATTAAATAGATCAAGCAAGAACAAAGCAGAGGGAGAAAGAATTGAGATATTGAGAAGCTATTCAAACTGTGGATCAGAAGCAGGGTATAACAGTTTATTGATGTACGGTAGTCTTGGATCACAATGTATGCTGGATTGGATTTTAGTCAGTTACCATACAACGACTATAAAACTCAAAAAAAAACATCTATTTTACTATCCATTACGTACTGTAAGTAATAATCCGTTTTGAACTATTTCTACTACAAAACTGATAAAAAAAACTGAAACTAAGTGAAAAATAGCTTACATTCGACTTGGACAATATTATATTCACTATGCAGTCTAACAATGCATTTCTGATATTTTATATACTTGACTACACCTTTTCCAATTTCATTTGAGAAAGTATCAAGTTAATTTGAGAAATTATCAATTGTATTTGAGAATAGTCACTTGTCATAGAGAGAATGTCAGATGTAGATGAGAAAAGTCAATTATATTTGGGAAGTCATCACATGTAATTGAGAGTAGTGAATTGTATTTGAGAAATCGTCAAATGTAAATGAGAACATATCAATTGAAAATGAGAAAATTTTCCAATTGACATGTCGTAACTCTTCTGTAGCCTACAGTACAGGTTTGATTTGATCAGGAAAGAATACTGTACTACATACACAGTATTCCAATTACTACCATAGGCTTTGCATGGTGGAAAATTGATATTTTTAATGGTGGAAGTATTATGGTTAATGAGTATTATTTCTATGTATGTATTGGCAACGCGACTTTTGTCTCCAAACATTTTGTGAAACATTGCACTTGATGAAGATCAAATTCTGTACGTTTACGGCGCAATTGAACTTTATCATCAATCAATTGAATCTCTTGATCAAACAATTCGGCAATTCTTCAATGGATTTTTGGACTTGAAAATAATGTTTTATTAAAAAACTAAACGTTTTATTGGAATATTAAATATTATATTATTTTAAATGAGTACAGTTATGAAAAATATAAGTACTGGAAGAACTGGTTTTTTAAAATCATTTCCCAATTACAACTGACAACTTCTCGATTTCAAATCACATGTTCTCAAATTGAAATGATACTTTCTCAAATAAAATTCACTATTCTCAATAATTACAAGTGATGACTTCTCAAATTCAATTGACTATTCTCAATTACATCTAATGTTTCTCAAATACAAATGACTTTTCTCAATTACAATTGATACTTTCTCAAATACAGTTGGAAAAGGTGTAGTATACGGACAAATATAGGCTACATGTTTTGTCTACTTTTACTTATATCTTCCACGATCCTAAAATATATAAAAATATCAATGTAAAGTAAAACACTCACAGAGCTAACTCTGTTTGATTCTTCCTTTGCAAAATAATGTAGTGGAAGTAAATAATAAGTCATGTTAAATAAAAAAGTGTTCATTTCATAGATAGAAGTGGTTTTTGTGCAAATTCAAGATGGTCATAAAATATGGATTGATGATGTCTTAGAAATATACAGAGGGTCAAAAAATGTATACGGTACTCTAATATTGACAGTGAACGCAAGCATAACAAAATAACGTTCAGCTATGAATTTGAAGTCGATTAGGCAAAGCATAGGTCAGCTATAGTGAGGTCCACGTTATAATGGCAGTGGAGAAAAACGTTGCCGAACCTCTGTCTTGTCAATGCCTTCTATAGACGGTAGCTGATACAGGTTTATTTATGTAATATTAACTATTCATTCTCGTTTGAAATAATCAGTTATATTTTATTAAGCAATAAATTTTATTTTTTATTAATTTCATAATAAATTTACATAATCAAGATAAAATATATTGCTAATTAATTATCAATTCTACATTGTTAAAAGATGATCTGGCAACAGAGCAAAGCGAAAAAGAGATAGCACTATCCGGTTTGTTGAATGAAAGACAAGGATAGCAATACCATTGCTATTACACTGCCATTATAACGTGGACCTCACTATAGTTACACACACATCGATTTTTGGACATACTATTTTTTGCCGACACTATACATTTTATTAGATTACTAGCCGTCAGGCTCGCTTCGCTCGCCATATCCGTCTAGCCAGGGGGCTCCGCCCCCTGGACCCCCGACTGGATCGTCCACAAATGAGATCAGCGGGCTCTCTTTGCTCGCCTGCATTTTTAATTTGAGCATGCTTCATTCCATCAGAAAGTCAAAGTACTGAGAAAACGCAGAAAAGCTGAAAAAAACGTTGGAAAACGCTGATTTTGGGCGTATCTTTAATGAAATATTAAAATCACCTCATCATAAAATTTTTATACCCTAGCTAAACCTCTGTACCAAATTTGAACATTTTCTGTTCATTTATTCTCGATAAATCTGAGAAGAAGCAAAAAAAAATCGCTGGAAAAACGAAGATTTTGGGCGTATTTTTTATTTATTTATTTTTATTTTTTTCAATTTATTGCCACAGACAAACACTTTACAATTTGTATCGGCCACGTCAATATTACAAACTATATTAGAGATCATACAACAATAGCAATTACCTAAAAATCTAGATAGCCTCCATGTTAACATTGAAATATTCATCCACACTATAAAAACAGTTTTTTATAAAAAAAAACTCTTAATTCTTAGTTTAAATTGCCAGAGCGTCAAACCTCGAACATTTGGTGGTAAATGGTTATAAAACTTTATTGAAAAGGCCTTAAAACTCGTATGGCTGGATTTGTAAGAGCAGTACATTCCTCAGATTCGATTTATTCCTTGTGTTATAAGAATGAATGTTGTCATGAGTTGAGAATAAATGTGGATTTGACTTTACAAAAAGCAGACAATTAAACATAAAAATACAAGGTAAGCTCATGAGCTCCCAATCTAATGAACAACGGTTTACAGTGAGTTAAAGGAGGCACATTACACATTGTTTTAATAGCTCTTTTTTGTAATACAAATAAATATTGAGAATGGCTGCCATTCGCCCATAATATAGTCCTATAAAGAAGATGAGAATGAACATAACTATAATAAACGTTTAATAATGTTTTCAAAGATACTATTTCCTTCAACTTTCTTAACATAAAAATACCTTTGGTAACTTTTGGAATAGTATACTCTACATTCTATCAGTCAGTCAGTGCCATTTCGCTTATATATATATAGATACAGATGATGTTTGTCAAGTTCCGTTTAATCTGATAGAAATAAAATAAATCGTAAGTCCAAAAATCGGTGTGAGAAAATCAACTCTTAACTAGAAGTTTGCTTCGCTCGTTCAACTAACCGATACAAAGCCGCCCATCCGAGGAAACATCAAAGCCTACAGGACACTCGCATTTGAAACTGCCAGGAGTATTGGTGCAGTGACCACCCATACACAAACCTTTGCTACACTCGTCCACATCTGCAAAAGCCAAACACAAAACACATTGAACAACTCATTTCCTATTCAAATATGCTAACATGAATAGTAATTTTTGTGACTTGATATTTCTTTCCAACTGTGTGACTTGTTACTTTTGATATGGAAAAATAACAAACCCATTTAACAAAAAACATATTGAACAACTCATTTCCAATTGAAATAATGCTGACATTGTAATTTTTGTGACTTGATATTTCTTTCCAACTGTGTGAGTTGTTACTTTTAATATGGAAAAATAACAAACCCATTTAACACAAAACATATTGAACAATTCATTTCCAATTGAAATATGCTAACATGAATAGTAATTTTTGTGACTTGATATCTCTTTCCAATCGTGTGACTTGTTACTTTTGATATGGAAAAATAACAAACCCATTAACACAAAACCTATTGAACAAATCATTTCCAATTGAAATATGCTGACATTGTAATTTTTGTGACTTGATATTTCTTTTCAACTGTGTTACTTGTTACTTGATATGGAATAATAACAAACCTATTTGTGGATATTGAATCGTTTGCACAGTGTAAGTTGAAACATAGCCTTCTAGAAATAGTTATGGACCTTGAAGAAGCATTCTTCAAGGCCTGAATTATCTGTATATTGTGTATGTACAGTATTGAGGCTACATAGATGTGTATACTCTATTTTATTGTCTTTTTTCTTTAGGCCTACGGTACATGTAATATAAATAGAAATTCAAGTTTCAGTACCCTTTTTAATTTCACTTGAAAATGGCATTAATGTCCGAAACATGTTGTGATAAAATGATTTGAAAGGGTACTGAGATTTGTATTTCTATTTATGTATATACTTATCCATAATAATGATTATTATAATAATTATTTATACTGAAAACGCAATTTATAGATTAAAAACATTCATGCCCGGTTTAACTAAGCTCGTTCAATACATTTGAACAAGCCCTTAGACCAGTTATAGAATAGACACGGCCCATTGTATATTCATACTGAAAGTCGATGAAGCCAACATCTACTGCCATATCTCCAAATCGTGACGTCAGCATCAGATAGAAAACTTTTCTGTAGAGTTTGTTTACATTGTTTTCCATAGCAGATTGTGTCTATTTCAGCAGGAGCGCAGCTGAAGTTTACCATTTTAATAAATAATAATTTACATCCTTCTGAAATAGACACAATCTGAAAGTTTTCTATCCGATGATGACGTCAAGATTTGGAGATATGGCAGTAGATGTTAGCTTCAGAGGCTAGACTTCACAGCGTGTCTATTCTATAACTCGTCTAAGGTCAAGCCAGATACGTTTTACAAGTGTGCACTGGAGTTATCAATAGTAACTATCATCATAGAAATCATATGTTCCACTGTATTTGTTGTAAAGCATACCTGATCTGGCCATGTCCAAATAATGTCTCGACTGAGCTTGATGGTACTAGGCACCTTGGTAAGTCATCTTTCTTGATCAGGTAAGCTCATGAAAAGGACATGCATCTATAGTGAGGTCCACGTTTAAATGGCAGCGTAGAAAGATAGGAGAAAAACGTTGCCGATCTTGTCTTGTCAATGCCTTCTATAGACGGTAGCTGATACAGGTTTATTGATGTAATATTAACGGTTCATTCTTGTTTAGAATAATCAATTTATATTTTACTAGCCGTCAGGCTCGCTTCGCTCGCCGTATCCGACTAGCCAGGGGGCTCCGCCCCCTGGACCCCCGACTGGATCACTGGATCGTCCAAGAATGAGATCAGCAGGCTTGCTTCGCTTCCCTGCATTTTTCATTAGAGCATTTTTATCATGTGTTAGGACAATTCAGTCGGAAGTCCAGACTAAACGTCTGGCTAAACGGATATGGCGAGCGAAGCGAGCCTGACGGCTAGTAATATAATATTTCCAGGAATAGCTGTGATTGAAGTAGCAGTGTCCAATCAATTTTTCCGCGATAAATGCATTTCAATCTTCAACTTGGTGCCAACCTAACAAAGTCAACTCAACTTAATGCCAACCTGACAAAATTATTAATTTAGTTACCAGTTAACAACTGTTTCGAAGAGGTACTCTCTCTAGATTATAGTTCTATATTAACATATAGTATGGACATTTTTCAATTATAATTAAGAGAATAAGAAAAATATACATAGTCTTTTAGACTAACTTTAAACCCTTAAAAACCACCCTTAGAGTTAAACTATAGCCAAAAGATTTCTTAGTGCGCCTCTAAAGGGCCAACTGAACATACCTACCAAATTTGAACGTTTTTGGTCCGGTTGATTTTTAGTTAGAGTGAGTGAGTGAGTCAGTTAGTCAGTGAGTGAGTGCCATTTCGCTTTTATATATATATAGATTAAGCAAGAAATTATATTTTTCAATAATTTATAATGAATTTTTATAATTAAGAAAAACATATTATGTTAATTGATTATTAATTCTACATTGTTAAAAGACCATCCAGCAACACCTGGCTAACCGGCTAACCGGTTCCGTGCGACACCTGTCCGATACACAGGCGATGCTTTGAACATCTGTCGCAAGCAGTGAGTATGCTCTGATTTTACAACACAGGTTGGTTTCATAGGCGACATGCCTCGGACATGAGATTTGTCGTAGACATCATGTGTGTAAGACATGACCAGTGTATAGCCCGCCTTAGAGGTCGCTGACAGAGGTCTCACGTCTCCTAGAATAAGAACAGGCTGCTGACAGGTGGGTGTTAGTGGTCGCTGATTGGAGGTTTTTCGCCCCCAAGGAAGAGAGCAGGTCACTTACAGGAAGTCTCATGTCCTGAGTGGGTGTTAGTGGTCACTGACAGGAGGTCTTGCGCCATAAGTAAGTGTTAGTGCTTAGTGGTCGCTTACAGGAGGTCTCTCATCCTAAGTAGGTGTTAGTGGTCACTGACAGGAGGTCTGGCATTTTGAGGAGGGCTAGAGGTCAATGACAGGTGGTCTTGCGCTTCCAAGGAAGAGAGCAGGTCGCAGACAGGGGTTCTCACGTACTGAGGAAGGGTAGAAGCGGATTGATGCTGTCTGAGCATGTTGGCTTTTATAGCTGGTGGCTGAAGGGGAGTTGAGCCATCTCCACTGGCAGGCACTCTCACCCCGGGCATCTAGGGTGTGCATAGTGGCTAGATTTTCTAGCACAGGCATGGGTTAAGGGGGTTATGGTAAGTATTATGATGATATTAAGAAATGAGTGGACACTGACCTACAGCTTCAGGTGGACTCCAAACAACCAACTTCAAACTCATATATTATATCTAGCAGAGTTGATTGTTGGAGTGGTCACCCATCCAACGGGAGTAGCAAGAGCATGAATCTCAACTCATCAGAGTACAAACTTAAGTCAGCATGACCACGCAGACAATCACTTCCCTATCTTATCCCTATATGCTTGATGGAATGTCTATTATAGAATCTTGTTTCAGAATCAAATACTGTAGATAATTATTCATTTCCAGTGTCAAATAATAGGAATAAAGAAAAATATTTTTATAAAATTTACATTGACTGATTTAGGCCTGTTTCAATTTGAGGCATCTTGTATTCTTGTACTGGTCATTGGTATATTCTATAGTGAGTTCCACGTTATAATGGCAGTGTTTGATTGGCAATGGTATTGCTATCCTTGTCTATCATTCAACAAAGTTGATAGTGCTATCTCTTTCTCACTTTGCTCTGTTGCCAGATCGTCTTTTAACAATGTAGAATTAATAATTAATTGACAAAATATTTCATCTTAATTATGAAAATGCATCATGGAATTATTGAAAAAAATAATTTCTTGCTCAAAGGATTATAATTGATTATTTTAAATGAGAATGAACAGTTAATATTACATCAATAAACCTGTATCAGCTGCCATCTATAGAAGGCATTGACAAGACAAGATCGGCAACATTTTTCTCCTATCTTTCTACGCTGCCATTATAACATGGACCTCACTATAGATGCATGCCCTTTTCATGAGCTTACCTGATCAAGAAAGATGACTCACCAAGATGCTCAGTTTCACCAATCTCGGTCTAGACATTATTTGAACATGGCCAGATCAGGCATTGACAAGACAGAGGATTGGCAACATTATTCTCCACTGCCAATATAATGTGAACCCAACTATAGTATAATATTATTCTGTACTATGTTGTAGAATTATAATAGTTTATATCTTGATAAAACTGGCGATGTCTACAGTAATCCTGTTTGGATTTGAACAAAAAATTATCTTGTATGTTATATGGTTGTAAACTGGCCTTCACACACATGTGAGCTGGCCTGCGAGTATCCAGGATAGCACTCGCATATGTAGGCCTCAGGTGTGTCAAGGCAGCGGCCCCCTGTGCCACAAATGTCTGGGCGCAGGGCACACTCGTCAACAGGTGTCATCCGGTGCACAGGACCCACTGATGCACCGGTTGCAGTGCCATTAAATGGTCCCTCTGGGCCGGATTTTGAAGATAGACCACCAGGAGTGAGGCCTCCGATACCACCCCCACCCACACTCCCACTGCTGCTGATCTCTTCACACAGCTTGCGGTGCTCATCTGAAAAATGAATAAATGTTTCAATCAATTAATAGAATGGATGAATTATACAGAGTGTTTCAGATGTAGTATCAAACATTTTAGGGTATTGTTCCAGGATGATAGGAGTCTACAAATGTTGTATTTTGAGTGTCTAATTTTAAATTTTCAAAATGGCCACCATTTTAAATTTTCAATTGCAAAATTCACAAAAACCGTTCACTTTACAGAAAAATTACAAGAGACACAAAACTTGGCAAATTTCATCAAGATTTCAAGGATACCTCATTTATTAAGATTGATCAGAGAATAACAAAGAAATTAATCATTTTCGTATTGCATGCATGACCACTTTTCGCAATCATTGGGAAAATTATTATTTATCAATTATTAATTATTTAAACATCAATATTACATTTTCAATCCCAGTTGTATTTGAGATGAAGCTTTGAAACTCGGTATGACTCCATATGGCCATCCAGCTGATTTTACAATGTTTTCAGTTGATCTTGTTTGTTAATGACCATGCATGCTGTAAGAAAATAATCAATTCCTCTGTTGTTCTCTGATCTTTTGGTAGAGAGTTAGTGTGAAGGATATTTTGAATATTCTTTCCAAAGAATGGACATTGATATGTACAAAGCTCTGCCAATCCATGTAGATGAATAACAATAATATATATATAGTTATCACAAATTGCTTTTTTCATATCATATACAGTTCAATAATAATTTTCTTAGTCTGTATTATGTAAATTCATCTATAATTTTGCTGTATTGTAAGCTATTGTATTTAAGTGTATAAGCCAGTATATATTGTAATCTACATAAATAAAGTACTCAATCAATCTTAATAAATGAGGTATCCTTGAAATCTTGATAAAATTTGCTTACTTTTTTCTCTTGTAAATTTTCTTTGAAGTGAATGGTTTTCGTGAAATTTGTAATCAAAAATTTAAAATGGCCGCCATTTTGAAAATTTACATCAAAAAGTTTTTATTTTATTTTTTAAAGTTGAGTCTTCATAGCATAAATATTCATGCCAAATTTCCGATCAATACAAAATTTCGTTCTTGAGATAATAATTCCTAAGTGAAAAAACAAAATGGCAGCTATAAGGATAACCGCTGAGTTTTGGACACTTAAAATACAACATTTGTTGTCTCCTATCATCCATGAACAATACCCTAAAATGTTCGACACTACTTCTGAAACACCCTGTATATCACCTGAGAAAACTAATACAATAGGTCTATCAGGAAAATCACTTATGACTGAATGCATTGATGAAAATATGTAAATGATTCATGTTATAAAATATACAGAAATTGACCTACACCTACATTATTGTGACAAGTCATGTGTATCTGGTGGAGAGTTATAAGACTTAATTGACATGGAGTGCCAATTCCTTTTCTTGAATTGAAAAAAGCTCAACCCTATTGTTTATTGTTTTTGAAGGGATGGATTAAAGGATCCAAAGGTTCAAAGAACCCCACACGTCAACCGAAGCTTATTGTGTTCCCAAGTAGTATGTTAGTTGGGCAAACCAGTACCTGTGTTCTTTACAAGAACCAGGAGTTTTCCCTATACTAACATCCCATCACCCGGTTGCTTGTTGCAATCCAGTGTGATATGCTTGGCAGTCTCTTCAGACTGATTTGTCCTCGTGACCTACGTGAGTTCCACTCCTGGCCTACTTTGAAGGTCCTACCGCTGAGAGAGGGGACGCCAAACTGCCTCTAGGGCGCCCGGCCAACCTCGACTCAGCCTCTTGACCCACATTTGTGCCTGGAGTTTCACCCATCTCTGGTCTCTTGGGTTTTTGTTTTTGCCCCTCTAAAACTCTGCAGGGTCAGAAGCCTCACCTCTCCCAAGAAGTTTTGCCTAAATGGCCGCCCTTCTTTGAGCAGTGGTGAGGTTTGGTCACTCCACCCAAAACTTGTGACCTACGTGAGTTCCACTCCTGGCCTTTTTGTAGCTCCTTCCACTGAGAGAGGGGACGCCAAACTGCCTCTAGGGCGCCCGGCCACCCTCGACTCAGCCTCTTGACCCACATTTGTGCCTGGAGTTTCACCCATCTCTGGTCTCTTGAGTTTTTCTTTTTGCCCCACCGAAACTCTGCAGGGTCAGAAGCTTCACCTCTCCCAAGACGTTTCGCCTGAATAGCCGCCTTTCTCTGAGCAGTGGTGAGTTTTGGTCTCTCCACCCACAAACTCGTGACCAACGTGAGTTTCACTCCTAGCTTCTTTATAGGTCCTTCCGCTGAAGGAGGGGTCGCCAAATTGCCTCTAGGGCACCCGGCCATCCTCGACTTAGCCTCTTGACCTTCATTTGTGCCTGGAGTTTCACCCACCTCTGGTCTCTTGGGTTTTTCTTTTTGCCCCTCCGAAACTGCCCTGATGGGGCAAATCCCGTGGGTTTGAAGGCAAGGCAACTTCTGGAGTTGCCTTGAGGTCCATTTTAGTCGCCTCCTACGACAAGCATGAATACTGTGGGTGAATTCTGGTTTTCAACACATTCTTGAGTACGATGATCGACTCTAAGCTCCCCCAACCCACAGGAGGCCAAGCTCAACCCTAACCAGGTATACATGAGCAAATGGTTGCATTTATTATAATTAAGACAACTATAGAACAGACCCCAACCTTTGATTCAAGATGGAACCAGTCATAAATAAATACTGCATAATCCAGATTACAATTTTGATCAGCTGATAGATTGGGATAAATGGGAGTTGGGTCAATTGGTAGCTATCTGGATTATGCAGTACTAGCAGGTAACTCGTGCTCTGCAAGGGTCTATTTCAAAACTTTACAAACTGAAAACTTGACGTAATTAAATATTTAAGAATTGAAAACAGTTCTATAACCAACCTCAGTTAATAAAGAATCTTTATGCAAAATTTCAAGTCAATCAGTCCAGTAGTTCAGACATGATGCGTCAAACATTATTTTCCTATCCTGTAAGTGTATAAGCCAGTTCTTTCCATTATTATAGAATAGATTATGGATAGATGGATGATTTATGGATGATCTTTGAATGAGAATACCTTTAATGGTTTGAGAAATCGATGTGCAGTTTTCACCATTCATTTTCTCTTGAAATTCCGTATCAAAATCATGTATCATATGACCACCTTTCAATTCAAAAGAATGTAGTTGAATTCAAAATTGTGGTTCCAAGATGGTGGTCCAAAATGATGATGCGACAGAAAAATGTGACAGTTATTTTTATTCGAATAGGATCTCCAATCATACCTATCATCTAATCTCCCTTTTAAAAGATTGTTTCAGCTTTGTTCTATACGTTCAGCTTGTTTCTATACAACAACTGGAAGCATGACAAATTGAAAACTTCACGAACTTGATGTAATTAAATCTTGAAGAATTGAAATAGGCCTATAACCATCCTCGGTTAATTAGGAATCTAGAAGCAAAATTTCAAGATAATCAGTTGAGTAGTTCAGACGTGATGATGCTTCAAACATTAATTTCCCATTCCATACATGTATAAGACAGTTCTTTCCTTTATTATAGTTGAACTTATATTGATTTGTTTTCCCAATCTTAAAAATTTTATAGTATAGATAACTGAGGAAGACATAATACTTGAAAATCTCACAGTATCATCTTGATTTTTTCAATACGTCAATTTTAGTATCGATTGGATCCCCCTCAATTTGAATTAGGTAGCCTTTTGTTTCCCCAATTCCAAACAAAATACCTACAATATTCGTTTCACTCCGAATTCGTGTCTGATAGTACATTATACCTGAAGAATAAAAATTATTACTAATTTTATTGTGATCTATTCATGTTTTTCTTATGAATTCCAATGGTACAGCATTTAACTTATGTCCATTTCATTTTTACTGGTGGCAAAACTTTACATTATATAATTATTTGATGAAATCCAAGTTCAATCGTAATGAATACAACTTCCTTCAAGAAATTAATAATAATACATTTCCAGGGAAAAATTAAGAACAAAAAGATTGAATCAGGATTTGATCCGAGAGACATTCGCTCCAAAGTCAAGTGCTCTACCACTACACTTTTGAGCTCCACTCAAAATATTAATTGTCTTGTAACAACGTTATAACCTTCTTATAAAAAAACACACATTTTACAACAATATGTGCTGTATGAAATTTCATGTCCCATGAATGAAATTTGAACATTAATTCTGAAACTAAAACTTGAAATTTTGGCTTCGAGGTGCAAGAGATTGATATTTTTAGAATCTATGTGCAAAAGTTGACATGTTTTGATGCAAACAAACACAACCCTACTCTCTCTTATTATATAGATTTGTTTACAACCCTCAACGTCTCAAGTGTTGGGGTCTGTTCTATAGTTGTCTTGCTATAATGTGTTACATTCAAGGTTTGATCAATCTTCATTCAAACCAAGATTATGTATATGGCTATCTGATAATTTGTGATTTTTTACTATTGGATGAATAAATAAATAAATTCAAAATTGTCATCTACAGTGCTGCTGAGTATGCAGCTCCTGTATGGTTGGGTAGCTGCCACACTCGACAGATTGATGCAGCCTTGAACGAGTGATAACTGGCTGCCTGATGCAGACTGAGACAGACTGGCTCCCTGTTCTCAGTAACATTTCTCCACCACATCTAGGAGGCAAGAGTTAGCTAGCAAAGAAATGAGCAAGATATGCAAGCTAAGCGAGCTCCCAATCCACAAAGATCTGCTCCTGGATTTGCCTACTCCACTGAGGCTCAAATCCAGAAAACCTTTTTGGAAAATCCCCCCACAGGCAGAAAACCCTCAAACACATCAACTGTGGACCGAAGCTTGGCAATCTGTTTCAGTGAGAAACAAGGAAATAGTTGATGATCCAACTAGGAGGGTGAATGGTTTTGAGCTGTCTCGACAGTTGTGGGTGAGACTGAACAGATTTAGAACAGGACAAGGGAGATGCCAAAAAACATGCATCGATGGGGCATATCAGACACCCCTCTCTATGAATGTGGTGAGGAGCAAAGTATTAACCACATCATTACGGAGTGTTCTTTGTCAAGATTCCAGGGAGGGCTACAGAAATTGCATGTAGCAGATGACGAGGCCATACTCTGGCTCAAAAACTTGAAAATACTTGTATGAATTGTTTTCATCTCTTTCTATTATTATTTGTCTCTGCCACTGTATCCATACGACATATTTATATATAATTCAAAATTAATGTATGTTTTACATACATTAGGGAAAAAAATGTGAATTTTTTAAATATAATTTTAAATATTAGGGATTTAAGGAAAAAAATGTGAATTCTCTACTTACTCTCTCCAGGCAGTGGACATTTTTCACAGTCATCACCCCACCCTTTACCCATATTTATGCCACAGCAGCAATCTTTCTTCGAGAGTCTCATGCTCAAGCTTTGTCTGCATATTCCTCCTCGGGAAACGGTTGTATAGCAGTTGCCTTGTCTTGCATCTGGAAATGAAAAATGAATGAATTAAAACTTTTGAGATAGTAATGGTACTTGTACAGAACAAATCATATAGGCCTATAGTGAGGTCCACGTTATAATGGCAGTGAAGAAGAATAGGAGAAAAACGTTGCCGTTCCTCTGTCTTGGCAATGCCTTCTATATGTTTTTACGGAAGTTTTATTATCAATCTATCAAAATTCAAAATTGTTTGTTCTATTCTAATTTGAATTGAATTGAAAATTTCTTTATTCTTCAAAATGCACAAAATACATCTGAACAGGGTCAAATTACAACAAGAATTATTAATATCGTCACAAAATCATCCTTTACACATACAGAAGTCAAAAATTCTGATAAAAAACAAGATTCTAAAATCTTACAGTCAAATTGACATACTCCTGCAAAGAGTATAGGGAGTATAGTCCCACCAAATATTCCTTTAATTTTTTTTTGTAGGTATTCAACCTCCTCTATTTCTTTCAACTCTCTAGGAAGTATATTGAAAAATTTTCTCCCCATTGTGCCGAAATTTAAATTTTTTTAAATTATAACTTTTCCAAGATAAAATTTTATTAGAGTGCTGGATTAACTTGCGATTCTCACGGTATCGGAGTGGTTTCATGATGTAATTCAGCACATTACGTAATTAAATTCTAATATTTCCTCTATTGTTTTCCAACTTTTTCCCTGAGTACTTAGAATTGTTGTAGACGCAAAATCATCATAAAAATCGGATTAACGTCCATTCTATTGCTGAGTCCTCTACTTTGACTGAGGGAATTTTCCTGTATTCTGTCCTTGTTAGTTTTATTCCTTTCTCGCTCTATTGAGGGAAATTTATTGTCGTCCCCACCACGTCTTTGTAATTGGTAATTTTTTTTGGCTTCATTGCTAGCCCTGATACCTATTTTTTGTGCCTGATTCGGTCGACTTGGAGACCTGAACAGGAGACCGCTTGTAGATTCTGTAGAGTACAGACATCATTTTCTGAGCTGATTTATTTCTTATCTGATTTAATCATGACATATTCGTTTTGTTTTTTGTTCTCTCCTGGAGACTAAAGATATTATTCGGAATCATTTATCCGATCAGTTTTGAAATCCCTAATATTTTTATTAAATTATTATTAACGGCGTAGTTGATTTCCATTCAGAGCGGTTGACTGCTGCACTTAATTATTATTGTAGGTTATGGATTAGTAACAGTCGAAAACCCATTTAAGGGTTTTTTTTTGTTTGTGTATGTGTATTCTTGAATACTCATTCGAGGATCGAGCTGTAAATATGCCTTGCTGTCGAAAGAGGGCTGACGAATTCGCCGACCGAGATGGCCGGTGATATCGGACATCTGACCTTGCCGTGCGGGGCTGAAAGACGATCTTCGATCTGACGCCACTAGGCCGATGCCTGGAGGCCATCACCCTTCACCCTCATCCATCCCCTCTGGACACCGGACTCGAGGACGACAGATCTTAGATAAGTACTTGATACCCCCCACTGCAATATCAGATGTGCCCCCGTAAATTTGGTCTCTTAAAGACATGAGTATTTGGTCTCTTAAAGACGTATTGTATTTGATCTCTTAAATACATGTTGTGTTGGTCTCTTAAAGACATATTGATTATTTGATTATCCATGTAAAGATTTATTTTGTAATATTTTCTATATTATTTTCATTATTATAAGAGCAGTCAGTCAACCGCATATCTATGTTTTTATTTCCAAGACCCTCAAACCACTAGAATTAGGATAACTTTATTGATACGATTCAAGTCCGCAGACCTCAGGGCCTAGCACAATTTCAACAACTAAGCCTTCTCCGACAAAATCATTTGTCACCAGGAGATCAGCTTACCATAAAAAGTATTTTTTTCTTAAAGAAATCCAATCTATGCTTCTCCTCGATCCCTCCAAATCTGGTGTTGTAGCCATGTGTTTCGTTTCTTGATCCTGTTGACGATTATTTTTTTAAATACATGACTACGTCAAAAATATATTGCCCATAGATTGTTAAGATTCCAAACTGTGGAAAAACGAGTTTTACTGAGTCTAATCTTTTTAACTTCATTATTATTCTGAGAGCTCTTTTTTGTTGTAATAGTATCTTATCGAGGTTACTCTTGGTTGTACTTCCATAGATAGCAAGTCCGTATGCCAGATGAGAATGTATTAAAGAGTGGTACAGGGATTTCATTGTCTGTATACTGCAGATATCTGTCAATTGCCGCAAAGCAAAAAGGTCGGGGGATATCTTTTTTACAACCTGAGAAACATGTTTATCCCATGATAAGCTGCTATCAATATCAGTAGCGGCTCGTGATCTTCTAGCTTGGGGGTTCAACCTCATGATCTATCGGGGACAAAGGTCAAGAGGATATAGAGTATTGAGCATAATCAAGTATAAAGGTGATCAATAATAATTTCAAGGAATTACACCCAAAAGATTGAGCATATTTTCTACAGATATAAATTTTTTGTCCTGTTCATATTTTTCTTGTTTGATTTTTACTTCGAGAGTTGGTCTACCATTATGTTTTATTTTACACCTATTCTCAATATTAATATTGTTCGTATTTAACAAATACTAACAATATTCATATTTGTATATGATTATTGCATAATTATTCATATTTCTTCATCAAAATGCTGTTACGGTAACACAACAAATTATATTCACACTCTCACTAAAAGAAAATGGACACACTAGAAATTACTATATTCTTCTACACGCAAAACAAATTTATATAACGTAAAATTCAGTGAAATCTATCAAAACTGTATACAGTGTATACCCAAAACCATACCGTATAACCTCAAAACTGTCACACTTAGGCTACTTCTTGTTTACCTTTTTTTTACTGTTTACTGCCACCAAATTTGAATATATTGGTTATAAGCAAGTTCAAGATGGCACTGTATCCGTATCACGAATACTCAAGATTCATTCCGAGGATTACCGAATGCTTCACTTGCCTCGGCTAGGTTCGGCTACTACTCTCGGATGAACTCGTGCAAACTTGGTTCAGACAGGATTGTGAACCAAATCCGTGCTAGCAAACCGATTCCCCTCCTCTGCTCCACTACCTCACCCAGCCCTGTTTTTGGGTTCACATCGGGGAATGAACACTGCTTTCCACCACCACACGTCTCATCATGCCATTCGATGCTGTTTCAAGCAAGCCACTCCGGGCTCTCAGGCACCAGCCGCAAAACATCGACGTTAAGTTTACGTAGATGAAAATGTTGTGATGTAATTTCATGAGTATAAAATAAAAAAATATATAATTATTTGAGTTGCAAATTCATCATTGTATAGGAAGTTGATTCAATTATAGGGGTTCAATGAACCATTGAACACATAGGACGAGCCGCCACTGATCAATATAAAGGCCTAAGAATTTTGTGCCATCCACTAGTTCAAAACATTTATATTTTCAGATTATGAGATGGTGTATAAATTGAAATAGACGTAACCTTTGTATAATATTATTGGACAATTTGAAACTAAATTGGGAAATTGAAGAAGTTTTGGGCAAACCCTGTTTTTTCTTTCCCAATCGTTGTATTGTTTTTGCTAACCTAATAAATAAATAAATATAGACGGTAGCTGATACAGGTTTATTGATGTAATTATTAACTGTTCACTCTGTTTTGAACCGTACCAATACAGCTTTTATGATTGGGCGACGGTATATACAGAGTGAGTGATATGTATGGAACCCTTCAATGAGTTGGAGACTGTTGTAGCTATAATACTGTAACTTTCAGGATAAGTTATTGTTCAAATACTCTACCTTTTCACGTACAACTGAATATCATCCCCTCATAAAGGGGGTGACTTAGGAGTTGTAACTCGAATATTTTAAATGTTAGCACCCATTGTGTGGTACATCATTTTGAAGGACTTTTTAAAACAGGAAAGAAGGCATAGATAAAAATGTTCTATGATACTTATAACCAATTTAATCTGTTGGCAACTGTTGATTCTATTAAATGATTCACTATGAAGAGATAGCAGACCTCGTGTGTCTCCAGTGTTATTGCCCTGTCACCAGCTGGCTCAAATCTTTGAATAGTAGACTTGAGATGCGCGGGAACACTAGCGTCAGGTGATCAATTTTCATAACGGCAAGGAAAGTTGTGAGAGTGCGCCACACCACATTTTTTATAGATACATGATGCCTTCTTCATACTTCACAGCAGGCTACTTTATGTAGATCAACTTGAAAAAGTAAAAAGGACAGTTAGGTAGTAGTGGTTTAACTATAAAATTATGACGATACATTTTGAAGTACAACTGAATTTCAACCCCTCCTAGGGGGGTACTTAAGGTTGCAAGTCGAATATTTTAAATGTAAACACCCATTGTGCGATACTGTATATAGTTTTAAAGGCTTTTTTAGAACAAGAAAGATGGCATTGATAAAATAATGTTCTATATGATACTTGTATTCAAATAGCAGCTGATTGAAGTTTTAGTTTTTAAAGAAATGAGGGGTTGTAACTCAAATATTTTGATTGTTAACACCCATTGTGTGGTACATCATTTGAAAGGCCTTTTAAAAATGTGAAAGATTACATCAATAAAAATGTTCTATAATACTTTTATCCAAAATGGCGGCTGATTAAATTTTATCAATTATTTCTTCAAAAAATAAAACTTCAATCAGCCGCCATTTTTTATAAAAGTATCATAGAACATACCATTGATGTCATCTTTCTTGTTTTGGAAAGGCCTTTAAAATGATGTACCACACAATGGATGTTTACATTCAAAATATTCGAGTTACAACCCCTCATTTCCTAAAACACTAAAACTTCAATCAGCCGCCATTATGGATACAAGTATCATATTACATTTGAAATATTCGAATTACAACCCCTAAGTCACCTTATGAGGGTTTGAATTTCAGTTGTACGTCAAAAGGTAGAGTATTCGACCAATAACTCATCCTAAAAGTTACAGTATTATAACTACAACAGTATCCAATTTATTGAAGGGTTCCTATACATATGACTCACTCTGCATAACGTTTCACTATGTTTTGATTCTTACCAATACAGCTTTTGCGATTGGGCGACGGTATGTAGCCGGCATTGCAAATGCAGTAGTAGTTGCCATCGGTGTTGACGCAGCGGCCGTGCTCGCAGACTGCGTCCGGGCCGGACGACAGCAGACACTCGTTGATGTCGCGACACTCGTTGTTGTCCGGGTCACGCTGATGTCCGGCCGCACACTCACACTCGAACGAGCCGACAGTGTTGCGACACTTGCCGCCGACACACAGGCCCGGAATCGCTTCACACTCGTCTATGTCTGTGCCAAATAAAACATCCACATTAAATGAAATACACTGTAATGAAATCTGTTAGTCATTCTGTGAATTTTCTAGGATTTATGATGATAATCTGGATTGGGAGTAAAACATTATGAAAATTGAATCAAAATCAGTAAAGGCATATTCCTGATTCACAGATTAAGACTGTGTGTGAGTTCTAAGGTACTGAGAACGGTCTATTTTGCATTCATCCAAAGTCATTTGAGTCGAGGGACCTTACTCTGGGTTCATAAATTCTCTAGTGTACACGATATCAATTAACGGAATGACTTGAAATTAGAAACTTAAGGTCCTTACAATATAAGGATTTGACACGAACAATTTCAATCAAATAAAATTCAAGATGGCGGCTAAAATGTCGAAAATTATTTCAAAAACCGGGTTTTTCGCGGTTTTCTCGAAGACAGCTCCAACGATTTTGATCAAATTCATACATAAAATAGTAATTGATAAGCTCTATAAACTGCCACAAGTCCCGTATCTGTAAAATCTTCTGGAGCTCAGCCCCATCTATGCAAAGATTGATTTTAGATTTCCAATCATCAGGCTTCAGATACAATTTAAACTAAAAATTTTAAGTGGAAAAGATTGAGCATGGACATTCGAGAAAATGTTATCATTCAAATGATAACTTAATGAGAGAGGCAACTGTTGATTCCAATGTACCTAGAATGCAAAGTTAGTAGACAGAAGATTGGTCACTCATCTATTGAATTCAAGTTATCATGCAATTGGAGTGGGGAAACTGCAGCCGTGACGTAGGCTGTAGTACAAAGTAGTCAGAATATCGCATTCTTGAAAATCTAATCAACTTAATACAAACATGTTCTGACATGCAAGCTTTCTGTTTCAGCTTTACAATAATTATCAAAACATTTGAATAATACAAGCATTTTGCCATTTAAAAGCAAAAACCTCACCTCCTAACCTACCCTTTCAAACCTTTAAGGTTTCTTCATCTTCTAGGTCGTGTTTATATTTTGTAGTTTGGCTACAAATCAGCTTGTGAATTTCGGGGATAAGATATCTTGATTCTCATAGAACAAGTGCTTGATACCCGCATGTGTTAAGTGCATTTATATGAATGCAATGCATCGGATTTATCGGGATCGGATAATCGGTTTATTGCAATTCATTGGTTTATCAAGATTGTTTCATGGGTTAATCTGAAATTATAACAGTATAACGTGGTCTACTGACGCTTTTCCAGCGTATCAACTTTTTCATGTCACGGTTTTGAATTTTTGAAAATCTTCAACTTCATTTTATTCATACAAGTTGAATGAACTTAAAATATATTTAACAACATCATTAGAATCGATAATTCATTCGCTATAAGTACGGAGAATTTTCAAGTTCTAGGTTAATCTTAAGGGGATTAAACGACGATCTATTTGAAGCTACAGTGAATAAACTGTGTGATCAGTGTGGTTACTCTATCACTTTTTTACTACACGTGACGTCACGCTGGCGTTCCCCCCACCACTGAATCTTACACCTGTGAGTGATCAACCTTCTGTCTACTAACGTTGCCTAGAATGTAAGTCTAGATACATTGGTTGATTATATTGAATAACTAGCCATCAGGCTCGCTTCGCTCGCCATATCCGTCAAGCAAGGGGGCTCCGCCCCCTGGACCCTCGACTGGATCGTCCAGAAATGAGATCAGCGGGCTCGCTTCGCTCGCCTGCATTTTTCATTTGAGCATGCTTCATTCCATCAGAAAGTCAAAGTACTGAGAAAACGCAGAGAAGCTGAGAAAAACGCTGATTTTGGGCGTATCTTTGATGAAATATTAAAGTCACCTCATCACAACATTTTTAGACCCTACCTAACCTAAACCTCTGTCTATTACTTGATGAAAGAACTGAGAAAACGCAAAAAAACGCTAATTTTGGTCGTATCTTTGGAGTTATTTCAAATTACTTCTAACACAACATTATTACACCCTAGCTGAGCTTCTGTACTAAATTTGAACATTTTCTGTTCATTTGTTCTCGATAAAGCTGAGAAAGCGCTAAAAAACGCTGAAAAAATGCAGATTTTGGGCGTATCTTTGAAATTTTTTTTCAAATCCGTTCTTAGTGCGCCTCTAAAGGGTCAACTGAACATACCTATCAAATTTGAACGTTTTTGGTCCGGTAGATTTTTAGTTCTGCGAGTGAGTAGGTCATTCAGTCAGTCAGTGAGTGAGTGCCATTTCGCTTTTATGTATAGAAGAGAAGAAGATTCACGGAGAGATAGCAGAATTGATCTCGTCAGCTGATTGATTTTAAATTATAATGGAAATTTTCATAACGGCAAGGAAAGTTGTGTGAGTGCGACACACCAGATTTTTTTACTTTCCTTGCCCTATTACCATAGGTAAGGAAAGTATTGCTTTCCAAAAAAAATTAAGGTACCCCAATTTCTAAATTTCTATACGTTTCAAGGTCCCCTGAGTCCAAAAAACTGATTTTTGGGTATTGTATGTGTGTATGAGTGTATGTGCGTCTGTGTACACGATATCTCATCTCCCAATTAACGGAATGACTTGAAATTTGGAACTTAAAGGTCCTTTCACTATAAGGATCCGACACGAACAATTTCGATCAAATGCAGTTCAAGATGGCGGCTAAAATGGCGAAAATGTTGTCAAAAACAGGGTTTTTCGTGATTTTCTCGGAAACGGCTCCAACGATTTTGATCAAATTCATACCTAAAATAGTCATCGATATGCTCTATCAACTGCCACAAGTCCCATATATGTAAAAATTTCAGGAGCTCCGCCCCAGCAATGCAGATAGATTCCCAATTATCAGGCTTCAGATACAATTGAAAAAAAAATCAAGTGGAGTAGATTGAGCATGAAAATCTCTACAATTAATGTTCAGTAACATTTTCACCTAAAATTGAAAATAAGCTTTAAATTCGAGAAAATGTGATTATTCAATTGCAAATTATTGTTGATTCTATTAAATCATTCACTATGAAGAGATAGCAGACCTCATGTGTGTCTCCAGCGTTATTGCCCTGTCACCAGCTGGCTCAAATCTTTGAATAGTAGACTTGTGATGCGCGGGAACACTAGCGTCAGGTGATCAATTTTCATAACGGCAAGGAAAGTTGTGTGAGTGCGCCACACCAGATTTTTAGATCGTAGGTGAAGCAAAATTTGAAGTTCACATCAAATGTTTTCTGTGAATGAATAAATAGAAAAACATAGATGATAGATTTATGAATAAATAAATACATGAATGACTTACCGACACACTGTCCACTGTGTATGTTCTTGAGATGGCCTTCGTCGCAGGGCAGCTGTGAGGGACACTTCTCACAGGGGTGACCCCAGGCTCGACCCACAGTGGCACAGCACAGCTGTTTGGTACACACCACGCCCGGCAACTGACCTTGACACATGTCGTTGGCGATCCTCATGAAGCAGGGCCCCGTGCGGTAGTCTACAATCCAACATCAGTCAATAAATTGGGTGACATTCCTTTTATTCTGTATTTCAGTTTGTTCTGTATTCCATTTTTTCATTACTTGTGTGTATTATCTAAAATAATTATTCGTTTATCAGCTAGTTCTCAAGGATTGAGAACAAACTTTTTTAACGTGAATTTTCCCTAGGCCGCACCAGGCGCGGATTCAGGGGGGGGGGATCGGGGCGATCGCTCCGTTCCCCCCCCCATCACTTTCCGAGTGGTGTTTGAAAAATTTACAGTTACTTAAGTACAGGTAATATGTACATGAAAAATAAGGTGTGCTTGCATTTTATATTGTAGTTCTGATTTTTCAATATTCAATTTCAATTCAATTTATTTTTTCCTTCTGAATACAATTCAAAGCTGTTACATAGAATCTTGAGCAATAGAGTTTATACAATTCAAGAAACGATATAATATACTTACTAAAAACAAACAACAAAATATAGAACTATACTAAACAATAAAACTCTTGAGCTATCACAATTTTATTCTTGTATAAAATTCTTGCATCAGATAGGAAAGAGCTTACATAAGCAACAAAGGCCTGTGCGTAAGCTCGAGTTATCATAACAATATGCGTTATATCTATAAATTATAAAGAGAGATCTCAATTTTTATTAGAGATCTAAACTACATTAAAATAATTTTCAATAATGAAACTATAATCCCCATGCATTAAGAAGGGATAAAAAAGTGGAAAAATAAATTATAAATAACTTTAAATTTAGAAATAAAAGATGATGAAAACCAAGGAATAGCGAGGAAGGCTACAATTTAAATAACAAATTCAAGTCAGGAAAAGCAGAACAGACAAGCTCGTTTGTTTGTTTATTGTTTGGATACATAAAAGAAGTCCAGAGCCAATTATTTCATGCAAAATTTCCATGTGTTAGATACACGATGGCCCAAAAAGCTCTTATTTTCGGTTCATTTTCCAGTTTTCAGCTATTTCCGCCAAATCCTGACACAAAAACTTATTTTTGCCTTTTTTTAGATAATGAAAATTTTAATAATGAATTCTCCATTGTCATCACATTAAGATTTTGCATCATGATATAAGTTTTTATCTATAGAGTTTATTTATTTATAATTTTTATCCTTGAGGTGTTCTCAAGCACGCCTCTCCACTAGGAAATACTGAAATGAAGTGCATCTAACGGGTGATTCTCATAGAACATAATCTCATGAACTCATGTCATTGTGCGAAATATCAATGTGAGGACAATGTAGTTGATGAAGATGGTTGAAGATGAAAATTAGGTGTTTTTCACAATACAAGGAGCATTGTTGTCAGGTGTACCTGGAAATCGGGATAGAGCACTCTATCTGATCTCAGATTGTAGAGCACAAAAATACACCCAGAGGGATTTTGAATTATACATCTAAATGGTAACAATCGGAAGATATTGTTGATCAAAAACTAAAATTCATCAAAATTGATTTTTTTCTTCAAATTTCACTCATTTGTGAAAAATCATAACTCAGTATTTATTGGAGATAGAGAGTTCCGAATGATTTCATTTTATTCAGAATTTTATAGTCTAAAAAAAGCGAGAGCAAATTTTTCTGTCCGATTACGAGATTTGGCAGAAATAGCTGAAAACTGGAAAATGAGACGAAAATACGAGGTTTTTGGGCCACCCTGTATCTTGCACATGGAAATTTTGCATGAAGAAATTGGTTCTGGACTTCTCTTATTTACCCAAATAATATATTAAAAAATCAGAACTACAATATAAATTGCAAGCACACCCCCTTTTTTATGTCTATATTGACTGGACTATATCTCATAGAGCATAATATCTTATGGGTGAAGAATAAATTTAGTCCAGGCAATGAATGCTTAAAAAAGGGTATAGAGGGAAATGTTTGGTAGACAATTTTTGACCCCACAGTTCTGTTAAGGGTAGTAAAGAGGTAAACATATCAAAAGTCCCCACCCCTACCCCCTGTGCTAAGGAGGTGGGGGTGGTTTAAATGTACCATTTTTTGGTTTCTCGCATAAAACTCAAAAACTATGTATCTTAAGTACTTGAATGACATATAACAAATTGAAGCTAACATAAATTTCCACAAAATTTATTCTACAACCTTTTTTATATCTCCACTATTTTTCGAGATATCCGCTCTTGAAGGTGTGACATTTAAAAAAAAACACGTTTGCCACCTAATTGTTTTTATTTGTGCTCTTATAACTTTTGAAAAATCGATGGGGGAAATCCATGTTGATTATGAGCTTATAAGGCATTAAATTCCCTACAATTTGATGTATAATTTCACACTTTTACGAATTTCCCTAAACCTTTTGCAACAGCTTTAGTGTTGAGTGTGAAATCTCCATTATTGCAACAATAGACTAGTTGACAAGGGAATTTGGAGGAAATGTTTAACTTTGAACTTTTAAACCACCCTCATTCCCTTAGCATATGAGTTAGGAATGGGGACTTTTGATATGTTCTCCTCCTTACTAGTCTCAAAAAAGCTGCCAAGTCAAATTTTTTTTTAAAAACATTTCCTCCAAATTCCCTTGTCAACTGGTCTATTGTTGCAATAATGGAGATTTCACACTCAACACTAAAGCTGTTGCAAAAGGTGTTTGGAAATTCGTGAGAGTGTGAAATTATGCATCAAATTGAAGAGAATTTAATGCCTTATAAGCTCATAATCAACATGGATTTTTCCCATCGTTGTTTGAAAAGTTATAAGAGCAAAAATAGAAAAAAATTGGTGGCAAACGTGTTTTTTCAAAAATGTCACACCTTCAATAGCGGATACTTCGAAAAATAGAGGAGATATAAAAAAGTTGTAGATTGAATATTGCAGGAAATTATGTTAGCTTTAATTTGTTACATGACATTCAAGTCCTTAGGATACATAGTTTTTGAGTTTTATGGGAGAAACCAAAGAATTGTATCTTTAAACCACCCCCACCCCTTTAGCACAGGGGGTAGGGGTGGGGTCTTTTGATATGTTTACCTCCTTACTACTCTTAACAGAACTGGGGGGTCAAAAATTGTCTTCCCAACTTTTCCCTCTATAACCTTTCCTAGACTGGACTAATTATTATAGATGATCAATGTTTCTTTCCGGCCGGCTTTTTATGGCCCGTTTTTCAGTCCAGAAAGTCAGCTGTCTTCGAAATCATTTAGAAGGCAGTCTAGTTACCTGGCAGTCTATGCAAATGGTATGGAAAGAAGCATTGGAATATCGACTATCGATCGATATATTGTAGAAAGCTTTTTGAGCAAATCTTAAGGGTGAAAAATTGATTCTAAAAGATCGATGTTAAAAAAACGCTGCGGGCGGTCCTATCACTTAAGGAAGGTCCTAGATAAGCCGCCAACGGCGGCATTGATCAGTTCTAGGGTTACGAAGAGATTTGAAAGTCAAGATCACGGATGTATTCCAACCTCAGTGTTTATTTTGCATTAGATGATGAGTGAATTTTTAATTATCAATTTGAAGCTCAGTTTTTGCAGGCCAGACACAGCAATGTCTCCCGGCTACATAGACCAAACAAGTTATTGACTCTTCGAAAGTTTCTAATTTTTTTGTTGGCATTTGAGTGCATATTGTAATGGAGGAATAAGCGTCTCCAAATATATCTATGGGCGACAAGAAATAAATTACTCGTTTTATGTGTGAGTGCAAATTATAACAATAATAAAAAAACTAATAACTAACACTTTTAATAATGATAAAATTAGGCTATTTCAAATGAAAATAGCTATTTATGTATTAAGAGCGTAAAACGTGACTTTATCGCTTGAGTCACAGTTACCACGCGACGTGTAGCAGAACGTGGTAACTTTGACGAGAACAATAAAAAATCTTTCCGCTCGAATTACATACAAAATCTTTTCTACAACTGCGGTATTGGATTCCAATACAATAAACAGTTTTTTTGTAATAATTTATTAATTATTTTGATAAATCAATATAATAATAATAAAATGATACAACTTAATTATTCTATCTAATCATAGTAATTTATTATTAGAATAAGATAAAACATTTGCAAAAAAGATTTGGTAGGACTGTGATTTGAACCTGGGTCCTTCAGCGTGAAAGTGAACGCTCCATCTGTATTTGCCACCGTGACTGTTGGAATTGAGCATAAAAGTAGGGACATGAACTTATTGGAATTGCATTTTTCTAAAATGTAGCATAGTTAGCGAGCGTAAAGTAAACAATTTTACAAGCGTAAAGTAGATTATCGCTCGCTCCTCACAAAACAACTGTTTTATGATGAGTTTTCAGTTCGTAAAGAAGAAATTTACTAGCGGTTGTAGAAAAATATATTTTAAAATCAATTACACAAAAAACTAGCCTTTAAGTTTCTTAAATAAAGAAATAACATCTCATCAAACAAAATATAAAACGCTACTCGCTTAGTTTCGAGATTTCAATTTTTGTGGTCGGAAATAAAATGAATTGATCATAAAAATCACCTACCTTTCGAGATACCCCTCAGCTTGGCTCCACTGATAGTTTAGGCGATTTTACAATTAAGATCAAAATATCTGAACTAATGAGTCGGTTCAAACCTGTCTTCACTAATACTACTACTTTTTTTAAAACTGCCCGAACTGTGACAGTAAAAGGCTGTATCATGAGAAAATTCAAGTCTATCTTCAACACTAGTTCAGACGGAACTTAGGCCCGCCGCAAAGTAGACCCACGCTAATCCACGCCAATGCAACCCACGCCGTGGTATTTTTTGTAAACCATTGCTATAGAATTATTCATAATCAATCAGCTGACAAGTGGATAATTCATTGCATTTATTATTATCATTAAACAGATATCTGAAGAAGCCTAGCAATGGTTTACAAAACATCCCACGGCGTGGGTTGCTTTTCGTGGATTAGCGTGGGTCTACTTTGCGGCGGGCCTAAATGGTGGTGTACGAGCTACACAATGGCAGTAATCGCGTTCCACTACCATGACATCAATAGATTATTTGCAGGGTTTGAAAATCACCCACTTCACTGCCGCACTCTATATTATAATACCTGAAGTTTCAATGTAACAAGTATTATAGAGAGTTGAAACCTTGAAACTCCGATATCTATTTGTAGACATCTTTTATATAATTAGATTAATAATGAATGTTCAGTTGATATGTTTACCTGCTTCACAACGGCGTCCAGTGAATCCGTAGACACAGGCACACCTGTCTGGTCCAATGCATCTCCCCGCATTCAGGCATGGCTCACGACAGTGCGCTGCAAACAACACAAATTAATCCGTGTTCCGGATTTAATCCGGATTTGGACACAAGTGTCACGGTTACAAAAGAGAGTAGTTGGAGCTCATAAAAGATCAACAGTTGTACATATAACTATTAAAGCTAGTGAGCTGTGTAAGGGCCGTTTGCACAGTCAAAGCTTAAACTCGATTTAATCAGCTAGTGGCTTAAACTCAAAATGAAACACATTATAACAAACTAGACTTGATACGGATTTAATTCAGTTTAAAATGAAATTTAGTTTGAACTGTCACGGTGCAAACGGCCCTAAATCAGTGAGTTTGGTTTCGTTAGATTGTTATGTTTTTTTAATTCTAGAATACTGAACCTATCAGTATGCATGCATCACAGTACATAAGTACTACACATAAGTGTTTGAGGAACTACGAACTACGTCTCACTACTTATAGTCCAGGCGCAAATGTACTTCCGTGGTCATTTTTTGGTAACAACCGTGGAAGATGTCTCAATTCATGCGTTAGGACTATTATAATGAGGAACACAATGATGATGAGTCGAAATCACACGCAAACACTTCGGAAACAAGATGTGCGCAAAAACTTTCAGGGTTTTTTATATCACTTGTTTTTTTTATAACCGTTAATGATATATCACTGTTCTTTGCACCAAAATATTCCGAAAACCTTTATCTCCAGTTATAATTATTGTAATGAGAAGGTTTCCTTTAAAACGCTAATTTTATTAGTTATTACCTACAAAACATATTTTCCTACATTTTCTCAAATTTCTTTCTCTTATAAATTTTGTTGTACAAGAAATGCAGTAAAATGTTGAATCTATGAACTGTGGATGGCGGCTATAATTGGCCGGATTTCCAATTTCGAGGACAAAATTACACTTTCCAACCTGTAAATGTATTTGCAGCAGACAAACACTCATATTATTCAGACATTTTTGTAGAATATTTCCAAAGCTTTAAAATTACATTTAGTTGAAAACGGTATGTCTTTTTTCCACGGCTGTAGGTCAAGAGACGCAAATAAACAAGTGGGCTAACTACATTAAAAATTTTACTGATGATACTATACTGTTCAGAGTGTTGAAGATGATATCGAAAGTGTTTACTGAAACTCAAGATCGATTACTTTCCCGTCAACCCAAATACAGACCTTGACGTCCGTATGGGCGATTAATTATTTGCATTGGTATAGTGTATCTATTTTTTTTAGTTTTACTAAATTTTTTGTCATTAATTATAACTGGCTGTTTTTTTCTATAATATTTACATTTATTTATCAAAATTTTTAATATGTATTTTTCTCAAATTTAGTTTAATAGTTTATAGATTTTAAAAATGTATGACCTTCAGTCCAACAACAAGAGGAGATCTAGATATGAACAGGCTTTGTTTGAATAATGCTTGTAACAGGTATCCATGTGATTCTTGCAATGAGGTTATTGAGAGTGTCAACAATTACAAGTATCTTGGTATTTTTGTTGATAAGCATCTACGCTGGTCACCTCAGATTAGCTACCTTTGTAGAAAATTAAGGGTGGTCAATTTAAAAATGTACATGCTTAGAAGTATTTTGAGTCTAAAATTACTAAAATCTGTTTATTTTGCTCTATTCCAATCCTTAGTTCAGTATGGTAATTCTATATGGGGAGGAACTTTTGATTCAACTTTAAAACCTCTATTTGTTTTACAAAAGTTAGTTATCAAAACAATAATGAGGTATCCGAGAGATTTCCCAAGTGTCACATTGTTTCAAAATTCCAATCTGTTCACTATAAGACAATTGTTCATTTTAAAGACTATTAAGAAATATGTGCTCAAATTAAAAAATATTCAAAATTTTCAAAGAGTAACTAGACAAGTCGCTCAAAACTTAATTACAATTGAAAGAGTTGATAGCACCCTATCCCGTAGAAGTATTTCATATTTGAGAAATAAACTCTATAATAAAGTTCCAAGAGGATGGTTGTTAAAGAAGCCTAAAATAAAAGATTTCCATACCTGGGTGAAAGAAAATTATTTTTATTCAATTAATGATTTGGTTTAATATTGATTGATGTTGTATGAATCTTAAATTCAGCTTTATGTATATCTTTAATTTATTGTTATTTCTTAGAATGGAATATTTAGTTGGTTGAATGTTAATTACTGTTAGCCTATATTATAATATTGTAGGATCATTTTATATATTAATATTAATGTATAAGTGAATAAGTTATATTAAGACTCCACGTCGGCGTACAAGTTTTCTTTTGCCGACGTGTAGCACAAAGTTGTCAATTTCATTCAGTTGTATTCTGTATATATTTTTGTGCAATAAACGATTTGATTTGATAATTCAGCGAATTACGCCAGGCCCTCACAAACACAGGCTTAAGCCTACATGTGAGTCTCTCACAACGTAAGGGTATATATAAATGTACTGTTACTGTAGCCTACTCTATGATTTGTGAATTGAGAGAATAACTTGATTTGATTTGAATTCACTTGTTCATATAATTATTGTATGCTTATTTTATTTGATAAATAAATTGAATGTGACTGACGCTGGGCACAATTGTCGCCTTGGTATCCTTGGCGACAGACGCACTTCCCGTTGTGACAGGTGCCATTGTTGAGACAGGGCGGCCGACAGATGACGTCACCGTCGTGTGTCGACGGAATGTCCCCGCGATGGTGCACTTCACTCCTCTCTCCACCTGTCAGCGCATGCGCTGTGCTCGATGTGTGGTTATCACCTGCCAAACATTATAACAAACATCATTGACCGAGTGAAGTGAGTTCTAAGATTTAAGTCGACGGTTTAGCATTTCTCTTTATGTATGTTTATATATGTTCCGCTTTTACGGCAAAAAGGCTGTAATAGATTTTGATGAAATTTTACAGGTATGTTCCTTTTTGAATTGGGCGTGGATGTAGATATATAGAATTTTTTTAATGTTGCATTCTAAGGATAATATAAAAGAAAAAAGTTTCCTTCATACGCCAATATTACCGTGAAAATCAGATTACATAAATGGGAAATGAAAATCTAAGTAGCCTACCCTTTTTACTTTCCAAAAAAATTAAGGTGCCCCTATTTCAAGTTTTCTATACGTTTCAAGGTCCCCGAGTCCAAAAACATGATTTTTCAAAATTGTTAGAATTAGATATTTTTTATTCAAGAGTAGCCCTAACAGGAGTGCACATCCTCCCATACTCAAATTCCTAGAAAGTCACTTAAAAACGGTTAATTAAGAAAGTCCCCCCACTTTCTCTATTTTTTTTCTAAAAATCCCCCCAAAATTTAGCTTCATGTCGCAACTTGCAACATAAAACATGCTGTGGGCACCCCTGAGCCCTAACGAAAAAAGACAGACTACAGAATTATTCATGATTAATCAGCTGTCGAGTGGATTATTAATTGCATGCAATGATGCATGCAATTTGTATCTCAATGTAACTCAGTAAATAAGCTGTCGTGTGGATTATTAATTGCAAGCAATGACGCATGCAATTAATAACTGAAAGTAACATAATATTATTTCTCTGCTTTGAACTTGGGCTGACCTGTTGCCAGTATGTCTTGGAGGAGATTAGTTTTTGATGTTAGCATTTTTTATTCACCAACCCAAACAGCCATTAGCCGTTTTCACGCCGATATCTCGCCGACACGACATACAGACAGGATTTACTCTGATGGACAGTATAAGAGGAGGCTGTGGTTTATAACTGCGAGAGGTCTACTGTTCACAGAACTACCGTACTAGTCTGACCGTTAGCGCCAGCATGCTATTTACAAAGGCATGTCTCATCAAAAATATGGCATGGAAGGTTAGGTCCTCGTTATAATGGCAGTATTTGATTAGCACTGATGTTGCTATCCTTGTCTATCATTCGACAAAGCAGAGAGCGCTATCTTTTTCTACCTCTGCAACATTGCCAGATCGGTTTTCAAACATGTAGAAATATGGTTAATTAAGAAAATATCCTAATTATCCTAACAGCATTCTCCCTACATTTGTGTTAGCATCCAATTGTGTGCAGTATGCTTACTCCTCCCCACTCAGCTCTCTGTCCATGCTACAAACTGTGCAACGAGAAATCGGTTTACCCTCAATTTAAAGTAATATCTCTCGGACTTTAGTGCATTCATAAAAAATCTGGTGTGGTACACTCACACAACTTTTCTTGCTCATTGATCTATAAGCCTCATTAACGAGGATAATTTAGAGAATAACATTATGCCGATTGGCGGCTAAATAATTAAAACTACGATTATACTATTGTGATTGTGTTCAGAGTACACATTCCTTTGAATAATTATGAAATTTGAGGATTTTTTAAAAACAGCTGTTCTACAAATAAAATATCGACAAGTGTTATTTTGAATAAACTGCTCTCCTACCTACCTCACGCACGAGAAGGAGGTTACAAAGTAAATTTCTCAAGGATGGGGTGAACCCCCTGTTAGTTTCCCAGGGAGGAGACTCATGCCAGTTAATAGAGTTGACATATAACTATACAGAGTATGAATTTGAAAAAAAATCGGTCAAGTCATTTTTGAGAAAATCGTGATAGAAATTTAACAAAATTCATTCTTCTCAGGAATATTACGGAGCTCCTGCAATTTTGCCAGAAATGAGACTCATGTCAGTTGATAGGGCTTATAAATAGCTATCTAGAATATAAATTTGAAGGAAATCGTTAGAGCCGTTTTCGAGAAAACCGTGATAAACATGGTTTTTTAGCCATTATCCGCCATTTTTTCCGCCATTTTGAATTGAATTTTATTGAATTTCTTATTGTCGGATCCTCATAGTATAAGGACCTTGAGTTTAAAATTTCAAGTCAATCGGTTAATTAGGAATGGAGTTATCGTGTTCACAGACACACACACACAGAGCAACACCTAAAAAATTATGTTTTTGGACTCAGGGGACCTTTAAACGTATAGAAAACATGAAATTAGGGTACCTTAATTTTTTTGGGAAAGCAATACTTTCCTTACCTATGGTAATAGGGCAAGGAAAGTAGTAAAAACATTATTGATCATGTAGACGAGTATAATGGGGTCTACTTGATAATGACAGTGGAGTAAGATAGAAGAACAACGTTGCCGATTCTCTGCATTGCCACTGCCTTCTAAAGAGGATGGCTGATATTGGTATAACTTATGTTATATTAACTGTTCATTTCTTGTTTTCAATACAAAGCCTAATTGACATTGGATATTTTGTTGATTATTTATATTTCTACATTGTTAAAAAAACGATCTGGAATCTTTGCGAAGCTAGAAAATGATAGCGCTATCTGTTTTGTCGAATGATAAACAAGGATAGCAATGCCAATGTTAATCAAATACTGTCATTATAACGTGAACTTCACTACTGATAAGGAAGAAAAACTTAAGCAAAATTGAAACATAAAGTACGAATATCACAATAAATAGAGAAGGCATTTGTAGTAATAATACAAACCAAGAGCAATTGTTAGATGAACAGTTCCAATCTTTCAATAAATACCAAGTGTTTTATTGCTTTGAACTTGGAATAAAAATAGAGATGCATCAACCAATGTGAAGTTTCTATGAGAAATGGCATAGATCTTGCAAAGTGATTTTAATAGTAATGTTCAATGAACAACAATAAGTCACAGCTTAAGTTGAATGATAGCTCTTAAGAAATGAATAATTCACTATGCCTTGAACAATAGTTAACTATTTATAGTGAGGTCCACGTTATAATGGCATTGTTTGATTAGCGATGGTATTGCTATCCTTGTCTATTATTCAACAAAGCGGATAGCGCTATCTCTTTCTCGCTTTGCTCTGTTGCCAGATCATCTTCTAACAATGAAGAATTAATAATTAATTAACAAAATATTTGACCGAGCGAAGTGAGGTCTAAGATTCAAGTCGACGGTTTAGCATAACTCTTAATGGTTAAATGTTTGAATGTTTAAATGTTTGAATGTTTTTATGTTGCGCATTTACGGCGAAACGCGGTAATAGATTTTCATGAAATTTGACAGGTATGTTCTTTTTTAAATTGTGCGTCGACGTATATACAAGGTTTTTGGAAATTTTGCTTTTTAAGGATAATATAAAAGGAAAAAGGAGCCCCCTTCATATGCCAATATTACCGTAAAAATCAGACTATAGAATTATTCATCATAAATCAACTGTCTAGTGGACTATAATACTACCCGTTCAAAAACATCAAACATCTTCGAAATAATTGTATCTTTCCATCAACGTTGTAGACAGTTGCAGCCAGACCTGATAACAGCGCTCACACTCACATTCCGGGACGACACGTCACGGTACGATATAGGACAGAAAGCTCTATGTTTATTTAGGATTTTTTCTAGACATTTTTAATTGATAAATTATTTATTAATTTTCGAGAAAACATAACAACAGGTCAATGTAACTTACTGAGCGCGAGGTCTACTGTTCACAGAACTACTAGTTCATCTTAATTGACCGAGCGAAGTGAGGTCTAAGATTCAAGTCGACAGTTTGGCATTTCTCTTAATGTTTAAATGTTTATATGTTGCGCATTTACGGCGAAACGCGGTAATAGATTTTCACAGGTTTGTTCTTTTTTAAATTGCGCGTCGCGTATATACAAGGTTTTTGGAAATTTTGCATTTCAAGGATAATATAAAAGAGAAAAGGAGCCTCCTTCATACGCCAATATTAGAGTAAAAATCTCGTGTGGCGCACTCACACAACTTTTCTTGCCGTTACGGAAATTGATTACCTGACGCTAGTGTTCCCGCGCATCTGAAGTCAACTAATTCAAAGATCTGAGCCAGCTGGTGTCAGGACAATAACGCTGGAGACCAACGATGTCTGCTATCTCTTCATAGTGAATGATTTCATGGAATCAACTGTTGCCAACACTTTGCAATTGAAATAATCAAATGTTATCGAATTTCGAGCTTATTTTCAATTTTGGGTGAAAATATTACTGAAAATTAATTGTAGAGATCTTCATGCTCAATCTTTTCCACTTAAAATGTTCTGTTTAAATTGTATCTGAAGCCTGATAATTGAGAATCTAAAATCAAACTTTGCATAGATGGAGCGGAGCTCCTGAAATTTTTACAGATGTGAGACTTGTGGGAGTTGATAGAGCTTATCAATGACTATTTTAGGTATAAATTTGATCCAAATCGTTTGAGCCGTTTTCGAGAAAATCGCGAAAAACCCTGTTTTTGACGACATTTTCGCCATTTTAGCCGCCATCTTAAATTGCATTTTATCGAAATTGTTCGTATCGGATCCTTATAGTGTAAGGACCTTAAGTTCCAAATTTCAAGTCTTTCCGTAAATTGGGAGATGAGATATCGTGTACACAGACGCACATACACTCATACACACACACACACACACACACACACACACACACACACACACACACACACACACACACACATAACAATACCCAAAAAACACTTTTTTGGACTCAGGGGACCTTGAAACGTATAGAAATTTAGAAATTTTGGTACCTTAATTTTTTTCGGAGAGCAATACTTTCCTTACCTATGGTAATAGGGCAAGGAAAGTAAAAATCAGACTATAGAATTATTCATCATAAATCAGCTGACAAGTGATTACACAGATGTGTGGAGAAGCCAGTCTATTGCTGTATTTCCATAAGGTCTATAGTTTCAATCAGGTACTTGTGGCTGAGAATACTGCGTGAGGTCTACTGTTCACAGAACTACTAGTTATGAAAAACATTATGAAAAGATTGAAAAATATAATTTCTTGCTTAATAAAATATAATTGAATATTTTGAACAAGACTGCACCGTTAATATTACATCAATAAACCTGTATCAGCTACCGTTTATAGAAGACATTGACAAGACAGAGGATCGGCAACGTTTTTCTCCCATCTTTCTCCACTGCCATTATAACATGGACCTCACTATAGTTAACTTCTTAACTATCAACTACAAGTATGGAGATTTCAACTATGAGAATACCGTATTTATGGTCACAGTAACTATTGAAATGTTTTGCCTATAAATTGCAATAAACTTGGAATGCTTGGGAGAATGCCAACCAGAAAACGGAATTACAACTTACCAGTACAATGTCACGGTTTTTTTATCCTGTCTACTTTATCATCATCTTCATTACTTCTTCTTCCCTAAATCATTGTCAGTCACTTCTACTTCCTTTCATTCTGTATTTTCTTCTCTTGTTTGTTGTTCTTTTCCATTTTCTTTTTCCCCTGCAGCTTCATTTATCTTCTGTTCTCTTCGTTTATCACGGCCGAGTGTTAATGCTTCAAGAATGAACGTTTACATGCGGCCATAGGCACCGACTCCATGGTGCCAGAGAAGCTCTATCCCCCCCCCCTCAAAAAATTTAATTGAGAGGGGGGGGCGGAGCCCCCAATAATTTGTCGAGAATGATAATTTCAATTTGACATTGGTCATCAATAAATATGTATTAAAGACAGTAATTTATTTATTATAGTTATTCTTCATCTATCTATATAAAAACGAAATGGCACTCACTCACTCACTGACTGTCTGACTCACTCACTCACTCACTCGCAGAACTAAAAATCTACCGGACCAAAAACGTTCAAATTTGGTAGGTATGTTCAGTTGGCCCTTTAGAGGCGCACTAAGAAATCTTTTGACAATATTTCAACTCTAAGGGTGGTTTTTAAGGGTTTAAAGTTCGTCTTTAAGCATGTATGTTCTTCTTATTCTTTTAATTATGATATTGAAAAATGTCCATACCATAAGTTAATATAGAACTATAATCTAGAGAGAGTACCTCTTCGAAACAGTTGTTAACTGGTAACTAAATTAATAATTTTGTCAGATTGGCATTAAGTTGAGTTGGCTTTTGTTAGGTTGGCATCAAGTTGAAGATTGAAATGCATTTATCGCGGAAAAATTGATTGGGCACTGCTACTTCAATCAGAGTTATTCTTGGGAATATTATATTACTAGCCGTCAGGCTCGCTTCGCTCGCCATATCCGTTCAGCCAGACGTTTAGTCTGGACCCCCGGTTGGATCGTCCTAACATATGATAAAAATGCTTAAATGAAAAATCCAGATCTCATTCTTGGACGTTCCAGTCGGGGGTCCAGGGGGCGGAGCCCCCTGTCTAGACGGATATGGCGAGCGAAGCGAGCCTGACGGCTAGTACTCTCTATATTTCAAGTGAGTAGACGTAGGCTTTTTGAGTAGTATTGGATATTCTTAATGCTATTTTCAGTTCATTAATTTTGTTAATTTTTAGTTTATTTTAGTGTGTAAAAGTCTAAATTTTTAGTGTTTATTTTCTCTACGCACTTGAGAAAACTGTTTGTCCTACAAAAACATATTATAAGAGCAGCTCTAGGGAGACCACGTTTGTACCCAAGCCGAGATATTTTTATTGAACTTGATGTACCAACATTAAGGCAAACGTTCATGAAAACCGTAATACTCTACATAAACAAGAATCACTCTCTATTTCCAGCTCGCACTACCCCTTACAATATGCGAGTAAATCATTTCAATAGATACAATATGCATTTGATCAAGCTCACTACATGTAGGCATCAATTCTTTTATTACTGTAATCTTTTATCAACTTAGTTCCGTCAAATTTCATTATAGAAAAACCAACTGGTAAATATCACAAAACTGTGGAAGAGTGGATAAACAGGAATTTCTTTTTTAAATTAACGCTACAATAGATTTAGTTACTCTTAAGTATTCTTTAGTTATTCGTAAGTTTTTGATGATGTTCAATCATATATATATATAATTATTTAAAAAGCCAAATAGAATAAGTATTCTACAAATTTTAGTTAAGCGCTAAACGTTTTTAATCTAATAATGTAAACTCACTGCTGGCTCTCAAGTTCTTACTTATGCCAGCAGTCGCCAAAATAAAGATAAATTAAGTTTTGATCTAATAATTAAGTTTGAGTTTTGCTTATTTGTTTAACACTTTGTAACTTAATATATTGTAATTTTGTTTTGGCAATAAATTTCATTTCATTTCAAAAAAAAAAGAGTAAAATGTGATTGGTTTTTGCCTATATTCTTTATACCGCGTAGTTGAATAAAGCGTTTTTAGGTCTTATAAATTCAAAATTTGTCTATGATTTAGGGAAATTGGCTAACAATCAATATGTACAATATTGGGTTAAATACAGTAATTTATTCTTCATACTCTCTGTATTTTTAATAAATAGATGTAGGATTTTTTCTTCCGAATATTCAACGTTTTGAATAATAATAATAATAACAATAATAATATTTTATACCGTAGTCTTTGTTATTTTTAGTTTTGTTCATTTTTAGTTTAATAGTGTCTAAAAGAGTAAAATGTGCCCAAACTTCACCGTTTTATTTGGATTCAACAACATAAATTATGAACATGATAGAATTTCACTTCATCTTCATAAAGTTATAACAGGAATTAATTATTTCAAATAAAGTTTATTAAGCCAAAACAGTTCACATACACGCAAATTTATTTATTTAATTGACAATCACAAATCATTATTAGAATATATGATAAATACAGTGGAACTCCAATTATCCGAACTCCGACTATCCGAATCGCCGATTATCCGAATCCCTTTCAGAAAAAAATGTGTCTAAAAAAAGGCTATGCGCTATTATTTCCCCCCCCCCGCGATACCAGTGTTTTCCGCGTTCGCTCACTATTGTCCTTCCATTGTACATAAGTACATTTTATTTATATTTAAAACATGTGAAAATATCATGTTTCTTTCATTTAATTCAATAAAAAAATAGTGCAATATCAAAACGTACCTTTTTTCTCTCCAATGACAATTTTTTTTAAAAACTCTGATTATCCGAATGTGTCCCGTTCCCCATTAATTCGGATAATTGGAAATCTACTGAATTATTATGATAAGCTAATTTGTACTTTTATCTCATTTTATAGCATTTTTTCTCTGACATTTATTTAACTTTTTAATTTTTTAATAATTTTGTCACATCCTATTCCTTCTCCTTGAATATTCTTTATCTTCCTGATATATTTTTTCTACTATTATTTTTAACCTACATTCATTTCTACCTATATTTTATCAGCAAATATTTCTACCAATTGTTCAACTTTTTTCTACTATTATTTTTAACCTACATTCATTTCTACCTATATTTTATCAGCAAATATTTCTACCAATTGTTCAACTTTTTTCTACTATTATTTTTAACCTACATTCATTTCTACCTATATTTTATCAGCAAATATTTCTACCAATTGTTCAACTTTTTTCTACTATTATTTTTAACCTACATTCATTTCTACCTATATTTTATCAGCAAATATTTCTACCAATTGTTCAACTTTTTTCTACTATTTTTTTAACCTACATTCATTTCTACCTATATTTTATCAGCAAATATTTCTACCAATTGTTCAACTTTTTTCTACTATTATTTTTAACCTACATTCATTTCTACCTATATTTTATCAGCAATATTTCTACCAATTGTTCAACTTTTTTCTACTATTATTTTTAACCTACATTCATTTCTACCTATATTTTATCAGCAAATATTTCTACCAATTGTTCAACTTTTTTCTACTATTATTTTTAACCTACATTCATTTCTACCTATATTTTATCAGCAAATATTTCTACCAATTGTTCAAATTTTTTCTACTATTATTTTTACCTACATTCATTTCTACCTATATTTTATCAGCAAATATTTCTACCAATTGTTCAACTTTTTTCTACTATTATTTTTAACCTACATTCATTTCTACCTATATTTTATCAGCAAATATTTCTACCAATTGTTCAACTTTTTTCTACTATTATTTTTAACCTACATTCATTTCTACCTATATTTTATCAGCAAATATTTCTACAATTGTTCAACTTTTTTCTACTATTATTTTTAACCTACATTCATTTCTACCTATATTTTATCAGCAAATATTTCTACCATTGTTCAACTTTTTTCTACTATTATTTTTAACCTACATTCATTTCTACCTATATTTTATCAGCAAATATTTCTACCAATTGTTCAACTTTTTTCTACTATTATTTTTAACCTACATTCATTTCTACCTATATTTTATCAAAAAAATTTTCTACCAATTATTCAACTTTTTTCCACACTCAATTTATTTTCCTTGAATCTTCTTTATCTCCCCCTCCTATTACTGCTTTTTGTCCTCCTTCCTCTTCTCTTCATCATCATATTCTTCAATCATATATATTTAATTATTTTTCCTCCTCCTTATCCTTCTCCTTCTTTTTCTCCTTCTACTTCTTCTTCTCCTCCTCCTACTCTTCCTCCTCCTTCTTCGTCATCTAGTTTTCCTCCTCATCCTTATCCTTCTCCTCTTCTTCCTCCTCCTCCTCCTCCTTCATCTACTTCTCCTCCTCATCCTTCTCCTTCTCCTTCTCCTCCTTCACATCCTCCTTCTTCATCATCATCATCATCATCATCATCATCTTCTTCTTCTTCTTCTTCTTCTTCTTCTTCTTCTTCTTTTCTTCTTCTTCTTCTTCTTCTTCTTCTTATCTTCTTCTTCTTCTTCTTCTTCTTCTTTTTCTCCTTCTACTTCTCCTCATCCTCCTTCTCCTTCTTCTTCTTCTTCTTCTTCTTCTTCTTCTTCTTCTTCTTCTTCTTCTCCTTCTACTTCTCCTTCTACTTCTCCTCATCCTTCTTCTTCTTCTTCTTCTTCTTCCTCTTCTCTCCCTCTTCTTCTTCTTCTTCTTCTTCTTCTTCTTTTTCTCCTTCTACTTCTCCTCATCTTCCTTCTCCTTCTCCTTCTTCTTCTTCTTCTTCTCCTTCTCCTCCCTCTTCTTCTCCTTCTTCTTCTTCTTTATCTCCTTCTGAATCAGACGTGAAACAGAAACAAGATTTGTAGAGAGTAGATAGATCTGATACACATTGGAATTTGTTGTTGATAATAGCAGGCTTGATTTACATGATGTAGGTAACAGCTCACATTTCAAGTAGATGCAAATGAGACAGCCTTTGTCAGAGAAGTCAGCAATTGAACTGAAGAATGTAGAAAAGTCCGTCAACTATAGTGAGGTCCACGTTATAATGGCAGTGTTTGTTCAGCAATTGTATTGCTATCCTTGTCTATCATTCAACAAAGCGGATAGCGCTATCTCTTTCTCGCTTTGCTCTGTTGCCAGATCATCTTTTAACAATGAAGAATTTATAATTGATTGACAATATATTACATCTTAATTATGAAATTATTTAAAAATATAATTTCTTGCCTAATAAAATATAATTGATTTTTTTTAACGAGAATGAACAGTTAATGTCACATCAATAAAACTGTTTCAGCTACTGTCTGTAGAAGGCAATGACAAGACAGAGGATCGGCAACGTTGTTCTGCTATCTTTCTTCACTGCCATTATAGCGTGGACTTCACTATAGCAGACTTTTACTTGTTTTCTTTCTAACGGTTAACTATTTTCACGACAGAGAATGAAACATGAACTATGATCGACTACTCATTTTCAATTCGACAAATTCTTTATTCTTTATTGATTGATACAATAAGTACATCATCAAAATGATAGGGAGAGGAAAAATAAGGTAACCTTGTGCTATTCCTCTCCCAAATTTAGATAAGTTTACACAAAGTCCGAAATAGGTTGAGTCTTGTAGTTGTTCACTTCTCAGTCCTTAATTATATTCACAACATAGATTTTCAAATATAGATGCTTCAAAACCAAACATAGAAAAAATATTTCACATTATCCTATTATATTAAGCGAGCAATTTCTGTATATATCTTTATATTTGGTTATTTATAATTATTTTTTATATTTGGTTATATATATTTATTTATTTTTATTAATGTCCAATGGATCTCGAAAACGGCTCTAACGATTTTCACGAAATTTGAAACATGGTAGGTTTATGATATAAAAATTCGATTGCACTAGGTCTCATCCTTGCGAAAACTCGCTGAACGATATTAAAAGGATAATTTCCATCCTTGGCTGAAACAGCTGAGACTCTCGTCGTCTGTGGATAGTAAAAAAGTAGGTGAGCAAGTGATTCTGTGGAAAATCAAAATATCGCATCCCCGAAATTCTTAGAAGCTGACGTATAGCAAGCTGTAAAATATAAACACGATCATTTTAGAGGATTGTGTTGTTTATCAATAAATGAAAATCTGGTGAGGCACACTCACACAACTTTCCTTGCCGTTATGAAAATTGAACACCTGACGCTAGTGTTCACGCGCGTTTCAAATCTACTTATAAATAAAGATCTGAGCCAGCTGGTGACAGAACAATAACGCTGGAGACATACGAGGTCTGCTATCTCTTAATAGTGAATCATTCAATAGAATCAACAGTAAAGTTGTCAACTTTATCATTGTCAACTTATCAATTGGATAATCACATTTTCTCGAATTTCGAGCTTATTTTAAATTTTAGGTGGGAATGTTCATGAACATTAATTGGAGAGATTTTCATGCTCAATCTTTTTGTTTGAATTGTATCTGAAGCCTGATAATTGGGAATCTAAAATCAAACTTTGCATATATGGGGCGAAGATCCTGAAATTTTTACAGATATGGGACTTGTGGTAGTTGATAGAGCTTATCAATGACTATTCTAGGTATAAATTTCATCAAAATCGTTGGAGCCGTTTCCGAGAAAATCGCAAAAAATCCTGTTTTTGACAACATTTTCTCCATTTTAGCCGCCATCTTGAATTGCATTTGATCGAAATTGTTTGTGTCGGATCCTTATATTGCATGGACCTTAAGTTTCAAATGTCAAGTCATTCCGTTAATTGGGAGATGAGATATCGTGTACACAGACGCACATACACTCATACACACACACACCACACACACACACACACACACACACACACACACACACACACAACACACACACACACACACACACACACACACACCACACACACACACACAACACACACACCACACACACACACACACACTTTTTTGGACTCAGGGGACCTTTAATCATACAGAAATCTAGAAATTGGGGTACCTTAATTTTTCGGAAAGCAATACTTTCTTTATTATCTTCTTCTCTATGGTAATAGGGCAAGGAAAATAAAAATAACGAGCAAAGCTCGGTGCCCCGATATTTATCACTAAGATGGAGTGATCCGTGGTCTAGTGGATAGAGTGCTTGCATAGCAGAGCCTACAGATCCCCGGTTCAAACCCGCTCACCACCAAAGGTTTTTGAACATGTCACTCCAGTGTTATCAGATGGGCACTTTAACTGCCCGTCCCGGCTGAAGTATGACAGACGTAAGGCTTAAATGATATGTCAGGGGAGGTGGAACTTCCGTCAGGGACTCCCCACCAATAAAAGCCATACGAATATTGTTATTATTATCACTAAAATAGGAAATATTCATATCCTAATAGACTTGGCGAGACGATGGAGGTAGACTTGAATCTACCATCGCTTTTCTGGTCATGGGTTTGATTCCCCCATTCCATCGGGCATTTTCACACGAGCTTTCAGTGGCAATATATATAAGGTGACCAGACGTCCCGTTTTAAACGGGACAGTCCCGTTTTTCTGGAGACTTGTCCGTTGTCCCCACTAGACCTCTCGGGACGCTTCTTTGTCCCGTTTTAGCATTTCAGAGTTTTGCTCTTGCAAGTTCCATATTTTAAATGCTATATTCTATTTTCTATCTTTAACTTCGAAGTTTTTTTTATATTTTTAAAATAAAAATAACTTTTTAAACCGTATATCACATTGAAACAAATTAGAAGAAAGAGTGGAATAGAGGAATGGAGTAGTAGTTGACAAACCTGACGTTTTAAAGCTGATTCATTCATCAGAAAAGTATTGAGACGTGATTACATATCAATTAAAAGTGAATGACGACATGTGTCTTTTGATTTCTACACTGTTTGGTGAAAAACTACACAGAGTGTTTCTGAAACAAACCGTCAAACTTGGTAAGGTGTTTCCTTGCATCAAAATAAACAAAAATGTTCTAATAAGTGAGGGTCCTAAAATGCTTTATTACTGTGATAATAATGGAGGAGAATTTCAAATTTTCATCATTACAACAAACACAAACAAACCAAACCCCCCGAAAATTGAAATTTCGAGAAAAAAGTGCACGAGATTGATATTTTTAGAATCTATGTGCAAAATTTGGAGATCCAAATCATTCCCGTTTATCCGGTATGCAATCCACAAGTTTATTTATTTAATTATTTATTCACAATGGAGACGACGGGTTTCCCCAAATATGTCTCCTTGACAATAAAAATTGTACAGATACAAATGAAAAAAGAAAAATAATGATTACGAACTTATGCAATAATAGCTAATACAAACAAAAATAAATACCACCTAATTCAAAAATGAAAAATTCAAAGATTTCAAATACTTATGAAAAAATGAAAATAAAACAAATTGAGAATTCAAAATTCAAAAACTTATAAAAATTGAAGAATATAATAACAACAAATAATGAACAAAACTTTTATCAATAGAATAAATAACATTTATAACTGAACGACGTCCGAAACCATATGCACATCCACACTGACACACCAACTATTTATTTGATCAGATCATGCTTACACAAGATTATCATATAACGCTTTCTGGAATTTAGCGCGAGAAAACCAGAAGACATCTAGGCGCCCAGACAAACTGTTATAAGTTGTTTGCATTAAGAGGAGAGTTGTAATTTCAAAGTGTTCTGGATCGAGGAACCGAAAAAGAAAACTCAGAGCGTCGAGTCACTGGTGAAATATATTTATATTCATTTTGGAGAGTAAATATGGTGAATCAATTTCATTATTTAAGATTCCAAAGAGGAAAATAAGCGCTCTAGCATCACGCCTTACTTTCAAGGATGACACATGGAATAAACTTCTTAATGACTCTGTTGGGAAGTCAAATGGACAAAAATGATTGAATTTTTTGAAGTACATGGTTCGTAAAAATTTATTCTGTAACCGTTACAGAGTACTTATTCTATCCACATGGTATGGATTCCATATCTCGGATGCATACTCAAGCAGACTTCTCACCAGTGACTTATAAATCAAAATCAAGAAGGTCATATCACTAAACGGCTAACAGGTTCTAAGGATGAAACCTATTTGTTGATTAGCTCTAAAAGCCATTGAATCAATATGCAAGTTGAATGATAAGTCTAAAGCAAACTCAACTCCAAGGTCTTTGAAGTGCATCACCTGTTCCAATGGCCTATCGTTTATGTAGTATGAATTTATCTGTGGATTTATCTGGCGATTAAAACTTGGGAATTTGCATTTTGGAACATTTATTTTAAGTTCATTAACTTCACACCAATGGGAAAAATTGTCAATATCACCCAGCAATGCAAGTCTATCATCCACATTCCTGATCTCCTTATACAATTTAAGATCATCTGCATAAATTAGGCAGGAGGAATTTTCAATAATAGAAGGGAGATCATTTATATACATAAGGAATAAAAGGGACCCAAGATTGGAACCCTGAGGCACCCCAGATGCACACTTGAACAATCTAGATTTAATTTTTCAATTTTAACATAATGCATATTCTTGATTGTAGATAACTCTGCAGAAGGCTCACTAAATTATTACTGAAACCCATCTGCCCAAGCTTCCTCAACAATAGCCTATGACTAATAGTAACGAAAGCATTGGACAAGTCGGTATAGATTACACATCACGGCCTCCTCCATCCAATACCTGTGATATTTCATTACTGAAAGTCATTAGGTTGGTCACCGTCGAGCGACCTGGCAAGAATCCATGTTGCTCATCCGATATGGTACTCTTGACCTGCCTAAATATAATTGAGTGCAAAATTTTTTCGAATATTTTTGAAAAGCAATTTAAGATAGAAATTGGTCTGTAATTTACAATATCAGTTCTTTTACCAGACTTAAAAAAAGGTGTTATTCTAGCAGTTTTCCACTTTTGAGGAAATCTGCCAGATTTTACAGATAGATTTAAAATATTATGAAGAGGTTTCACAAGAACAGGAGCACAACCTTTTAAAATGAACGTGAGTATTGCATCAGGGCCCTCAAAGCAGCCAGACCTTAAGGCACCTATAGCGGTCATAGTCTCATTAACAGATATTGAACCTACACTAACATTCAAATGTTGACATGTTTTGATGCGAACAAACGAACAATCACAACCCTACTCTCTATTATTATATAAATTGAAGGTATCTCAAGACATAATAAAGCATGCTACCAAAAGTATCTTCGTATTAAGATAGATTTCATTTCTATTTGTATAATATTTTATCATGCAAAAATTTGTTTATTTTATTAACTAACCTCCATGACTAGAGCCTGGACAGGACGGAGAGAGTCTTCCATCTTCACAAAGGCAGATATTTGGTTTGATACAACGTCCCTTGCCACATTTTCTTGTACATACGGCTGAAAAAAAATTTCAAAGTTAATACTTCATACATTGTTCGTAATAGTATTAATTCATTTTGATTTTTTTTTTCAAATTCAAATTCTGTGTTTTTGTTGTTTTGGAATTTGATTAAAAAATTTAAAAGTGACACCTAAACTAGCTACCTACATATTTGGACTGTAGTTATATTAATTAGAATTGGAACCGTTTTAGGCTGAGCCGCTGTGGTACTTTTCTAAAAGTTGTATTATTCAAATTAATTTAATAAATCATTAATGATTGAATGATTGAATAAATAAATTTCAGCAGAATAATTCTGAAACATTAAAACATGCAATAATTGCATTAAAGTTCATATACATAATTTCAAATTATATTATACTGTACTACTAGCTGGCCCGGCGAACTTCGTACGGCCAAATAGTTAATGCATATCATAACAAACTTTAGCTGGATGCACACCTAATTCTGAACACCGAAAACAGCACACTTATTTGAAACAAAGCAATGTCTTTAGAGCATGAGTCTTTAACCTGAGGCCGCACTGCTGGATGGTTACACACAAAACAGTCACTTTTGTTTTTAGTCGGGGCGTTTAGAATAAAATATGGGCGTTTATGGAGCAGCACACACTCTTGTCTACTATCTACCGACGGCTGTTGGATGACACAATGATTGGAACAGCTGATTTTTATTTCTGTTTGTGGCCAGTTCACAAATCTTCTCCCATAAGCATTACATGTAAACTTTGAAGGACCGTAGGAAAGAGTCCTGAAGTCGGATTATGAATTTGATAGGCCATAAACCTGGTCATGAGCATAACGAACACAACTAAACAAAATCATCAAATTCGGTGCTCACATAAAAAGTTATTGAATGTCGAAATTTGAGGCTCAACTTTTATTTATATAGATATTCATGAACATATTTATTTTATTTGAATCTTACAACAGTGCGATAGTTTTCCTCTAGCTGTAAGCTATTTGACGTGTGTATAAAAATAATTCATTACACACAATAAAACAATGAATAACAATAGTTCTGTTGTTTTAATCAACCTGATTATATTTCTTCATTTTTTTTTTTTTTGTAACTGATTGTTTTGTTTTGTCCATTGCACCATAACTTGAATAGAAAAAAGAACTTTGCTCAGTAAGCGACAATTATTCTACACTCACATTGACAAGATATCACTTTGGGATATTACCTATTATTATTCACTTTGACACAAATATTTATTAAATATTATACTCGTATTGTGAATTATAGTCACCAGGTACAAAATAAATCGTTTTGGGAGTCAATAGTGATCTAAATTTTTCATGCAATGATTCTAGAGAATTAGGCCACATGAATAAAAAAGGAAGGTAAATTTCGAAGTTCTGGGGCACTCAGTTTTTTTTAAATCAAGGTTTAGAAGGGATATTTCAGTATTTATTTGCTAGTTTGGGAATTATTTCAGCAAAAATTACCTGGTGATGCATTGTAAGGAAAAACTGAGGGAAAAAAGAGTCTTCAAAAAGTTTCTTGCTAAATTGGAGAATGAAGATAATTTTTTGATCATTTGACAATAAAGAATCAAATCGGTTGAGGAATAGAGGACATGAAATTAACCCAAAAATAAACAAATGCAGCTAATAATATTCAGGAAATGATTACACATTGCTTTTTTTCGATTCATATTTTATAGATTGGTATGATGGAAAATATAGAACTTTACTGGACTCGTACCGTGAACACCAGCTCAGGGCACTGGTAACGTAATGTACTAAAACAAAATACATTTTTCTCTATGTAAACAGTTTTGTGAAACTATGGAAACTATTATTATTTTTCATAAAAAACAATTACTGGATTTTTCAATTATGCTACTACTAAAGCCGTGTCCACATTGAACAAATGCTCTACAAAATGTTCGTTGAAAAAGTTATAGCAATTTTATTATGTTTGACAAACAATGTTTGCCCGTGGCCAGTGTGGACGCGTCACCAAACAAAATATTTTCAAGTGGGGAGAACAGGTTTTATGTTTTACAGCTGTGAACACTGAAAATGCTAGGAAAAACATTAATTTTTTGTTTGACAAACAATGATTGTCGAAACTTTTAAGATGTTTGTCCCTGACCTCCTCAACAAACATGTTTGCCAAACATGCATGTCGAACATTTGTTCGACCTACTAAAATCCTCACGGAAAAATACTATGGGGAGGTTCACGTTATAATGACAGTGGAGAAATATAGGAGAACAACGTTGCCGATCCTCACTGTCTTGTCACAGGTTTATTAATGTAATACTAATTGTTCATTCTCGTTTAAAATAATCAATTATATTTTATTGAGCAAGGAATTATATTTCTAAATAATTTCATAATGATTTTTCATAACTAAGAAGAAATATTTTGTCAATTAATTATTAATTCTACAGTGTTAAAAGCCGATCTGGCAACAGAGCGAAGCGAGAGAGAGATAGCGCTATCCGCTCTGTTGAATGATAGGATAGCAATACCATTGTTAATCAAACACTGCCATTATAACGTGAACCTCACTATGGTACTTATGCTACCCATGAGAATGTGTTTTTGAATATTCTGCTTACTCTACCTGCATACAATCCTCTTGATAGTGACTGTCTATCACGCTAGGAATGTAAATGATTAATAATTTCAAAAATTCACCTTAGAATCATGCAACTGTTTTTTATCTTTTTCATACTTACATTTGATATGATTTTCCACTTACGTATAATACAGAGGCCAGTCGCTTGTTTGAGACTCCAGCCAGGACAGCAGTAATTGCGATACCTACTCCTACAGACATTCGGCCTGAAAAAATTGAAAAAGTTGTCAAAAATTCATCAATCAAAATAAAAAAATATTATTTAAATAATAATAATGAATTTATTGCCAAATACAAGAAATATTTTTACAAACAAAATAATCATTAAATTACAATAGTTTTTGGCGTGACTGAAAAAAGAAGCCTTGAGCTCCAGCCACGAGTTCTAAAAATAAGAAATAAATCGAATAACACCAGTACCATAGAGAAACGATAGCATAAGTAGATATCCCATGGTATTGTCGCAACTTTTACTGTTATCTCAAGCCGATAGTTCACGTAGTTCTTTCCTATGCAGCTGTGTGACGCTGGTAGTCTCTCAAATTGTGCCGTTCATACGCTATCACCCCAACAAAACAGTAAAAATTGACAATAATCGACAGTAATCGGCTTGGGATAACAGTAAAAGTTGCGACATAAATTCCCTATACCATGGGATATCTACTTACACTATTGTTTCTCTATGCCAGTACAATTGATACAATTCTGTTGATGGATGATAATCTATGGATGTTGAATTTTATCAATAGTCAAGTACTTGATAAATATATTTTAAATACTGTATTGTTTAAAATGAAATATAAAATATCCAGATTTAAAATATCCAATTATAGCGTTCATTGGATATTTGCAATAACTATTACACAGTAAAAATATGAATACATTTCAACACAAAGTGGCCCACGTTAAAGGTGCCATGTTCATACTCAACATCAAAATCTCTAGTTTCTATGTACCTTAGGACAGACATTCCAAGCAATGAAAACATTCGGCACATGTTACTATTTATGTAGACTAAATTTTGGAGGATAATAGTTTTGGCTTAGCATGTTATTTCCCAATCATAACTATATCATATAGATATATGGCTTGTGAATACGTGATTCATGACGAAGAGTATGTGCCGGTTGCACAAAAGCTGGTTAAATTTTAATCGTGATTAATTCCACGAGAACCAATCAGAGAAGCCGTCTTATCAAAAACGCCTTCTCTGATTGGTGCTCGTGAAATTAATCACGAATAAAATTTAACCGGCTTTTGTGCAACCGGGCCTATGAGTTTTGAACAGGACATTAGCGGTCAAGCAGAGAAACATGAGGTCCGTCTGTTTAGTGATCGTATCAACTTAAACTGCCTTTGATAGTCTCATCAGGCCTAAGCTGTGTCAGATACTCAAGAGTTTTGGTATTCCGAGTAAGCTTGTTAACCTCATCACAATGATAATGGCTGCTACTACAGCCAAAGTGAAGATGGGAAATAGGCTGAGCAGAAGCTTTCATTTTAATGCTGGTGTAAAGCAGGGTGATGGGCTCTCAGCAGTACTGTTCGACATTGCTCTCCAGAAAGCTATTGAAAGGGTGGATCAGAGAGGTACCATATTCAACAAGATGCATCAAGTATGTGCATATGCGGATGACGTGGTAATAATGGCTAGAGGTGTGGCATGCTTGAAAGAAGTTTATAAAATCCTGGAAATTGAAGCACAAAAAGTCGGACTGGTTGTAAATGAGAACAAGAGTAAATATCTGTGTGTGTCAGCAGTCAAGTCCAGAGTACCAAGAAATATCTACGTGAATAACAAAAAGTTTGCAGGTGTAGAGAACTTCAAGTATCTAGGATGCCCAATAAATGCCACAGGTAATAATGCTTATATAAAAGAAAGGATTCAAGCAGCTAATAGGGCCTACTATGCCGATGTTAGATTATTTAAAAGTAAGTTGGTCGGCAGGAGCACCAAGATAACAATATATAAAACATTGGTGCGTCCAGTGGCAACATATGCGGCAGAAACTTGGGTGATGAATATGGCTGACGAAAATGCGTTAAAAATCTTTGAAAGATCCATACTAAGAAGAATTTACGGTCCCGTTCAGGTTAATGAGCAGCAGTGGCGAATAAGAAAAAATGAGGAAATAGAAGCATTAATAAAAGGAGAAAATATAGTACGCTTCATTAAAGCCCAAAGAATAAGGTGGTTGGGGCATGTGATGAGGATGAGTGAGGCTAGAATGCCGAAAATAGTTTTTAATAGCAAGTTGCACAGCAGAAGAAAGAAAGGTAGGCCAAGGAACTGGTGGGTGGACCAAGTGATGGATGACCTGAGAAAGATGGGGGTAAGAGGATGGAAGGAAAGAGCCATGAACAGGGAAGAATGGAGGTGTGTTGTGAAGGAGGCCAGAGCTCACCTAGGGCTGTAGCGCCAGATAAAGAAAATCAACTTAAACTATAGCTCAAATAGCCAGTACTCACTTCGCTCGCTTTCTTATCCAACTCAATTCGAATCATTTTATAGCAGTATGATCTTAATTGTTATATTGAGATCAACATAATATTGAGACCAACAGGTATTACGATAATACACAGAAAGTGGGTGCCCCAAAAATCATCGGCGGTGTGTAACATGAGGACTAACGACCTTTCCATGGAGGAGGAATAAGCTAAATTGTTCTGAAATTGGGGGATTTGCTTCACTGGGCATGGTTTATACCCTTCTTTCAAAGTAATGCTACAATTTTTCCCTTTTCCTATTATTTCATTCCTTTCTAATTAATTTTTCATTTTTCCCTTTTTTCGTTACTGTAATTCTGTATCAAAATCTGATGTATATTTCTTATTTTATTTTTGCATTTTGTATCAGTTTTCTTTCATTTTTTACTTAAAATCTTTGAAGTGTAATATTTATTTTGTCTAAGTTTATTTATCTTTTGTAACTCATTTTTTTCCTGTAACTGGGCACCCGCCGAAAAACCTTTGGGTTTGGCAGGACCCTCAACTGTTTGGATTGTGAATAAAAATTTTGATTTGATTTTATTTTATGGCATACTTATGTGGAGTTATAGTTGTCATGCTGAAATAATTTTATTGTTACAAAAAAGGGAGGTCAGGGTATTAACGGGTTCTGATAGATTAGCAAATGCTAAGCTCCTTTTTATTGATCTGAATATAATGACAGTAGTCAATTATTACATATATACAGTCTTATTACACGCAAAGAAAAATTAATCAAATTTGAAATTGAGACTTGATAGACATTCTTACAACACAAGGAATTGTAATAGAATTGACACTCCCTACCATCGACTATCCAAAACAGCAAACAGTTATGACACTATCGGTATCAAAATGTACAATAAACTACCTTCGAACACATTACATTAATATTGGAGACAGAGAAAAAAATTAAATGTAGGTTAGCAAATTGGCTGTTATTGAATCCTTTTCATTGTATAACTGAATTCCTTGAAAAACCAATAATCATTGCTTAGTGACCTGTTAAGGTGCATTTTCGTTTGTGCGCAAACTTCAGCAGTCGACGACGACAAGCATTGTTGACATTCATATTGTCCAAATTTCAAGTATGCTGATCAAATAGCTTTTCATTATTTGTGTTTATTATTCAAGTATCAAAGCATTTCTAATAATATCAACATATTGCCATTTTAAAGTATATAAAAGAATAAACTCAACCTCCCCATTAAAACATAATCTTTTAGATTATTTAGACAAATTGAAATCTATCCAATCTGAGATCCTCACCCTGTCGTGGTCGACGACGGCATTTACGAACAAACGAAAGCCAAGCTTTATAAATGTATGTGTATGTTTATCTTATATATACTTTGTTGTATTTATTTTTTGCTTTTTGTATTCATGCACTTTTAGCTATTATTAGTTTGTGGTCAAGAGTCACAGATCATGCTGTAAGCTGTGATATCTCACTTATATTAGTGATTATATTTTGTGTATTGACGTTGTCTTCTATTCTATGAATGTTATGGCAATAAAATTATATTTATTTATTACACATTGCTATACTATTGTATGTTTGTTGACATTTATTACGTATTGAAATTGAGAAAGTTAGCAGTTGGAATAAGATCAGGGTGACCAGCCTGACAAAACGAAATACTCAATAATCAAACAAGAGTGGAACCAACTCATTAAACTGTACTAACAGAGTATCGAGTGGGAGTTTAATAAGATAGTAGTCTCTTTCCATTGCTGGATCCTCGGTGAGCATTTGATTTAACTGAAGCGCCCTATAATTTATCAGCTCTCCAAAAGTCTTTCAAATCGTTTCTTTTTGGTTTCATTAGTTCAAGAGGCATTTATCCAACATGCTAATCACATGGTCGCCTTTAATGTAGAAAACCACTTATACTAATGATGACAGGCTGAACATTCAATTAGCTCTTGATACAATCTAGTTTGTTTCGATGTTTTTCAAACTCGTTACCAAAGAAGTCAACTAAAAACCATACACCACACAATATGCCAGTATAAAAAATACCATTATTCAACTAGGCCTGGTTTAAGAAATGTTAAAACCGTACAGAACACAAACAACACAAAATGAAATTCCCACACACAAGACGTGGACGATATCCTTGATATCGTTCCTATCCCACAGCAACGCGAAACTTATAACTAGCAGTTCTGTGAACAGTAGACCTCGCGCAGTTAATAACCACAGCCTCCATCCAATACCTCCGTAAACAAAATAATAAGCTACTTCGAATTATCAATATTGCTTGCAATTAATAGTCCACACTACAGCTGATTTTATTACCAAGTTACATTGAGATATTACTTGAATGCGATTAATAATCCACTCGACAGCTGATTTATGATGAATAATTCTAATCTGATTTTTACGGTAATATTGGCGTTCGAAGGAGACTCCTTTTCCTTTTGTATTATCCTTAAAATGCAAAATTTCAAAAAACCTTATGTATACGTAACGCTAATTTCAAAAAGGAACATACCTGTCAAATTTCATGAAAATCTATTGCTGCGTTTCGCTGTAAATGCGGAACATATAAACATATTTAAACTAAAATATAAACATAAAGAAAAATGCAAAACTGTATACTTGAATCTTAGACCTCACTTCGATCGTTCAATAATAATTCATACATTTAACATACACAAATCATAAGAATTATTTAGAAAGGGACAATAGACTCAACAGCCCCAGAACATATCTTTCCATAATTTTTATAGGAATATTTCCAGAAAATATATCATAATCCTTCATTTAATCAATTTAATCAATGAATGAAATTTTGAGCCCCGAAAAATCCAAACATTTAGAATTTGAATGGATTAAAAACCAAAAAATATTGGAATATTGCACTCAATATTGGGCTACATGTTTCAGATGTTATTCTACTATAATAATTAAATTTAGTAGAATTTGAATTTTAATTAACAATTCTGTATATTAAGTTTTTGACTAGAGATTGTGTTGAACTGTGAAAATTCAACCTGAACGTAATTTAGTCTGTGTTATTCATATTATAATGAGGTCCACGTTATAATGACAGTGGAGAAAGATAGAAGAACAACGTTGCCGATCCAATGTCTTGTCAATGCCTTCTATAGACGGTAGCTGATACAGGTTTATTGATGTAATATTAGCTGTTCATTCTTGTTTAAAATAATCAATTATATTTCATTGAGCAAGAAATTATATTTTTCAATAATTTCATAATGAATTTTCATAATTAAGATGAAATATTTTGTTAATCAATTATTAATTCTACATTGTTAAAAGCTGATCTGGCAACTGAGCAAAGCGAGAAAGAGCGGAGAAATCCGCTTTGTTGCATGATAGACAAGGACGGCAATAAAAAATACCATTATAACGTGGAATTCACTGTGGCCTAAACATAAACCCGGTTGCACAAAAGTCTGCTACCTTTTAATCCCGATTAAACCACCAATCAGAGAAGCTTTCTTTTAAAAAAACCGTCTCTGATTGGTTATCGTGGAATTTAATTATGATTAGAATTTAACAGGCTTTTGTGCAACTCTCTCTGCATTTCTCTGCACCACATATTCCTCCAAGTCAGAAATTATTTTGTACGGACTATATAGGACTCTTATTCCATTTCCTTACAAAGGCCGGCTTGTGCACTTAATACCATATCAACTTCTATTAGTCCTACGATTATCCTTAACCTTACACATGAAAATATTACCAGATGTTTGATTAATAACAAGTTTGATGGAAGAACAAGATCGAGTTGAGAACAAGATTTTCAAGTCCTATCCATCCTACACAATGTGCCTTCTGTTGGCAAGATGTTGATTAGCATAGCTCTGATTAGGTTCCACTCAAATAATTTATTCACACAGCAGACGATAATGTACAGTTCCATTGCATTACATAATTTAGTACGCTATACATGTATTGTACGGTAAACATGAGACAGAAAAACGGCAGTATAGAAAGAGGTGTTAAGTGATAAATTAATCACTCTATGTTCGAACAGTACAGAAAATAAAATACAGTGCCGGATATTGTCAAATAAACCAGGTGGGTAGAGCTGAGGTAGTGCGTGAGTTGTGATTTACAACATTATATTCATGCTGTATTTTATGAAACTACTTGACAATATTTTGGGCAAACGCACACTGTTCAAACTTAGCAAAGTTTTTGGATAACTCAACACACATACACATACTTACAGATCCTACGGAATCAAATAATTGGCAGCAAGTTAGATACCCAGATCACAAGGAATAAGAACTAGACACTTTTATTAATTTTATATTGTAAGAAGAGTTTGTGTACTACTTTTAAATGATAAAGGCCCGGTTGCACAGAAGCCGGTTAAATTGTAACCGTGATTAATTCCACGAGAACCAATCAGAGAAGGCGTTTTTGAAAAGACAACTTCTCTGATTGGTTCTCGTAGAATTAATCACGGTTAAGATTTAACTGGCTTTTGTGCAACCGGCACTAAATCTAGAAGGTATAAAAACAGCTATTATTTTTTTTAAAAGAACAGTATTTTGGCGGGTTAAGAAAATCTCAATGGATTTAACCATCGTGAAATTACGTCAACACCTTCTCATGAACTTGGTTCAATTAGGTGACATCACTTAACGGAGGTTGAATTTTATTTTATTTTCTGGCCGTTGGAGCTGTACGAAAAACCCATTTCCGCAAAGTAGCAAAAGGTATTCCGCAAATTACCTGGGAATAGAAAACTTTGCAAAGACATAGCGGAGATTTTTATCAATATGATAAGAATTTTTAATATTTTCAAGTTTCTAATACTAAGTTTTTTAATGCATGAACTTATTGAGTCGATTCCACTAGTTGTTCTCAATATTCTTTGCAGCATAGTAGACGAGACGTTAGCAACGGCGTTTAAATATTGTTCTTGTGAAGTGTTATGGTCCGTAATCGATCAACATGGCTGAGGGGTTTGACGTAAATTGTTGAAAAAATTGCAAGATGCCAAACCTGGAGACCATGCTTTTGAGAGAGATAGAAGGTTGTAACAAACACATTGAATCTCGTGCTCCTTGCTAAATAAAACTCCGAAAGTACAAAATTTAAATTTTGAGAACGGTTGGCCGTAGAAATGAATGCTTATAAAAAAGCCTACATTTTCTACATTTAATTTTGTTAGTTACCAAGATATATGCGCTGAATATCGATACTTCTCTAAACATTTTCCATGACAAGATGGTTGAAATTGTCCCCGTCACCGTCATGCAATTCGCAGTGGTGTGCGCAAGGCATGAAGCTGTGAGTTGTGATTCCTTACTCATCGTAATCCTTCCTAACATTCATGCCCAAGTCTAGAGCTGATATGAGCATCACCATCAGCAAAAGAAAATATGGAGAATAAAATGTGTTCATAACATCAGACTACAAAGTTAATTTGTTTGCTATTCGACAAATGAAATAATAATTGTTAAATGCACACCCAAACGCCTAGTGGGTTTTTGTCTTTGTATTGCACGACAATTTTCATGAACTAGGTTGATAATAACGAAGTAGGTCACCTGACTATTATGCAATAAATGAACTCGGTTTTGAGTGTCAGGTTGTTAGCCCCAATAAGCTAATATCACAATAATAATAATAATTATCCTGTGGTTTTGTGGTGGGTCGTCCGTATTCTATATGTTCCATGAAGGAAAGGAAGTTACCAGCATCTCCAGTTCAAATACTGACTAGACTCACCCCAGTCTTTTATCCGTGGAGGGTTAAAAATTCAAATGTTAGATAGACCAACAGGCGCTTTGCTCGCCTTAGTATTTGGTTTTCAACCACATAAAGGTAACCGTCCACTGGAACCGTATTCAACCGATCCGTTCGGCCGTTGGATCGGACGAATCTGCCTGCCGTTAATTCGGCCGAATATGGTTGTCCATTCGAACCGTTTACGTCAATCTAGTTCAGAAGTTAGCTGGTTGCCAATTATTGAATTAACTACTATCATAGCCACCAAAATTTTTCATAAACAATGATTATATTGAGATTTTGAAAATTGAATAAACAAATATCCACTAAATTAGTTATTCGTTACAATAATTTTACCTTCAGATCCTATTTGTTCAGCAATCTTTGTCCACAGATTTCTATGAAATCTGATATCTTTTGTCTCGCATACCCACAATGGAACATTCTCTTGAACCAAACTTATCGACTATTCATTGTTCATAGTTACAACTTTATAAAACAGAACTTCAAAAAACAAATAAGACTGTGAAACAATTTTAGGTTAGGAACACTTTGTTGTCTCAGCTCGACTAGTTAGTTCGGCCGGATAGAGCCGGAAAATTCCATTCATTTGGAACAAAAAATTGATCGGCCGGAGACGGCCGTATGAACCTGTTGCAATGGACGAGCATCTGTTCCTTTCTTTGTTGGGGGATCGTTCGGACGAGTTCGGTAGTTTTCGGCTGATGCTAGTTCGGACAGAAACGGTTCTAGTGGACGGCCCACCTACATTTGAAGAGCGTCATAATAACAAAATATTGCCATAATATAGTTTTCTAGTGCAAATCTCCAAACGCTTCGACCCAACCTTACCAAATCCTCAATTGAATCAAACATGGAATATGAGCATTTATGGACAGATCGGCCTTGAAAAACGGTACCTAAGAACGTATAGAATCTTATTCCTAAACACTATTTCAAGTTCTTAGTTAAACATGTGCACAATCGACCCGACGGCAGGACGGATCAACGGATAATCCGGATTAACCAATATGATCATCAGGAATTCACTTCATCAGGTACTCTAGTGAGGTCCACGTTATAATGGCAATTTGGATTAGTAATGATATTGCTATATTGTCTATCATTCAACAAAGCGAATAGCGCTATCTCTTTCTCGCTTTGCTCTGTTGCCAGATCGTCTTTTAACAATGTAGAATTAACAATTAATTAACAAAATATTTTATCTTAATTATAAAAATTCATTATGAAATTATTGAAAATATAATTTCTTGCTTAATAAAATATAATAGATTATTTTAAACGAGAATGAACAGTTGATATTACATCAAATATCGAGGACCGATTTTGTACTAGAGTACAATTACGAAAGAAGAAATTATAATAACATTCATAGTTCATACAGAAATGTACTATTTAATCACAGTAAATTGAGATTGATCCCCAGTGGAATGCGAAAATTTCCCTCACAAAGGCCCAGTTGCACAAAAGCCGGTTAAAGTTTAATCCTGATTAACTTCACGTGAACCAAATCAGAGAAGAGCATTTCAAAAAGATGGATTTACTGGAATCAATCAGGATTGAAAATAACCCGGCTTTTTTGCAACCGGCACTAAGTACCTGATTGAATTAAAAAAGTTCAGCAGCTGAGTCATAATTTTGACATAGTCCCACTCACATGAACTCGCTCACTCACTTCCATCACCAACAGACGACGAAATAATTATTATCAGCTGTTTTTCCAAGGATGAATAATAATTATCCTTTCAATGTCCTTCAGCGAGGTTTCCCAGGAATGATACCTAGTGCAATCGAATGTTTATATTATAAACCTACTATGTTCTGAATTTCGTGAGAATCGTTAGAGCCGTTTTCGAGATCCGGTGAAATACAAACATATAAACATCTAAACATATATACAGAAGTTGCTCGTTTAATAGTATAGGATAAACCTGTAGAAGGCATTGACAAGACAGAGGATCGACAACGTTGTTCTCCTATCTTTCTCCACTGCCATGATAACGTTGACCTTTCTATAGTTAATGAGTTGATCAAATCCAGCTACATATCGGTCATGCTTGTGCTGAAAACGAAATCCCACCTTTCAACTACTAGAGCATATTTCTTATTCATTTTGTTTAGTTCGTACTGAAATCGTCAACCACCAAACTATTTCAAGTCAACGATTTCATCATCAAGATGATGACGTCAACGACGACGATGATAGTTAAGCTTTTATGGTACACATGGCACCGCTCTAAAATGGTTCAGCTCATACCTTTATAATAGGCAACAATGTGTGAGAGATAAATTGTCCGCTAAATCTTCTTCATATGCTATAGTCCCAAATGGAGTCTCTCAAGGATGCGTACTAGGACCTTTGCTTTTCCTAGTATATATTAATGATCTGACAGGTGCTGCACCTGATATAAGATTAATTATGTATGCAGATGACACAACTGCTCTGACAACAAGCCCCGATCACATCACTCTTGCAAGTAAATTGAAAAGTGCACTGTCAGCAATGTAAAAGTGGTTTAAAGCAAACTGTCTATCGTTAAACTATAATAAAAGCCATCTTATTCAATTTAGCTCTGCTCATAATCAAACAGCAGTGAACAGAGTACATCTTCCAATAATTGAAGACAGTGTTAAAGTGTCCTCTTCAACAAAATTCCTGGGACTTATAATAGATCAGAGTTCACTTCACTTGGAAGGAGCATATTCAGGTCCTTGCAAAAAAACTAAATCAAGCTTATTTTGTAATTCTCACCCTCTCTCACTCACTAGACAAAAGCACCCTATTGGCCGTCTATTACGCATATGTCTACTCATATCTGAGCTATGGAACCATTTTCTGGGGAAATTCTGTTGATAGCGGTGAAATTTTTATAATCCAGAAAAAAATAGTAAGAGTCATTTGTGGATTGAGATCAAGAGATTCTTGCAAAGCATTCTTCAAAAACCTAAACATTCTAACGCTGCCATCTATTTTTATCTATCAATTGTTGGTTTTTGTTAAACAGAATTTAGATAAATTTCAATTCTGTACAGATAATCACGGGTATAATACACGTAATAGTAGTATCATTGCTTTTCCAGTACATAGGCACACAGCTCTAGAAAAAACTCCATTCTACTCTGGAATACGTTATTTTAATAAATTACCTGCAGCCATCAGAAATCTAGATTCAATAAACAAATTCAAACTAACAGTCAGAAAAATGCTAGTAGAGAAAGCCCTATACTCTGCTGCCGAATTTTAATTTGTGAAAAGGGGCTGTAGAGTGTAACTTAACTTTTTGTGACTTTCATTTATGTGAATTTGATGAGATACATCATAGAGTGTATTTATTTATTTTACTTTCAAGAAGTTAGAACTAAGTCTTTTAAATATAATTTTGTTCTAGTATTGACATGTCACCAGTCAAATGAGTGTTACTCAAAAATTGATGTAATGTGACGATAAATAAATGAAATGAAATGACAATGATGCTGATGATGATGATGATGATGCAGTGATGATGGTGTTGATGATGATGATGTTGATGATGCAGTGATGATGATGATGATGATAATTCGGTTTGAGGGCGTGTGTGGTGGCGACCACTTTGATGCAATTGATAAGCTGCGGTTGACTATATACATATTATGTATACATACATTTATTATTAGTATACTATACATACTATTTGCGGGCACAATGGGTAGCTTCGTCACAGAACTGTGCTAACGTATATGTGTACATTAAGTAGTGGTCTATAGAATAGTATGGAAGCCGTTTTACACTCTATCCCACTTGAAAAAGTTCATTGAGAAAGGAGTAAACTGGAAAAAGAGAGCGAATGAGAGAGTGTGTTTATGTTTGTGTGTGAATGAGTGAAAGAAAGGAAAATGTGCAAGCCACAGGAAGCTGAGCCTATGGGCACGCCTATTGTATCTACCAGTACCTGTAAAATCTGCTATCATCCTGAAGCCCTCGGTAACATTAGGGCAACATTACACCTACATTATGTAGTGAATAAGAAGTCAATATGTTGCATCTATTGAGGGCAATATGTTGCAATAAGTTGCAACTTAAGGGCAACATTACACCTACATTATGTAGTGAATAAGAAGTCAATATGTTGCATCTCTTGAGGGCAATATGTTGCAATAAGTTGCAACTTAAGGGCAACATTACACCTACATTATGTAGTGAATAAGAAGTCAATATGTTGCAGCTCTTGATAATTAAACACACATATTATCTAGTTGCTAGTCTTTCAGATTTTTTTCTAGACAAAATTGAAGTATTGGCGTTTATAATATTTAGATTTGAAGATATTTTTAGGATGCTATTATTTATTCAGTTGATAAGGTTGAAAAGTTATTTATAGCTTACATATGCTGTTGAGTTTATTACTAGGTTTTCCTGAATATAATTATTTTAATAATATTTAATGTTCACATATTAGAATGTAACTCATTCTCCTAGAAAACTATCCTTCTTTTAAAAATCTCGTATTTTATTCAATACTCGTATTTTCACTTGTTTAACTCGTGAATCACTCGTATTGTCACTTGTATTCTCTCTCGTATTATCACTTCTATTTTTACTCATGAATAATTAGTATGTTCACTAGTAAAATCACTCATTTCAACTCATGAATTACTCATTTCAACTCGTGAATCACTTGTTTTTTACTAGTAAATAATTCGTATTTACACTCGTAAATCACTCGTATTTTAGCTCGTGATCATTTTGTATTTTCACACGTGTATCAATTGATTTGTTACTCGTGGATCACTCATTTTTCCACTTGTATTTTTATTCGTTAATCACTCGTATTATCAGTCGTATTTTCACTTGTAAATCACTTGTATTTTCACTTGTAAATCACTCATATTTATATCAGACAACTAGCAAATAAATTAAATTTTTAATGTACATTAAAAACATATGAATGATGTGGGAGTTTCAAAGGTTCACCAGTAAATGTGTTAACTTGAATTTCATATCAGGTTTTTCCCCCGACTACATGTATACGCAAGTCCCCATGTACTACTTTTGACTCAAGACCAAAATCGTTCTACTTATGTTTGTATGTTCTAAAATAACTTTCAAACGTTTGGATCAATCGGCATCAAATTTTTGAACACATATTCTTCAAACCTTTTTACATTTTCGGGACATCGATATAAAAGTTATGCAACTGATATTTCAACTAAGCTTGGAGGATGTCAAGTTGAGATCAATTCATTTCTCGATACTGATACAACCCTATACTGAGGTCCAGATTATAATGGCAGTGGAGAAAGATAGGAGAACAACGTTGCCGATCCTCACTGTCTAGTCAATGCCTTGTAGCTGATACAGGTTTATTAATGTAATATTAATTGTTCATCTTCGTTTAAAAGAATCAATTATATATTTTTATTAAGCAATAATTTATATTTTTCAATAATTTCATAATTAAGATGTAATATTTGGTGAATTATTTATTAATTCTACATTGTTTAAGCCGATCTGGCAACAGAGCAAAGCGAGAGAGAGGTAGCGCTATTCGATTTGTTGAATGATACACAAGGATAGCAATACCATGCATTGCTAATCAAACACTGCCATTATAACTTGGACCTCACTATAGGCATAGAGAAACAATAGTATAAGTAGATATCCCATGGTATAGGGCGTTTATGTCGCAACTTTTACTGTTATCCCAAGCCGATAGTCCACGTAGTTCTTTCCCGTGAAGCTGGGTGACGCTGGTAGTCTCTCATATTGTGCCGTTCATACATTCTCACCCCAACATAACAGTAAAATTCGACAATAATCGACAGTAATCGGCTTGAGATAACAGTAAAAGTTGCGACATAGGGCGTTCATGTCATATCACCATGGGATATCTACTTACGCTATCGTTTCTCTATGCTATAGGTGAATAGAGGAGGTTGGTTACTGCTCTGAGAAATATGAAAAGCGAGATGGAAAGAGGCTGAAGAATAAACTGAGAGGGAAAATATGAGAACCTTAAGGAAATAATAGGAGTAGAAGAAGACAAATTACATGTTTTGTTGGTAGGGTAATGGCAATCTGCTATAGTGGGTGAGATTCAATTCAAAATGTCAGCATTGGGTGAACGGAAAGCATTGATGTAAGTCTCAAAAGATGTTGACAGTTCAAAGTGAATCTCACTATGGTGAGGTCCACGTTATAATGGCAGTGTTTGATTAGCAATGGTATTGCTATCCTTGTCTATCATTCAACAAAGCAGATTGCGCTATCTCTTTCTCGCTTTCCTCTGTTGCCAGATCGGCTTTTAACAATATGGAATTAATAATTAATTCACAAAATATTACATCTTAATAATTATGGAAATTCATTATGAAAATAGTATTTATTGCTTAATAAATTATGATTGATTATTTTAAACGAGGATGAACAATTAATATTACATCAATAAACCTGTATCAGCTATCGTCAAGAAGGCATTGAAAAGACAGAGGATCGGCAACGTTGTTCTCTTATCTTTCTCCACTGCCATTATAACGTGGACCTCACTATAGAGATAGGAATTTGAGATAAACAGTTGACCGCTGATGTTCTGTTAGATGACGTCTTTTACCCACTAAACATGTTACAGGATAATATATTCCATCCAGCAACAACATAATCAAATTATTATACAACACACATAATCTCTCCAGTCTTCTCTTATACTGTAGTCTTTGTGTTTGGCTAACACCGGTCGGGGGATCTCAGATCGGCTAGATTTCAATTTGTCTAATAGAAAAATAAGGCTAGATAACCTAAAAAGATAACCTCACTACATTCGGTCTATGTTTTAACTCGGATTTTCTTTTGTCTGTCTGTATGTATGTATTTATGTACGTAACTCATTTACGGCCAAAAGCGTTGATAGAATACTATGAGATTTGGCAGGAATATTCTTTTTCAACTGCGCGTCGATGTATACACAAGGTTTTTTTGAATTTTTGCATTTAAAGGAAAATGAATTTCCTCCATACTCTGATATCACTGACAAGTGGATTATTCATTGCATGCATTACACAGATGTCTGGGGAAGCCGGTGAACAGGTGACACCAGATATTTGTGGATGAGAAAACTGCGTGAGGTTCACTGTTCACAGAACAACTAGTGTTATTCTAAATGTTTTGATAGTGCTGGGTCCGGTTGCATAAAAGCCTGTTAAATTTTAATCTTGATTAAATTCAACAAGAGCAAATCAGAGAATGGTTTGTTTCTAACCTCTCACGGTTGAAAGTTAACAAGCTTTTGTGCAACCGGGCCTTAGATAATAAACATAAATATTATTGTAAGATAAACAGGATTTTTTTCTTTCCATTGGTATGAATATTATTAATTTTATTTTTAGTCCAGTCAATATAGACATAAAAAAAGGGGTGTGCTTGCAATTTATATTGTAGTTCAGATTTTTTTATATATTATTGGGGTACATAAGAGAAGTCCAGAACCAGTTTCTTCATGCAAGATTTCCTTGTGCTAGATACAGAGTGGCCCAAAAACCTCGTATTTTCGGCTCATTTTCCAGTTTTCAGCTATTTCTGCCAAATCTCGTAATCGGACAGAAAAATTTGCTCTCGCCTTTTTTTTAGAATATGAAATTCTGAATAAAATGAGATCATTCGGAACTCACTATCTCCAATGAGTACTGAGTTACGAGTTTTCAAAAATGAGTGAAATTTGAAGAGAAAAATCAATTTTGATGAAATTTATTTTTTGATCAACAATATCTTCCGATTGTTTCCATTTATATGTATAATTCAAAATCCCCTGGGCGTATTTTTGTGCTCTACAATCTGAGATCAGGTAGAGCGCTCTATCTCATATAGATTTCCAGGTAAACCTGACAACAATGCTCCTTGTATTGTGAAAAACACCTATTTTTCAGCTTCAACCATCATCACCAACTACATAGTCTTCACATAGATATTTCGCTCAATGACATGAGTTCATGAGATTATTTTGTATGAGAATCACCCGATAGATGCACTTAATTTCAGTATTTCCTAGTGGAGAGGCGCGCTCAACTACATAGTCTTCACATAGATATTTCGCTCAATTACATAAGTTCATAAGATTATTTTGTATGAGAATTACCCGATAGATGCACTTAATTTCAGTATTTCCTAGTGGATAGGCGCTGCATGTCTTTTGAAATACTTCTGATAAAATTTCCGAATCTAGTGAGGATGTGAAAATTGTCCCCCTCTACCCACTCAAATAAATAATACTTTCAATTCCAACACCATTCGAAAGTTACAGAAGATTTCAAAAATGGCGATTTCAGTTTTTACATTTTTCCGTGATTTTACTGTTGATCAAGAGTTTCTAAAACGAGTCTGATACATCATAGAAACTCTTGATTGATTCCAAATTGTAGATAAATTAATCCTCTACGAGCTCAGTTGTCTAAAATCCATCTTGAATCACTTTTCCCTATCATAGTACTGCCAAAACCGTTAATATGATGAAAATATCTACAATTTCTGGATTTTTTTCAACGATCAAATCTCACTCTATGAAAATATTTTTCCATGAATCGTTTACAGCAGATGGAAGAGAAAATTATATTGTACATTTCAAGATCAAGTAATGATTTTTATAATAAGGGGTTACCGAGATACATAGCTTTGAATATATAAATTGGTCATTTTTTGTGTATTGGAATATGGGCTTTAGTACACTCAACAATACATTTTCCACTTTTCGACCGAATTTTACTTATGATGCATGATTTTTGACCGCCCGAGAAGAATGAAGTGTAGCACGATAAAATCTGAGCATTGTGTCAGAAGTTATAAGTGTTTGAAATTTCGATCCTTGAGGTGTCCTTAAGCGCGCCTCTCCACTAGGAAATACTGAAATAAAGTGCATCTATCGGGTGATTCCCATAGAACATAATCTTATGAACTTCTGTCATTGTGCGAAATATCAATGTGGAGACTAAGTAGTTGGTGATGATGGTTGAAGCTGAAAATTAGGTATTTTTCACAATACAAGGAGCATTGTTGTCAGGTTTACCTGGAAATCTATATGAGATAGAGCGCTCTACCTGATCTCAGATTGTAGAGCACAAAGATACGCCCAGGGGATTTTGAATTATACATCTAAATGGTAACAATCGGAAGATATTGTTGATCAAAAACCAAAATCCATCAAAAGTGATTTTTCTCTTCAAATTTCACTCATTTTTGAAAAATCGTAACTCAGTAATCATTGAAGATAAAGAGTTCCAAATGATCTCATTTTATTCAGAATGTCATATTCTAGAAAAAAAGCGGGAGCAAATTTTTCTGTCCGATTACGAGATTTGGCAGAAATAGCTGAAAACTTGAAAATGAGCCGAAAATACGAGGTTTTTGGGCCACACTGTATCTAGCACGAGGAAATTGGTTCTGGACTTCTCTTATGTACCCCAATAATATATAAAAAATCAGAACTACAATATAAATTGCATGCACCAATGTATATAGTGACTGGACTATTTGGATCAGTACTTTAGTAAAGATGAGTTCTTTGAAAATGGGTCTATAGTCCATCACTTAGAAAAAGCCTGTATTATACTGTAGATTATAGAAGATGATGAATGAGTCAAATTATTCATTCAATATTGATGGAACCGGGCGGACATTAGTAGGCCTATATCAAATTAGTTAGAAGATATACAAGGTTAATAAAGTGAACAATAAATGAATAACAAGTTAACAAAGGTATACAAGTAGATTTCACTGAGCCTATTTTGCCCGAAAATTGCAATTGCAAAAACTTTTATTCAGCTATAAAACTTTCACCATCCCTTAGATCTATAAAAGGAAAGAATTGGCTTATACACGCGTACGGGATAGGAAATACAAGAATGACGCGCATCATCACTTTTGAACTACTCAACTGATCAACTTATAATTTTGCATATTGAATCTTAATTTACGGAGGATGGTTATAGAAGAGTATTTTAAATTCTTCGAGATTCCAGTTATGTCGTAAATTCAGAAAATTCCAGTAATGCTGTAAATTCAGTGAGATTCCAGTAAATTCAAACAACAGTGACAGTTCAAAGTGGAACCAGTTCGACTGACACTTCCCTCAACAAACAAGTATTTTATATGCGAGTTGCCCACAAGCGAGTCGATGATTGACTCTTAATTATAGGCGTTGACGTTGCCTGCCTTCTAAATATCTATATACTCAGTGAGGTAGTAGATATGGTCGTGAAAGTAATGTCGTTAACGCCTCTGCTTCTGAGGGTCTTCGATTCAAACAGCTACATATTAATTTAGAGGATTGTTGAGAAGGACAAAAAATAGGAATAGGCATAGAATATGTAAAAAAAAATCTGGTGTGGCGCACTCACACAACTATCCTTGCTCATTGAACTGTAAGCCCCATTCTTAAAGGAGAATAATTTAGGGGAATAACATAATGACGATTGGCAGCAACATATTTGAAACTACGATCAGACTACTGTATATGTGTATAGACTATAATTATAATTGTTTTCAGAGTACTTTTTCCTTTGTGTAAATTGTGAAATTCGATGATATTTTTAAAAGTCGTCAAAACAGCTGTTCTACAGATGAAATATCTCGACTATGTGTTCTTTTTATGAACTGCTCTACCTACCTACTTCATGCACGAGAAGGAGGTTACAAAGTCCATTTCTCAAGGATGGGGTGGACCCCCCATTAGTTTCCCAGAAAGGAGACTCATGCCAGTTAATAGAGCTGATAAATAACTATACAGGGTATGAATTTGAAAAAAATCGTTAGAGCAGTTTTCGAGGACCTTAAGTTTAAAATTTCAAGTCAATCGGTTAATTAGGAATGGAGTTATCGTGTTCACAGACATACACACATACACCCAGACCAACACCCAAAAATCTGGTGTGGTACACTCACACAACTTTCCTTGCTCATATTTGAAACTACGATCAGACTTTTGTATATGTATATATATAATTGTTTTCAGAGTACTTTTTCCTTTGTGTAAATTGTGAAATTCGATGATTTTTTTTTAACGACATTTTTTTAAAGTCGTCAAAACAGCTGTTCTACAGATGAAATATCTCGACTATGTGTTCTTTTTATGAATTGCTCTACCTACCTACCTCATGCACGAGAAGGAGGTTACAAAGTCAATTTCTCAAGGATGGGGTGGACCCCCCATTAGTTTCCTAGAAAGGAGACTCATGCCAGTTAATAGAGATGATAAATAACTATACAGAGTATGAATTTGAAAAAAATCGGTCAAGTTATTTTGAGAAAACCGTGAAAAACATGTTTTTTTTTAGTAATTATCCGCCATTTTTCTCAAGTATATAATGGAGCTCCTGCAATTTTCTCAGAAATGAGACTCATGTCAGTTGATAGGGCTTATAAATAGCTATCCATGGTATGAATTTAAAGAGAATCGCTAGAGCCGTTTTCTAGAAAACCGTGAATAACATGGTTTTTTAGTGATTATCCGCCATTTTTCAAAAGAATATTACTGAGCTCCTGCAATTTTCCCAGAAATGAGACTCATGTCAGTTGATAGGGCTTATAAATAGCTATCCAGGGTAGAAATTTGAAGAAAATCGTTAGAGCCGTTTTCGAGAAAACCGTGAAAAACATGGTTTTTTAGTAATTATCCGCCATTTTTTCCGCCATTTTGGACTGAATTTTATTGAATTTCTTGTTGACGGATCCTCGTCGTATAAGGACCTTAAGTTTAAAATTTCAAGTCAATCGGTTAATTAGGAATGGAGATATCGTGTTCACAGACATACACACATACACACATACACACACACACACACATACACACACACACACAGACCAATACCCAAAAACCATGTTTTTGGACTCAGGGGACCTTGAAACGTATAGAAAACTTGATTATCCGCCATTTTTCAAAAGAATATTACGGAGCTCCTGCAATTTTCCCAGAAATGAGACTCATGTCAGTTGATAGGGCTTATAAATAGCTATCCATGGTATGAAATTGAAGAAAATCGTTAGAGCCGTTTTCGAGAAAACCATGGAAAACATGGTTTTTTAGTAATTATCCACCATTTTTTCCGCCATTTTGTATTCAATTTTATTGAATTTCTTATTGTCAGATCCTCATGGTATAAGGACCTTAAGTTTAAAATTTCAAGTCAATCGGTTGATTAGGAATGGAGTTATCGTGTTCACAGACATACACAAATACACACATACACACACACACATACACACACACACACACACACACACACACACACACACCACACACACACACACACACACACACACCCAAAGATCATGTTTTTGGACTCAGGGGACGTTGAAACGTATAGAAAACTTGAAATTAGGTTACCTTAATTTTTTTTGGAAAGCAATACTTTCCTTACCTATGGTAGTAGTGCAAGGAAAGTAAAAATCATGTTTTTGGACTCAGGGGACCTTGAAACATATAGAAAACTTGAAATTTGGGTACCTTAATTTTTTTTGGAAAGCAATACTTTCCTTACCTATGGTAATAGGGCAAGGAAAGTAAGAATGCTCTCTCAACCCTAGCCCATTCTAAACCGATTTATATTCTATTATTACTTCATACAGAGCCGGATTGGAGGGACAAGCAAACTATAGTGAGGTCCACGTTATAATGGCAGTGGCGAAATATCGGAGAACAACGTTGCCGATCCTCACTGTCTTCTCAATGCCTTCTTGACGGTAGCTAATACAGGTTTATTGATGTAATATTAATTATTTTTCATTCTCGTTTAAAATAATCAATTATAGGTGATGGTTCTTGATCCATTACGAGCTGCCATGAATTAACACACTTTTTTTCTATGTATTTCAACACGACATGCAGTCAAATATTTAAGTGAATAATCAAAAATTTTTACTCACTGACTGCAGTACTTTCGACCGTTTCGCGATCATTTTCAACAGTGTTGATTTTTTATTATTTACTTAAATATTTGACTGCATGTCGTGTTGAAATACATAGAAAAAAGTGTGTTAATCAATTATATTTTATTAAGCAAGAAATTATATTTTCCAATATTTTCATAATTAAGATGAAATATTTTGTTAATTAATTATTAATTCTACATAGTTAAAAGCCGATCTGGCAACAGAGCAAAGCGAGAGAGAGATAGCGCTATCCGCTTTGTTGGATGATAGACAAGGATAGCAATACCATTGCTAATCAAACACTGCCATTATAACGTGGACTTCACTATAGGCAGCTGACTGAGAAAATATGAAGAAAAGCATAAAACTAAATTTTCAAAACTTTTGGACTATCAGCTTTTGATCTCACACTCTCAATATTGGATAAATCCATTTTCATATTCCAAGTAAGATTCCATTACTCCTCCTATATCTTCTTATTCTTCTTCTTTCAATTTTTCTTTTTCCCTACTTTTAATTACCTGGACATTTTTTCAATGTCAATGGTCATTGATATCAGGTGTACCTGGAAATCTATCTGAGATAGAGCATTGTGTCAAATCACGCCCACAGGTTTTTTGAATAATTATTACACATTCCAATAGGATCACTCCGAAGATATATACTGGTAGTAGATTAAAAATGACTAGTAGTTCTATGAACAGTAGATCTCACGCAGTGACTGGTGTCACCTGTTCACCGGCTTCTCCAGGCATCTGTGTGTAATGCATGCAATAAATAATCCACTTGTCAGCTGATTAATTATCGTTATGAATAATTCTATAGTCTGATATCCCAACGTTAATAGACAGACTAACTAAGTATCTGTCTACTAACTTTGGATTAATCTTCAGAGTAGATGATAAGGGGGTACAAGGAAAATGCACTAAGTCCAATTTTCCAAACGTCGATTTTTCCATTAGTTTTTAATTTAATTATATAAACTATGATTTGATTTAAACTATGAATTTTAAAATTAACTATCAAACAAATAATGAGGAATATTTAATTTCTTGCAGTATGAATTACTTTGTGAAAAAGCATTATAAGGAAATTATGATTGATGTTAGAAATTAGAAATTATTGATTTCCTGACAAATTTACTTTTATGGACGTAGTGGATTTTCCTTGTATGCCAACGATTAAGTGATATCGGAGTATAGAGGAAATTCCTTTCCCTCTCATATTATCCTTAAAATGCAAAATTTCAAAAAACCTTCTGTTTTAAGCCTTGTAACTCGACACGCAGTTAAAAAAGGAATATTCCTGTCAAATCTCAGATTATTATCTGAGAAAAAGTAAGTAGCCACTTGTTTCTAAGTAATGTGGTAAACTCACGAGTGAATGAATCTGCAATTGTTATTTTGTAATTGAATTCAATTGATATATAAAAACTAAGTAAATTCTCCAACCCAGGGGGGTCACTAGTTTAGCCAAAAGGATATTTTGTACCAATCTCTCAACTTGGTGTTATATTCAGAGTGGAATTTCAATTAAGGCCGTTTACACAGTGAAAGCTTAAAATGAAATGAATCAGCTGGTGGCTAGACATAAAATGAACCACATTATATCAAACGAGACTTGATATGGATTAAATCCAGTTTAAAATGAAATTTCGTTTAAACAGGCACTGTGCAAACTGCACTTCTCAGCTATAGTGAGGTCCACGTTACAATGGCAGTGTTTGATTAGCAATGGTATTGCTATCCTTGTCTATCATTCAACAAAGCGGATAGCGCTATCTCACTCTCACTTTGCTCTGTTGCCAGATTGGCTTTTAACAATGTAGTATTAATAATTAATTAACAAAATACTCATCTTAATTATGAAAACTTATTATTAAATTATTGAAAAAATGTAATTGAATATTTTAAAGGAGAATGAACCGTTAATAGCTGTAGTTTTCTGCATAGTGTGTAGTTTTTAGCTCAAAAATGTCTAGTTTCATTCAAAATTTAGACTTTTTAAATAATTATCAAGTTACTGTTCTAGATTTTTCAGTAATCTATTTGATTCAAAATTTGCTCGTTATCTGAGTATTTAAGAGCGTAAATAATTGTATTTTGAAGCTATCTCTTTCTCGCTTTGCTCTGTTACCAGATCGTCTTTTAAAAATGTAGAATTGATAGTTAATTAACAAAATATTTCATCTTAATTATGAAAATTCATTACAAAATTATTGAAAAATATAATTTCTTGTTTAATAAAATATAATTGATTATTTTTAACGAGAATGAACAGTTAATATTATATTGATACTAGCCGTCAGGCTCGCTTCGCGTGCCATATCCATCTAGCCAGGGGGCTCCGCCCCCTGGATCCCCAACTGGATTGTCCAAGAATGAGATCAGCAGGCTCGCTTCGCTCGCCTGCATTTTTCATTTGAGGATTTTTATCATATGTTAGGACGATCCAGTCGGGGGTACAGACTAAACGTCTGGCTAAACGGATATGGCGAGCGAAGCGAGCCTGACGGCTAGTAATAAAATATTCCCAGGAATAGCTCTAATTGAAGTAGCAGTGCCCAATCAATTTTTCCGCGATAAATGCATTTTAATCTTCAACTTGGTGCCAACCTAACAAAGTCAACTCAACTTAATGCCAACCTGACAAAATTATTAATTTAGTTACCAGTTAACAACTGTTTCAAAGAGGTACTCTCTCTAGATTATAGTTCTATATTAACATATGGTATGGCTTTTTTCAATTATAATTAAAAGAATGAGAAGAATATACATGCTAAAAGACGAACTTTAAATCCTTAAAAACCACCCTTAGAGTTAAAATATTGCCAAAAGATTTCTTAGTGCGCCTCTAGAGGGCCAACTGAGCATACCTACCAAATTTGAACGTTTTTGGTTCGGTAGATTTTTAGTTCTGCGAGTGAGTGAGTCAGTCAGTCAGTCAGTGAGTGAGTGCCATTTCGCTTTTATATATATATATATATATATATATATATTATATATATTATATATATATATATATTATATATATATATATATAGAAACCTGTATCAGCTACCGTCTATAGATGACATTAACAAGACAGAGGATCAGCAACGTTGTTCTGATATCTTTCTCCACTGCCATTATAACGTGAACCTCACTATAGTGATCTATCATCTGATATTAGAGACGTGGGATTGGACTCCCTAAAAACTATTTGGCGCGTGTGTTGATAGTAGCAATGGTATCAGGTTCCATGTCCTAATAGGCAGCTGGAGTGTCAGTGTGTGGGGCGTGGGCAGTGGGCAGCTCCTCAGACGCATGCTACACCTAGCCCAACCACATTTCAACAATAGCCGTGCTAACAGCACCAAATCTGGGTCTGTCTATTCACCTTCATAATACATCTCAAACTTGACTAAGTAACTGACGATTAGAGAAGCACATCTGGAGTATTTTAAACTAGTAGTTCTGTGAACAGTAGACCTCGCGCTCAGTAAGTTACATTGACCTGTTGAATTGAATTGAATGACTGCCTTTATTTTGACCTAGGAGGGCGAAGTTAGGGCGCAGTCGGCCCTCTCTTACACTTAACCTTAATTAATTGAGGTATGTCAATGAGAGGTATATCTCTTAAATCTTAATAAGAGGTATCTTATTGATATTGAGGTATATCAATTTTAATATATTGTCAATAAGAAGTATATGTCAATAAGTATATTTATAAGAAGTATATTTTTCTTATATGTCAATAAGAGGTATCTTATTGATATTGAGGTATATCAATTTTTGTTTTCTCAAAAATTAATACATAATTTATCAATTTAAAATGTCTAGAAAAAATCCTAAATAAACATAGAGCTTTCTGTCCTATCGTACCGTGAAGTGTCATCCCGGAATGCGAGTGTGAGCGCTGTTATCAGGTCTGGCTGTCGTCGATACGCCAATCCAATCAACCCATCAGAAAACATTCTGTGTTGTCGTGTTGGCGGAAAATCGGTGTGTTGAAATTGAAAAAATAAACTACCATAATGCTGATTTTATACAAACTTCATTTCTCACTTTTCTTGATTTTAGAAATCAATTTCTTTTCAATACCGTTAATATTTTTTGTTGCAATTTTAATCATCAGATTAAAAAATCTGGTGTGGCGCTCTCACACAACTTTCCTTGCCGTTATGAAAATTGATCGACTGACGCTAGTGTTCACGCGCATCTCAAGTCTACAATTCATTCAAAGATCTGAGCCAGCTGGTGATGTGACAAGACAATAACGCTGGAGACACACGTGGTCTGCTATCTCTTCATAGTGAATGATTTAATAGAATCAACAGTTGCCAACAGTTTGCAATTGAATAATAACATTTTCTCGAATTTCGATCTTATTTTTAATACTAGGTGAAAATGTTACTGCACATTAACTGAAGAGATTTTCATGTTCAATCTTTTCCACTTGAAAGTTTTGTTTAAATTGTATTTGAAGCCTGATAATTGGGAATCTAAAGTCAAACTTTGCAAAGATGGGGCGGAGCTCCTGAAATTTTTACAGATATGGGACTTGTGGCAGTTGATAGAGCTTATCAATGACTATTTTATGTATGAATTTGATCAAAATCATTGGAGCCGTTTTCGAGAAAATCGCAAAAAACCTATTTTTGACAACATTTACGCCATTTTAGCCGCAATTTATCATATTCATCTATTCATCTTAATTATAATAATATTTATGTGTAAACTCAAAGATCTTATAAGACTTCACAGGTAGCCTATGAAAACGATTACAATAATAATTATGTCTAAGCACAAGATCTTACAATATTACACGTAAGAAATTCACTCTAAAGCGGGTTTAAATTGGTCAAGTTTTCTTGAATCAAGGAACGACAGAAACTTGAATCCACTTGACCAATGTAACCCCCTCTACAAGTTTTCTTGATTTCAAATTTTGTTGATACGAAAGTTAAGCCGCGCGCACATGGTTACTGTAATGAGGAGGGGCGCCATCTTGGAAGCCTACAGATGCAGTGGGAAAAACTTGGACAGTTGCTGAATCAAACACCACAAACAAGAATAGTGTATATCACTTTTTACAGATTCTATGACACAGCTCGGGGACGGTTTCCGAGCTCGGGATTTGGCTAAGCTCTAGACTTAGAACAGCTGGAGTCAGAAAATTGCTTTCCGAAACGGGGCGTAGTCGTAGTCATTGTCAAAGTCACGTTTCAATTAAATTTCGAAAAACTAGAAAATTGAACATCAAATAAAATAAAGAGATAATAGTGTAATGTTTCAACTATTTTGAATTATTTAGAAATGTTTAATTTTGTCAAGGAAAAGCGTTTCCAATTATAGAAATGAAAAAATAAAAACTGCGACTACTGTTATAGAAACTGCTACTACGCCCTGTTTTGGAGAGCTAATTTTCTGACTCCAGCTGTTTAAAGTCTAGAACTTAGCTAAATCCCGGAAATCGGGACCCTAGAAACCGGCCCTTAAACTAGAGAGTTCTTTTTCAAACACACGGTATAATTAATTATCAAAATATTCAACCTCAATTATGAAAATTTAATATTTGATAATTGGAAAATATATTTTCTTGACGAAAAAATATAATATTTAAAAGAAGAATGAACAGTTATTATCACATCAGATAGGCCTATACCGGTATCAGCTATCCCCTATAGAAGACAGAGGCAAGGCAACGCTGTTCTTCTATCTTTCTCCACTGCCATTAAAACTTGTACCTCACTATAAATAAAAATCTGGTGTGGTACACTCACACAACTTTCCTTGCTCATCTAATAAGCCTCATTCTTGAACGAGAATAATTTAGGGGAATAACATAATACCGATTGGCGGCTAATTATTTAAAACTAAGATTATACTATTGTAAATAATAAATAATAATAAATAATAAATAATAAATAATAAATAATAAATAATAAATAATAAATAATAAATAATAAATAATAAATAAATCTTTATTCTATGACAAGTACATTACAGAATAACAATAATCAAATATTGAATTCAACAAAAATGCTTAGTGTACAGTCAAAGAATACAATACTGTTTGCTAAAGAGTGAACTTTGTCTGCAAACAGGAGCATATCTCACAATTAAAAATAAAATAGGGAATTCGCTTAGCGTACACACATGAGATATTATAAACTGAAAATAATGGGAATAAAATAATAATGACAATGAACATGAATGATACCAAATAGTAAATATAATAAATAATTAAAACCACACACACACTCATACAACATGGAGCTGATTTTGTTAAATCATAGCTTACACCTTCCAATGGTGTATCAAAAAAAAAGAAGAACGAGTGAATAAAGTTCAGATTAAAATTCCATAAAGATCCTCAATCTCTCCCGGTGAACGATTCATCAACCACAATCTTAATCTAGATTTAAAAGAAGCAATACTAGCTACATTTTTGACTTCAGTGGGAAGACAGTTGAAAAATTTCGGGCCCAAAAAAACGAAGCTCTTCTGAAACAAAGTACAATGAGAACGAGGCAATGTTATGAACCCCTCTCAGCATTCCTAGTGTAATAGGGTAGGCCTACATCAGGTCCATGGTTACCACTTTTCTTATAAAATAGTGCCAGAACCTTGAAGACATACAGATATCTCAACGGCAGGATGGATCTTGCTTTAAAAAGTGGGAATGAGTGGACTCGCCCACCCTCACCGCAAATAACACGGATAATTGCCTTCTGCAGCCTAATCAAAGGCAAGAAATGAGATATATAAGTGGATGCCCAGCACGAAATACCATACCCAAGTCTGGACTGCACAAATGCATAGTACATATTAGAGACAACATTACGGGAAACAGATGCCTTATGTGATAGAATTTCCGCAGCATCAGAAAGAGAACCTGCTTCAGCTTCTTGATATGGAGCCTCCAAGTTAGAGTATCATCTAAAATTAACCCAGGTACTTGATAGAATTGGTCCGGCAGACAACATCACAATTACAATTCCGCTGCCCCATCAAGCAATCCATATCATGATACCTGAGCGGGGTAGGGAGGTCAACCGAGGTAGACAAGGAAAAGCACATATACTTAGTTTTGTTCGAATTCAGAGCCAACCTGTTCTTTCCAGATCATAAACAGTTTCGAATTTTTCATTGGAGTTTTTTTAATAATTTTGGCTTTGTTCTAATATGCGGTTTATGCCAAAATAAACAAGTTATCGAATTTACAAAAAATGTTACTTTTTTATTATTTTATGAACGATATGGGGAATAAAATGTTTTAGTTTGGATAGATACATTTTTTGAATTTTAAGAGAAGTTCTGTTAATATAGTCGAAACCGTTCATGATCTGGAAAGAAAATGGAGTTAGCATTTCAACAACCCATAACTCGCTTATTAGACCACTTGAAAATTTCAGTTGCCACTTTTTCTCACTCTTATAATGAATGATCTTAACAATTATATTGAGAAAGATTATCCAATTTAAATAGAGAAAAGTGTACCAAACAGCCTTAAATCAACTTTGTCATTCAACAAAACTATAACTCGATTCTAGCCACCCAATCAAATCAAAGATGGAGGATTGAGATTGGATCATAGTTATGTTGAGATAACGATTTGTTTGCTTCCAATATGATGAATGTTGTATGCCCGATAGCTGCTTTGCATTCTTAACAGGGCCAATCTGATTTGACACATGTCAATTGAGCCAGCCAGTAGCCACCATTTAAAAATCAAATCATCAATCCCATCATCATCATCATCATCCTACTACTACTGTTTTTTTTCTCTCTTCTTCTTCATCACCTCCTCCTCACTCTCCAACAACATCTTCTTCATCACGCTTCTTCTCATCTAAGAATTCTTGTTCTTTCTCTCCATCTGCTTAATCTCTCTTTTTCTACATCGACTTCTCTCTTTTCACTGCTTCTCCACTCCTTCACTTCTTCTCTTCGCTTATCTGTCTTCAGCTTTTTCTCTTCTTCATCCTCTATATCTCTGCACCTTATTTTTCTTTCTCGTTTTACTTCACTCACTCTCACTGTATCTTTCATCCCATCATCATCGTCCTCTCCTGTTATAGTCTAGCAGTCGCCTAACTAATAGACCGAATGAAAAAACTATTCATTACAAACTAAACATCTACGATAACCATAGTTTTTCCCATACATTTCAACTCTCAACAGATGACCACACAGAGATTTCTTCTTGCTTTTTAAAGCTCTTTGTGGATATGATTTTTATCATCTTACTACATTAAGGCTGTGCAAAGGCTAAAAATAAAGTTTCTGCTGGTGATATTTTTCAAAGTTTTTCTATTTTTACATCATCAAGCTATCAAAATGAGAAAGTTTTCACAAGAAAACATTCTTTTTCCGGTCATTACTTTTTGAGATATGAGCGCCTAAAGTTTTAATTTTTGGGACAGAACATTTCAAATTAGGTGAGAGATAAATCCATGAGATTTAGAGGATAGATTCTTCATGGTATTGTTGATCTAGTAAAACAAAAATTTTCTTAAAATATCAATTTTTGAGAAGGTTATTCAATTTATCAAAAATAACTTTTAGTTGAGTTATTTTTGGTCATTTTTGGTAATTTGAATAACTTTCTCAAAAATTGATATATTTTAAGAAAATTTTTGTTTTTCTAGATCAACAATACCATGAAGAATTTATCTTTCAAATCTCATGAATTTATCTCTTACCGAATTTGAAATGTTCTGTCCCGAAAATTTAAACTTTAGCCGCTCATATTTCAAAAATTAATGATCGGATAAAAAATGTTTTTCTGAGAAAACTTTTTCATTTTGATAGCTTGATGATATAAAAATCTAAAAACTTTTAAAAATATCACCAGTAGGAAGTCTATTTTTAGCCTTTGTACAGCCTTAAGGGCCGGTTTCCGAGCTCGGGATTTAGCTAAGTTCTAGACTTTAAACAGCTGGAGTCAGAAAATTGGCTTTCCAAAACGGGGCATAGTCGTAGTCATAGTCAAAGTCACGTTTAAATTGAATTTCGAAAAACTAGAAAAATTGTAGTGTAAAGTTTCAGCAATTTGAATTATTTAGGAATGTTTCATTTCGTTAAGGAAAAACGTTTCCAGTATTATAGAATAAGAAAATAAATATTTATTTTGCTGCAACTATTTATTTACTGCGGTACGCCCCGTTTCGGAAAGCCATTTTTCTGACTCCAGCTGTTTAAAGTCTAGAACTTAGCTGAATCCCGAGCTCGGAAACCGGCCATAAGATTCACGATTTAAAATCAGTGGTTTCTTAAGCTGCGTACACATACTCGTGCTTCCAACCCGCACCGAGCACGCTCCTCCCTCGTACCGCCCACGTACCACCATCGCACAGCAATCGCTCCGCCTCCGCTCTCTACTCGCACCGATCATGAACGTTACGGAAGATGGTAGATCTTCTCGCGTTCCCCGGTCGAACCATTGTTGCTCGCCGGTCGATCATCAATCGCTCTGCTGGAGTGACGTTCGGTCTTGGAGCGGAACGAAAGTCTGTACGCACCTTTAGGAGAGTATACTTGTCACGTATCATTTTCCACTGCCTTCTAGATAAGATAGTTGTTAGCAATTAAATCATCTATATCTGATCTAATATTAATATTGTTGATTGTTGTTAATAATGATCAATTACGGAACACCTCAAATATATTTTATTCGTAAAAAATCATATTTGTCATGATTTAATGATAAGTTTTTATAATTTAGATTAGGCTACATCTTATATTCCAGTAGATCATATACCTACATTTTACATATTGAAATACAATGTAAATGATCTAGTACCCTTCTCTATTATTTTATTAATGCAAAACATGCTTTGACTCATTAGAGCTATTTTCAAATATAAATCAAATTTAAATATAAATGGCTCTCATGATTTGAAATACAAGCATTAATAAAAAAACTATAAAAAAGTATTAGCCTACAATGAAGTCCACGTTATAATGGCAGTGTTTGATTAGCAATGGTATTGCTATCCTAGACTATCATTCAACAAAGCGGATAGCGCTATCTCTTTCTACAGAAAAAGGGAGAAAGAGATAGCGCTATCCGCTTGTTGACTGATAGTCTAGGATAGCAATACCATTGATAATCAAACACTGCCATTATAACGGGGACTTCATTGTAGGCTAATACTTTTTTATAGTTTTTTTATTAATGCTTGTATTTCAAATCATGAGAGCCATTATATTTAAATTTGATTTTATATTGAAAATAGCTCTAATGAGTCATGTTTTGCATTAATAAAATAATAGAGAAGGTACTAGATCATTTACATTGTATTTCAATATGTAAAATGTAGGTATATGATCTACTGGAATATAAGATGTAGCCTAATCTAAATTATAAAAACTTATCATTAAATCATGACAAATATGATTTTTTACGAATAAATATATTTGAGGTGTACCGTAATTGATCATTATTAACACAATCATTAATATTAATATTAGATCAGATATAGATGATTCAAATACTAACAACTATCTTATCTAAGGCAGTGGAAAATGATACGTGACAAGTATACTCTCCTAAGAAACCACTGATTTTAAATCGTGAATCTTATGGCCGGTTCCGAGCTCGGGATTTAGCTAAGTTCTAGACTTTAAACAGCTGGAGTCAGAAAAGTGGATTTGAGATGCGCTGGAACACTAGCGTCAGTTGATCAATTTTCATAACAGCAAGGAAAGTTGTGTGAGTGCACCACACCAGATTTTTTAAAACGAGAATGAACAGTTAATATTACATCAATAAACCTGTATCAGCTACCATGTATAGAAGGCATTGACAAGACAGAGGTTCGGCAACGTTGTTCTGCTATCTTTCTCCACTGTCATTATAACGTGGACCTCACTATAGCTACCAGATGATTTTCATTTCATTTTATTAATTATTGTAGTCGCCTTATAAAGAAAGAGAGAATATATTTGTATGTAGTCTACAAACGTTGCTGGCAGATTGGCAATGGTGCAGAATTGGAAGAAGCTAGAGTCACTTTGTCCAATGACCGTTGCAAACATGTCATTTTTTTCAATATTTGTCATTCACCATTATGAATTAAGGAAAGATATAAACTTCTAATTTGTTGAAGATAAAGACACAGTACACACAAATCTCTTAATGAAAACAAGAGAGTAGTACAGAGGGATAATTATTCAACAAAACAGCCAAAAGATAATGAGAAAGAAAAATTGAGATAACATAATTTAATGACTTATATGGCAGGGAAGAATCAACTGAAACTAAAGATGTGAAGACAAGACTCAGGCGCAAATGTATTACAAAGGACTCCGCGGTCATACGATTTAAGCTCGGGACAAATAAATACTTAAATATATATTTGCATTCAGGCAGCTTGGAGAAATTCTCAATTTTAACGAACGAGTAGCTTATTACTTTCCTTGCCCTATTACCATAGGTAAGGAAAGTATTGCTTTCCAAAAAAAATTAAGGTACCCCAATTTCTAAATTTCTATACGTTTCATACGTTTAACGGAACGACTTGAAATTTGGAACTTAAGGTCCTTTCACTATAAGGATTCGACACGAACAATTTCGATCAAATGCAATTCAAGATGGCGGCTAAAATGGCGAAAATGTTGTCAAAAACAGGGTTTTTCGTGATTTTCTCGGAAACGGCTCCAACGATTTCATGATCAAATTCATACCTAAAATAGTAATCGATAAGCTCTATCAACTGCCACAAGTCCCATATCTATAAAAATTTCAGGAGCTCCGCCCCATCAATGCAGATAGATTCCCAATTATCAGGCTTCAGATACAATTGAAACAAAAAAAATCTAGTGGAGTAGATTGAGCATGAAAATCTCTACAATTAATGTTCAGTAACATTTTCACCTAAAATTGAAAATGAGCTTTAAATTCGAGAAAATGTGATCATTCAATTGCAAATTATTGTTGATTCAATTGAATCATTCACTATGAAGAGATAGCAGACCTCATGTGTGTCTCCAGCGTTATTTCCCTGTCACCAGCTGGCTCAAATCTTTGAATAGTAGACTTGAGATGCGCGGGTACACTAGCGTCAGGTGATCAATTTTCATAACGGCAAGGGAAGTTGTGTGAGTGCGCCACACCAGATTATTTTGCCTTTGTACAGTCTCGCCTCTCATATGGCATCTTCATCTTAGCATGGGGAGCAGCCTACCGCACCCATCTAAGAAGAATAGAAGTTATTCAAAAAGCAATCCTTAAAGCTGGCTTTCGTAGATGTCGAAGATATCCCTCATCTTTACTATTTCAGGAAATTAGAGTTTTAACTATGAAAAAATTATACATAAAGGATTTACTCATTCATGTTTATAAACATTTTGGTTCAATTTTCCTACCATCTTTACATTTTCATAACACGAGATTTGCAGCCACAGTTGGGATCAGAACTATCCAGCTGACGAGATCCTTCTCAACAACAAATTGTTTTGCAATTTTCAAGATACTTTACGATACAGACTGGCTATATACGTTACAGACTGACATAACAATATAGAATGACTTTCTAAAATACGAAACTATGACAATCATTTGAATGAAATTACCCTCATCAATTAAATTCATTTAGGCTCTCCTTCTTCTTCCCCTTCATGAGATTCACTCTACTTGGAATACCAACTCGATTCTAAGCACAGGCCACAGTGCCCATGTAGGCTCATTCCGTAATGTATAATATGACCCTAATCTAAGTACTTAATAATTTGTATTCCATATTTCATATTATTCATCATTTTTGTATTTGCTGTATTGTGGAATAAAGAAGATTCTTGATTGATTGATTGATTGATTGACATACAACCGCACCGAGCCCGTACCGAGGTACGGCCGCTCTATCAACTGCCACAAGTCCCATATCTGTAAAAATTCCAGGAGCTCCGCCCCATCTATGCAAGTTTGATTCAAGATTCCCAATTATCAGGTCTTAGATATAATTTAAACAAAAAATTTCAAGTGGAAAAGATTGAGCATGAAAATCTCTACAATTAACAAATCTCTTCAGTAACATTTTCATCTAAAATTGAAAATAAGCTCGAAATTCGAGAAAATTTGATTATTCAATTGCAAACTGTTGGCAACTGTTGATTCTATTAAATCATTCACAATGAAGAGATAGCAGACCTCGTGTGTCTCCAGTATTGTCCTGTCACCAGCTGGCTCAGATCTTTGTATAGTAGACTTGAGATGCACGTGAACACTAGCGTCAGGTGATCAATTTCCATAACGACAAGGAAAGTTGTTTGAGTGCGCCACACCAGATTTTTTTGCACAGTTTCTTTTTATTTTATTTAATGTGTATTGTTGTTGTTTGCATGTATTCTTTTTGTTAATCTTTATAAAACTTGTATGTGTGTGTGTGTGTAAAATAATGAATTGAATTGAAAAATGATATGTCTTCATGCGCTGTACGTCAATAAAATGTGTTCTCCAGCGCTCTCCAAAGAAAACTTTACATGGTGTGTGGTGAGTTTTTCCATATGCATAAGGAAACAAGCTAGAACTATAAAATCGATTTTTCGATGACTACTTCATAATGAAGTCTTTCAAATGGTGTTAACCTCTTCCTAACAATACGCCGAATAAACATTTGTATGATGGAAACATATTCGTCATCATTGACAAGTTAAGGATTGCGACCAAAATATTTGTAGAATTATCTATACCGGTTGCTATCCAGTTATAGTGAGAGATGTCGAATTGATTCTATCACTAGAGTGTTTGGAATCGTGGCAATGGATTAGTAGAGTAGCAGACAATGTTTTCAATGTGGTTAGTAGTATCAGCCGTTCTAGTACCAAGACTCTAGCCTACTTTTATTATTGTCTGGATTAATTCACAATTAATAGCATTTATTTTAAATATACTTACCATTGTTTGAATAAAAATATTCCATTTTAAATTATTAGCTTTATTGAAGATTAAGAAACAGTTACGGTAAGTCTCTACTCCTACTGGCGAACAAGTGTTTCACTTATGCCAGTAGTTCTTCACCTCCAGCCGTATTTTACAGATAGATGATATAGATATTTAGAATAATAATTATTGTTTTTTTTCTGATTGTCACATCTTTGTAAAGTTTTTGTGTTTTGGTGAAATAAATTGAATTGAAATTGAAACTTTATATAGGCCATTTTGGCCTATGCATACCGGGAGAGGGCAACGCTACGCAAATTTGAGTTGCTCCTTCACAACTGAGTTGAATATTTTCTACATGGTGAGATTGAAGGAATCGACTGATTGATGTTAGAACCAGAGTTGCTATAGTTTCTGTTGCATTGCTATATCCGAGTTGATCTCTGTATGTACGCAGCCATAGAAGACTATAATATTTTCATAAAGCCCGATCAAGACGCTCAAGTTTACCATCAGTGTTTTGCTCAAGCAAAAGACGGATCGTTTGGTTCAAGCAAAAGACGGATGTAAAATTGCGTCCACACGCATCCGTCTTATGTCGTCCGTTTTCCTATTTTTGTGCTCACTGACCGATGGAAATCGGGCTTGATATGGTTCATTGAGTCTGAATTGTATACGGTACGGTTGTCATATATACGGTAGATGAGTGATAATTCTATCGTATTTTTTCGCTGATTCAACTGGATAATGCTATATTTAACAACATAATGATAAAAATATTACTGTTAATCGCTAAATGGCTTTGTTTACATGTAATATCTCGAGACACAGTGGTTGTAAATGGATTGAAATTTTGAAGATAGTATTGTTATCAACAATATAGTACATCTTAATATATCATGATAGTGAATCATAATACCAACATCAAATACTGATAGTATCATGAGAATCAAGAAAGAAAAAGAAGGGTTAAACGGCGTTACATACAACCGATAAAAAAAATTCTTATTTTCAAGTACTTGCGAGGCATTTTATTAATTTGAGGGCGCTGAAATCACAATTTCTCCATCTCCATTTTTACGCGATTTAGGTTTTGGTGGATAGGCAAAAGACGGACAGTTTGATGGAAAAAGATTCCCGTCCAATACATTTTAAGTTTGACGACTTAAGCTTGAAGACCCATCAGTTTCACCGTCCAGACGCAACGACTTACATGCTCCGACTTTTGCTTGAGCAAAAGACTGAAGCTAAAGTTGAGCGTCTGGACGGCAAAGTTGGACAATGAAGTATGGAGGATTTGGAATAGCTGTTTCACACTCATTTTTGAACGAAACTGATTTTATTTCACCTAGTCTGTAGCTCAAATGATGCCATTATAATAATCATAGAGGAAAAATCCTAGTGGAATTAATTATATAACAAAAATAACATATACGAAGTGGTTTCCGTTTCGGTCGAAACACTTCTGTAGACTTAGTGAGATTGATCTTTATCATTAAGTTGATGACAGAGAAAAGGCGACTAAGAAGTTGATGACAGAGTGCCGTGCAAGAGATAACTATGCCGCAAGATCCCTAAAGAGCCGACAGACCTTGACCATGCAGCATCTTCCGTGGAGGGAACCTTGGTGGTTGAAGGTTGGGTGTTTTGTGTTTGTAATTGTTGTTTTTGTAGCAATGGCGAATAAGTGACTATTTGGTGAGGCATTAGTCAAAACTTCATCGTTGGCCCTTACTTTTCCGAGAAAACGTCATTGTCAATTCAGATTTTCATCTAACAATGCTGCGTAATTTTTCTGCCACAATTTAGAAGATGAAATATCAACCTCAATACCGTATGGTTCCAATATGTCATTCTTCCAGAGAAACTACAGAATTTCTTAGGCAGACCTTCCCAGGTCGTTACGTGGAAGCGGTATCTTCGATTACCGAGCCTGTCACCTTGTGCTGACTTGTAACTATTTTTTTGTCATAGCCATTCAATCTCAGCTGTTTTCCTTGTATTAAATCAAGCCGGTGAACAGCTGTTTGCAGAACAAATAAACATATTATTTTCATTACAGCATACCCTACTCTAATGAAACCATTGTTTTCTTTACAGTCCAGTATGTTTCCTAGTTCCGAAATAGGAAACAGCAAAAAACCACCTTCAGCGCTCCAGGTGGAAGTTTTGTCAACTTCCACAAAATTCCAGATTCTGAATTTGTAAACTAGGTTAAGTTTATAGAATGCATGTAGTAACTTCAGTACAAGCAGGAAATTTGTTCTATTTCTCAATTATTCTTCTTTTATTATGACAAAAAATAGTGTACGTTACTTGGACGTTAATGTCGTTTCCAGTGCTCGAATAAAATTCTAGTCTCGGCTAACGCCTCGACTAGGAACATCATTCTCGCCTGCAAATGGCCCCTTTCCGTCCACGTGACGTAAGATACTATTATGGGCTCGCTAAAGGCATGTGAATACATAAGAAAAACACGTACATTTGAACCCCTGGATCAGGTAATAACACAAGAAAATCAAGCAATATTTCAGAAGAGTGGAAATATTGATTTATTTCAACTACTCACAACTTACCTACTGACCTACAACCTACTGACAATTTCTCATAATGTTTACAGAATTTAACAGATGTTATTTCTCGTGCATAATTTTTTGCCCTCAAATTATCAAAATGGCAACATCCAAGGTAGGTACTACATACTGGAAAAGTCATTTGAGTTTTGTTCAAAAATGAGTATGAAAGAACTTTCCCAAACTTCTTTGCCCAACACTGTAGGTAGGCCTGAATATCTTCATGAAGTTGGAGTAAAACGAAGGAATGCTAAATTTCAATCCCTTTGTACTATCGAAGAAAGCTCGGTTCCCGAGATATTTATAAGTGAACAGTTCAGGATTTGCAAGTGATAACACGCATGAATATAAGTAGTGTAGGCCTAATACTCACCCTCCAACCGGAACAGGTGACTGCAGATGATTGGCGTCTGCAACAGGACTGGCGGCATCAGCAGACGACGGTAACAGACAATACAAAATGGCCGACCAAGTGAGGAGGTCTGCCGCGCTGATCATAGCAGAATGGAGCTTTCGTCGAGCTCTCATTCTATTGGTCACTTCACCTTGCACATGGGGTCAGCCAATCCCTGTCAAATAGCAAAATTCAAGTGATTACACTATTAATCAATAATATTTTTTGAAAATAATAATGTAAACGAAATAACTTTCCCACCACATTATAACGATTCTCATTATAATGTCAGTGGAAAAGATAGTGCACCAGGATTGCCGGTTCTATTTTTGCAATGAATGCCTTCTACAGAGTGTTTCAGAAGTAGTATCGAACATTTTAGGGTATTGTTCCTGGATGATAGTAGACTACAAATGTCGTATTTCAAGTGTCCAAAACTCAGCGGTTATCCTTATAACTGCCATTTTGTTTTATCACTTTGGAATTTTTATTTCAAGAAAGAAATGATGCATTGATCTGAAATGCATGAATATTATGCTATGAAGACTAAACTTCAAAAAATGAAATAAAGACTTATCGATGTAAATTTTCAACATGGCGGCCATTTTAAATTTTTAATTGCAAATTTCACGAAAACCGTTCACTTGACAGAAAATTTACAAGAGACAAAAAAGTTGGCAAATTTTATCAAGATTTCAAGAATATCTCATTTATTAAGAATGTTCAAATAAAAACAGAGAAGTTAATTATTTTCGTATTGCATGCATGCCCACTTTTCACAATTAAAACATTAATATTAAATTTTAATTCCAATTGTATTTAAGATGAAGCTTTGAAACTCGGTATGGCTCCATATGGCCATCCAGCTGATTTTACAATGTTTTTCAGATGATCTTTTTTGTTCAAGGTCATGCATGCTGTACGAAAATGATTAATTTCTCTGTTATTCTCAGACCAATCTTAATAGATGAGGTATCTTTGAAATCTTGAAGAAATTTGCTAACTTTTTTGCCTGTTGTAAATTTTCTGTAAAGTGAACGGTTTTCGTGAAATTTGCAATCAAAAATTAAAAATGACTGCCATTTTGAATATGTACATCGATTTTTTTTCATTTTATTTTTTAAAGTTGAGTTTTTATAGCATAAATATTCATGCCAAATTTCAGATCAATATAACATTTTCGTTATTGAGATAAAAATTTATAAGTGAAAAAAAATGGCAGCTTTAAGGATAACCGCTGAGTTTTGGACACTTCAAATATGTCATTTGTAGTCTCCTATCATCAAGGAACAATATCCTAAAATGTTCGACACTACTTCTGAAACACTCTGTATATTAGATAGCAGCTGTGATTCAAGTATTAAATTGTTGATTTGTGTAACCACAGCCTTCTGTATTGGATAGCTGTGATTCAAGTTACTCTGGTATATCTGATGTAATCCTATTATATTAAGTGAGCAATTTCTGTATTTATAAATCTGTTTATTTTTATATATGGTTATTTTTATATATGGTTATTTTTATATCTGGCTAATTTTATTCATGTCTAACGGATCTCGAAAACGGCTCTAACGATTTCCACGAAATTTGGAACATAGTAGGTTTATGATATAAAGATTCGATTGCACTAGGTCTCATTCTTTGGAAAACTCGCTGAACGACATTGAAAGGATAATTCATCTGGCTGAAACAGCTGTGGATAGTAAAAAAGTGAGTGAGCCAGTGAGTTTGTGAAAATTCAAAATATCGCATCCCCGAAATTCATAAGATGACGTATAGCCAGCTGTGAAATATAAACACGATAATTTTAGAGAATTGTGTTCTGTTTATCAATAAATAAAAAAACAAGCGAAGCTCGGTGCCCCGATATTTATTATGATCAACTCAATCACAATAGTTTATTCATCAAGATAATATAATTATTTTCCCATGATTGGGCTACTATAAGATAGTGTTTACTAACACATAAAAAAGTGAAATTTAATATTTTAGGTTTTCTATGTACTCCTTTGTTTCATTTTTGGAAGATTAATTTTTTTAATTTTAAATGTGAATAATTTGGATTTTTGTATAATAATAACTACTAGTTCTGTGAACAGTAGACCTCGCGCAGTTATAAACCACAGTCTCCTCTAATACTGTCCATCAGAGTACACTTTTTCATGTCCTGTAGTGTCGGCGAGATATCAGTGTATAAACGACTAATGGCTGTTTGGGTTGTTGTATCGACAATTCTAATAATTTGATGTAAACAGCTATGCTACTATCATCAAAAGCTAAAGCCCCGCACAAACACATCGATTTTTGATCGTACGATATTTTGCCATCCTTATGAATTATATTGGATTAAACGGAACTTAACAAACGTCATTTGTTTCAAATCATCTATTTGATCAATTACAATTTATAAGGACGGCAAAATATCCTGCGAACAAAAATCGTTGTGTGTGTGCGGTGCTTTACCGAGTTGAAAGCAGAGAAAAGTCGGGAGAAAATACTATGCTTCTTCAAGTTATCAATTGCATGCGTTATTGCATGCAATCAATAGTTCATTCAATAGTGTATAAAAATTGCATTCAATGAGGCATGCAATTAATAGTCCACACAAGAGCTGTTTTTTCACTGAGTTACATTGAGATATTGAATTGCATGCGTCATTGCATGTAATTTATGATCCACTCGACAGCTGATTTATGATGAATAATTCTATAGTCTAAAGTATATATTCTATAGAAAATATAAATTATATAATATAAAATAATAATATAAAAAAATTATAATATAAATTATAAATAATTTTATATAATAAAATTAATAATATTAATATAAAATTTTCTATAGAATTAATACTCTAAAGGATATCAAAATCATAAGAACCATATATCATGCATACGCTCACTCCTTGTTCCAATATGGAATAGAATTATGGTGGGAGGTACCTTTGACACGCACTTTAATAGAATATTTACCCTGCAAAAGCATTTAATTAGAGCCGCTCTTAAACGGCCTAGACTGTATCCTAGCAGGAATTTGTTTGTTGAATTTGGGGTTCCAACGCTATACGACAGGTCTTTGTAGGGAAAATCATTACACATGCCAATAGAAATAAGCAGCATCTTACTTTGAATACACATTTACACAACCTTCGTCCGTCTGTACTCAATCCTTATACTCGAAACTTTACAAGATTAACTATAAATAAACATCAATTCACATACTTCATGGAATACTTTGCTAATATAGTCCCATATCACTTTATAAACAATAGAATAATAAGAAAACTAAGTAGTGAAATAGAAGAGAGGGTAAAAGCTAGAGTTTATTTCAAGAAAAGTGTATGAAATTATAATTTTGTAATAATTTTGAGAACATAGTGTATAATCCGTCTGTTATAGTACGTTTTTTTTTATTCTGTACGATAGGTATTATAGTATATATCCACTTAATCCGTCTGTTATAGTACGTTTTTTTTGATTCTGTACGATAGGTATTATAGTATATATCCACTTTAAGTATTTATTAATATTATAATATTTGTATTTTTCAATCGCACTCACTGCTGGCGAACAAGTTCCACTTATGCGAGTAGTGCCTTTTTATATAAATTTATTTACTTATGATATTATTAATTTCATTATTGTACTGTATACTTCTAAAATTTTGTACTTTTGTTAACTTTATTATTTTGTGATTGTAGATTTATGTCTGTAAAATTATTTGGCAAATAAAAAAATTACAAATTACAAATTAGTCTGATTTTTACTCTAATATTAGCGTATGAAGGAGGGTCCTTTTCCTTTTATATTATCCTTGAAATTTAAATTTTCCAAAAACCTTTTATATACGTCGACGCGCAATTTAATTAAAAAGGAACATACCAGTCAACTTTCATGAAAATCTATTACCGCATTTCGCCGTAAACGCGAAACATATAAACATAAAAATCTGGTGTGGTACACTCACACAACTTTCCTTGCTCATTGAACTGTAAGCCTCATTCTTAGACGAAAATAATTTAGGGCAATAACATAATGACGACTGGTGGAAAAATATTTGCAACTACAATCAGACTACTGTGTATGTGTATAATTATATATAATTGTTTTCAGAGTACTTTTACTTTCCTTGCCCTACTACCATAGGTAAGGAAAGTATTGCTTTCCAAAAAAAATTCAGGTACCCCAATTTCAGGTTTTCTATACGTTTCAAGGTCCCCTGAGTCCAAAAACATGATTTTTGGGTATTGGTCTGTGTGTGTGTATGTGTGTATGTGTGTGTGTGTGTGTCTGTGAACACGATAACTCCATTCCTAATTATCCGATCGACTTGAAATTTTAAACTTAAGGTCCCTATACCATGAGGACCCGACAATAAGAAATTCAATAAAATTCAATTCAAGATGGCGGAAAAAATGGCGGATAATTACTAAAAAACCATGTTTTTCACGTTTTTCTCGAAAATGGCTCTAACGATTTTCTTCAAATTTATACCATGGATAGCTATTTATAAGCCCTATCAACTAGCATAAGTCTCATTTCTGGGAAAATTCCATGAGCTCCGTAATATTCTTGAGAAAAATGGCGGATAATGACCAAAAACCAGGTTTTTCACGGTTTTCTCGAAAACGGCTCTAACGATTTTCTTCAAATTCAAGCCATGGGTAGCTATTCATAAGTCCTATCAAATGACATGAGTTTTTTCTTTGGAAAATTGCAGGAGCTCCGTAATATTCTTGAGAAAAATGGCGGATAATTACTAAAAAACCATGTTTTTCACGATTTTTTCAAAATAACTTGACCGATTTTTTTCAAATTCATACTCTGTATAGTTGTTTATCAGATCTATTAACTGGCATGAGTCTCTTTCTGGGAAACTAAGGGGGTCCACCCCATCCTTGAGAAATGGACTTTGTAACCTCCTTCTCGTGCATGAGGTAGGTAGGTAGAGCAGTTCATAAAAAGAACACATAGTCGAGATATTTCATCTGTAGAACAGCTGTTTTGACGACTTTAAAAAAATGACGACTAAAAAAAATCATTGAATTTCACAATTTACACAAAGGAAGAAGTACTCTGAAAACAATTATATATACACATATACAAAAGTCTGATCGTAGTTTCGAATATGAGCAAGGAAAGTTGTGTGAGTGTACCACACCAGATTTTTTCCTTTGTAACAAAGTCCATTTCTCAAGGATGGGGTGGACCCCCCATTAGTTTCCCCGGAAAAAGACTCATGCCAGTTGATAGAGCTGATGAATAACTAACTATACAGGGTATGAATATGAAAAAAATCGGTCAAGTAATTTTTGAGAAAATCGTGAAAAACATGGTTTTTTGGTAATTATCTGCCATTTTTCTCAAGAATATTACGGAGCTCCTGCAATTTTCCCAGAAATGAGACTCATGTCAGTTGATAGGGCTTATGAATAAAAGGGCTTATTATCCATGGTATAAATTTGAACAAAATCGTTGAAGCCATTTTCGATAAAACCGTGAAAAACATGGTTTTTAGTCATTATCCGCCATTTTTCTCAAGAATATTACGGAGCTCCTGGAATTTTCCCAGAAATGAGACTCATGTCAGTTTATAGGGCTTATAAATAGCTATCCATGGTATAAATTTGAAGAAAATCGTTAGAGCCGTTTTTGAGAAAAACGTGAAAAACATGTTTTTTTAGTAATTATCCGCCATCTTGAATTGAATTTTATTGAATTTCTTATTGTCGGATCCTTATGGTATAAAAACCTTAAGTTTAAAATTTCAAGTCAATCGGTTAATTAGGAATGGAGTTATCGTGTTCACAGACATACACACATACACACACACACACACACACCACACACACACAACACACACACACACACACATACACACACACAGACCAACACCCAAAAATCATGTTTTTGGACTCAGGGGACCTTGAAACGTATAGTAAACTTGAAATCAGGGTACCTTAATTTTATTGGAAAGCAATACTTTCCTTACCTATGGTAATAGGGCAAGGAAAGTAAAAACATGAAGAGAAATGCAAAACCGTCGACTTGAATCTTAGACCTCACTTCGCTCGGTCAATAATTATTCATCAATTAGCATTTGAATAAATGAAATTTCTCATTAATTTCCATCTGTGAACTTTAAAACGGTTTGGGATATTGACGGACGGTTCTCGCCATTCATTTTCTGTTTCGAAATCATGTATGATATGACCACCTTTTCATTTAATAAAATTAATTTGAATTCAAAATGTCGGTGGTGCAAAATTGTGCGAAATGTAGTTTTTTTAATAGAATGTGATCCTCAATCAGACCTGTCGGCCAATTTCCTTTGCCAAGAAATATTAAGCAGTTTCCATAATTTTCACCAACTCTGTAGATAGATTGAAACCGGGAAAATTTGATGTCACACAAAATAAAATCGACCATGAAAAGCTATGATCAGATAACGAGTGTTATATCTTTTATCCATCTACCTTGGATAAACTTATCATCAGCTGATGAACAGTGGAATACACGTCATATTTAATGCGCGTACGCAGCACTGTCTGTACGCAGCACTGTCTGTACGCAGCACTGTCTGTACGCAGCACTGCCTGTACGCAGCACTGTCTGTACGCAGCACTGTCTGTACGCAGCTTTAGATACAAATATATCGGGGCACCGAGCTCCGCTCCGGAGTACAAAAGCATAGTTTATATTTATTTATTAATACACAGAATACAATTCTTTCAATTGATTGGGGAAGGACGAACAGGCTCAGCCCAAAACTTTTTTCCCGAATTTTTATGTATACACTATAAATACGGTAGTCCAAAAAGTAGGTTATGTTCCATACTTTTTTGAATTTAAGTCCAATTTTCAGCCCAAATATAGATTTTCTACAAACCAAATTTAATAACAAAATAACACTCACTAAACACTTAGAACTGTAAAATAATGATTAACTTTGAAAATGTTGATATATGTAGGCTACTTTAATTTAAATAAAAAAATAATGGATCTTGAATAAAATCATATCGTTGATCATGTAAGCAAATCAGATAATGTTGATCTAGTCGGTTTATCTATAATTGCCAGATAATACTGAAAGTGAGATCCGCTGATTGATTGCCATAGTTCAACAGCTGAACATAGCTCTGTTTCACTCCCACACAGGCACTCGCATCTTCAGTTATCGACAGACGACGAAATTATCTTTTTTTTCCATGGATGAATAATTATTATCCTTTTCATGTCCTTCAGCGAGTTTTACCAGGAATGAGACCATGTGCAATCGAATTTTTATATCAAGAACCTCCTATATAGCAAATTTCATCAAAACCATTAGAGCCGTTGGACATCATTAGATTTTGAGATCCGTTGGACATAAATAAATACCTATATACCCATATAATAAATAAATGAATATATACAGTAATTGCTCGCTTAATATAATAGGATAGAAAAAATTGATTGTGAAAGAATTAACTGTAACTGATAACATAATCGAAGAAGAAAATAGACTAGATTTTGAGCCACATTTGACGGGTCAGTTGATGAGTTCAATGTAACTAATGCAACGGAAGTGCATTTTTATAAATTGAATGCACTCTCCACTGATTGTAGCTGCACCTCCCCACAACTCTTGATGCAATTTCTATTTTTATCCAATCTTTCGCTTCAGTTTTTCAAGTGATTTATCCTTTCCTTGAGCAAATAGCGCTTCAAATGGTTAATCATAGTCTTCTTATCTGCACTACAGGATAGAATTATTTGCGAATTCATCCATTAAAAAATAGCGGGTTATCAATAAACTAATCAATTTAATTTTTTAAGAATAGTTTTTTTAAGCAGTTTGCTAAATACATTATTGCAATCGTTACTTGTGTTGCAAACTTTGGTTACATAAAGCTGTGTTTCCACCAAAGTTGCTAACAAAATGTTTATTTTTCCGTCATTATAGATTCTATTAGATTGAACGGAACTTGACAAACACATATGTTCATCATGTGTATGATAAGTTATGTTCAATCTAATAGAATCTATAAGGACGGAGGAATAAACATTTTTTTAATAACTCTGGTTTAAACGCAGCTTTAGATTTATCAGCAAACTTCACACAAGTTCAATTATTTTCATAGGAGAATGAGGTTGCTAAGAATACAAAAAATTGAAATTGTGGTCAAATTTAATGTACAATCTAAATCTCCCCCATTTTAACCTCGGTCACAAAAATATTACCCTACTTTTGATCTAGAATAAATTCACGGTTTCATTGAATTTTTTTTTTAACTGTATGAGTTTGGGGGATCAATCTAAAATTATTTTAATCTTCAACTAAATTAATGATTTTAATAACTATAATTCCTGATAAGAGAAGAGAGTTTGACTATGATGCTTAGAAGTATCAGATGAATTGCATTGAATGATTTAAGAACATTTTTCATTATCAAATACTATGGCAATGTAGAAGCGTGGGATGAAAAGAATATGGAGAAGAGGGAGAGAGAGAGAATAGAAACTAAGAGCAAGGGAGCTAGTGGAAGAGTAAGAGAGAGAGAGAAGATTGGAGTAAGAGGGACAGTGAAAAGTCGACAATGTCACATTCTGCAAGTAGCAGTCTATGCAGGAACTAGTTTGATATGATATAATAATTTTTCGACCCCATTTAAGCCCACATAAATCACTAGCGCATTAAGATTACGCTATTACTCATTCAAAGCTCATTTACTGAATGGAATGTGCGCTACTTCATTCATCAATGCAGCCATTCATTCATAAAATAGTCGAACGACTATTCAATTGAAATGCACAGACTTGGATTGCGTTCCAACTTGAATGTGTGGAATTTATTCAACTCCTGCAAGAGTACAATACGGTACTTCTATAAAATTGGTGAGTTTAGTTCGCCTTGGTTTATAAAGGCCAGTGGATTGGTATTGAAAAGCTGAATACGATTGAATAAAGTTGGATTGATTTATCCCCAGTTTTCAAATATAAAATTCACATATCAAAAAATGTTCATATTATATTCAATTGAAATAGACTATATTTATTAGTTCTTTGAATCAAATTGAACGGAGAAGCTGAGAAAAAAATATTAAAGTTGAAAATGCTGAGAACAATTATAGACGAGAAGTACATGAAGATGGTCTACTATTCCTTAGTTGTCTTTGCTTACCTATGGAATTGTAGGATGGAGAGGAACAAACTACGTTCACCTCGACCCCCTTATAAAAGTACAAAAACTAATAATTAAAATCATCAAACAGAAGCCACCTCGTTATCCATCAGACCAGCTCTACAATAAGTTTGGTGTGATGGACGCAAGACAACTCTACTCCCTAGAAATTATTTGCAGACTACACAAAAACCCAGAAAGCTTTCAAAACCACTGTTGCAACACAAGAAATAGAAGCCTTCTTATCACGAACGTGGCTAGGAAGGCAACATACCAACGACACTTCAACCACCTAGCACCAAAACTCCACAATTCACTTCCTGTACACATCAAGATAATATAAAACTCAAGAAAATTTAAATGCGCCGCTAAAAACTGGATCACAACAACTGGAAGACATAGGTAATATAGAAAACATAATTTCGAACAATATGTGGCTCACTCACCCAATGTATTTGTTCCCCCACTCTAAATTTAATGTATTACTACTACACCTGCTCTAGTACATGAGTTTCCCATAGTTGAGTGGGTTAATTTCCTAAAAAATTCAATTTATTTATATTTGTAGTTAAATTCATATATTGTATTTTTGAATATTATGTACATTTTATTGATTAGATTGCTTGTTTGTATATAAATGGAAATATAATTTATTATTATTATTCAATTCAATTTTTACTTTCCTTGCCCTATTACCATAGGTAAGGAAAGTATTGCTTTCCGAAAAAAATTAAGGTACCCCAATTTACAAATTTCTATACGTTTCAAGGTCCCCTGAGTCAAAAACATGATTTGTGTGTGTGTGTGTGTGTGTGAAAAATATAATTCCTTGTTTAATAAAATAAATTTTATTATTTTAAACGAGAATGAAAAATTAACATTGCATTAATAAACGTGTATCAAGTACCGTCAAGAAGGGGCATTGACAAGACAGTGAAGATCGGCAACGTTGTTTTTTGTATTATTTTAAACGAGAATGAAAAATTAACATTGCATTAATAAACGTGTATCAAGTACCGTCAAGAAGGGGCATTGACAAGACAGTGAAGATCGGCAACGTTGTTTTTTTGTACAACTTACCTAGGCCTATTTAGATAGAATAATTTCAATTTATTTATTTCATTTTTGAGAGAATCATATTTCTAATTTTCACCATGGAGCTACGGGGGCCCATTTTTCTCAATCTCCGATCAATTATCATAAGGCAGACAATCAGAAGGGGGGCTATTTTCAAGAAGATGAACAACTTGTCATCTCAACCAAATGCCTTGTGATTGGTGCGGCCAGAATTGTGGTCGATTATATTATAGACCCAGAAATGGGACCGCCACACTCTCCCGAAAAGTGCACGTAGTCAACCGAACGAAAATAGTGCGATGATAATTTTGATCACCCATCATATAAACCAGACTTGGCAGCAAGTAATTAATTTATAGCTTTCCCCCAAACTCAAGACATGAGTTTGAGAACACTATGGTTGAGAGCTTTTGAACTAACAAGGAGCTCCAAAACAACGTTATGGCATGGCCCACTCCTAAACTAATTTGACGGCAGCATTTCATAAAAAGGCTTTTTGTGTTATTTAATTGTTATTTAATTATATAAAATACATGAATTACAGATTAATTCTTGTATAAAATGTTGCATTTTTAATTGTGCATTTGTAGCTTATTATTTGAATTATGACTGTGTTAAAGAGAGCAATTATGGAATATTATCCTTGTACTATCATATGAAGGCTATCTCAAAATAGAAATATATTATATATTCGTCTTTTATCTATGACCAATCGGAGGTTGAAAAAAATGGCTGCACTTTAGTATATGGGCCGCGGAATCCAGCATTGAGACCTAAATAGATCGATAGATGAGGTCAAGACAAGATCAACTATGTATAACATTGTTGTCGATTTCCAAGGATTAGCTGAAAAAACATGGCGGAAAGTTCAAACATTTTATATCAATTTTTATTTTTTATAATTTTTCTATGGCTACAATATCTTATGTAAAATTTGACGAGAAATTCACTGAAACCGTTTTTAGGTTTGTACCTTCAGTAGTTTTTGAGATATTGCAGAAAAAAGAACAAAAAAGTGCAAATTTCTGCTTTAAAAGAGGTTACCCTATTTTCATGGTGATTGATAGATATTTAAAACAATTTGATTCAGTAGAATAATAAATTCTAAAGAAAAAATGATCAGTCACTTGATAGCCTTAACTCAAAATTGTTCGAGATATTTGGGCAAATAAAAATATTACAACTCTATTAGGCTATTTGCTACATAGGAAAATCTTTGGTTAGGAGAAGCTTAGGTTAGGAAAAGTTTAGGTTGGGAAAAGCTTAGATTAGGAAAAGTTTAGGTTAGGAGAAGCTTGGATCAGGAATAGTTCAGGTTAGGAAAAGCTTGAATTAGGAAAAGCTCAGATTAGGGAGAGCTTAGGTTAGGAGAAGCTAGGGTCGGGAAAAACTTTGGTTAGGGAAAACTGAGGTTAGGAAAAGCTTAGGTTAGGAGAAGCTATGGTCTGGAAAAGCTTAGGTTAGGAAAAGCTTAAATTACGGAAAGCTTGGGTTAGGAAAAGCTTAGATTGTGAAAAAGCTTAGGTTGGAAATTGCTCAGGTTAGGAATAGCTTAGGTTCTAAAATGCTTAGATTGGGGAAAGAGTCAGAAAAAGTTTGGGTTGGGGAAAGCTTAGGTTAGGAGAAGCTAGGGTCAGGAAAAGCTTAGGTTGGGAAAAGCTTAGATTAGGAAGAAGCTTAAGTTGGGAGAAGCTCACATTAGGAAAAACTTAGATTAGGAAAAAGCTTAGGTTAGGAAAATCGAAGGTTAGGAAAATCGAAGGTTCAGAAAAACTCAGGTTAGGAAAATCTTAGGTTAGGGAAAGCTTAGGTTACAAGGAGCTTAGACCAGGAAAAGCTTAGAATGGGGAAAGCTTAGGTTAGGAGAAGCTAGGGTCCGGTAAAGTTTAGGTTAGGGAAAGCTTAGGTTAGGAAAAGCTTAGATTACAAAAAAGCTTAGGTTAGGAAATGCTTAGGTTAGGAAAAACTTAGGTTAGGAAAAGCTTAGGTTAGGGAAAGCTTAGATTAGGAAAAGCTTAGGTTGGAAAATCTAAGGTTAGGAAAAGCTTAGGTTAGGGGAAGCTCAGGTTAGGGTAAGCTTAGGTTACAAGGAGCTTGGACCAGGAAAAGCATAGAATGGGGAAAGCTTAGGTTAGGAAAAGCTAGGGTTAGGTAAAGTTTACATTAAGGAAAGCTTAGATTACAAAAAGGCTTAGGTTAGGAAAAGTTTGGTTTACTTTAATTATTTTTACTATCTTTTAAAGCTTCTGCATTGGATTGAAAGCTGAATAGAATGTGATCCACAATCGGTCTGCACTATGCCTATGCAAACATATTGAACTCTTCTAAAGCTACAATACTACATTTTCTTCAAATATCTTAATAAATTATAAAAGCTTCTAACCTCAAATCTATTACAATGGTTTCCCTGCAAAAATCTAAATAAGATTTTATCAATTCAATATTCACTGAAATTAGTAAAAAATGATTAAATACGAAAATTGAAAAGTATTGAGTGTGCAATTTTTTTCCCAAATATCTCGAACAATTTTGAGTTTAGGCTATGAAGTGACTGATCATTTTTTCTTTAGAATTTATTATTCTACTGAATCCAATTGTTTTAAATACCTATCAATTACCATAAAAATAGGGTAACCTCTTTTAAAGCAAAAATTTGCACTTTTTTCTGCAATATCTCAAAAACTACTGAAGGTACGAACCTGAAACCGGTTTCAGTGAATTTCTCGTCAAATTTTACATAAGATTGCACATATTGTAGCCATAGAAAAATTATAAAAAATTAAAATTGATATAAAAATTGTGAACTTTCCGCCATGTTTTTTCAGCTAATCCTTGGAAATCGACAACAATGTTATACATAGTTGATCTTGTCTTGACCTCCTCTATCAATCTATTTAGGTCTCAATGCTAGATTCCGCGGCCTATATAGGCCTACTAAAGTGCCCCCCAAAGATTACCCTCGTATGAATTAATAGGCCTAATTCAATCTATTTGTGTTTTTTCACAGATACCTACCTAAAAATCGCTTTAATCCATAGAATCGAATACCGGTAATAATAGAGTTTCGCGAACCATAATGACTGCAGAACTTAAAACATCTTCAAAAATAATCACAGCAATATTAATATTAATTTATCTTGGAAATTCATTCTCCAAATAATAATAGCAAACACAAACACACCGTTATCTAAAACTAAATCAAAGCATTGCATAGCCTCTATTTCTCTATTATAACCTCACTTTTATGATTTCGATTTGTGATTGCTTCATATCCTCTAGTTTGAAAATGTCCACTGGTTAAACATAACCTAAAATACTGTTCAATTAGGATTTAAAGGTGAAAGGAGAGGTAGAGGTTTGACTTTTGAATGACAATATAATTATATTGATCAAATTTGAAAACGCGAACAATTTGAAAACGCAAAATGTTTCACTAACTTTGGATCATAAACGCAAATTATAATGATAACTTAGAATACTCGCACTTTTGAGATGTCGCTCATATGAAAGTCACCCTTTCTGTTCTTCAAGAGTCGATAACATGTACTTTATCGATTATGTGATTAAATATCGATGTTTTACTTTTACAAGTCCGCGCTGAGCGCAAAACAGTTTCGAAAACTGTTTTCAACATACATATATATAAATATAATTTATATTATTTTATACATAAGGTTCTTTTTGCTTTCTCTAACTGTCATTGCGATTATTTTTAGTCTACTATATTTATTTACAACACTCATCAATCTTTCTACATTCCACGTGTCTGAATTTATTTCCCCTCGTTTCCTTTGAATTATTTCTATAGTGTTATAAGCAATATCCTTTATTGAATGCCAATTGAAAACATTAATAGACCTACCTCATTTAAATAATTCACTTATTTATGTAACTTATATAAACAATATTCATTGAATTTCAGCTTCCAAACTAAGTAGGCCCTGAGTTACTTATGATTTATGACTTCCTGGATCATACCATACACATTTTTCATCCAGAAATGGACTGTGGACTCTAGATAAATTGCATTCTAGAATCTAAACGATAATTTATAGATACATGATGCCTTCTTCATACTTCACAGCAGGCTACTTTATGTAGATCAACTTGAAAAAGTAAAAAGGACAGTTAGGTAGTAGTTTAACTATCAAATTATGACAATACCTTTTGAAGTACAACTGAATTTCAACCCCTCCTAGGTGGGTGCTTAAGGCTGCAAGTCGAATATTTTAAATGTAAACACCCATTGTGCGATATATCAAATTGATTTTAAAGGCTTTTTTAGAACAAGAAAGATGGCATTGATAAAATAATGTTCTATGATACTTATATTTAAAATAGCAGCTGATTGAAGTTTTAGTTTTTAAAGAAATGAGGGGTTTTAACTCAAATATTTTGATTGTTAATACCCATTGTGTGGTACATCATTTCAAATGCCTTTTAAAAATGTGAAAGATTGCACCAATAAAAAGGTTCTATAATACTTTTATCCAAAATGGCGGCTCATTGAAATTTATCAATTATTTCTCTGAAAACTAAAACTTCAATCAGCCGCCATTTTGGATAAAAGTATTATAGAACATTTTTATTGGTGTCATCTTTCTTGTTTCAGAAAGACCTTTAAAATGATGTACCAAACAACGGTTCTTTGCATTTAAAATATTCGACTTACATCCCCTAAGTCACCCCTTATGAGGGGTTGAAACTCAGTTGTACGTCAAAAGGTACATAGAGTATTTGACTTATCCTGAGTCTCCAGTTTATTGAAGGGTTCCCATACATATGACTCACTCTACTGTATATTATATTTTATAGTATATAGTTTGCTTATTCATGAGCAAATAAAATTGTCCAGTTTTGCATTTAATTAGTTATTTAGACAGTCACCACGCCCAGCCTGAGATGTGAGAATGGTACACAAACTATAAGTAATTTTCAGTTTTCCTTTGACATTGCAAGGCCACGTGCGTGATCTTCCTTCTTTATTTCTCACTCTATTTCCTTCGTACTCTCTCTCTCTCTCATTCCTGCTAGTCTCTTTCTTGTTCCTCTATTTAAATTTCAAAGGAAACACCCAAACGTTTGTCGCTACTCACAGACACACAGAGTGTACTGATTGTATGGTCTTTGATGCTTCCATAACTGCTTCAATAAGGTTCACTTGAATCAGTCAGCATTCCCAATGAATAACATAAGCTCTTCCCTAACCAGCAATGCTGATATGGTGAGGTCCACGTTATAATGGCAGAGTTTGATTAGCAATGGTATTGTTATCCTTGTCTATCATTCATCAAAGCGGATAGCGCTATCTCTTTCTCGCTTTGCTCTGTTGCCAGATCGTCTTTTAACAATGTAGAATTAATAATTAATTAACAAAATATTGCATCCTCATTATAAAAATTCATTATGAAAAATATAATTTATTGCTTAATTGACCGAGCGAAAAGAGGTCTAAGATTCAAGTCGACGGTTTGGCATTTCTCTTAATGATTTAAATATTATATTAATACTGTTTAAATATTTGAATTTTCAAATGTTTAAATGTTGAAATGTTTATATGTTTTTATGTTGCGCATTTATGGCGAAACGCGGTAATAGATTTTCATGAAATTTGACAGGTATGTTCTTTTTTAAATTGCGCGTCGACAATTATACAAGGTTTTTGAAATTTTGCATTTTAAGGATAATATAAAAGGAAAAATGAGCCTCCTTCATTTGCCAATATTAGAGTAGAAATCAGATTATAGAATTATTCATCATAAATCAGCTGTCTAGTGGACTATATGACTACCCGTTCAAAAACATCGAACATCTTGAAAATGTATCTTTCCATTAACGTTAGTAGACAGTTGACTATAATACTACCCGTTCAAAAACATCGAACATCTTGAAAATATATCTTTCAATTAACGTTAGTAGACAGTTGACTATAATACTACCCGTTTAAAAACATCGAACATCTTGAAAATTGTATCTTTCCATCAACGTTGTAGACAGTTGCAGCCAGACCTGATAACAGCGCTCACACTCACATTCCGGGACGACACGTCACGGTACAATATAGGACAGAAATCTCTATATTTAGGATTTTTTCTAGACATTTTTAATTGATAAATTATTTATCAATTTTTGAGAAAACAAAACAACAGGTCAATGTAACTCACTGAGCGCGAGGTCTACTGTTCACAGAACTACTAGTAAAATATAATTGATTATTTTTATCGAGAATGAACAGTTAGTATTACATCAATAAACCTGCATCTGCTACCGCCTATAGAAGACAGATGATCGGCAAAGTTTTTCTCCTTTTTTTCCACTGCCATTATAACGTGGACCTCACACTATAGTTTAAAGTGTGTAACACCAAACTCGCACTAAGTAGCCCTATGTATTAACAAGGGATTATCTCTAACTAGGAATTTCTAAAGTAAAGAGTATCATTACAGTCTATTCATACTATAGTGAGCCCTGCAGAATTCGCCCATAAACTAGTTTAATGCTTTGAGACTCGCAATTTGTAATTATACTATGTGAATCAATAGAAATATAAGTTTACTTAGTATGGATAAATAAATCAGAATGCCAAAAAGCAGTTGCAATCACTTGTCGGCACATAAAGGGCAGTCAGTCAGAGTGATAACTCCCAAAATACAAATCAGCAGTCAGCTTGATGATAAAGCACTACAAATTAATCCTCAACAAGGACAAAGAAGTTCGTTGGCCAACGAACTCAATGTTATAATTGTTTATAGAATTTGTGTTGAACATTCGAAGTTGAAAGCAATTGAAAGTAAGTCCACTAATCGTAGAACAAACCAACAAACAGACGACTCGAGGCTCTAAATCATCAGTACAATAACTCACTACCGTACACTGGTTCAACTGATAATTATTTTTTCTTATAAACGTTCAATGCTCGTTCAGTTTATTTTCACACACACATACAAGTACAAGTGTGATCCTGTTATATGGAAAGATCCTGTTATGAACGAAAGAGTGAGAATATTCTTGTTGGTTGATGAACTTAATCTGTAGAATCGTTCCAAGAATAATGTCGATTGAGCAAAGCTTTCTTCAGTTATCGTAGAACATACGAGATAAAATCAGAGTCAAATCTGGGACTTTGCGACGCTTTCACATCCAAGCAACGTTCGTAGAAGCTGGACAACTTTCATAAACAAAGTCATAAAAATGACTTCTCATAAGTCAATTCATAGAGTATAATGTAGAGTAATTTATTTCAGAGTTCAACAATTTATTATAAAAGAATGAAAGTTACGCTAATGTTACTGTACAATCATGACTGTTAACTATTTATTGACTTGAAAGATAGTAGATTCAACCTTGCCATTATTTGATTCATGTTGTAAGAACTTGTGTGCCATTAAAGTGGAATGAATTTGAAGCACATAAAATCCAAAACTATGCTGACATAGCTGAAGCCACTTTTATTAGCATTATGCTTACCTAATGTAAAACAATACTTGAAAATTTTCAATAAAAAATAAAAATTTTAAATTTAAGCGAACAGTATAAATTAAATGTCTATAATATGCAGCAATGTCCATAATATAACTTGAAATATTTTCATGATAGTTCTCCATAAATCATAATGACCTTCGTTCACAAATTGAAAAAACATGCTTTTATGAATAATGAATTTCATATGTAACTGCCCCCAGGCTCTCAAAGTCCTGGTAGCTGTAAATGATATAGTTTTTAGAAATACACTGTACACTTTTTTAGTAAGTTTGTAAAGAACAAGGCGAGAATGATCTCATTCCAATTTAAACAATATATGTCTACTAAAAGGATAGAATTATTTGATTGTTGTCACTTACGTCAACTCAGAACGATCTCCGAAAAAGATCCAAAACACTTTACTGTCACAAAGCACTTCAGGCGCGCCAAGTCAAAGACTGAAGTCACTTTTGATTTGAAACACTCGCTCCTCGGCAACTTTTTTCCCTTTTTCAGACTGAAATTTCCCTTTCAATTCTGCGCTACACGCCTTCCACTGTATTTTACATACGAATTACTTCCAGTTTCGGTATAATAATTATTGCGACTGACTTTTTCTATCATTTTCACATGGTCTGGGATGAGTGTGTTCCAAGAAAAACTTGAGACTTATCCAAAAACGGGAAAATTAGAGTATCAGACAGCCCTGAACGGCAGGCGCGGATCCAGGACCCTTGGGGGGGGGGGGTTGATTGAGGTGGTCCCCCCCGTTCGACTCTCCCCACCCGTAAAATTGTTCAAGTTTAAAAAAAGCATTATTTGTTAATATTAATTAGATTTTTGAAATTGTTCATTAAAGTGCAAAGGTCACGATACTATTTCTGCAACAACAGTAGTAACTGTAGTTTTATCGAACACCACCTGAAACTCATGAAAAATCGTGCTTCAAATTACACTTAAATAAATACTTCTCCGAACACCATTACCTCGTCTCACCACTAAAACATTTGACGAGAACATCAGGTTTGTAAGAGTGTCTTGGTACATTTTTCATTGACTTATAATCAATTATTATCTTATTAATTTTGTCTTATTCCAGTTTCTTATTTGATTTATATTGCAATCAAGTGTGAACGATAAAGGGTACGCGACTAGGTGCCACCCCAACTACTTGTCCCCTAAAAACAGGTTTAAAAGGGGACAAGTAGTTGGGGTGTCAAGTAGTCGTTTACGGTCATGACTAGTTGGCACCTTTGGTCCAGTAGGTGTCAAGTAGTCGGGGGGGAGAACTTGACGGCTACCCACGATAAAGCTATACCTGAGCTCCAGGTTTAGTAGTGGGTTTAATAGGGTGAATTCTGGTGGGACCCATAGCTTCAGGTAGGTTCCGAACCACCCACCAGGAAGCGATTTTCAAACTCATATTGATATTCAACGGAGTCTGCTCCTCAAGAGCTCACCCGTCCAACGAGAAAAGCAGGCGCATGTTTCTCAATTATTTACCTTACCCTAATAACTTGACTTTCACAACTTACCTTACCTTACCTTAGCGATAACTAATCATGAAGCCAAACACTTGATTGGTTGCAAGTGCTTTTATCAACACTGTTCCTAAAATCGTTTATGAATCCGGCCCTGATCCGGACCTTATTCCAAACAGTTTATACATAAAAATAAAGGTGTACCAAAAAAATGAGAATCTTATCTAGAACCGTAACCTACTCAGTAATGAATACAAATAAAGATAGAAGTTCGCAAAGATGCATTGGCTACATAGGTATAGTGAGGTCCACGTTATTATGGCAGTGTTTGGCAATGATATTGCTATCCTTGTCTATCATTCAATAAAGCGAATAGCGCTATCTCTTTCTCGCTTTGCTCTGTTGCCAGATCATCTTTTAAGAATGTAGAATTAATAAACAAATCTCAAATTGATAAACAAATTATGTAAATCCATTTATAAGATTATTGAGAAATATAATTTCTTGCTTAATGAAATATAATTGATTATTTAAAATGAGAATGAACAGTTAATATTACATTAATAAACCTGTATCAGCTACCGTCCATAGAAGGCATTGACAAGACAGAGGTACGGCAACATTGTTATCCTATCTTTCTCCACTGCCTACCGGTAGTTGGAAACATTTCCCATTTCTGTAAGCTCAGAATTGTGTAAATTCGCATGGAGCGTTGTATAGGGTTATGAATGTAGGCCTATAATGCATAAGGATAGTTGAAAATGCAATCCTGTATAAATAATACATCAACAAAAAATAATACATTCCCTGTTTATTTTTTTACCAGATCATATACGCTGTTCTAATGTCTATCATATATAACTCAAATTGAGACATCTTCCACGGTTACTACCTGCAAATAATGACCACAGAAGTAGATTTGCGCTCGGAATAAGGCTACATGATAACTGACTTGCAACTGGAATCTCGCATAAGATTTCTATTACTACCTTTTACCATTAATTTTAATTGTAACTCTTTAATTGTAAACTCTTTTCAGTGATATAATATTATCACCTACTCTCCTTTATCTAATTGTTCCCCGTATCACTGTTTTTCTTCTTCTGTTATCCTATTATTTTAAAGGACAACGTACCCTATTCTATAAGCTATACCGTACTTATTATTCTAAGGAGTTCTTCTTCTCCTGAATAGAATAGAATAGTTTCCATCCATCTGCTCAGCATACAGCATTTCGTCACATCCTTTCATCGGTTGACGGTCTCCTTTTATTTCAGCCTTCGGATGTGAATAAATTAAACGGTAATATATGTTGGAGAGCAGCATATAATCATATGCGACTCGATCAACATAATGTACTGTCGAGAATGGTACAGGTACAGTGAACTAGACAGTCATCGGCCGGGAGAAACTAGAATATCGTTCTCTGCTTCATTTATTATTGTGTCCTTTCTTCTTCAGTTACACAGTCTCAACGTAGACTGTGACAAACATTTTTTCTAGGTCACGTGTGGTAATCCTATGTTGAAGTACTCAAATTAAACAATAAGTCACAGTAGTACTTTACCAAAGTTCAGCTGTATAGTGAGGTCCACGTTATAATGGCAGTGAAGAAAGATAGGAAAACAACGAAAAAATTCAGTATTGCAATGCCTTCTATAGACGGTACCTGATACAGGTTTATTAATGTAATATTAACTGTTCATTCTTGTTGACCGAGCGAAGTGAGGTCTAAGATTCAAGTCGACGGTTTTGCTTTTCTCTTTATGTTAATATGTTTATATTTTTGTTTATATGTTGCGCATTTACGGCGAAACGCAGCAATAGATTTTCATGAAATTTGACATGAATGTTCATTTTTGAATTCCGCGTCGACGTATATATACGGTTTTTTGAAATTTTGTATTTTAAGGATAATACAAAAGGAAAAGGAGTCTCCTTTGAACGGCAATATTACCGTAAAAATCAGACTATAGAATTATTCATCATAAATCAGCTGACAAGTGATTACACAGATGTGTGGAGAAGCCAGTCTATTGCTGTATTTCCATAAGGTCTATAGTTTCAATCAGGTACTTGTGGATGAGAATACTGCGTGAGGTCTACTGTTCACAGAACTACTAGTAATCATTCAATCAGGTACTTAGTGCCGGTTGCAAAAAAGCCAGGTTATTTTCAATCCTGATTAATTCCATTAGATCCATCTTTTTGAAATCGTCTTCTCTGATTTGGTTCACGTGAGGTTAATCAGGATTAAAATTTAACCGGCTTTTGTGCAACTGGTCCTTTGTGAGGGAATTTTTTGCATTCCTCTGGGAATTAATCTCGATTTACTGTGATAAGATAGAACATTTCTGTATGAATTTTATGAATGTTATTATAATTTCTTCTTCCGTAATAAATTTTTTATGCTTTTGTACTCCAGAGCGAAACTCGGTCCCCAATATTGTTAGTAGACGACAGTTGACTATAATACTACCCATTCAAAAACATCGAACATCTTGAAAATGTATCTTTCCATCAACGTTGTAGACAGTTGCAGCCAGACCTGATAACAGCGCTCACACTCACACTCCGGGACGACACGTCACGGTACGATAGGACAGAAAGCTCTATGTTTATTTAGGATTTTCTCTAGACATTTTAAATTGATAAATCATTCATTGATTTTTGAGAAAACATAACAACAGGTCAATGTAACTTACTAAGCGCAAGGTCTACTGTTCACAGAACTTCTAGTATAAAATAATCAATTATATTTTATTAAAGCAAGGAATTATATTTTTCAATAATTCCATAATTAAGATGAAATATTTTGTTAATCCTATTATATTAAGCGAGCAATTTCTGTATAATAATATCTGGTTATTTATGTTTTACGGATCTCGAAAACTGCTCTAACGATTTTCACGAAATTTGGAACATAGTAGGTTTATGATATAAAGATTCGATTGCACTAGGTCTCACTCTTTGGAAAACTCGCTGAACGACATTAAAAGGATAATTCATCCTTGGAAAACATGATAATTTCGTCGTCTCTCGATAACAGAAGATGCGTGTGACTGTGTGGGAGAGAGACAGAATTATTTCAAGCTGTGATAATCAATCAGCGAGAAATTTTATCTAGCTAGACAATTTTTAATCGATTTGATCAACATAATCTGATTAGTTTACATGACATGATAATCCTCCTAAACTAGAGTATATCATAATTTCAAGTGATTAGTGAGTGTTATTTTGTTATTCAATATTTGGTTTGTATATAATCTAAATTAAAAATTTTTTGTTTTCAAATGTTTGAACAGAAAATTGAACCTGAATTCAAGTGTATGGAACATAACCTACTTTCTGGACTATTTATAGTGTATAAATCAAAATTCGGGAAAAAACAGTTTTGGGCTGTGCCTGTTAGTACTTTCCCAATCATTTTAAAGAATTGTGTTCTGTTTATCAAAAGTCAATAAATAAATAACGAGCGAAGCTAGGTGCCCCGATATTTAATTATTAATTCTAAATTGTTAAAAGACGATCTGGTAACAGAGAAAAGCGAGAAAGAGATAGCGCTATCCGCTTTTTTAAATGATAGACAAGGATAACTATATCATTGCTAATCAAACACTGCCATTATAAAGTGGACCTCACTATATTGAGATTCACTTGACACTTTCATCATTCCTAATAATTAACATTAATTCAACTGATTTCCTCCCATTCAACTCACGCTGGAAGTGGGTACACCACTTCTCAGAGTTCATGTGAGTTTACAGAGTAGGTACCGTTTAAGGCGAAACACCGCAGGCCCTAGTTCAAAAATATGGTGTGGCGCACTCGCACAACTTTCCTTGCCGTTATGAAAATTGATCACCTGACGCTAGTGTTCCCGCGCATCTCAAGACTACTATTCAAAGATTTGAGCCAGCTGGTGACAGGGAAATAACGCTGGAGACACACATGAGGTCTGCTATCTCTTCATAGTGAATGATTTAATAGAATCAACAATAATTTCCAATTGAATAATCAGATTTTCTCGAATTTAAAGCTTATTTTCAATTTTAGGTGAAAATGTTACTGAACATTAATTGTAGAGATTTTCATGCTCAATCTACTCCACTTGATTTTTTTTGTTTCAATTGTATCTGAAGCCTGATAATTGGGAATCTATCTGCATTGATGGGGCGGAGCTCCTGAAATTTTTACAGATATGGGACTTGTGGCAGTTGATAGAGCTTATCGATGACTATTTTAGGTATGAATTTGATCAAAATCGTTGGAGCCGTTTCCGAGAAAATCACGAAAAACCCTGTTTTTGACAACATTTTCGCCATTTTAGCCGACATCTTGAATTGCATTTGATCGAAAATTGTTCGTGTCGGATCCTTATAGTGAAAGGACCTTAAGTTCCAAATTTCAAGTCATTCCGTTAATTGGGAGATGAGATATCGTGTATACAGACGCACATACACTCACACACACACACACACACACACACACACACACACACACATACAGACCAAATACCCAAAAACCAGTTTTTTGGACTCAGGGGACCTTGAAACGTATAGAAATTTAGAAATTGGGGTACCTTGATTTTTTTCGGAAAGCAATACTTTCCTTACCTATGGTAATAGGGCAAGGAAAGTAAAAATTGCCACCACGTAGCACTTTAAAATCATGTAAAATACTTCATGCTATTACTCGCTTACTATTAGAGTTGAACTTGTTTTGAAAACTGATTTATTCTTCTAATATCTATCTCCAAGCCGCTTCCATGTCGATCTATTTTTATTTTTTATTTAAACAAAAATAAATTTCTTAATTTCAAAGGGAACAATTTTTTCAAGAAAAACAGGTATAGTCATTTTGAAGATTTGATGAGAAAAAAATTTGACCATTTTTCAGCTTGAAGATCGAACCAGTGGTTCCATTGAAATCATATTTACAAGTTTTATCTCTATGATTTTTCATGCGCTCCTACCCTCCACCCGATCCACACGTCACTCAGGCACCTTCCACCCCCACACACAAGTCACTCACCCACCGACCAACCCAAAAGTCAGTCTTCATTCTTAGTGCTCAGGCTGGTCAGTGGTCACAACGTTTCTAAGGGTACGTTTATGTCGGAGCTGCGATTAGTGATAAAAGCTGCGATTCTAGCAACGCGTAGATAATACCAACGTGCTTTCTAATAGGCCTGTTTATGTCGGAGCTGCGATGAAAATCGATCTTGGGTCCTGACCATCGATAATGGCTCGGTCCATTTTCGAAGCTAGTATCGAGGCTAGTATCGAGTTGTAAACTACAAAGTACAAACATGGACCAATATTTTTTCATGATTTGGGTTGATTTATATGTGGAGTTTCGTAAGCAAGTGACATTTTCTTTACTTTATTAAACTATTTCTTATTCAATTACAAAATTCTATCTTATTGTCAATGATAATAATGAAACATAATATAGACCTTGATGTATGCATTTCAAGAATAAATTCAATTGTTTCTATTTTATCAAAGAATATAACTTTTTTGTATAAACCTACTTACCTTAATGTTAGCATTAATCGCTCCTCTGCCATGATAGGACTTATGTGATAATTATTCCAGTCCTTTTGGAGATTATTGGAAACTCTCGTCAAAATGTAGTCGAAAGTTTCTATTTCCATTCTCATATAGTTGAAAATTTTTTTGGATGCTGTCTTAAATCTTTATACAAATGATGATACTCCCCAAATACATTCCTCTCCACATTGATAGTATGTGCATAATATTCACGTTCTCTACAACCTAGTAAGTAATGCTTTACTGTATTCGATGCAAAAAAAATCTTCATCAGAATCACTCATTATAGCATACACAAATTGGTTTTTCAAAACATGAACTCACGAATCAAGCTTTAAGCACGACTGTCGGCATGAACAGTCGATAGAAGCTGAGCGCTACTCCCTACTAGCATCGCTTCTCTCATCGTTGCTAGGATCGTTTATCACAGCTCCGACATAAACGAACCCTTAGTTATTCAGCTTGTTCACTTGTTGTCATATTGACAGTGATCATGGCGAGTCCTAGGACATAGTATCTCCAGACGCACTTCCTAATTTAGATTTCCTTATTATGAATGTTTCTCTGGCATTTTCGACCGTTAAAATGGATTCAAGACATACAGTGAAGGGAAAGAAGGGTCATTTTTACAACCTCCGATCACATTATCATAAGACACAGGCAAGCGGTAGAGGGATGATTTTCACAGAGCTGAACAGCTTGTCATCCCCACCAAGCACCCTGTGATCAGTGCGGCCAGATCGTCAATATTGTTGTCGAGCTATAGACTCCCAAACATGACCGCCTCAATCGAGTATGCTATAGTGAGGTCCACGTTATAATGGCAGTGTTAGATTAGCAATGGTATTGTGATCCTTGTCTATCATTCAACAAAGCGGATAGCACTATCTCTTTCTCGCTTTGCTCTGTTGCCACATCGTCTTTTAACAATGTAGAATTAATAATTAATTAACAAAATGATTTAATCTTTATTGTGAAATCATTTAAAAATATAATTTCTTGCCTAATAAATTATTATTGATTATTTTTAACAAGAATGAACAGTGTTAATATTACATCAAAAAACCTGTATCAGCTATTGTCTGTAGTAGGCATTGACAAGACAGAGAATCGGCAACATTGTTTTCATAACTTTAACCACTGTCATTATAACGTAGACCTCACTATAGTATGGCGCAGCGTTATTAGTTTATGACAGCAAAAGGAAATAGGTAAGCATAAATCTAAGTAAGAATTATTCAATTATTCTATGAAGGAAATGTTATAGGTGATGATTTAGGAAATGTTATAGGTGATGATTTAGGAAATGTTAAAGGTGATGATTTTGTGCGTAATGTTATAGGTGATGATTTAGGAAATGTTATAGGTGATGATTTTGTGTGTAATGTTAGAGGTGATGATTTAGGAAATGTTATAGGTGATGATTTTGTGTGTAATGTTAGAGGTGATGATTTAGGAAATGTTATAGGTGATGACTTAGGAAATGTTATAGGTGATGATTTTGTGAGTAATGTTATAGGTGATGATTTAGGAAATGTTATAGGTGATGATTTAGGAAATGTTATAGGTGATGGTATCTCAAGTCACAAGGACGGGAAGGGGCCCTTTGCAGGCGAGAATGATGTTTCTAGTTGAGGCAAGACTAGAATATCATTTGAGCACTGCAAAAGACATTCACGTCCAAGTAACTTACACTATTTTTTGTCATTATAATCTAGAAGAGAATAATTGAGAAACAGAAAACATTACCTGCTTGTGCTGACATTACTACATGCATTCTATAAACATAATCTAGTTTACAAATTCCGAATCAGGAATTTTGTGAAAGTTGACAAAACTTCCACCTGGAGTGCTGAAGGTGGTTTTTTGTTGTTCCTATTTCGGAACTAGGAAACATACTGGACTGTGAAGAAAACATATGGTTTCTTTGTTCTGCCAACAGATGTTTAGCGGCTTGATTCCTTGTACGGAAAACAGCTGAGATTGAATGACTATGACAAAAACACTTTTTAAAAACATTTTCAGCTGTTTTACATCCATGAAATCAAGCCAGTGAACAGCTTATTGTAGAACAAATAAACATGATTCTTATTACAGCATACTATATTGTAATAAAATCAAGTTTTTTTACAGTTGAGTATATTTCCTAGTTCCGAATTAGGAACAGCAAAACTGGTACAAAAAACCGCCTTTTAACGCTCCAGGTGGAAGTTTTGTCAACTACAATCAAGAAATTCCTGATTCGAAACTTCTAAACTAGTTTATATTTATAGAATGCATGTAGTAATGTCAGCACAAGCAGGTATAATGTTTTCTGTTTATCAATTATTCTTTTCTAGATTATTATGACAAAAAATAGTGTAAGTTACTTGGACGTGAATGTCTTTTGCAGTGCTCGAATGAAATTCTAGTTGAGGCATTCTCACCTGCAAAAGGCCCCTTCCTGTCCTTGTGACTTAAGATACTATTAAGATACTACGGTACCTCACTAATACTTTCAGCTTTAGTTGGATTGAAAGTAGCCTACTGTGCCAAGTAGTGGTATTGATTTATTCATAAAAACGAATTCTGACAGTTTCAACTATATCTAAACCACTCTGTAGTAAAGTACTACTCTGACTTGCAAAGTTATTTTCCCATGAATCAAATTGTGCACATACACACACACACACAGAGAGAGAGAGAGAGAGAGAGAGAGAGAGAGAGAGAGAGAGAGAGACCAACTCCGAAAAATCGTGTTTTGTACTCAGGTGATGATTTAGGAAATGTTATGCGTGGTGATTTTGTGTGTAATGTTAGAGGTGATGATTTAGGAAATGTATGCGTGGTGATTTTGTGTGTAATGTTAGAGGTGATGATTTAGGAAATGTTATGCGTGGTGATTTTGTGTGTAATGTTAGAGGTGATGATTTAGGAAATGTTATGCGTGGTGATTTTGTGTGTAATGTTAGAGGTGATGATTTAGGAAATGTTATAGGTGATGATTTTGTGTGTAATGTTAGAGGTGATGATTTAGGAAATGTTATAGGTGATGATTTTGTGCATAATGTTATAGGTGATGATTTTGTGTGTTGGAAAATTTAAGACGTCAGTTAAAAGGAATCGTCATGATCAATGATGGTAACTCGGCCTTACAGTGCTGGTGCAACCAAACACCATCTCCATAATAATTTCGATCACCCACCATACACTCCTGACTTGGTCACTATATTTTATCCAATCAATCAATCATATAATAAGTACATCATCAAAATGATAGGGAGTGAGAAAATGAGGTAACCTTTTGTTATTCCTCTCCCAGATTTAGATAGGGTAACATATAGTCCAATGTATGTTAAGTCTTGTAGTTCTTCACTTGACAAAATTTTTAGTCCTTAAATATGTTCACAAAGTTTCTATCTACTCTGACCATTTCTCCAAACTCAGACATGATTTCGAGGGCAGAGCTCCCAAACTAACAAGGAGCGCCAAAACAACGCCATAGCCCACTGGAACTCATTTGGCGGGCAATTTTTATGAAGAGGGTTTTGGTAGGCTGGTCCACTGGTATGTCAAATACTCCAACTTTCACGGCAATTATGTTAGAGAATAATCATAATTGTAGGCAACTTTTAGTGAGAAAAGCATTATCTTTAATTCATCTATTTGTCTATTATTTATGGTCAATCGGCGGTTGGGAAAATGACCCTCATATTTGTTAAATAGAAGCAAATTAGCAAATTTATGATTTATCTATTTTGCAATTCAATTGAAAACATATTTACACTACACCTAGATTATAAACTTGAAAGTTCAAAATGCTTCAACCAACTTCAATACATTTTTCACAGTGATTTTTACACTTGGAAAGAAACAACTATAGTTATTTATGCATTAAGAGCGTGAAACGTGACTTTATCACTCCAGCCAAAACAGTTACCATGCGATGTGTAGTGGAGCATGGTAATTTTGAAGAGAGTGATAAAGAAGCTTTCCGCTCGAATTACAATAAATAATTTTATTTTGAAATAATCTATCTAATTATTTTGATAAATCAATGTAAATTCATTGTTGACTTGAGATAATGATAACCTTAACATCTAGCTTACACAAAAAATGTAGCCTACTGCGCATGAGCTGCAGTTAGCGAGCATAAAGTGAACAGCTGGCAAGTGTAAAATAGATTCTCGCTGCTCCTCACAAAACAGCTGTTTTATGATGAGTTCTCGGTTCATAAAGAAGAACTATAGAAGCGGTTGTAGAAAAAATAGTATCTTACATCACATGGACGGGAAGGGGCCTTTTGAAGGTGAGAATGATGTTTCTAGTCGAGAGGTTAGCTGAAAAGAAAACTTATGGTTTCATTACAGTAGAGTATGCTGTAATGAGAATCATATGTTTATTTGTTCTGCAAACAGCTGTTTACCGGCTTGATTTCTTGTATGGAAAACAGCTGAGATTGAATGACTATGACAAAGTAGTATCTCAAGTCACATGGACGGGAAGGGGCCCTTTGCAGGCGAGAATGATGTTTCTAGCTGAGGCAAGACTAGAATATCATTTGAGCACTGCAAAAGACATTCACGTCCAAGTAAATAACACCATTTTTTGTCATAATAATCTAGAAGAGAATAATTGAGAAACAGAAAACATTACCTGCTTGTGCTGACATTACTACATGCATTCTATAAACATAATCTAGTTTACAAATTCCGAATCAGGAATTTTGTGAAAGTTGACAAAACTTCCACTTGGAGTGCTGAAGGTGGTTTTTTGCTGTTCCTATTTCGGAACTAGGAAACATACTGGACTGTGAAGAAAACATATGGTTTCTTTGTTCTGCCAACAGATGTTTAGCGGCTTGATTCCTTGTACGGAAAACAGCTGAGATTGAATGACTATGACAAAAACACTTTTTAAAAACATTTTCAGCTGTTTTACATCCATGAAATCAAGCCAGTGAACAGCTTATTGTAGAACAAATAAACATGATTCTTATTACAGCATACTATATTGTAATAAAATAAAGTTTTTTTACAGTTGAGTATATTTCCTAGTTCCGAATTAGGAACAGCAAAACTGGTACAAAAAACCGCCTTTTAACGCTCCAGGTGGAAGTTTTGTCAACTACAATCAAGAAATTCATGATTCAACTTCTAAACTAGTTTATGTTTATAGAATGCATGTAGTAATGTCAGCACAAGCAGGTATAATGTTTTCTGTTTATCAATTATTCTTTTCTAGATTATTATGACAAAAAATAGTGTAAGTTACTGGGACGTGAATGTCTTTTGCAGTGCTCGAATGAAATTCTAGTTGAGGCATTCTCACCTGCAAAAGGCCCCTTCCTGTCCTTGTGACTTAAGATACTATTAATCGTAGAGTGATACTACGGTACCTCACTAATACTTTCAGCTTTAGTTGGATTGAAAGTAGCCTACTGTGTCAAGTAGTGGTATTGATTTATTCATAAAAAGGAATTCTGACAGTTTCAACTATATCTAAACCACTCTGTAGTAAAGTACTACTCTGACTTGCAAAGTTATTTTCCCATGAATCAAATTGTGCACATACACACACACACACACAGAGAGAGAGAGAGAGAGAGAGAGAGAGAGAGAGAGAGAGACCAACTCCGAAAAATCGTGTTTTTGTACTCAGGAGACCTTGAAATGTATAGTAAACTTGAAATTAGGGTACCATAATTTTTTTGGAAAGCAAACTTTCCTTACCTATGGTGATAGGGGAAGGACAGTAAAAAGACAATTTGATGATAATATTTTATATTTTTCCATCAATTAAGTGAATATTTATTGAAGATAATTAAGTGAATATTTATTGAAGATAATCCACTATACTACTAGGTATTTTATTATATAGTCTACACAAAATAAAGCCACGGGATGGACCCGAGCGACTTACACTAATGATAATTAAAATGCACTACATAAATCATAAAAGTGCCAAGTGGTGTACAATATGATCCAACATTTGTTTCGCTTGGGTCAAACTTGAAAAACTTGATGGCCATGAATAACCATAAATTTGTGTAGTTGATTCTATTGAATTATTTATCAAAACATAGAAGCGCACTCTCTATTTCCATAGAGATAACCGACTACAGAAGTATAATTATCTGTAGAATAATACCGCAATAATTATGCAATGTAGCATTAAGGATTTAATAAAAATATGTGCGTTATAATAGGAATACCAGAAATGATTTTATCCGGGGTTTAATAGTTATTTTACCTGGAGAAGATCTTCATCAAAAATGCTAACATATTGATGAAGAGACTTGTACAATAACCAAGTGATCAATATTGATGGAAAGATGGCTGAATTGCCATGATCCAGACTTCAGATGATTTAAAGTAGACAGGCAAAAGTTGTAGCACTTGTTTCTTTTTTGAATCCACGATTGACTTTTCTTTACGAAACAACGAAATTGAATCATCTTGCACATACATGATTGTGATTAACAACAAATCAGATATTCTATTGACAAAAATATGAACTATTATAATGAAAAAACAATTCTTACAAGGAGCGACAGAAATAACTACCTAACATCGGATCGGAGTAGCTCAGCGCTACCACTAGCTCTGACGGGACCTTAGACCACTTATAGAATAGACACGCCCCATTGTATATTCATGCTGAAAGTCGATGAAGCCAACATCTACTGAAAAATCGTGTTTTTGTACTCAGGAGACCTTGAAATGTATAGTAAACTTGAAATTAGGGTACCATAATTTTTTTGGAAAGCAAACTTTGGAGAGAGAGACCAACTCCGAAAAATCGTGTTTTTGTACTCAGGAGACCTTGAAATGTATAGTAAACTTGAATTAGGGTACCATAATTTTTTTGGAAAGCAAACTTTGGAGAGAGAGACCAACTCCGAAAAATCGTGTTTTTGTACTCAGGAGACCTTGAAATGTATAGTAAACTTGAATTAGGGTACCATAATTTTTTTGGAAAGCAAACTTTGGAGAGAGAGACCAACTCCGAAAAATCGTGTTTTTGTACTCAGGAGACCTTGAAATGTATAGTAAACTTGAAATTAGGGTACCATAATTTTTTTGGAAAGCAAACTTTGGAGAGAGAGACCAACTCCGAAAAATCGTGTTTTTGTACTCAGGAGACCTTGAAATGTATAGTAAACTTGAAATTAGGGTACCATAATTTTTTTGGAAAGCAAACTTTGGAGAGAGAGACCAACTCCGAAAAATCGTGTTTTTGTACTCAGGAGACCTTGAAATGTATAGTAAACTTGAAATTAGGGTACCATAATTTTTTTGGAAAGCAAACTTTGGAGAGAGAGACCAACTCCGAAAAATCGTGTTTTTGTACTCAGGAGACCTTGAAATGTATAGTAAACTTGAAATTAGGGTACCATAATTTTTTTGGAAAGCAAACTTTGGAGAGAGAGACCAACTCCGAAAAATCGTGTTTTTGTACTCAGGAGACCTTGAAATGTATAGTAAACTTGAAATTAGGGTACCATAATTTTTTTGGAAAGCAAACTTTGGAGAGAGAGACCAACTCCGAAAAATCGTGTTTTTGTACTCAGGAGACCTTGAAATGTATAGTAAACTTGAAATTAGGGTACCATAATTTTTTTGGAAAGCAAACTTTCCTTACCTATGGTGATAGGGGAAGGACAGTAAAAAGACAATTTGATGATAATATTTTATATTTTTCCATCAATTAAGTGAATATTTATTGAAGATAATTAAGTGAATATTTATTGAAGATAATTAAGTGAATATTTATTGAAGATAATCCACTATACTACTAGGTATTTTATTATATATAGTCTACACAAAATAAAGCCACGGGATGGACCCGAGCGACTTACACTAATGATAATTAAAATGCACTACATAAATCATAAAAGTGCCAAGTGGTGTACAATATGATCCAACATTTGTTTCGCTTGGGTCAAACTTGAAAAACTTGATGGCCATGAATAACCATAAATTTGTGTAGTTGATTCTATTGAATTATTTATCAAAACATAGAAGCGCACTCTCTATTTCCATAGAGATAACCGACTACAGAAGTATAATTATCTGTAGAATAATACCGCAATAATTATGCAATGTAGCATTAAGGATTTAATAAAAATATGTGCGTTATAATAGGAATACCAGAAATGATTTTATCCGGGGTTTAATAGTTATTTTACCTGGAGAAGATCTTCATCAAAAATGCTAACATATTGATGAAGAGACTTGTACAATAACCAAGTGATCAATATTGATGGAAAGATGGCTGAATTGCCATGATCCAGACTTCAGATGATTTAAAGTAGACAGGCAAAAGTTGTAGCACTTGTTTCTTTTTTGAATCCACGATTGACTTTTCTTTACGAAACAACGAAATTGAATCATCTTGCACATACATGATTGTGATTAACAACAAATCAGATATTCTATTGACAAAAATATGAACTATTATAATGAAAAAACAATTCTTACAAGGAGCGACAGAAATAACTACCTAACATCGGATCGGAGTAGCTCAGCGCTACCACTAGCTCTGACGGGACCTTAGACCACTTATAGAATAGACACGCCCCATTGTATATTCATGCTGAAAGTCGATGAAGCCAACATCTACTGCCATATCGCCCCATTGTGACGTCAGCATTATATAATATACTTGCAGGTAACCCGTGCTGCGCAAGGGTCTAATTAAAAACTTGAGCTACTGAATTCTTGAAGAATCTAAAATAGACCTTCAATCATCCTTGGTAAAAATCAAGAATTTATATGCAAATTTTCAAGATGAGGCGTCATTCATGAATTTCCTATCCCGTATGTGTATAATAAGTGTATAAGCCAATTCTTTCCATTATTATCTAATAGATAACTGAAGAAGACATAATACTTGAAAACCTAACAGTATAATATTATTTTTTTTCAATACATCAATTTTAGTATCGATTAGATCCTACTTAATTTGAATCAGGTAGCCATTTGTTTCCCAAATACCGGTACCTAACAAAAAACCTACAATACTAAATTGAAGACTGTTTTGGGCTTAATGCCTGTAGTCTTCCTCGTTTTTGTAAGAAATAAATAAATATTCGTTTCCGAATTTGTGTCTGATAGTACATTATAACTGAAGAATATAAATTATTACTAATTTTATTGTGATCTATTCATGTTTTTCTTATGAATTCCATTGATACAGCATATGCTATGTCCATTTCATTTGTACTGGTTGCAAATTTTACATTAAATAATTATTTGATGAAATCTAAGTTCAATCATACTGAAAACAACTTCAATCAAAAAATAATTTATAATAATACGTTCTAAGGGAAAAAATCAAGTACAAATAAAATTGGATGGAGCCGGGATTCGAACCGAGGAACAACATCCGCTCCAAAGTCGAGAACTCTAGTAGTTTTTAAAAATAAAGGGTGCTATAAGATTTTATATTGTTTTATTAATGTAAACAAACTCTACAGAAAAGTTTTCTATATGATGCTGACGTAACGATGGGGCGATATGGCAGTAGATGTTGCTTTCATCGACTTTCAGTATGGGGCGTGTCTATTCTATAACCGGTCTAAGGACGGGACATTTTATGTGGTCTTCAAGGCCCCCTAATTTGAAAATCCAATCTAATTAAATTTGCTCCTAAAAAAAATATGCATTACAGTTATTTATATAGATATATAGTTTTTATATAGTGGCCTTGCTAACGTTCGTTCAATAAAATATAATATTTTATTAATAAAATATAACATTTTTCACTACAATTTATTAGAAATGGAGTTTTTTAATAAAATATAACATTTTTTTAATAAAATATAACATTTTTCAATAAAATATAACATTTTTCACTACAATTCCTTAGAAATGGGGTTTTTATAATATTTACTTCGATATTCTATATTGATTTTTTTACAGAATATCGAATGTATTCTACCATGATTGTAAATTTTATTCACAATAATTTTATTTTCCTACAGTTACCTTGAAAAGTGATCATTACTGTACTGATTACAGAATGCAAAGAATCACTTTTCCTTACTAGTGTGCAAAGTGATTACTTTACATACTCCAGATTTGCAACACCAAAATAGTTGATGGGTTGTATCTGGACCTCCTAAATACCGGACCTGCACCTGTGTGAAAATCTAGGTAAAATGGCGACGATAGTTGGTGGAGTCTCAACTCAGCTGACACTGATATTCTGTCATCAGTTTTTAGTATTTTGTTGTTGTTAAGTGAAGTTTGTTTACAAATGTCACGGGCTTTATAATATTTACGTGTTTTATAATTGATTAATTATTATTCTATAATATTGATTATTTAAGATGTAATAGAGATTCAAATTATTAGATTTTTTTAGTATTCAAAGAGTTTAGTAAGTGTTTAATAAATTCAAATTGTGAATAGTAACGTTTTAAGAATTCAAAATGTATAGTAAGTGTTGAGAATTCTAAGTGTATTCAGAGTTCAAAGTGTTTTATCAACAATAATTTTATAATATTCAACCGTAGATTAATTTTTTTATCATCCATAACTCAACATTTAGCTTTATACAACAACATGCTTCTATTAAATTATAATTTTGAGGTTAAATAATTACCGTTTGATATCCATGTGAATAAACATAATATAAAAACATTAGAATACTACAATAAATATTCTCTGTTGTCTTTGTTATTTTTATAAATATTTTATTATACATTTTTAATATTATTAATTATTCATTACTTCAAGTAATATTTTTCTATTTATAAATTGATTGGTTGATAAATTATTAAGAAATTGAAAATTATTTAAATTTTCAAATTGATAGGATTAATTTAATTATTAATTGAAATAAATTATGAATTTTCAATTGGATTATCCATAATTAAATTTAGGTTGTTATAAATAACAAAATTACATAGACAAACAGTTGATAGATTTCAGGACATTTTACCCAATATTAACTCACTTTTCATATTCAATGGTAACTGTAGGAGAAATTTATTGTGAAATACGTGCGGTTTTATTCATAGGATCGACAATAGATTAAACTATTTCTGATCAAGGGTGTTAAGTGTCAGGACAGAAGCATGGCAGGAGAACAAACAGTACTATCTCTAAATTACATTTAAAGCGTTTTATTACCGTAAGCCTATCGCTGAAAACGCGACCTACCATACATTGATATTATTATGATGGTTGATGAACTTTTGATATGTGATATAATCTGTAAAATTAACATTTTCTTCCAAAAATTATAAACAATCATAATTTTTAAAGAATTTTTCCTGTAATAATCAGAGAAAAAGATGAGGTGATGGCAACTAATTTGATGCATCAATTCAGAAACAAACTAGAAAAGTAAATTATATGAGTGGTTTGATTTTAATATGAAGATTTATGATATGTTATGAAAATAACAATAATTTATTATTGAAATGAAACTAAAAAAAAACAAAACATGAAAGACAGAAATAGTACAATGATAAAAAAAAATTTGATACATCGATATATACTTATTATTAAAATAATATACATACTAGTCCAGAAATCAACATCACGCCATATTTAGAATGTTTTTCCTTGCTGAATATTCTACAACGCCTGAAGCACTTTTTTACCATAACTGCTTTCTGATGACACACTTTATAGTTTTTCAAAGCTGAATAGAGTTCCCATTTTCGATGCTGATTTTGTAATAAAGTTCAATTAACATACAACTCAGCCTCCTTACATAATCCCTTTTTCATTTCAAACCGTTTTTTTAGCACTTCCATTTTTCTTTCTAAAATGTTCAATCAGTGGCGGATTCAAAGAGGGGCTAGGGGGGGGGGCAGATAAAATGGGTAATTTGTTTTGTTCGGTTGCCAAAGGATGTAACATTAAAGTTTCTTTTGAATACGTTTTGTTACATTTTTACTGCCCTTTGAAATATTCAACTTATTTCTTTGTTTTGAACAGTAAACTTTTAAATTCAAGATAAGAATAAACCAGCTAAAACTTACACAATACTTTTATAATAAGTGATGCATTATAAGAACTTATTATAAGGTAGAATAACTAAAAATGTACATACAGGTTTATTTTCAAAACTTAATCATTTGCAAAAAAGTAATATCAGTACTTAAAGTATGTCCGTACATGAAATGAAAAGGTAATAGCTTTCAACGTTCAAATTATTATGGTCAAAGGGTCAGATATGATATGTTAATGCAAAAACATTCTAATGGCTTCAAAATCCTTTTATTTTTATTCAATTTAGTCAAACCATAATTTTTTGCCTCTAAACTCAGGTCAATAAAGAATTAAAAACGGTCTAAAATGTGTCATTTTACACTTAAATTTTGACAATTCCCCCGGACCCCCCGCCTTGCTGGGGGGTATCCATACCCCCCAAACTCCTAGCCCCCCCTTAGGCCAATCCTGGATCCAGCCACTGTGTTGAACTGTTCACACATGTTGATTTCTATTGTCTCTTAACTGCCCTAAAGTTGATAATCTGATACCTAATTGATTAAGGGATTTGTAAGTTGGATTGAAGGGATATTGAGAGTTGGTAAAGTTGTTGAACGGTGATTCAGTGGTGATGCAAGAGCGAAAGCAACGTGACAGGCAGCTCTCCGTTGGCTGTGCAGCTGATGGCGTTGCGTTTGACGGCTTGTGCGGCGAGACAAGTGAGCCTGAGATAGTTGAGAGGTTGCACACTGTTGTAGATGGTGGGCTGGTAGTCGCGGAAGGTGCGTCCAGACTGGTCAACGGTGTCCAGATGGGCTCCCCCGTCCAGAAGTGCCTTGGCCAGCGCTGTGGAGCACGGCTGCAGTCGCGCGGCTATGTGGAGTGGTGTATTCCCCTGGTCGTCTGTCGCGTTCGGTTCTGCCCCAACAGCCATCAGCATTTTAACCAGCTGCACCGAAGGGAAACTGCAACATTCAGATTAGGTTAGGTTAGGTTGAGTTTATTCATTGAAATTGATATAATATTAATCTATATTTATATAAAAGCGAAATGGCACTCACTGACTGACTGACTCACTCACTCGCAGAACTAAAAATCTACCGGACCAAAAACGTTTAAATTTGGTAGGTATGTTCAGTTGGCCCTTTAGAGGCGCACTAAGAACGGATTTGGAAAAATTTCCAAAGCTACGCCCAAAATCTGCGTTTTCCCAGCGTTTTCTCGGCTTTATCGAGAACAAATGAACAGAAAATGTTCAAATTTTCTATAGAAGCTCAGACTAGGGTGTAATAATGTGTTAGAAAGAATTTGCAATAACGTTGAAGATACGCCCAAAATTACTGTTTTTCCAGCGTTTTTTTTTTGTATTTTCTCAGCTTTATTGAGAACAAATGAACAGAAAATGTTCAAATTCAGTACAGAAGCTAAGCTAGGGTGTAATAATGTTGTGTTAGAAGGAATTTGAAATAACGCCAAAGATACGCCCAAAATCTGCACTTTTGGCGAGCGAAACGAGCCCGCTGATCCAATTTTTGGACGATCCAGGGGGCAGAGCCCCCTGGTTAGACGGATATGGCGACCGAAGCGAGCCTGACGGCTAGTTAATTATAATTTTCAAAAATTTATCCTAAAGGAAATAAACTTCAATCATTTTAATAAACAATTTAATTTAACTGTCCTATACTGAGGTCCACGTTATAATGGCAGTGGAGAAAGATAGGAGATTCTCTGCCTTGCATAGAGGATAGCTGATACCTGATTTAATATCATCTGTTCATTGTTGTTTCAAATTATTAATCACATTATATTCGTCTAAAAAAAATATTTTTCAATGACTAAAAGATAAATTTTCATAATTGAGAATGAATATTTTTTTAATTGAACGAGTGTTAGCGAGTTCCTACTTTTGACTCAAGGCCAAAAGTGATATGGCCAGAGTTGACAAGGCAGAAGATGTAGATATGAAAAAGAGGATATATAGATAGAAGAAGAATGAGAAGATAGAGAATACAACCGTTGAATATACTATTTTATCTATGACCACTTTCAAGCTCGACAAAATAAAAAATGATGTAATAAAATGTTGAAGAATTAAAAATAGACCTATAACAATCCTTGGTAAATAAAGAATCTATATGAAAGATTTCAAGTTAATCAGTTCAGTAGTTACGACGTAATGATGCGTCATTCCTGAATTTCCTATCCCGTACGTGTATATCCAATTCTTTCCATTATTTAGATTACTTAAGAATATTATCTCAAAAACTGTTGAAAGTACAAATAATAGGTAATTATTGAAACGATTATTCGAAATTGGGCTAGAAAGAAATATTATTGAGTTATTCCAATATATCTTATTGTATTAATATAAATATTTAAAAACTCAAGTTTAAAGATAAAAATTAGGTTAAAATAAACAAACATAAACACAAACACGTATAACCTTCCGGCAGTCGCGCTGTTGTAAAAAGTACAACAGTGTCAGTTTTTTGCTGCACAAAACTATTGAATGGGGTGGTGTCAGTGAATGAGTCACCTATGCATTCCAAAGCTTTCCCCCCCCCCCATCACTCCACTGAGTTGCAGTATCAACCGAGCAATGGTTAAGTCTTTAGGTGCCATTTAGTCGCGACAGTGCATAAGATAGGGGAAGACTGTATACGGGGACTGTAAACGAACCAATAACACAGAATTGATGGCTTTGCTTGGTGTACATTATTGAGCTGTGAAATGGTAATCATTCAAATGTTTATAGGCGTAAAATAGTCCAAGGAGATGGAAAAAGTAATTATACATTTAATTAATATGTTTTGAAATTAAACAGATAACACTTGAAAAATTGGATGTTTTAGCCCTACTCAATCACGCGACTGCTCGTGTGATTGAGTAGGGCGCGACTACCGAAGGATAAGTACAAATATGGAAATAACAATTCACAATTCATCAGCACGATCATAGGAAGTCCTACTGCACAAACAAGTAGGCCTAGTCTGTAATTTTCTTCTGAACAGTCCTCTGAGAGAAACAGATCATTTTCTCCGTCGTGTTTAGATGTTTGATGAGCTGCTTCTCAGTTCTTGGCCAAATTTATAAGACGTTATATAACAGGTTTTATAATTTACTGACGGTAATTTCACAATGTAAATTACTCAAAGTTTGGCGAGACCTATAAATAAATGACGTTATATCCGTGTTGACGCTATGACCGAGGCCGCAATAACCAGGTTACACTGTATTATCTTCTTTTTTCATTTCGTGTGATTTTGATATCCTATAGCTTGTTCAGTCTGCGTCCTGTAGATTTACCTATCGGCGAAGGGGCCACTAGACTACAATCCAACATTTTTGAAAATGTATCTTTCCAAAAGCAACAGAAGCTCTTTTGTATCTTCATAAAAGCAACGTGTTGCATCCGAAATTATACACAAGGAGCTTCAACGTATCTTTTCATAAGCAACAGATATGCACTTTTGTATCTTCTCAAAAGCAAAGTGTTGCATAAAAAACACAAGGAGCTTTTTGAAGTTATGTCCTTTTAGCACAACAAAGCCTATCAGCTGACATTAGTTCAACATGCTTTTTCCATTGTTGGTGAAACGTTGGTCATTCATGAAGAATCTCTATGTGCATGGAGCTTCCTTCAACAAAGCTCTGTAGTGAGCTTCCTCCATCTGAGGATCTAGGTACTCTGGAACCATATGTTTTTGTAAAAGTAGGAATATTACCCCGCGTACCATACCTTGTCCATATGCCGTTTCAAAGTCACGGAGGCAAACGAACTACTGTAAGACTCAACTCACACTGGCTCGACTAAAATCGTACGACTCCAGTCGAAGAGACTCTAGTCTTTCGATCTTACGACTTTCTTGCTCATTGTCACTACTTCAGTTCCATGCTACTCCATTTTCAAACCTTATTTTATTGAAAATATAAAATCTAATTAGTCACTACTTAGCATGAGAAAAAATGTATAATAATTACTATAAATATATTGTATTATTCAAATCTTATTATTGTCTAATCTGAAATGATAAAGCATCATAAAACATAACCTCACTTTCATTAAAAATGCACGATACTATGAAACTCAAGTCGAGGTTCGATCAACATGTCGAGTCGACGCTCGACTCAGTCTCACAGTCGTGAGGTCACGCAGACTAGTGTCACCATTTGAAAAAAACATGCTGCCTCGAGAAGAGACTAGAGTCGCAGTCTCTTCTCGACTTGAGTCGCGTAAGTGTGAGTTGAGCCTAATCTATATAAATATAAATCGAGCCTCAAATTTTGACATTCAATAACTTTTTTATGTGTGAATTTAATGATTTTTTTAGTTGTTTTCGTTATGTTCAGGACCAGGTTTATGGCCTATCAAATTTATAATCCGACTTCAAGACTCTTTCCTACAGTCCTTTCAAGTTCACATGGTAATCCTTATGGGAGAAGATTTGTGAGCTGTTCACCCACAGAAATAAAAATCTGCTGTTATAATCATTTGCGTCATCCAACTGCCGTCGATAGATCTGTTTTCAATTTTCTTTCTACTGATTTACAAAATGTCAATTCTTAATAATGCCGCGGTACGAATGAGGTCCAAACTTGGGTCCTATAACTCGAATGCTGTAAATTTAGAATATGCACGAAAAAATCAGCAGCAAGGAGATTATACCATTCAATTCCCAGCAAGCTGCATTCAACTATAACTAAAAATACAAACTGCTGCACAATTAACTAAGCACATAGGAAGTCCATATTGAGACATGAATGTAAATAATGATTGTTGGATAAATTTCATAAAAATATAGTAAATCAGATTAAGCTAAGGCTAAGCACACCTGAGGAGGCGCGGCTTGGTGATACAAAGTGTTGATCTTATGGAGATTGCCTTATCACACCGTTCCACGCCATGCCAGATTCAGTGTGTGTGAGTTCTTCCATTCAAACCAATAAGCAAGAAGCACCTGGATGCAAAATGCCGCATCGCGCCTCCTCAGGTGTGCATCCAGCTAAGGTTTGTCATGAGATTCATTAACTATTTGGCGGTACGAAGTTCGCCGGGCCAGCTAGTTGTGAATTGTATTGAAATTGGAATGACTGCAATATGAATTAGAACCTACCTGCAAGCAGGATATCGTCCGACGAGGGTGGCCTCCGAACTACAGGCGATGTGCAATGGTGTCTGCCCGTTGAGACCGCGGACGTTCATTTTGACAAGCTGATATATTAAGCTGTTCGCCAGGTGACGCTGGTCGCTGGTGATGGGAGTGCTGAGGCGACCAAACAGACACGCTAGGTGCAGCGCTATCACCAGCACCCGATTCAGGTGTTGGGTGATGTCGGCTGAGGCACCTGGCTTGGTTGCGGCGCGAACACCTGCGCCTACCTCGCGCACAGCTCGCTCCAGCACTTGCACTATGTCCTCGAACGTCACGGTTGGCACGCGTCTGCCGCGAGCATTCGACCTACCTGCAAACACAGTGTAATAATTATATATTTGTAGTTCATAAAACTGTTTTATGATGAGTATCTTTAACGCACGGGTTGAACGTAGGCTAAAAATAAACTTTTCCTCAAACTCCTGTCTAAAGTGCTTACTTTAATGACTACCCCCTGGAACATGATACTAAAGTGTCACTTTTTCGCTCTCGGGAGGAAAAAGCAGGAAAACTCCCTAGAGCGTAAAAGTAACTTCATTTAAATAACATGGGTAGCATCTATATTTTAAAAACGTACATTTGAAATAGGTTGGAAGGTCTAAGCTCAGATAAGGAAGCATATAGAGTAGTCATTAAACCAACTAAATGCAATACCTCAACCAGACATTTAATCAATATTATGAAATTTATGTTTGTATGCTGAAATTATTACAAACTTCATATGAAAAAATTTATAAATATTTTTTATATTCCATGTTATTCAAAATACCAGCCAACTAATATTCCTCATTAACTAATCAAATTTGAAATGGGAAGGGCCGGTTTCCGAGCTCGGGATTTAGCTAAGTACTAGACTTTAAACAGCTGGAGACAGAAAATTGGCTTTCCAATACGGGGTGTCAAAAATGGGGAAAATCATTAAAATGAAGAAAATAAGAATGAAAGAGTATGGAAATTTTAACATAGAACTAATTTATTATTCTCCATGATTGATTCTATTAGACAGGATATTGATTGTGATGTTTTGATGTGTGCATTACAACATGCTCTTATTGGATAAAACAAATTCTCTGCTGTAAAATAAATATTTATCCGATTTGTGGATTTTTTTCTGAATACAAGTCAAATACTATGGTAAGACTACACGTTTCAGAGAAAGTACATCGGATAGTCAAGTTTAGTGGCTCAAAATACCCTAGGTAGTAATCACAGCATCTCCGATCAGAACCCAAAAGAGGCTTGGAATAATGAAAGATGCCGAGTTTAGTTTCTTGATGAGTGATTCCACATGCCAAACCCTGGTCGAGAGTTAGTCCTAGAGAACCTGCTGAGATTAGGGTTTGCACCCCCCCCCCCCACCGTCAATATCAAATTGGAAGGAGCTGAGCAGTAATCGCTGTACTTGAGACTCAATGAATAAGAAGGTCTTTGTGATACTCTTCAATGTTTTTTCCATTACGAACTGCTTGTTCACTTTTGAACACATGAATTACTAGTGGCCTAGTGTCCGAAAACGCTCTTCAAACGTAAGTAGACGCTAATAGTTTTTATGTTTAAAAATCAGACTTTCATGTCATAATTTAAGTGTTCAAAAGTGTTTGTGATGTTCACCTACAACATGTTTGCCCTGCACCAACGAGCCACCTCACAAACGACACAGTTTCCTGTTCATCAGTATCGTTAGCTGTTGTTAAAAAAAAATTGAATCGTCAGCGAAGACAACTGATTTTGCTAGATGCTTGGTCATTTATGTAAATCAACAAAAGGAGGGACCCAATATGAATCCCTGTACTTTGTACTTTTCAACGTAGCTTTGTGCCTTTGTACTGAACTTGATGCTTCTTCTGTGAGTAATTTTATGTGAGAATTGTTTGTCTGCATCGTTTTTAAAATCAATATAATTGTTTGATAATTGAGGCCATTCTTTATCTCTTTTCTGTATAGGGCTACTTTTTATAGAAATAGAAAGAAAAATAAAAATCTCAGTACCCTTTATGAATTATTTAATCACATCATGTTTCGGACATTGATGCCATTTTCAAGTGATATGAAGTAAAATTATATGTTTTTTACTTCATATCACTTGAAAATGGCCGAAACATGTTGTGATTCATAAAGGGTACTGAGATTTTTATTTTTCTTTCTAGGCCATTCTTTCTTAATTGATCTGTGGAATAGAACATAGTTATTTTTTTATAGTTGAATATATCTTTTACTAGTACTAGGACTAATGATCAGTTTATTTCTTTCCTAAATTGATAATTCAAGTCTGTAATGAACAAATTATCTGTAATTAACCACCCCTAGCTTCATGTAGAGCACTATTCCGTAAATTAAGGTTATTGACTCTGCCTTCTCTTTATGTGCTTTCGTGTTGTTTATATGTTAAAAAGCACCTGTGTAGTTTTAGAGTCGATAGTGATATCCAAAGTTATCCCACAAGGCAGCCTTAATGTTAAAATTGAGAGAAATCAATATACAAGCTCTCAAAAAAATTGGAGATACACATCGGTAAAGCTAAACGTTCTACAATACAAAACTCACTTGAGGGCTTTGCTGCTGGAACGGTGCATGTATTCTATGAGAGAGCTTCTTGTCTAAGTCTGAAGCTTACTGTGATACATTGTTAATGTTGTTATGCTTCTTAGGGCCGGTTTCCGAATTCGGCATTTAGCTAAGTTCCAGACTATAAACAGCTGGAGTCAGAAAATTGGTTTTCCGAAACGGGGCTTAGTCGTAGTCATTGTCAATTAAATTTCGAAAAAATAGAAAATTGAACACAAAATAAAATAAAGAGAATAAAGTTTCAGCTATTTAGAATTATTGATGAATGTTAAATATCGTGAAGGAAAAACGTTTCCAATTATAGAAATGAGAAAATAGAAACTGTGAATACTGTGATAAAAACTGCGACCACGCCCCGTTTTGGAAAGTCAGTTTTCTGACTCCAGCTGTTTAAGGCTGTGCAAAGGCTAAAAATAAACTTTCTACTCGTGATATTTTTCAATTTGTATATCAAAAGTTTTCTCAGGAAAAAATTTTTCTGATCGTTACTTTTTAAGATATGAGCGCCTAAAGTTTAAATTTTTGTAAGTTTCAAATTATAAGTTAATTGATACCTTCTTCGCCCATCATGTAGGAAAAAAGTTCGGTGAACGAGAAGAGTGAAGATTGCGTCATTGGGTTGAGAGAGTCGAGCATCTGTTGTTGCATATCCAGCGCATAAGACCACAGCGAGATACAGCGAGAGAATTTTCCGGCGTCAGCATAAACAGCGCCGCGATAACGGATGTAGTAGCTGGTATCTGGGTGTGCCGGTCCTACATCAATTCATCAACAAATCAAATAATATCTCAAATGAAGCATCTCACATTACAAAAATCTGGTGTGGCGCACTCACACAACTTTCCTTGCCGTTATGAAAATTGATCACCTGACGCTACGGTAGTGTTCCCGCGCATCTCAAGTCTACTATTCAATGATTAGAGCCAGCTGGTGCCAGGGTAATAACGCTGGAGACACACGAGGTCTGCTATCATCTCTTCATAGTGAATCATTTAATAGAATCAACAGTTGCCAATAGTTTGCAATTGGATTATCACATTTTCTCGATTTTCGAGTTTATTTTTAATTTTAGGTGAAAATGTTACTGAACATTAATTGTAGAGATTCTCATGCTCAATCTATTCCACTAAAAATTTTTTTTAAAAATTGTATCTGAAGCTTGATAATTAAGAATCTAAAATCAAACTTTGCTCCTGGAATTTTTACGGATATAGGACTTGTTGCAGTTGATAGAGCTTATCAATGACTATTCCAGGTATGAATTTAATAGAAATCGTTGGAGCCGTTTTCGAGAAAATCGCAAAAAACCCTGTTTTTGGCAACATTTTTGCCATTTTAGCCGCCATCTTGGATTGTATTTGATCGAAATTGTTCGTGTCGGATCCTTATAGTGTAAGGATCTCACGTTCCAAATTTCAAGTCATTTTGTTAACTGGGAGATGAGATATCGTGTACACAGACGCACATACACTCATACACACACACACACACACACACACACACACACACACACACACACACACACACACACACACACACACAGACCAATACCCAAAAACCACTTTTTTGGACTCAGGGGACCTTGAAACGTATAGAAATTTAGAAATTGGGGTACCTTAATTTTTTTTGGAAAGCAATACTTTCCTTACCTAAGGTAATATGGCAAGGAAAGTAAAAAATGATAAAATTAGACATCAATATAAATAAAAATTGATCCTCAAATTTTTAAAATTCAATAACTTTTTCATGTTACACCGAATTTGATGATATTTTTAGTTGTGTTCGTTATGTTCAGGACCAGGTTTATGGCCTATCAAATTTATGATCCGACTTCAGGACTCTTTTCTACGGTCCTTCAAAGTTTACTTGAGATCCTCATGGGAGAAGATTTGTGAGCTGACCACACACAGAGATAAAAATAAGCTGTTATAATAATTGCGTCATCCAACAGCCGTCGGTAGATCTGTTTTTCTATTCTCTTTCTACTGATTCGCAAAATTTCAATTCTTAATAATGCCGCGGTACGAACGACGTCCACACTTAGGTCGTAGAACTCGAAGTGCTGTAAATTTAGAATATGCACGAGAAAATCAGTAGCAAGGAGATATACCATCCAATTCCCAGCAAGCTGAACTCAACTATATCTAAAAATACAAACTGTCGCACAACTAACTAAGCACATAGGAAGTCCATTTTGAAATATAAAAGTAATTACTGATTTTTGGATATTTTTCATAGAAATATAGTGCATCAAATTAAGCTAAGGCTAAGCACACCTGAGGAGGCGCGGCTTAATGATAAAAGTGTTGATCTTATGGAGATTGCCTTATCACACCGTTCCACGCAATGCCCGATTCAGTGCGTGTGAGTGCTTCCATTGAAACCAATAAGCAAGAAGCACCTGGATGCAAAATGCCGCATCGCGCCTCCTCAGGTGTGCATCCAGCTAAAGTTTGTCATGAGATGCATTAACTATTTTGCGGTACGAAGTTCGCCGGGCCAGCTAGTAATCAATAAGTCTCTACAGTAAAAACATAACCTACTTTTTTGGACATGTTATTCATTATTCACAATATAAGTTCCTGTGATTTTAGAATTAAGTTTGTTTTTTGGTAATTCTTCAAAACTATATTTTTTATAAGTGAATATTTCCTATTTTAGTTATAATGTGAAATATTTCTTCTATATGTTCAGTTATGAAGCTTCTAAATTTGAAAACCTACTTTGTGAAAATACTTGAGGACTGAAAATTTAGTGAATTGAAGAACTACAAGACTCAACCTATTTCGGACTATGTGTTATCTAAAATTTGGGAGAGAAATAGCACAAGGTTTCTTTATCTGATGTCACTTGTTCTAGTTGATTCAGTTGAATCACAATTCACAGTTGAATCATAATTTTTTCTATTAAAAAACTTTTATTGGTTTTCTCCAAGATCAAAAACTCACTCATGTTAATAAACTCAGTTCACGTTTGAATTTGAATCCTATATGATAATTTATCCAGTTCCCTGATAATCTTTCCATCTCATAAAATATTATTATTTTACAATCGAGAATATTATAATTTCTTTATCATTATATTTTATATTTATTTATTCTATATCATTTTCTATTTTATTTTCACCTATTAAATTTGTTTTTCAAATGTGAGAATATTGATACTGATGAATCATAGAAAATATTGAAACTCTACCTTATAGAAATAGACACGGCCAGACATCTGTGTCATGCATGCAATGAATCCACTTGTCAGCTGATTGATTATGAATAATTCTATAGCCTGATTAATCCTATCTTCAAAGTAGATTATATATATAGTAATATCAGAGTATGGAGTTCCTTTTCTTTTCATATTATCCTTAAAATACAAAATTTCAAATAAACCTTGTGTATACATCGACGCACAGTTGAAAAAGGAATATTCCTGCCAAATCTCATCGAATTCTATCAAAGCGTTTGGTCGTAATCACGTTACATACAGACAGACAAAAGAAAACCAGAGTTAAAACATAGACCTCACTACGTTCGGTCAATAATTTTTTTTTGCTGAAGATGATGCCCACATATTAAAGCTCTGGGTTTATGTGTGAGTAATGAGACGGAGATATGTGTGGACCTACAGCTAAAGGTGTGTTCCGAACCACAGAGAAACAATTTTCAAACTCATAAATGATAACATGGACTGACCGAGAATGCGCTCCCTGATGAGCAGTGACTGCATTCGCATCTCGTCTGGGTCTGCCAGCAAGTCGTCCAGTTCCTCCAGGGTTCGGATCTCACGTGAATGTTCATAGGCCTCCACTGTGACCGGTTGTGCTGGTTTTGCAATCGGCATCCTCTCGTCTGATCTGAAGTATACAATCATCGTGTTTAGAAACGTTATTTATTGAAATGTACTATATAAAAGTCAACATAGTTGATTATCATAAGTAATGTATTGAGTACGGCAAGTTGGTTTGACTATAACAAATATCGGAGCACCGAGCTTCGCTCGTTATCTATATATTGACTTTTGATAAACCGAACACAATTCTTTAAAATGATTGGGGAAGTACTAACAGGCACAGCCCAAAACTGTTTCTCCCGAATTTAGATTTATAGACTATGAATAGTCCAGAAAGTAGGTTATGTTCCATACACTTGAATTCAGGTTCAATTTTCTGTTCAAACGTTTGAAAACAAAAAATGTATAATTTAGATTATATACAAACCAAATTGAATAAAAAAAAAACACTCACTAATCGCTTGAAATTGTCAAATAATGATCAACTTTGAAAATTATTAGTTTAGGAGGATTATTATGTCATGTCAACAAATCAGATTATGTTGATCAAATCGATTAAAAATTGTCTAGCTAGATAAAATTTCTCGCTGATTGATTATGATTACACAGCTAGAAATAATTCTGTCTCTCTCCCACACAGGCACATGCATCTTCTGTTATCGAGAGACGACGAAATTATCATCTGTTTTCCAAGGATGAATTATTATTCTTTTAATGTCGTTCAGCGAGTTTTCCAAAGAATGAGACCTAGTGCAATCGGATCTTTATATCATAAACCTACTATGTTCCAAATTTCGTGAAAATCGTTAAAGCAGTTTTCGAGATCCGTAAAACATAAACCATATATAAAATATCCAGATATAAAAATATACAGAAATTGCTCGCTTAATATAATAGGATAGCATGACAATGCTTTATTCACCACAACAATAGATTCATGTTTTTGAATGAACTAGATAGATCATTATCTTTGGTCTTTCAATGCTCTAACCCATTCATATTGAAAAAAATTTAATCCATTTAACAAAAAAACCTATAATCATAATTATATATCATCCAATTAAAATACGGTACTGAGATTTGATCCCTAAAAGACCACATACACAAGGGAACTTGGATCGGCGAACTTGGATCCCCGAACCAAGTTTGTGTAGGATTTGCCCACACACTGTAGTGTGGAGAGCGAACAACCGTTCGTTACTTCAGTGTCTTTCGAGGTCTAGAGATGAGTGTTTCAAAGTTTACAGCTGCTGTGTTAGTTTTAGATGAGTGTAGAGTGTTCAAGAGGAAGCGAAAGAGAAGAGGTGAGTGGTCGAAAGGGTGGTTGTGGGAGAGAGAGGAGTGGTCACATTTGAAACTTTTACACCATCTTGAAGAAAATAACGTAGGAGACTTTAACAATTATTTGAGAATGAGTGAGAGTGAATTTAACTACTTGTTAGGTCTTGTAACGCCTCCAATAAGTAAGAGAGATAGACTACACTACTTAGAACAGCTTTATCACCTGAAGACCGCCTCGTAGCTACACTTCGCTACCTAGCTACTGGAAGGAGCTTGGAGGATCTGAAATTTACATGTGCAATATCACCCCAAGCGCAACAAACCAAACAAAGTTTTCAATCCAGATTGAAAACCAAATTCGTCACGAATTTGGTTCGCGGTTCGCCAATTTTTCACATATAAAGAGGAACTTAGTTCACAAGAACCAAGTTCCCTAGTGTATGGGGCCCTTAAACATATACACGTCTTCAAAGAGACATAGAATAGAATCTCACAAAACTAATTTCTCTTGATTCTCCTCAGTTTTATTAGATAATATAGATAAACACAATTTCTATAAAATTGTTCACATCCATAATACCTTCTGTCAAGGAATCTAAAATACATATTCTGTCTAGATTCTCAGCGTCTACTTATATGTATTAGTTTTAGTAACTTATATTAAGAAGAATACAAATTTTACTGATAAAACTTTCCGTAGCCACAACACCAGAATTAGAAATCTGAATTTTCTTCACGTTCCCAGAATGAACACAGCTTTTGGTAACAGATCTGTACAATATTTAGGTTCTTGAATTTACGATAAAATCCAGCAGATCGCAGAGGACGAAATAAATCTATAGGTTCCTATAAAAGCGAAATGGAACTCATTCACTGACTGACTGACTCACACACTCGCAGAACTAAAAACCTACCGGACCAAAAACGTTCAAATTTGGTAGGTATGTTGAGTTGGCCCTTTGGAGGCGCACTAAGAACGGATTTGGAAAAATTCCCAAAGATACGCCCAAAATCTGCGTTTTTTAGCGTTTTCTCAGCTTTATCGAGAACAAATGAACAGAAAATGTTCAAATTTAGTACAGAAGCTCAGCTAGGGTGTAATAATATGTTAAAAGGAATTTGCAATAACGTCAAAGATACGCCCAAAATTAGGGGTTTTCCAGCGTTTTTTGCTTTTTCTCAGATTTATCGAAAACAAATGAACAGAAATTGTTCAAATTTAGTACAGAAGCTAAGCTACGGTGTAATAATGTTGTGTTAGAAGGAATTTGAAATAACGCCAAAGATACGCCCAAAATCTGCGTTTTTCCAGCGTTTTTTGCGTTTTCTCAGCTTTATCGAGAACAAATGAACAGAAAATGTTCAAATTTACTACAGAAGCTCAGCTAGGGTGTAATAATGTTGTGCTAGAAGGTATTTGCAATAACGTCAAAGATACGCCCAAAATTAGGGGTTTTCCAGCGTTTTTTTCTTTTTCTCACATTTATCAAAAACAAATGAACAGAAATTGTTCAAATTTAGTACAGAGGCTAAGCTAGGGTGTAAGAATGTTTGAAGGAATTTGAAATAACGCCAAAGATACGCCCAAAGTCCGCGCTCTCCCAGCGTTGGGCGAGCGAAGCGAGCCCGCTGATCTCATTTTTGGACGATCCAGTCGGGTTCCAGGGGGCGGAGCCCCCTGGCTAGACGGATATGGCGAGCCTGACGGCTAGTATAAATATATTCAAAAGAGCAGAACGAAATTAGTTATATGATACTGGAACCTACCATACTGAAGAGCTCATTGTAAATAGGATATAGGGTAAACTACTGTCATCTTTTTATAATATAGGCTACTTATAAGTATTATATTCTACCTTTAATAACTAACTAACCGTTATAACTAAAATTACTAACTAAATGTATCATACATGTTTTAGGAAAGAATATTATGATCACCCCAACGCATATTATTATAGTGGGTATCATGATTACGACTAAGTTTATTATTAGTAACTTTTGTATGTATCTATCGTTTTGTATATTATCCTTATGTATATTACGTTTTCCTTTATGCGTAAATTTCCGCATTCAACGACGACAAACATTGTTGACATTCACATTATCCAAATTTCAAGTGTGCTAAAACAGCTGATCAAATAATTTTTCAATATTTTTCTTTATTATTAAATAATTAAACATTTCTAATAATATCAACATATTGCCATTTAAAAATAAAAAGTATAAGCTCAACCTGCCCCATTAAAACATAATTGAACATAATATTTTAGCTTATGTAGACAAATTGAAATCTACCCAATCTGGGATTCTCTCCCTGTCGTGATCGACGACGGCATTTACGCATAAAGGAAAACCAAGTTTTATGGGAGAAGATTTGTGATGGCCACACACAAAAATAAAAATCAGCTGTTATAATCATTGCGTCATCCAACAGCCGTCAGTAGATCTGTTTTTCAATTTTCTTTCTACTAATTCACAAAATTTTGATTCTTAATAATGCCGCGGTATGAACGACGTCCAAACTTTGGTTATAGAACTCGAAATGCTGCAAATTTAGAATTTGCACGGGAAAATCAACAACAAGGAGATATACTGAATGAAAAATTGAATGAAAAAGACTAAGAAATTGTCAAAAAAAACACTGATTTATTGATAATTAGAAAGACCGGTTTCTGTTATTACACCATTGTCAATCTCTGATAAAATAAAACTAAAAACAAGAGCAGCAGAATTTATACTAGTAGGTGAGTAGCCCTATTGCCCTCTATTGGTCGAGGGCATGAACGCCTGCCATTGGCCTAGCTAGACAGTCTCCTCCCACTCAACGGTGTGACAAAATGGCGGCTTAAGCAACAGAATCGCCATGATAATAAAATTTACTTTCAGTACAGAATAAGAACCAAGAAAACAAGTGTAAATGAAAACAAAGATAATAAAACAAATATGTAAATGGAAAAACTATTGACTAATGTATGCTTACAATTTTATGATAAAACTAAATTCGTAGTGTTGTATTGGTTGAAATGAATCTGGCCATTTAAACTATATTGGGAATTTTCCTTAATTACTCTTGTTATTTCTAAAGCCTCTACAATATTCAAAGATCTGCCTTTGTTATTAACATGCAGAAACTCAACATTCTCCTCAACTGTGAACTTGTGATTATTTGTTATCAAATGTTCTGCAAAGTTAGATTCCCCATTTTGTTTATTCCAATCTCTGATGTGTTCTTTAATTCTACTTTTGAAACTTCTACCAGTCTGACCCACATAACAAGCATTACAATCATCACATTTAAGTTTGTACACCCCGCTTTTATCCCAAATATCAATTTTGTCTTTACTCCAGCTAAATAGACTATTTAAAATCGGTTTAGTCTTGAAAGCAACATGAAATCCATTCCTCTTCAATTCCCTACCTATCTTATCAGATACAAGGCCTAAATATGGGATTGTTATCCAAGTCTTCTTCTCACAGTTTGAATCTACAAAGCTAGAATTGATTGAAATTTTTCTATTAATTTTACTCAATAATCTGTCCACCATACTTTCTTCATACCCATTTGTGACAGCTATCAGTTTAATTTTAGTGATCTCAATATCAAAATCATGATGGCTCATAGGTATTGTTAGTGCTCTATAGACCATGCTATTGAAAGCAGCAAGTTTGTGAGAAATTATGTAGGTTGTACATCGCAGAAGGACGTTCTGGGCTGAATATCTATCTTTAAGAGGGTCAGGGAATGAGGAACTAAGGAAATCTATTGTTTATTGACTCGGCTACCAAATTGGATACAATTTTTGAATGAATTATTATTATTAAACGAAAATCCAAATTAAATGCTGTAATTCACCCTGAAGAATAATAATAATTAAAGTTTCGTTGAATAATAATAATTAATTCAATAGCATTTGAATAATTGTAATTGCAATATCTCAGTAATTTTTGAATGATTTAAATCCTCAAGAGACGATTATAAACATTTGAACTGGAAAAACTTTCTGGATGGCTTAGCTTTGGCATGTTATTTTTCAATTTAAATTGGCAGTGATATACTTCTGCTTTTCAAGTTCACAATTCACATTGACACTGCAATTAATATATTGATTGTATACCAACCTCTTTGTATGTTTCATGGGAACAAATACAAATAAAATATTCTATTCTATTCTTATGCTATATCAGATTACAAAAGATGAGATATCTTACAATTTTTTTTCTCATAGAATTTCAATGTTTTCCAGTTATATCCTCGCAGGAGTGAATTAATTTCTTTGGCCAACAAACTTGATCTATTGGGTGTTTCCAGGAATTCATGTTCCAAATTTAAGGTGAATTATTTAAAGCGTTCATCAGTTACTGTAAAGAAAATCAACTGTGAACTGGAACCAAACTCACCTTAGGTGCATGGCTCTCTTCCACAACTCAAGTGCGCCAAACATGTCTCGCTTTTTATCTACATAGGTTGCTCCCAATAGCTCCAAAGCATCAATACACTCCTGCCTGGTGACTCTATCCTCGTGTGTTATCAAGTACTCCACGATGTCGGTGTGGCCGGTGACACTGGCCGCTAGAAGAGGTGTCATACCTAGGGACAGCACCACAACATACTTGCATTACATACAATCAATAAAACACTCAAATAATGGGCCATATGAATAAAGTTGAGCATTTACTTATACTTCTAAAATAAGGAGCATTTGCTTCATTTTCTATGAATGAACGTGAGCAAAACCTTTTGCTCATGCTCATCAAAAAAATAGTTTGAGCATTTGCTCAAAAGTAAAAGCTTTTGCTCAGAATTGTATGAATAAACAAGAGCATTTGCTCAACTTTTGAAGCTCAACTTTTGTCTTGTCTAGAGCAGCTTATCACCTTTTGCTCATAGTAAAATGGCTCAACTAATTCCTATGAGGAAGAGGAAACTATATACCAGACACAATAACAACCAATAGTTGAGAACTATAAAACTCTTTTTAGATTCAACCATGATATATATCACCATTATCCCTACAAAAGATATAATAATACCTGATATAAAGATAGCCATCACAAAATAGGAAATAGGCATTTAAGAAGATGAGAGTGTAGATGATTAGAAGAAGGCTATTGATATTATAAGAATATGCTGAAGATTAATATAAAGATGAAATTTTTTCACGCTATTATTTCAAAATTCTAAACTCAACTAACCTAAAACTCTATTCATAAATAGAAAACAGAGCAGACGACGCAAACACAAGCGGTGCCCCCTACTTGCATATTTAGCGCTTCCGTGAGCTATAAAAACAAATTAAGGCTACAAAAGCGAATCAGATGATGAAAAATCTTTAAAATACGTGAGCATTTGCTCCAGAGTTCAGGAGCATAAGGTAAGAGTATAAGGTAAAGCTTATTCATATAAAAATGAGCAAATGCTTTTGCTTCTACCTTTTGCTCATGAGCAAAACCTTATGCTCCATGCTCTTGCTCATGAGCATTTGCTCTGGTTTTATTCATATGGGCCATTGACTTGAACCGTCAAAACAACTCAACAAATTTGGTTTACAAACATATATGATCTATTCACACCAACCTATTTTGACCAGCAGAGTGGCAGAGCAACAGAGTACAGATATTTGAGCGTCCGCAGAGTTTGTATTCACATCAAAAAACATCCGTAGACCGACAGAGCTTTTCGCTCTGTTCTCAGTTGTAGCAGAGACAAGAAATATAGACAAGAAACTTATGCTTATCCTTTATAGTAATGGTTGTAGTAATGTTTAGAAGGCGTTTCTTCAAGATCTCTGCCGATTCCTCATTTTTCATTTTTTCAAGCAAACGCCAGCCAAGTTATCAATTTCAAGGCGCTGAATCCGAATCTGAAATTAGAATTTTTCTATCTCCATTTTTACGCGATTTAGGTTTTTGATGAGAGAACTTTATCGAAAACGTCCGCTCGGATGCCTGGAGAAAATCGCTCCCAGAGCGATTTGAAAACATCTGCATGCCAGCAGAGTTTTCTTGGAAACGTCAGCTGGCAGATATCGGTAGATACGCAGAGGGCGATGTGAACAACTGCATTGCTTAAGCCGGCGACAGATCCTTTTCCATCCATCCATTCACAGACTCTGCAGAGCTGCCGAGTTTGATGTGAACATTACTTTAGGCTCAACTCACACCTACGCGACTCAGGTCGAGAGCATGTGTTTTCGAATGGTGACAGTCGCGGAGTGGTCTGAGTGTCACAATTTGGAAACACATGGTCTCGACTAGAGTCGAATCTCTTCTCGACCTCAGTCGCGTAAGTAAGAATTGAGCCTTACTCAACATAATTTGGTTTACTCAACATAATTGCATTACAATCCAATGCATGACTTGAACCGCCTAAAACACTCAACAAATTAATGGTTGCCCCAACCTGATCTATCTTAGGCTGCGTACAGACTTGAGCGCCACAAACACACGCGTATTTCACTTTTCATCAGCTGATGCTACGATAATTATTATATCTGTACCCTGTACCTCATACACGTTGGCCCAGTGGCTTGCCAAGTCGGTGGCCAGGCTGTACTTTCTAGGCTAGCTATCTAGCTCACAGCATATGGGTAAGAAAGTATTTAATTCGTTGCCGAACCACTTGAAAGAGGCTCAAACACAGACAATTTTTAGGACAAGACTGAAAACCTGGTTGATAGCTCAGTGTCCCTATAGTTGGTAGTCCCTGATAAACTGATGGAGAAAAATAAAATACAACTGAAAATAGTTATTTGTGCAACTAGTGCGCAAAGTGACAGTTTGCTGCACCAAAAGAAACGTTTACGCCCGAGCCGTAGGCGAGGGCGGAATGGTTTCTTGAGTGCAGCAGAGGAACTTTATGCACGTATTTCACATTTAATTTTTCCTACAGTTACCATTGAATATAAAAAGTGGGTAATTATGGATAAAATGATGGCTGAAATCCATCAAATGTTTGTGTGTGTGATGCTGTTATTAATAACAACCTTAATTTTTTTTTATTCAATTTTTTCTCACATTACATAATATGATAGTTTACAATGGATTGATCATAAAATAATAACATCTTATATTTATCAAATAATTATGTCGTGAGAATCTATTTAGATCTCCATAATATAATAATAACGATAATAATGATAACTGTAAGAACTGAAAGAATTAATTTAGATCTCCTATTATTATTAAGATTTTGTGGCTACCCCATGAAGCTAATTTTAGCTTATTTTAAATTCATTTAAAAATTAACAATCCAATTGAAGTTGAAAATTCTCAGCCAAAGTTATCATCTTTATTCATTCAAGAATCAGAAAAAATACAGATAAAACAAAAAATTCGCATTCAAAATTGGGATGACTGCAGAATGGCTGAGCCGACAAGCGCGCGACCTAGCGGGAGAATCGTACCTAACTTAGTTTCATCCAACTAAAAACAGTATTCAGATATTTAGACATGGTTAACTTACTAAATTACCGAGACATAATATAAGTAAACTAAAAAATATTTATAAAATAACATAGCCTAGACAACGGAAAATATTTTATTGTAGTATATTCTAATGTTATTTTATTAATTTTATTGACATGAATTTCGAACGGTAATTATTTAACCTGAAAATTCGAATTTCATAATGTGTGTTTGCTACATTTCTCATTGCTTATAGTTGAAATAATTATTACTGTCAATAGAAAATAAACATTATTTATTATTAAATGATGATAAGTTATTATTTAATTATGATTTAGATAAACATGAGTCTCATTTCTGGGAAAATTGCCGGAGCTTCGTAATATTCTTGAGAAAAATGGCGGATATTTACTGAAAAACCATGTTTTCACGATTTTCTAAAAAATGACTTGACCGATTTTTTCAAATTCATACCCTGTACAGTTATTTATCAACTCTATCAACTGCATGAGTCTCCTTCCTGGAAAATTAACAGGGGGTCCACCACATCCTTGAGAAATGGACTTTGTAACCTCCTTCTCGTGCATGAGGTAGGTAGGTAGATAGATAGAGCAGTTTATTCAAAAGAACACATAATCGAGATATTTCATTTGTAGAACAGCTGTTCTGATGACTTTTTAAAAATCATCAAGTTTCACAATATTAACACAAGAAAAATGAACTCAATACAATGTAACAATATATACACTAGTTTGATCATATACTACACATAAATGTGTAGCCGCCAATCGTCATCAAGTTATTCCCTTAAATTATCCTCGTTTAAGAATGAGGCTTACAGTTCAATGATCAAGGATTGTTTTGAGTGAGTGTACCACACCAGATAGATTCTTTTTCTATTCATTTTCTTCCTATCCCCCAGCTTGCTTGTCTAGCATTCTTTGCTATCAGAGCTGTGTAGTCCATTTCTCTATTATTTACTTCTAACTTCTAAGAGCAGATTAAGATTATGTAATAACGTGGAACTAACCTCCCCCCCCCCCACTACACACAGATGGATAGTCTAGTAGGGGAATTCCAAAATATGTTGTATAATGTATAGTAGAATCGATCCGATATCTCTGTAACTGAAAAGTAATTGATGTAAAAGTTTTTGTCACTTATGACCGCCATCTTCAATTCATCAAATAATATGAAAAATATTTTTGTTTCTTTCATCATCAATTTGGCAAGTTGTAACGAATATATTGAGACAATTTTCAAGTATTTATCATCAAGTAGTTGTGAAAAAATAGATTTTATAGTTCAGTTTTAAATTATAATTACTTGACTCAGCGGCTTTTATGACAATCATCATAAAAAATCATAACTCCCAGAAAAAAAGATGATAAAAACTTTAAATAAACGGGAATAGATCATATTTCAAAGCGATTTTATGAAATAAACAATTTTTGATTATTATTAAGAGAAATTGAAATGGAATACCTATAGAATAACTTAATTTCTGTTGATTTGAAGTTTACATTGTTATATAAAAGCTTTTTAAATTACCCGTTAAGATTTCAGGTTTGTATGAGAATAAAAATCTGATCTCAGTTAGAAAGCAAAGTTTTGAATCAAATTATGAAAAAGGATATTTTAGTAATGAATGTAAATAAATGTCAAATAAAATGAAAACTAATAGATCAAATAATGTAATGGGATGAATTGAGTAACAGCTCCAATGGAGCCAATATAGAAATCTCATAAGAGATTTGGCAACCTTGTTCTCCCATCTTTCATAACTGCCATTATAACGTGGACCTCACTATCCGCAGCCTACCCAGGAAGCGGAGGGAAATTTCTTACCACACTGGAGGGAATTCCCTGAGCGCTGGCCGGAGGGAATTTTTCAATCGCAGAGGGAAATTATTCCGCGCAGCCAGCCGGCGCATTGAGTGATCTTCTCTTGCTCTCCCTTTCACACGCTTTTCCGTTGGTCATCGGTTGTCTCCTTCTCTTCTTCTTATTGGCTTCTCGCATCGTACGTCCGTCCGTAGCATCAGATTCAGTAGCCTGCTATTTATTTTCCCGGCGCTAAATCGTCAACTCGTTCTTCTCCTCTCCGTTTTGTTCGGATCTTCGCGTTCTTTTCCAAGCTACCATATTAGACATACACTGATTGCGCCCAGCGGTCACATGAGAGTGATACATGGCTCCTTTACACACGTACACTGTTCACGTCTTGACGTCATCACTGCTAAACACATCATTATTTGTCCCGCTCACTCACCCACTCTCTCTCTAAGTGATAACGGTATAAAAATTATACTTTCCGATAACCATCTGCTTTATAACAACCATTCCTTCCTATTCGACTCTTAACCTAGCGCCGAAGTGCAGGATGGTTTCTCACAGCTTGGCGTTGGTGTCATTTGAGATGGGTGTCTGGCTTGGAAGTGTTTCCGCCGCATTGCAGGATGAATGAATGAATGAATGAATGAATGAATTTATTTGCCAAAAAAAAAATACAAAAAAGCTTTACAAAAAATAAATATAAGTATATGCTACTGCACTTAAACCAAGATACATACATTTATTTAATTAGATATAATAACGAAATGATATCCTTTACATTACAAACAATAGTTTTAAAATGAAAATTCAATTTATGATCACATGCATAAGTACAGTAGGTGAGGCAAAAACACCGGCAAAAGGAAGATTCCTTGTGCGCCAGTGTGAGTCGTAAATCAGCTTAATCAGGGGATGTAATATATGAACTTGAATCATCATTGCAGGATGACTGTTAACGGTTGCCGGAAGATCAACAGCTGGGTTTTTTTCGTTATTTTTCGTAATAGATAAATTCTGATTGCAGATTCGTTCTCAGCGACCCCAAGTTTAGCCTGAAGGCTCAGAATGTCAACAAATTTTAAATCATTGAAAATCATCATGGAAAGTCATTAATATGGTAGTACACCACGTTTCTGGAAAATTTTTACTGGTGACTGGAGTTATTATTGATTATATGTAACACAAAAATCAAAATAATCGTGAGAAAGAAAACTGCTGATGAACGCGAATAAGACCGCCACTCCATTGTTCTATTGTCTCGGCTGCTTGGCTGAGCCTGGCTGGAGGGATCAAACAACCGACTGGATTGATCTTCCGTCTGTCCACTAGGCGGAACTACGCCGACCATTGCTGAGTGGAAGAGCTTACTGCGGCCGCTCGCATTCCCACCAACGCTGCTATTATTTGCTGTCTCAGCGCCTACTCCGAGTCAGACAAGCATCCAGCCTGCACTGCGGAGCTAGGTGCAGTGCGGAGCTAGATTGACAGCATGTTGAACCGGTTAACGACAGGGAATCCCCCGCTTAGTCAAAACCACACCACCCCATCAACTTTTCGATAATTAGAACATATTGACTCTTTCAGTCTGTCACCATAAAGTGAGAATAAGAACAGTGGTGATATGTTTGCAATGCTGAGTGACGGAGGTTCAAAGTTATTAGTGTTTGATGGTTTTAAATTTTCAAAAATATATCTATATCCATCACATTGTCTCTGTCATTGAAACAAATTCAGAAATGAAAAGTCGAAACATTAGAATGAATGATGATTGATACGATGTTGTGTTTGCTAGAACCAATTTGACAGAGATCATTCATTCAAGATGACTGTATCTTAATATAATCATGATTCTTTTAATATCAGTTAGAATGGAATTAGAGGATAGAAATATGTATCTCATTAACTTGGCTAAAATGTTGTCATAATACAGTAGTATTATGCTTGAAGCTTCCTTAGGATACTGTAGTGAATTTGAATTTCACTCCTTCAGTCGGGGAACGTAATGTCGGCTGCTAGTAAAAAGTAGAAGGAATTCTTCTCTGTGGCTGCTAGTGAGAGCGAATTGACTTCACTCGTGATGACGTCATTCACGGACGTTCACTTTGTTACGTTCAATATGTGAGTGGCAATACACATTCTGACCGCTGGGCGCAATCGGTAGATTCCCACCGTATTATGCATGTTCTCCCAATTGCTCTTTAACTCGCTTCATAACCATTGCGAAATTACAAATATTTTCGATGGTTCGATCATCAATCATCCTATCACGAGATACGCAAACATACAACAAAATTATTCGAAAGCATTTTTTTTCCCTTCAATTTAATCGTATTTCTTCTTAGGGTGCCAATCCGTTACGAATGTTGGCGATCATCATAGCGATCCGTGCTTTGTTTGCAGCAATCCGGAACAGTTGGGTAGATGTTTTGTTGAACCAGGTCCTGAGGTTTTTAAGCCACGATACCCTGCGTCTTCCTGGACCTCTTCGTCCAAAGATCTTCCCCTGCATAATTGTCTGCAGCAAACTGTATCTCTCCTCGTTTCTCATGATATGACCCAGGTATTCCAACTTACGTGCCTTGATTATGTTCATCAGTTCCAGATCCTTTTTCACCATCCTCAAAACTTCTACGTTTGTCACCCTGGCAGTCCAAGGGATTTTCATCATTCTCCTGTATAGCCACATCTCGAAAGCGTTGATCTTTTTGGTTGTGGTTTCATTAAGCGTCCAGGATTCTGCACCATAAAGGAGAACGGAGAAGACATAGCATCGCAGGAGTCTCAATTTAGTGTCAAGGGTGATGTTGTGACTTTCGAAGAAGGCACTCATGCAATTGAAGGTAGATCTTGCCTTTCCTATGCGTGCTTTTATTTCCTGTGCATTGCTCCAGTCCTCATTAATAATGGTTCCTAGATAATTGCAGTGATCAACTCTCTCAATAGCGGCTTGGTTTATGAATAGTCGGCTTCCTGTGATATTTTGTTTGCTGATTATCTAATCGTATTAACTTGTTATAACATTTCATATTTACTACTTTTTTCCCTTATACAATTCATAGTATCCAATTTTGCGTAGGCAGTAGACAGCAACTAATCGTTTGTATGTCCTACAGTAACTTTAGATAGAATTGATCAATAAGCTTCAAATTTCTAACACTTATTCTTCAAACCTTTTTACATGTCAAGTTCGTTGTAAAACAAAATTGACTCCCTGCTTCGTTCTTTTTCAGGATATAAAATAACATTGAAATTGCATAAGAAAAAAATTAATTGTGATTTAGTCTGCTGAAGAATCCATTGCATGCAATTACTACAGTTTTTCCATTCATAACATCAGCTGAGGCTATCTTGTAATTTTTGAAGAGTAATTTTTCGTTTTGATTAGGATCCTCAATGAAACCTACTGTCGAATTATTCTTGTTAGAGGAATATTCAGTTGTTTCCATGATTTTTATCAACTCTGTATGATTGAAAAATTCGGGCTTCAAAGATTACAATACAACAGTTCTTGAGCGAGTTCTACAGCTCAGGGGGTCACTAGTAACTAGCGACCTCCTGGGTTGAAGAGCTCGCTCATGAACTGTTGTATGGATCTCTGAGTCCGCAACTTGTATGTAATTATACAGAGTTGGTGAGAATCATTATGGAAACAGCTGAATATCTCTTTTACAAGAATGATATGCCAGTAGGTTTCATGGGATCCTATTCCAATTGAAAAAATCTGGTGCACTCACACAACTTTCCTTGCTCATATTTGAAACTACGATCAGACTTCTATATATGTGCATATATAATTGTTTTCAGAGTACTTTTTCCTTTGTGTAAATTGTGAAACTCGATGATTTTTTTAGTCCTCATTTTTTTAAAGTAGTCAAAACAGCTGTTCTACAGATAAAATATCTCGACTATGTGTTCTTTTTATGAACTGCGCTACCTACCTACCTCATGCACGAGAAGGATTGATTGTCCATTTATCAAGGATGGGGTGGACCCCCCATCAGTTTCCCAGAAAGGAGACTCATGCCAGTTAATAGAGCTGATAAATAACTATTCAGGGTATAAATTTGAAAAAATCTGTAAAGTAATTTTTGATAAAATCGTGAAAAACATGGTTCTTTTAGTAATTATCCGCCATTTTTCTCAAGAATATTACGGAGCTCCTGCAATTTTCCCGGAAATGAGACTCATGTCAGTCGATAGGGCTTATAAATAGCTATCAATGGTATGAATTCGAGGAAAATCGTTAGAGCAGCTTTCGAGAAAACCGTGAAAAACATGGTTTTTTAGTAATTATCCACCATTTTTCTCAAGAATATTACGGAGCTCCTGCAATTTTCCCAGAAATGAGACTCATGTCAGTTGATAGGGCTTATAAAAAGCTATCTATGGTATAGATTTGAAGAAAATCGTTAGAGCCGTTTTCGAGTAAACCGTGAAAAACATGGTTTTTTAATAATTATCCGCCATTTTTTCCGCCATATTGAATTGAATTTCATTGAATATCTTACTGTCGAATCCTCATGGTATAAGGACCTTAAGTTAAAATTTCAAGTCAATCGGTTAATTAGGAATGGAGTTATCGTGATCACAGACATACACACATTACACACACACACACAGACCAACACCCAAAAATCATGTTTTTGGAATCAGGGGGCTTGAAAAGTATAGAAAACTTGAAATTAGGGTACCTTAATTTTTTTTGGAAAGCAATACTTTCCTTACTCATGGTAATAGGGCAAGGAAAGTAAATAAACTTTCTGTCACTTCAAAACTTTTGTCCGCCATCCTGAATCCAACTTCATTTGGAATACAGCTTGATTTTGAATCCAACTTCATTTTCTCAAATGAGAGGCGTGGTCAAGTGATACATAATTGATGGCAAAACCCGTAAATCGATATCTCGAACCGTTTCAATGATCTCAACATTTAAATATACTGATAAATTTTACAAAAATGGAATAAATGAGATAATCAAGTGTTAATGGATAATCAAGTGTTAATGAACACTAATAGTAGCTTCTACTCACACATTCAACACTTTGAACTCAAAAATATGCATACCAAATTTGTCAACGTCATAGCAACTGCTATAACAAGCAGTATTATTAATTACGCGTATGTTACAGACAGGCAGACAGACGTTAACGGAAGCGAGAACTTATAAATTGAATATGTTGTGTATTATTCAGGTTTCGGCGCATAAAGTCTGTCAGTCTGTGTGATAACTCCCAAATAGCATCAGCTTTTTTATTTTCATATCCTGAAAAAGGACGAAGGAGTGAGAATAAATTTTGTTGTCCAACGAACTTGACCTGTTCGAAGAATACGTGTTCAAAATTTGAAGCTGATTGATCAATTCTTTCTAAATTATTTGTAGAACATACAAACACACGGACAACGACTTTGGCTTCTGGTAAGTCGAAAGTGAGAGCTTGCTAACGCTCGTACAATTGATTTGATAATTCCGATTGACATGTATGTAGCATTCTTCTTGAATAATTTTAGTTCAATTACAGTTCTCAGTTTGAATCAAATGACTTTCCAACACAATTACTTCCAATATTAACTTAATTTAATGGAAAGAAGTTGGTACAAATTAACGTTCATGAAGAAGGGAATGGGTCCAAGAGATTCAAATGCAAATATCAAAACAATTCAGCATGCTATCAATAGAAATTAAAAATGATGAAAAATGTCAAACATGCTTCATGCTCTTTCTTTTCCGGAAATTGGATTCAGTGAACTCAACCCCTTTTTCCAACGAGTGATTCAATTGATATGTTACTTCCAGTGATTGATCAGGACAGGACATTGTCAATCAGTGATCATTTGTCACTAGTCGAGTATTCTACTCATATCTTTGTGTTAATTTATTCTGCCGTCCTTTATGAAAAAAGTATTCTCAACAAACAGATAACCTCACAAACATGAACAACAATAACGAGCTATACGTTTCTTTTCCTTCAATTGGAAGCTATAAAGGTGTTTTTCATGGGACACTACAAAGCCATAGAACCTACGAATTGATACCAATTATTATTTCAAATCTATCAGTTTTTTACAAAAGCCTACATTTCAAAGAACGTGTGTAACATAGAAGGGGGAATATTATGTCCATTGAATCGTTAAAACGGTTCGTTGGATTGATTTGGCTTGGAAAACAACTGGACTGAATACAATTGACGGGTCGATAGTCCAATTTATTGATGGGCTTCAGAGATGTGTACGGGAAAAATGGTCAAATGATTTTTCAACAAATTCACAGGATTTCTAGTGAATCACCGATTTATATTGAACATCATTATTTGAAACATCAAAGAGAGAAAGAGAGAGAGAGAGAGAGAGAGAGAGAGAGAGAGAGAGAGAGAGAGAGAGAGAGAGAGAGAGAGAGAGAGAGAGAGAGAGAGAGGGAGGGAGCTACTAGATTCCATAATGAGATGGATTGAAAAATATAATTAGTTTGTTGCGTAAGCCTTTGAAAATTGCAATACTTTCTAAAGAAAATACAATTTCAATAGGAATCTATCTGATAATCTTCCTCAATTGGGCTAATAGATTTGGTTTTATCTTCATTTGAATTATACGAATATCGTAAGCAGCAACATTTGAATCATACAAACTATAGTCGGTTTATAGTATTTCTTTTTCATAGTATCACTTCTCTCGGTCATCAATAGTAATAAGTCAGTAATTTTCATTACTTGGAGAATGTATTTTTATATCGATTTGGGAAATAACCGTATTCAAGTTATTTTCATTGAAATATGAACAGGGTATATGACAAGGATATATAGGCATCAATGCATTGTAATAGTAATAAGCAAACACATTTGACGATTTCGTTGGAGGTTAACATTCCTGTTTTTGGTCTGTTTTGCGTTTATGCTCTGAAATTATCCAAACATTTCTATACTGAGGTCCATGTTAGCATGGCAGTGGAGAAAGATAGGAGAACAATGTTGCCGATCCTGACTATCTAGTCAATGCCTTCTTGGCATTGTTGATACAGGTTTATTAATGTGATATTAATTGCTCATCTTTGTTTAAAATGATCAATTATATTTTATTGAGCAAGAATAGCTATTTATGTATTGAAAGCGTAATGCGCGACTTTATCGCTCGCGCAAAACAGTTATCACGCGACGCGAAGCGGAGTTTTATGTACATTGAATCGATTACGAGAAGCATTACGCGCGAATTACATACAATTTTTTTTCTACAACTGCCCAAACCTGTTAATTACTTATATCGGCGGAGTTAATAATAATTCGTCTTCACTGATATCCATCATGGCTGCATAGTGCAGAACCGCTACAATTACCGACTTTTTAGGTTAAGATCTGACCTACTTTTAGCCACTGAACTCTATACTAACTGGAATGGACTAGCAACACAAAGAAAGTGAGGCAGCTGGTAAAGATAGGCAACCCGCATTGCTGTGGGATTCGTCATTTTGTAACACATTGGCTCTTATGGAAAAATGCATTGCACAGTTTCAATTTCTATTTTATTTCTATATTGTATGTCTTATTCCATGGAAGCGTTATTTTTCCTTAATTAAGCAGTTCATTGTTAACTTTTTGAGAGCAAAAATAATGAAATAGGTTGAATATGAATAAAGAAAAGATTTTTTTATTTGTGACTGCAGTAGTTTTAGTATTGTCAACTTTTCACAAGCAAGGGAATAACTTTGGGCCAGATTTCAGAGAAGCGTATCATTTATTTATTTTTATTTATTCAACAAAATAAACTGTCATCAAATGATTGGGAATGAAAAAACAGGCTCATAGTCCTTATTATTCCAATCCCGAATTTTGTTCATACACAGTCCAAAGGAGGGCTGTGTTTAATTGAAACTATTAAACACAGTCTCATATTTATTTTGATAGGATATACTATTGTTTTTTGGATTATATGATTTATTGTTAAAGGAAAGATTTATGATTTATTGTTTAAGAAAATATCTCAATTTAATAATATAGGCCTACTTACAGCAGGCTATGAATGTAGAATTAGGTAGGTGTGCATTGGTGTAATTTCAAATCATGTAAGAGTGGGAGTTTTAGAAATGAAGCGAATAATGAAGAAACATTTTATTATATTATATGACTATGATAAGCAAACAGTAAAATATGCTACATAATTACCAGAGTAAGATGAACAATTTGAAATTAAAAGGTTTCAAAAATTGATTACAATTCAGCTGATAAAAATCTCATATTTTTTAAAATAAAAGTAGGTAAATAAAATGAATTATGTGGACTCATGATGATTCAATAACACAGGATTATTGAATATATAATGATAGCAATATACTAGGTACAGTCTGATTACATTTCAAATCATGTAAGTGTGGGAGTTTCAGAAATGATGCAAAGAAATCTATGAAGAAACATTTATATTAATATTGTATTATAATTATGACCATATGATAAGCAAACAGTAAAATATGCTAAATAATTATTATAATATTGTAAATTGAACGATTATTTATTTGAATCAGAAAGGTTTCAAAAATTAATCAAAATTCAGCTGAAAGCAATATCATATTTTTCAAAATAAAAGTAGGTACCTGAAATAAATTATGTCATCTCATGATGATAACACAAAATTATTAATCTTTTTTTTTGTATTTATTCTTTTCTCAATAAGGATTAATTTGTTCTTCAACTATGTTTCTTTATTTCAGATGCTATAAAGTAGGCCTAAATTTTCAATTAGCTTAGAAACTATTTTTGTTGTGTTTGTTGTTTTTTTGTAACAAATTTGTTGTTTTATTTTTGGTCAAATAAACTGATCAATATAGAAAAAAGTATTGGAAATGTATGTAAAACAGAAAGGTTTCTTCAAATTAATTTATAGATTAAAAATGTTTGACTTACCTGTGAAATGATATTTCATTTCCTTCAACATGCCCATTCTTGCATCCAAATGCAACACAATACATCACCATTTCTCGGTCGTATTTTTATTCAATTCTATGCATTTTGCAAATACATCACAATATTCAAGAGAAAAGGTTGTGATCTAATACTGATAGCCCTAATACTCATTCAAATCCGTTTTTCAACTTTAAAAATGAAAAATCGTACTCAAGAACTGCAACAACCTGCTTAAATGTATGAGTACAAGAGAGAAGGGAATCCCACACGGTGAGCTTGTCTCACTCACTCCGCCTTACACACTTTTGGCTGTAGCTTAGCATTGGACAGCCCGTTCCAGTTAGTATAGAGTTCACTGCTTTTAGCAAGCTGCTTACCATCAGCTGATTAGCGAGCGTAAAGAAACTCTTCTGCGCATGCGCGAATGATTAGCAAGCGTAAAGTGTTTCTGAAATCAATTGTTTCCCTAGCAGTAGAATCGATTACATTTATATTAAAGTCACCCCCCACAACAAATCATATTCGGGTCGATATTTAGCTAGTGATGTTAAGAGCCTGTCAAAGTTGGCAAAGAACAAACCCAAATCACCATTTGGTGATCGATATACAGCCAATATAACAAGTCTCCGCACAGGAAGAATCACACAGGCGAATTAATTATGCAATTCTGAACAATACCCCTCAACATCAATTTCTCTAATTGGATAACAATGAAGACAAAGAAAATCTACTGCCCATGCGCCGATGGTTAGCGAGCGAAAAAGTAGATTCTCCTCAGAAATAAGCTGTTTTACGAGGAGAATTGAGTATGTAAATTCTTTTTTATGCGTAGTTGTAGAAAAATTATATTTTTCAATAATTTAATAATTAAGATGAAATATTTTGTGAATTAATTATTAATTCTACATTGTCAAAAGCCGATCTGGCAACAGAGAAAAGCGAGAGAGAGATAGCGCTATCCGCTTTGTTGAATGAAAGACAAGGATAGAAATACCATTGCTAATTAAACACTGCCATTACAACGTGGACCTCACTATATCAATATTAGCATAAAAGCAAAACCTCTAACCCCTAACCTCATATTTTACATTTAAAACATTTCCTTTTAGGTTATGTTACTATTGCTACAGACACGTATTAATTTCTGTTAAATTAATTTTTGCTTATTGATTCTCGTCATAATTTTGGGCAATCGGATGTAAGCTTATTGTGCTAATGTGGTTGGCGTGTATCCATTTTATTTACTTATTTACGTGACAACGTCTTATAAATTGATTTGCCGGGTGACACTTCAAGAAACTGCGTTACGTTCCCACGTTATGCGCTCACAATGAGAGCGAGTGAGAGCGTTCGTTTCGGTTCACGGTCGTCTGGAAAGAGCACGAATAGGAGCAGTGGCGAGCAACGCAGCAGCAACCTGGAGAGAGAGTGAAACGGAGCAATCTCATGCGACTGTGCCACTACTTAGTGAATAGGTTATGTGAATAAGTATAAGCAGAGAAAACTCCTATAATAATGTCTATCTCTATAGAAAACTCCTATAATTGTATTCTGTGGTATAAGTGAATAGGTATAAGTGTAAGTATAATAGGTATAAGTGAATAGGTTATGTTGTAGTAATCACAATGTTGTGGTAGTTTTCAATCACAAAAGTAGTATAAATCGTTTCTCAGCCAATAATAATTTGTTTAACTTGAAAAAATGAGCGCGACTTGCTATGTAAAAAATTTAATCGAGCACAGTTAGCCCGCCTAAGAGCGAGAGAGACAGAGTGATTTTGTTGAGGATGTGTGAAGGTAAAAATAAAATTTTGTTAATATGAAATTCAGTGCGAGATTCTTTGTATAAATTAATGTTTTAAATATAATTCTTTGTATAAATAAATGTTTTAAATTGTTACTATTATTTCATCCTTCTTCCTACTATAGGAATGAATATTCACATTAAAATTATTTTACCACTCAAAGTCGTTGTCACATAAAACTTTCGCCCGTATACCAACTTTACAGGCAACTATTTATTTACAGGAATGAAGACAACAAGTTTCTCCTTATGTCTCCTTGATTTAGACTGTGAGTTATTATAATACTGAGGGTGATGCCCACATGAGCTCTCAGGCTTGTGCGTAGGTAATGAGTGAGAGATGACAACTACTTTTTAGGTAGTCGGGACCGATGGTTTATCGCCGCCTCCTCCGAAAGACAGGGTGGCCGTATTCATGCCTTTGTGCTGTGTTAAAAACTTTTGGCCCCGGTTCTCTTGATTATCAAACTGGCGCGATATCACTTACTCCAACGAGCCACCCAATATAGTACTATTATTACATGAACCTAGAAAGAGTGGTTGACGTGGAAGGGGTGTAGGGGGTCGGAATGTCTCTTTCACATGCATGCATTGAAGAAAATGCACGATATCCTCCCTAGAAACATTAAATTATTATTGGTTCAATCTCTCATCTTCCCACATTTAATGTATTGTAATTCTGTTCTTAATGATATGCAAGTCACTCTGAATGATAAACTACAGCGTTGCCAAAATTATTGTCTACGTTTCGTCTACTCTCTCCAACGCCATGATCATATCACCCCAGCCCACATTGCTAGTTCAACATTGAAGCTTCCCGATCAGAGGCTTTTTCGAATAGTCAAGCTTGTTAGAGATATCTTGAAATACGGTAATCCGAACTATTTTAAAGATGATTTCAAATTTGTCTCTGAAGGTAGGAGGATAGATGCTTCACATACTAGAACCGGAGAAAGTACTTTAAGGATACCCAATCATCGAACTACTATTTTCACAAAATACTTCTTAGTCTGTGCCTGTCGTGCATGGAATACACTTCCTGTTTCTATCAGGTCTATCGAGAGCCGAGCGAGCTTCAACCTGACTTTAAAAAAACATATTTTGGAACAAATGACTGAAACTGTCCGGCCCTAGAACGATCACATGACAACCATCCCTCACCCATTCCACCAATATAAACCTTTAAACCATGTTATAGAACGAATTGTATATATATATATTATATAAACTCATGTTATTTCAATTATCCACTGCATACTGCTGTATATTACTGAAATTTGATAACCCTGATCTACTTTCAGCCTACTTCATTTTATTAATCAATTATTTGATCTTATCTACCTATATAATTATTTTACTTTATCAATTTTTTGTTTTTTTCTCTTCAATATTCATATTGATTAAAACTTTTACAATATTTCCATTAATAAATAAATCCTTAGTTTAAATAACGAAATTAACGTTTTGGTAGAGAGTTAGTGGGGAGGATATTTTAATATTCTTCCCAAAGAATGGACATTGATATGTCCAAAGCTCCGCCAATTTATGTAGATGCATAACAATATGATTATTATCTATAGTTATTATATTACAAATTGCTTTTTCATATCATATACAGTTCAATAGTTATTTTCTTAGTCTATATTATGTAAATTCATCTATAACTTTGCTGTATTGTAAGCTATTGTATATAAGTGTATAAGCCAGTATATATTGTAATCTACATAAATAAAGTACTCAATCAATCAATCACACATCATCCCCTCTCAGGGCCAGTATAGAGAGAATGTTGTAAGTGAGGGGACCGGCCGGCTACCGAGAGCAAACTCACCAAAACTCTTCCACCACCCTAAAAATTCGGACATACACAAGTTGCGCCCAGCGGTCAAATGGGAGTGATACATGGCTCCCTTACACAAGTACACTGTCCACGTAGTGACGTCATTACTGCCAGTCCCATTATTTGCCCCGCTCTCATTCACTCTCTATGTCGAAGAGATGCTTTTCGATAACCATCCGCTGTATAACAACCATTCCTCCCTATTCGCCTTATCCTTTCAAACAAGACCTCTTGCTGAATTATCTAGAAATAAGACCAGCAGACTTCTTCGCTCGCCAGCATTTTTTTATTAGATACTTTAAGGCTTGATTGAATCGGCGGTTGATTTGAATTGTGCAGCATACGGTTGCGTAATTTCCCTTTTTCATAAAAAATGGAGTAATAAAACACCATGATTAAGATATCATGATAATTTTTGTAATGGAGTCTAGTTCTTTCTGTAATTTTCTAAAAAAAATTTGAAGGAGTGAGACAATTTTTTTGAACAACGAACTCAATCTGTATAATGGTTCAAATTAATAATTTTTTCACATTGTCTCTGTCATAAAGACAAATAAAATGAAAAATCAAAACATTAGAATGAATGATTGAGACAATATGTTGCTTCAACCAATTTGACAGTGATCATTCATTGAAGATGATTCTTAATGAATGATTGATCGTACAATCATGTTTCTAGCCCAATCTTTTATTATCAATTCAAATTGAATTACAGGTTAGAAATCTGTATATCATTAAGTAGGCTAATACGTTGTCGTAATACAACGTATTGTAGTGTTTTGCTTGAAGCATCCTCGGCTGCTAGTGAGAGCGAAATCGAATCACTCATGATGACGTCATGGACGTTCAATCTATGAGTGCCCAAACACATTCTGAAAGCTGGGCAGATTCCCAAAAATTCACAGTTGTGTCTGATGTGGTGAGAGTCGAAGGTTCAAGTTATATGTCACGGCCTATACATGAAATGCTAACAATGAAAACAACAGATTTCACTCCTTGAAATGAACAAATCAGCTAAAAATAGAATTGAATTACGAAGAAGACTACAAAAAGATACAAATAAAACTATTTTTTTTTGTTTTTAAAGCGTCCCAGAGACTCTAATTAGAGTATAGGAGTTGTAACACAGAAAAAAATTACACAAAGGAACCCTCTCTACACACGAACTATTCCGTGGTATAGAATACTCCAACCATCAAAAAGCTTTTCAACTCCTTCTCAAAAACATTGATATCTTCACAATTTTTCAAATAAGTAGGAAGCCTTCTAATAAATTTGAGGCCCATATGTGTTGGTTTTTTTATCAAAAAGAGCTGTTCTATGATACAGTGAAGCATAGTCTCCTCTATTTCATGTATTGTATCCATGCGAATCAGCATTTCTAGTCATTTCTTTAACATGCATAATCACCTCATAGATATAGATACAGTATGGGACGATTAGTATGCCTAATTCTTTGAAGTGGTTCCTGCAGGACTCTAAATGTTTGATTGCTCTAACAGCCTTTTCTTGGAGCTTGAACAGCCTCTCCAAATTGTGGTGAGGGATCGAGAGCTGGATGTTAACTAACTTACACCTAATAATTGATCAATTTGAGAGAGATGTTAATAGAAGAAATGATAAGAATGTTACCATAACAGTCGACGTCGATGGTCGCTCCGAACCGGATGAGCATTTTGAGAATGTCGAGGCTGCCGGACTCTGCGCAGTCATGGAGCGCCGTATTGCCTTTGACGCTCTTGGTGTTCACTTTGGCACCGAGACTCAACAGGTATTGCGCGATCTTGTAGTGGCCCTTATAGCAGGCGATCATCAGACACGTGTGCCCATGTCGGTTCGACACCTCTATGTCTGCAAAGAATAACAATAATTTTTATTCCTTCAATGCTTGAACAATGCTATCGGAAACGTTAACTTGATAATAATACCGTACATAACTTCAGGTTTCAATCTCACAATAGTAAAACGTACATAATATAATGATAATTTATCTATACAAGGTATCATTGAATAGAATAAAGAATATACACCAAACAATATAAAGTCATATAACATAATAGAATATAGTCATTGAAAAATAAAATAAAGAATTCATCAAAAACATAAAAAAATACTGAGAACACTTATACTTAATGATATATTCTTCCCTGCTTCAATTAAAATATTTGTCAAATGATAGATTAAAGAAATGTGAAAGTGAGTGTACAGTGGATTTTGTCTAATAGGATGCGCTCTATGTTCTGCTTATAAACTTAAGTTGGTAGATTCCTGGCTAGTATAGGCAATTTATTGAATAATTTCAATGATATATGATTCGGGCTGGTTGCTATCCTATCTAATCTAGTATATGGTACATCTATTTTTGATTTGTTCCTAGTGTTAAGACTGAGAATGTCAGTTCTGCACCTATATGATCCTAAATACATTTTTATTTGTAGGAGAAGTTTGAAAGCGACCATGCTGTAAACTTGGATTTTCTGTTTTATAAATCTTGCAATCTTCTAAAAGTCTTGCAATGTTACAGATAAGCAACATAGCATATAATTCTTAGAGCCTTTTTCTGAAGCAAGAATACTTTTTGAACCTCTGGGGCGCAGCCCCACAAGACTAAACCATACATATAAAAAAGGCAAAGTAGCACATTCTCCAATAATTTGAAGTCCTTGAGACTACGAAGGAGATAAATATAACCCTACTTAATTTTGAGCAGACACTTTCAATGTGGGGATATCCATGTGAGCTTCTAATTCAATGTTATGCCCAGAAGCTTTGCAAACATATCAAATGCACAAGACTACACTATAATCTGATTGGTTTTGAAATTAATTTCTGTGGTAGATAGATATCCATATTGAATGAGAACTACTTGATATTGTCGAAACTTCTTTTTATTAAAACAATTCGAGATACTAGTTTCGATTATCATTCATTATTCTCTAGAAACCTGAGAGCTTAAACTAGCTAATTGATACATCATGGTGTATCAACCGAAACTGAAAACACTTCACTCATATGGTCTACTTCTTAAAAAATTAATAAAACAATATAAAAATCTTGAAGTACCCTTTATTTTTTAAAAACTTTAAAATAGTTCAACAACTAGTTTCGACCCTAACATAGACATTTCATCTTGAAAATAACCTATCAACCGAGAATAGTATCTCAAATTGTTGTGATAACTCAGTGGTTTTGAAATTCATATTTCCCAGCCAACAAATTGATGAATTTGATATATTTTATGTGACTATTACAGTATTTTACCATTGTGATTGTGATATGGGTTGAGAGCCATCCCAAGGTTCCTCTATTTTTATTCATCCTCTGTCTGATCATCAGATGTTTAGGATGCAATTATAAATTGAATTAAAAAATTAATCCTATATAAACGAGCAATTTCTCTTTATGATGTTTAGATGTTTGTATTTCACCGGATCTCGAAAACGGCTTTAACGATTTTCACGAAATTCAGAACATAGTAGGTTTATAATATAAAGATTCAATTGCACTAGGTCTCATCCCTGAAAAAAATCGCTGAAGGACATTAAAAGGATAATTAATATTCATCCTTGGAAAAACAGCTGATAATAATTATTTAGTCGTCTGTTGGTGATGGAAGTGAGTGAGCTAGTTCATGTGTGTGGGACTGTGTCAAAATTATGACTCAGTTGTTGAACTTTTGTAATCATTCAATCAGGTACTTAGTGCCGGTTGTAAAAATAGCCGGGTTATTTTCAATCCTGATTAATTCCAGTACATCCATCTTTTTGAAATGGTCTTCTCTGATTTGGTTCACGTGAAGTTAATCAGGATTAAAATTTAATCGGCTTTTGTGCAACTGGGCCTTTGTGAGGGAAATTTTTGCATTCCTCTGGGAATTAATCTCAATTTACTGTGATTAGATAGAACATTTCTGTATGAATGTTATTATAATTTCTTCTTTCGTAATACATTTTTTATGCTTTTGTACTCCATAGCGGAGCTCGGTCCCCAATATTGTTAGTAGACAGTTGACTATAATACTACCCATTCAAAAACATACAGAGCGAAGCTCGGTGCCCGATATTACATATTGAAATGTGATGTAAAATTATGTCTGCAATACAACAATAAATTGAATTCTTCTAAGGTTTTCATCCCAAATTCAACTATTGGTAGATAAATACTCTTATGTTTCCCTCTTTTCACTCCTAATTAATTTACTAGATGAGTTCGCACGCTGAGGATGGGTTGCAGTGCTACGAAACGCGTCCGAACTTTAGAAAAGAGTGAATCATGGAATTATTTGATACATCGACTATTACAAAGACATATTGTGAAAAATCACATTTCGAGAAAACGTTGGATATAAACTGGAATCCGCTACTAATATTAATAATCAATACCCTTTGTTCTGTACACTGAGATATTTTACAAGGGGATCGAGTCACTCCCCGCCACCCCACTGAGCGCAAAACGCAGAGGCTGCTTGCTAAACCACCCCACCCTACTCAACCAATCTATTGTTCCGTCAGCCCCACTGGGCAATCCAAATGATTGTTTCGCAGATGAAGTGAATCAGCCTACACCTACTGGAATTTAATAATCAAAGTTCAGTTATTAAACTGCTTGGACTTGAACACCTTTATTGGTGTATTATTCGAAGGCAATAATAAAGTTGTTTCTTTTCATTTCATATCTTTAATTTATCAGATAGGATGAGAGACAAGCGCTTGTAATATTGATTCGCGTCAGCTTGGAACCAACCTGAAGTTATTGAATCTCTTCTCATCTCACACTTATTACTCATATAAAGCTCAGAGCTAATTCTATTGCAGCAAAATTGTATTGCACTTATAATCCATAACGTTTCTATAAACCGTTGTACGTTCAACAAAAACATTTATCATTGATAAATTATTTTTCCAATTGTTATATTCCATCAATGTAATTGGAATTAATTCATTTTTTTGAAGAACTCATTCCCAAGATTTGAAATAAAATGAACATGGAAAATTCAAATAATAGAGGACATTGTGACAGGTAGTTTTTGATATCGCTCCGGAGTACAAAAGCATAGAAGGGTAGTTTATAATATTTATTTATTGATACACAGAACACAACCCAATTTTCCAACATTTTAAAACAGAAAAGTTAGAATTTAGATTTTTCACGAACAAAATTTAATAACACTCACTAATCACTTAGAACTTTAAAATAATGATTAGCTTTGAAAATTTTGATTTAGGTACTCTAATTTAAATAAAAAATAATGGTTCTTGAATAGAGTTATATCGTTGGACATGTCAACAAATCAGATAAGGTTGATCAAGTCGGTTTATCTATATTGCCAGATAATACTTTTCGTGAGATCCGCTGATTGATTGCAAAAGCTCAACAGCTCAACATAATATTCTGTCTCTCTCCCACACAGGCACTCGCATCTTCCGTTATCAACAGACGACGAAATCATCATGTATTTTTCCAAGGAAGAATAATTATTATCTTGCATGTCCTTCAGCGAGTTTTCCCAGGGATGAGACCTAGTGCAATCAAATTTTCTAATCATAAACCTACTATGTTCCAAATTAAGTGAAAATCGTTGAAGCCGTTTTCGAGTTCCGTTGGACATAAATATATCCTATACTATTGAACGAGCATCTTCTGTTTAGATGTTTATATGTTTGTATTTCACCGGATCTCGGAAACGGCTCTAATGATTCTCACGAAATTCAGAACATAGTAGGTTTATAATATAAAGATTCGATTGCACTAGGTCTCATACCTGGGAAAACTCGCTGACGGACATTAAAAGGATAATTATTATTCATCTTTGGAAAAACAGCTGATAATAGTTATTTCGTCGTCTGTTAATGATGGAAATGAGTGAACGAGTTCATGTGTGTGGGACTGTGTCAAATTATGACTCAGCTGTTGATCTTTTGTTATCATTCAATCAGGTACTTAGTGCCGGTTGTAAAAATAGCCGGGTTATTTTCAATCCTGATTAATTCCAGTACATCCACCTTTTTGAAATGGTCTTCTCTGATTTGGTTCACGTGAAGTTAATCAGGATTAAAATTTAATCGGCTTTTGTGCAACTGGGCCTTTGTGAGGGAAATTTTTGCATTTCTCTGGAAATTAATCTCAATTTACTGTTATTAGATAGAGCATTTCTGTATGCATGTTATTATATTTTCTTCTTTCGTAATAAATTGTTTATGCTTTTGTACTCCAGAGCGAAGCTCGGTCCCCGATATTAACCATAAACCCATATAGCCAAATAGATATATAGATATTGCTCGCTTAATAAAATAGTATTAATATAATAGGATTTCAACTTGGATTGATGACGAGACCAAAACTAATCAGTCTATTATCCTGATTATCCTGGTATTCCATTCACTATACGGCAATAGTTTTCCTTTAGGTAGAGCTCCCTATTGAATTCTATATTATTGGTACATGAGATCAAAGGCTTTGCACCAGAATGATCAGGTTTATTAATTTCCACGAAAGATGTAATATTGATCATAACTCATAATACAGTAGACATTCCAGTTCCATTGATGTAAAACCCAATTATTGATCCCGACATGTGTATTATGCTTCCAGTAAGCAAATCCTATTGACATTACAATTTCAAAGGCGGGCAATGTTTTGACGGGCATGATATCGAATACCAAGGAATAGAATGCTCGATGACGTCAGCATCATGGGTAGGAGAGGATGGATCTTTCAGTCTCGCTACGAACGCTTTTCCACCAAACATCCCTCCTCACGTTCCAACTCGACTCTGACTAGGCGGCTGACCTAGCTATAGTGAGGTTCACGTTATAACGGCAGTGTTTGATTAGCAATGGTATTGCTATCCTTGTCTATCATTCAACAAAGCAGATAGCGCTATTTCTTTCTCGCTTTGCTCTGTTGCCAGATCGTCTTTTAGCAATGTACAATTAATAATTAATTAACAAAATATTTCATCTCAATTATGGAAATTCATTATGAAATAATAGAAAAATATAATTTCTTTCTTAATAAAATATAATTGATTATTTTGAACGAGAAAGAACTGTTAATATTACATTAATAAGCCTGTATCAGCTACCGTCTATAGAAGACATTGACTAGGCAGAGGATCGGCAATGTTGTTCTACTATCTTTTTCCACTGCCATTATAACGTGGACCTCACTATAATCACTGCACACCTCAAAATAATAGAAAACCCAAGAAAATTCAAAAGCGCCGTTGAAAACTGGATTTTTATCTTGAAGACATTGTATAGAAAACATAATTTCGAAAAATATGTGAGTCAATTTACCTAATGCATTTGCACCCCACCCAAAATTTATCAAGCTGCTGCTACAAACACCTAGTACAAGGGTTTCCCATAGGTGAGTGGGTTAATTATGGAAGAATAACATTTTCTCTACTTCTGTTGTGAATGTTATATTCTATAATGTTTTTCTTTTTTTGTAAATGTTATTGTATAATTTTTAAATAATATCGGGGCACCGAGCTTTGCTCGTTATTTATTTATTGATAAACAGAACTCAATTCTTTAAAATGATTGGGGAAGGACTAACAGGCACAGCCCAAAACTGTTTCTTCCCCGAATTTTGATTTATATACTATAAATATTCCATAAAGTAGGTTATGTTCCATACACTTGAATTCAGGTGAAATTTTCAGTCCAAATATTTAAAAACATAGAAGTTCTAATTTAGATTGTTTACATACCAAATTGAATAACAAAATAACACTCACTAATCACTTGAAACTGTAAAAAATAATGATTAACTTTGAATATTATGATATATACCATATCTCATGTCAACAAATCAGATTACTGTATTTTGATCGAGTCAGTTAAAAATTATAGATTTCTCGCGAGATACGGTAAGCTAATTGATTACACAGCTGATCTCCCACACAGGCACACGCATCTTCTGTTATCGACAGACGACGAAATCATCATCTGTTTTTCCAAGGATGAATTATCCTTTTCATGTGCTTCAGCGAGTTCTCCGAGGGATGAGACCTAGTGCAATCGAATTTTTATATCATAAACCTACTATATTCCAAATTTCGTGAAAATCGTTAGAGCCGTTTTCGAGATCCGTTGAACATAGATAACCAGATAGAAAAATAGAAACAGATATACAGAAATTGCTCGCTTAATATAATAGGATTATGATTATATATTTTCATAATTTCATTGCTTGTTTTATTTCAAAGGAAATGAAATTTATTTATCACTAGCTGGTAAACTGTGCTCCGCAAGGGTCGAATTCTAAACTTGACATAATGAAATCTTGAAGAATTTGAAATCGGCTTATAAACATTCTTAAATTAAGAATCGTCATGCAAAATTGCAAGTTAATCAGTTCAGTAGTTCAGAGGTGATAATGCGACATTCGTTTATTTTCTATCCCGTACATGAATGAGTTAATTGCTTTCTTCATTATATTATTATATTTTGGATAGATGATAAATGATTTATTAAATATATTTGAATTTGAATAACTTTTTAACGGTTTCAGATATCGATATGCGGTTTTTGCCATTCATTCAGTCTTGGAATTCTGTATCAAAATCATATATCATTATGACCACCTACCAATTAAATAAAATGAAGTTTGACTCAAAATGACGGTTTGAAGATGACGGACCAAAATTTTGATGCAACAGAAAAGTAGTTAATTCTATCGGAATAGGATCCCCAATTAGAACTATCATCAAATTCCCCTTTTAATATTCGGCTGTTTCCATACTTAAGATGAAAAATAAAACCACTTTCAAGCAAAGTATAACAAACTGGAAGCATGACGAAATGAAAACTTGATAAACTAAAAACTTGACGTAATGGAATCTTGAAGAATTAAAAATAGGCCTTTAACTATCCTCGGTAAATTAAGAATCTATATTATGCATAATTCCAAATTAATCGGTCCAGTTAGTTCAGACGTGACATAGCGTCATTCGTGAATTTCTTATCCCGTACATGGATAAGCCAGTTCTTTCCTTTATTATATTATATGGATTATTTTTAGTGACTAGTTTCTAATCACTAGATTCTAGCATAGAGAAAACAGAAAAAGTAGCATAAGAAGATATACCATGGTATAGTTTATGTTTCACTCTGAACTCCAAATTTCACTCTCAACTCAAGCCGATAGTCGTTTTCGTGAAGCTATGTCACACTGGTAGTCTCTCATAGTTACAGAGGCTATATTGTCACTGTACTCATTCTGTGCCGTTCTTACACTCTCACCCAGCAAAAACGGAAATGGACAGTAGTCGACTGTAATAAGCTTGAGTTAACAGAAAATCGGTATGAAATAAGGAACATAAACTATACCATGAGATAACTTTTTATGATTTCTCTTTTCTTTGTGATTCTATAGTGAGGTCCATGTTATAATGGCAGTGGAGAAAGATAGTAGAACAACGTTGCCGATCCTCAGTATTGTCAATGCCTTCTATGGACGGTAGCTAATACAGGTTTATTGATGTAATATTAACTGTCCATTCTCGTTTAAAATAATCAATTGTATTTTATTAAGCAATAAATTATATTTTTTAATAATTTAATAATGAATTTTCATGATAAGGATGAAATATTTTGTTAATTAATTATTATTTCTACATTGTTAAAAGACGATCTGGCAACAGAGCAAAGCGAGAAAGAGATAGCGCTATCCGCTTTCTTGAATGATAGACAAGGATAGCAATACCATTGCTAATCAAACACTGCCATTATAACGTGGACCTCACTATAGTTTTTATTCAATCGAACCAATATCCATTTTTTATACGATTTCAAACATTTAAAATTTATGAAGATGAAAAACAATAACGAATTACTTCTTCGGAGATTATTGATGATATAGAACATAGGCTACTTGGTAAACTTATATTTTATTTACAATGACGCCATTTGGCTTCTCGTCAGTAGGAAGCTCGACTTTATTTCATTAAAAACATTTACAAATCTATTATTAATTTCCTTGCCCAACCTACTAACATTGCTTTCCAAAAAAGGTACCCTAATTTGAAGTTATCTATACGTTTCAAGGTCCCCTGAGTCCAAAAACATGATTGTTTTGTATTTAGAAGGTGAGAGATGCAACTTACTGGCTCCGTTCGAGATGAGAAACTTGACAATTTCGAAGTGACCGTCGAAGCAAGCCGCACGCAGGGGTGTGGAGTGCGTGCGTGTGGTGGCGTTGATATTGGCCCCTCGCTGCACCAGGAAACGCACAACGCTCAGGTGTCCAGCGGCTGCAGCACACCACAGTGGGGGCGCGCCCTCTATCGTCTCGCCCTCGAATACAACTGAAATCACAACACATCTCATACTATAGTCTGTGTAAAATAAGTTGAGACTTGGCCCTCCATCCGAAGAAATTACAAGGTTGCCAATTCGAGTAAAATTGCAACTTTCTCAAATTTCCAATTCAACGTCAGAATTGGATGTAGAATATCATTCCCGATATCCTAGTAGAGCTAAAAAAGTTTCAGGGTTGAAGGATTAAAAGGAAATTCAACGTTTATGATCAAATTGGAAACATCGCGAAGATTTGTTTTTCTCTTTAATATCACTTCTCTCAGAATCATTGGGCGTCGTAATGCGTAACAATTTTATATCAAATCAACGGGGAGAATGTCTTTTTTCTATTGGTGTCGACGCCCAATGATTTTGAGAGGAGTGCTATTAAAAAGAAAAACAAATCTTCGCAATGTTTCCAATTTGATCATAAAATTTAAATTTCCTTTTAATCCTCCAACCCTGAAACTTTTTTAGCTCTACTTGGATATCGGGGATGATATTCTATATCCAATTCTGACGTTGAATTGGAAATTTGAGAAAATTGCAATTTTACACGAATTGGCAACCTTGTAATTTCTTCAGATGGAAGTCTCAACTCATTTTACACAAACTATAACTCCATGCATTCGATAAAAACCACACGTGTTACTGTAAACAGTTCATTTGTCCAATTGGCTGAGTATCCCTCGTCAAACGTCTTTTTATACTTTCTGATTCTCACTTTATCACCCGGCTCAATTTTGTGGAATAGCAGCCCAGTCAATGAAGAAGACAAAGAACAGGGTTTAGCGCAACAATTCTATTGAAAAACGGAAGCGTAAACTTCTATTAGACTAAATTAATATGAAATTGAAAGGTGAGAATTTCCGAATTTTCTGGTTTTGTATGGGAATACCTTCCTTAACAATAGATATACAATGGCATGTTATATGACATTAATTGTCATATCATCTATTCATCCTTGTAAGGATTTAATCAAAGTATGATCAATATATTGATTTGGAGCCGAGATATACTTGTTTTATGAAACCATTGCAGATAGTTTCAAACTTCGGGAAGGTCGTAAGCGATGTAACGATGGGCACTCTTCGGTTCCAGGCTATACACTATGTATTTAAACTAGTTCAGGTACTATGGAATCGTTCTGATTGTTTCACCGAAGAATGCTTAGTCAAAAATACTTCAAAATTTGTTTTTTATTTATGAATCTGAGTGTTGAGTCAGTGAGGCTTTGACTTGAGTCAACTCTCTATAGTTAGCTTCCTTAGAATAGCTCTTATTTAATAGAAGAAACTAAGGGTCATAAATATTTGTGAATATTTAATTCGAGGTCAGGGAAACTTTGAGAAATATTTGAAGGACTAAGGGAAAATTCAAGAAAACGTTTCGATACATGATAAAATGAATTATCCATAAGGGTCCATCCCCACCCAACTGGATAAATTCGCGCATCATTCATGTAGCAGAATAGATTAGGTCACTGTTATTATGATGTCTCAAGAATTGAATAATATTCAATATTACACGTGCTTGCTCTTCGAATATATCTTCGCCATATCATCTCAAGTACAAATATCCATATCTTCAGCCAGGGAATCAGGACTGAATAGAAATAATGTGTTTGTTTCTTGAAGTTGAAGATGTGTGCACTGTAGTGGTCGATGATTTGATTTCGTCGTATTTCTCGTCGGTTTTCCGTGTATCGTCGTCCATCTGTTCTAATATGGATCAAGCCAATTGAACTGTAAATTCAAATGGAAGAACCTCTCCCTGTTAAGCACCTTTCAGACTGACAAGAGGGTCCAAGGGTCTAGGGTTGGAGGAGGGTCGGAGGGTCGAGTGTAGGAGATCTCGATATAATACTTGACGCTGATTTTGAATCCCTCTATTGTCTTGCACGCTTCGATAGGTTGCTACATATACTCTTGCGTTTACAAATATGCTCAAGTGTAAACAAAGTTCGGTAGAATATTGCTATTTGCCTCTCTCAAGTGTCGGTTGGACACAATAAGTCCTCGGACTCGGCTGCCCTAAACAATAACAGGCACAGGGCACAGCTGCCCTCAACCCACTCAGGAGACATTCACATTAATAATGATATATGAGCTACTTGAAATTCTATCTATTATTGAATTGAGTATTTTCAATATATGATCTTGTTGATTGTAGTTTAATGAAATCAGTACATATTTCATTTGAATTGATGAATGATTGTTTTGCAACACACCATGTATGGGAAAAATAATTGACAAGATTTGGGAATTTTTTTCTTTTATTCCATGTTATTCAAAATATCAGCCAACGAATATTACTTATTAACTAATCAAATTTGAAACGGGAGCTTCATCATAGCTGTAGTTTTGGCTGTCATTGTTGTTACAACTTTAGCCGACAAATAGTGCTGTCGGAGGAGAACTGTGATTACAAGCCAGCTGTTTCTGTTTACTTTTTAGATTATGACATGTTGTAACACATTGTTTGGTCACATACGTTTTTGAAAATTATTTTATTAGCAGTTTTTATAAAAATGTAGGTGGAGGAAAATGTTGTGTATATCACGAGTGAAATAGTTATTTGTATATCTAGAGTGAAAAGTGCTGTTTTTTCTCCCTGAGGGAAAAGTTTGAAGCCTGAGGCGAAGCCGAGGGCAACAATTTTCCTGAGGGAGAAAAAACATTTTTCACTCGTGATATACACAACATTTTTCCTCCACCTACATTTTTATAAAAACTGCTAATAAAATAATTTTTAAAAACGTATGTGACCAAACAATGTGTTACAACAAATCTAAAAAGTAAACAGAAACAGCTGGCTTGTAATCACAGTTCTCCTCCGACAGCACTATCTGTCGGCTAAAGTTGTAACAACAATGACAGCCAAAACTACAGCTATGATGAGAGAGTTCCCGTTTCAAATTTCATTAGTTAATAAGTAATATTCGTTGGCTGATATTTTGAATAACATGGAGTAAAAGAAAAAAAATATATACATTTTTTTAGTATAGTGATATGAAGTTTGTAATAGTAATTTCAGCATACAAACATAAATTTTATATATCGATCAAATGTCTAGTTGAGGTTTTGAATTTAGTTGGTTTAATGACTACTCTATATGCTTCCTCATCTGAGCTTAGACCTTCTGACCTATTCCAAATGTACGTTTTTAAAATAGAGATGCTTCCCATGTTATTTAAATGGAGTCACTTCTACTCCCTAGGGAGTTTTTCTGTTTTTTATTACCGAGAGCGAAAAAGTGACAGTTTAGTATCATGTCTCAGGGAGTAAAGTAAGTACTTTTGACAGTAGGTGGAGGAAATAGTTATTTGTATATCTAGAGTGAAAAGTACAACTTTTTCTCCCCGAGGGAAAAAGTTTGAAGCCCGAGGCGAAGCCGAGGGCAACAATTTTCCTGAGGAGAAAAAAGTATTTTTCGCTCATTATGTACACAACATTTTTCCTCCATCTACATTTTTTTTATAGAAACTGCAAATTAAATCATTCTAATAACTTAAGTATTGGTGACAATGTTTCCTAACAACATAACCTAAAAACTAAAACCTAAAACCGGTCGTCTGATAGGCACTGCTGATTGCGCTATCTATCGGCCAAAGTTGTAACAATCATATCAGCTGAGCTACCAAAAATGGCTGACTCCAGATCACGCGGTTCAGATTTGAATTGCAGAATGCAGATCAAAAATATTTGTTGGCTGGTATTTTGAATAGATAAAATATTTTTAAAATTGTATAAATTTTTATCATCTCAATATTATGAAGATGAAAAACAATAACGAATTACTTCTTCGGAGATTATTGATGATATAGAACATAGGCTACTTGGTAAACTTATATTTTATTTACAATGACGCCATTTGGCTTCTCGTCAGTAGGAAGCTCGACTTTATTTCATTAAAAACATTTACAAATCTATTATTAATTTCCTTGCCCAACCTACTAACATTGCTTTCCAAAAAAGGTACCCTAATTTGAAGTTATCTATACGTTTCAAGGTCCCCTGAGTCCAAAAACATGATTGTTTTGTATTTAGAAGGTGAGAGATGCAACTTACTGGCTCCGTTCGAGATGAGAAACTTGACAATTTCGAAGTGACCGTCGAAGCAAGCCGCACGCAGGGGTGTGGAGTGCGTGCGTGTGGTGGCGTTGATATTGGCCCCTCGCTGCACCAGGAAACGCACAACGCTCAGGTGTCCAGCGGCTGCAGCACACCACAGTGGGGGCGCGCCCTCTATCGTCTCGCCCTCGAATACAACTGAAATCACAACACATCTCATACTATAGTCTGTGTAAAATAAGTTGAGACTTGGCCCTCCATCCGAAGAAATTACAAGGTTGCCAATTCGAGTAAAATTGCAACTTTCTCAAATTTCCAATTCAACGTCAGAATTGGATGTAGAATATCATTCCCGATATCCTAGTAGAGCTGAAAAAGTTTCAGGGTTGAAGGATTAAAAGGAAATTCAATTTTATGATCAAATTGGAAACATCGCGAAGATTTGTTTTTCTTTTTAATATCACTTCTCTCAGAATCATTGGGCGTCGTAATGCGTAACAATTTTATATCAAATCAACGGGGAGAATGTCTCTTTTCTATTGGTGTGGACGCCCAATGATTTTGAGAGGAGTGCTATTAAAAAGAAAAACAAATCTTCGCAATGTTTCCAATTTGATCATAAAATTTAAATTTCCTTTTAATCCTCCAACCCTGAAACTTTTTTAGCTCTACTCGGATATCGGGGATGATATTCTATATCCAATTCTGACGTTGAATTGGAAATTTGAGAAAATTGCAATTTTACACGAATTGGCAACCTTGTAATTTCTTCAGATGGAAGTCTCAACTCATTTTACACAAACTATAACTCCATGCATTCGATAAAAAACCACACGTGTTACTGTAAACAGTTCATTTGTCCAATTGGCTGAGTATCCCTTGTCAAAAGTATTTTTATACTTTCTGATTCTCACTTTATCACACGGCTCAATTTTGTGAAATAGCAGCCCAGTCAATGAAGAAGACAAAGAACAGGGTTTAGCGCAACAATTCTATTGAAAAACGGAAGCGTAAACTTCTATTAGACTAAATTGAAAGGTGAGAATTTCCGAATTTTCTGGTTTTGTATGGGAATACCTTCCTGAACAATAGATATACAATTGCATGTTATATGACATTAATTGTCATATCATCTATTTATCCTTGTAAGGATTTAATCAAAGTATGATCAATATATTGATTTGGAGCCGAGATATACTTGTTTTATGAAACCATTGCAGATAGTTTCAAACTTCGGGAAGGTCGTAAGCGATGTAACGATGGGCTCTCTTCGGTTCCAGGCTATACACTATGTATTTAAACTAGTTCAGGTACTATGGAATCGTTCTGATTGTTTCACCGAAGAATGCTTAGTCAAAAATACTTCAAAATTGTTTTTTATTTATGAATCTGAGTGTTGAGTCAGTGAGCATTGACTTGAGTCAACTCTCTATAGTTAGCTCCCTTAGAATAGCTCTTATTTAATAGAAGAAACTAAGGGTCATAAATATTTGTGAATATTTAATTCGAGGTCAGGGAAACTTTGAGAAATATTTGAAGGACTAAGGGAAAATTCAAGAAAACGTTTCGATACATGATAAAATGAATTATCCATAAGGGTCCATCCCCACCCAACTGGATAAATTCGCGCATCATTCATGTAGCAGAATAGATTAGGTCACTGTTATTATGATGTCTCAAGAATTGAATAATATTCAATATTACACGTGCTTGCTCTTCGAATATATCTTCGCCATATCATCTCAAGTACAAATATCCATATCTTCAGCCAGGGAATCAGGACTGAATAGAAATAATGTGTTTGTTTCTTGAAGTTGAAGATGTGTGCACTGTAGTGGTCGATGATTTGATTTCGTCGTATTTCTCGTCGGTTTTCCGTGTATCGTCGTCCATCTGTTCTAATATGGATCAAGCCAATTGAACTGTAAATTCAAATGGAAGAACCTCTCCCTGTTAAGCACCTTTCAGACTGACAAGAGGGTCCAAGGGTCTAGGGTTGGAGGAGGGTCGGAGGGTCGAGTGTAGGAGATCTCGATATAATACTTGACGCTGATTTTGAATCCCTCTATTGTCTTGCACGCTTCGATAGGTTGCTACATATACTCTTGCGTTTACAAATATGCTCAAGTGTAAACAAAGTTCGGTAGAATATTGCTATTTGCCTCTCTCAAGTGTCGGTTGGACACAATAAGTCCTCGGACTCGGCTGCCCTAAACAATAACAGGCACAGGGCACAGCTGCCCTCAACCCACTCAGGAGACATTCACATTAATAATGATATATGAGCTACTTGAAATTCTATCTATTATTGAATTGAGTATTTTCAATATATGATCTTGTTGATTGTAGTTTAATGAAATCAGTACATATTTCATTTGAATTGATGAATGATTGTTTTGCAACACACCATGTATGGGAAAAATAATTGACAAGATTTGGGAATTTTTATCGTAAGTTTTCATTGCTATAGCTATTTCTGAACAGCTATAAACTATAATAGGTTCTAAAAAAACTGAAAGATGAAATGTATTCTTTTCAGGTATCTTGTGGAAAGTTTTAAAGAGAGCTGCTAACTTATCAATAGAAAATAAAGCCAGATTCTCTGGTATCAGTATCAGTGTTCGTATCTAGTTCAGTGAAAATATTGTTTTAAGAATTATTGTTGTACGTACCTTAATATATTGTTTAATTTTAATTTTAGTATTTCTGAAACACCGCCGCCTTAGAGTGACTAATTTTTATGGATATATAATTAACGTTTGAGACTCCCTATCACTTATTGTATTTTTTTGTTTAGTACTGTCCTTACTTTTGAAGTAAATTAATATCTTTTGTTTCTTACTTACTATAGAGTATCAAGTCTATTTTCTTTTGATTTTAATTTAGTTTTATGATTTGAAGTTTTTGAGTTTTCCTTTTTTTCCAATTTCCATTAACCCTATACCCTATTAGTGCTATTAATCATCCTTAGACCATCTAATACCTCACACTCCTTTTAAAATTCCTAAACACCCAGTTTCATGGGAAAAAATTTTGTTCTACTTAGTTTATTGTTAAAGTTGGCGTATCATTCTTTTTATGTATTCTATTATTTGTAGGCACCTGCTGTAAAATCTACATAGTCTATTGTTAAAGTTGGCATATCATTCTTTTTATGTATTCTATTATTTGTAGGCACCTGCTGTAGAATCTTTTATGTTTAGCAGGACCAATTTTGTAATGCATTTTACTGAATAAAATGATTGACTGATTGATAGATATCCATTTAACATATGGGTTTGCAACTTGCAAGAAGAGATTGGAATTTCGCGCAATTTGACAACATGGATATTCTAGCGACATGGAGGAGGATGTAGAAGAGAAGGAAGGACGAAGGAAGGAAGAGAAGGAGGATAAGAAGGAGAAGGAGAAGGAGGAGGAGGAATCTCGTGCAAACTATAGTGATGTCCACGTTATAATGGCAGTGAACAAAAATAGGAGATAAACGTTGCCAAGTCTCTCCATTTTGCCACTGACTGTACACAGATATAGCACTCATCGAATTTCCATCTATAGTGAGGTCCACGTTACAATGGCAGTGTACGATTGACGATACTGTTGCTGTCCTTTTCTATCATACAACGAAACAGATAGCGCTATCTCTCTCTAGTTTTGCAATGTTGTCAGTTTGCCAATATTTTATTTTTACTTTTGACAGTGACTGTACAAAATTAAACAAACAATTCTCAGCCACCATTTGATTTTTCATTCTATCAAAATACTTTGGTACACAAGTCGTATAATTGTTTTAAAATGTATTTTTGAAACAATGAAATAATTTTTAGAGATTACCGTATGAGAAACACAAATTAAAATACCTGAAATAACATTTTAGAAGTTGATAACCAACCATCCTAGACTTCATCCATGCTTCAGTTAGCCTACCCGTATAGGTTACACCTACTCGTACCGGTATAAATAATATTGAAAAGTTATTTCAGAATTAATCCATTGAAATTACTTATTTCTAAATAGGATTTCTATTTTTCTATTATTTTTAAAGGAAATTGGAATAGAATATCTACCAAATAACTCAATTTATGTTGTTTTGAAATTCAGATTGTTGTATCACAGCTTTTTAAATTAGCCGCCATTTCAGGTTTGTATAAAAATAAAAATCTGATCTCAGTCTTGAAAGCAAATTTTTGAATCAAATTATGAAAAAATATATTTTCTTGGTCAATTTGACATTAAATTGATTATTTTATCAAGGAAATGATAATTATTATTAGATTAAATTTAATGGGATGAATTGAGTAACAGCTGTGTACAGTCAGTGGCAAAATGGAGAGACTTGGCAACGTTTTTCTTCTATCTTTCTTCACTGCCATTATAACGTGGACCTCACTATAGCTGTTTACCCTGTTGTCAATATTTGCAGTAGCATAAGTCATCGGGGTGATTTATAGCAATTAATTTGGTTTTTCGTTTAATAATAACAACTATGAATAGGTGATGTATGCAAAGGTAACTGACCAGAACCAGTTTGTTCAAAGTCGGCGTTGCATTTGTCGACAAGGTACTGCACGACCACCAGGTGACCGTTGCGGCAGGCCATCAGCACGGGGGTGGCTCCGTTTGTTTCGCTGACTACAAGCATCAGGACCTCGTAAGAGCTGCGGTGGTCGAGGAAAGCCTGCATCACATACATACAACTCATTAACAATTAATTAAAAAAAAACAGGCTGTGAATTTTTAGTCATTTGTAGCTTTAAGGCTTTGCAAAGGCTGAAAATAAACTTTTTACTGGTGATATTTTTCAATTTTTTTCGATTTGTATATCATCAAGCTATCAAGATGGAATAGTTTTCTCAGGGAAACATTTTTTTCCAGTCATTACTTTTCGAGATATGAGCGCCAAAAGTTTAAATTTTTGGGACAGAACATTTCAAATTCGGTGTGAGATTCAGAGGATAAATTCTTCACGGTATTGTTGATTGAATAAAACAAAAATCTTTTGGAAATATCGATTTTCGAGAAAGTTATTCAATTACCCAAAAATGACCAAAAATAGCTCAACTAAAAGTTATTTTTGGTCATTTTTAGTAAATTGAATAACTTTCTCAGAAATTGATATTTTCAGGAAATTTTTGTTTTATTTAATCAAAATTACCATGAAGAATTCATCTTCTAAATCTCATGGATTTATCTCTTACCGAATTTGAAATGTTCTGTCCCAAAAATTTAAACTTGCGCTCACATCTCGAGAAGTAATGATTGAAAAAAAAATGTTTTCCTGAGAAAACTTTTTCATTTTTATAGCTTGATGATATACATATCGAAAAACTTTGAAAAAATCACCAGTAGAAAGTTTATTTTTAGCCTTTGCACAGCCTTAATATAATAAAGATTCTCTTATGACCCAGCTATGGGCCAGGCAAGTGGATGCTCAAAAAAGGGTATACAGAGAAAAGTTTGGAAGACAATTTTTGACCCCGCAGTTTTGTTAAGGGTAGTGAGGAGGTAAACATATCAAAAGCCTCCACCACTACCCCTGTGCTGAGGGGGTGGAGGTGGTTCAAAGGTACCATTTTTTGGTTACTCGCATATAACTAGAAAACTATGCATCTTATGGATAAGACTATTCTACACAAAATTAAAGCTTACATCATTTTCCACAATATTGTTCCACAACCATTTCTATATTATCTCTTTTACTTTTCGAGATATACGCTCTTAAAGGTGTGACATTTTTTGAAAAAGCACATTTCCCTTAATTTTTTTGCTATTTTAACTTTTAAATATCGATGGAAAAATCCATGCTGATTATAAGCTTATAGAGCATCAAATTTTCTTCAATTTGATGTATAATTTCACAAGTTTACGCATATAGAGTTGCTGCCAACCAACCCAACAAATGTTAACCAATGAAGAAGTAGAGAGAAAAAGAAGATCGGAGAAAGAGAGAAAAAAATTGAAGATATATGTAGCTTCATATACCATATTTTATCCAATCCTGTATCACTTAAAACTGTTCGAAAGGAAGGTTTCCGGAATAGTATTAATTTGTTCATTTCATATATATAATAGAACTGTCTCCTACACATACTCAAGTTCATTCGTGGAACTGGAATTAATTAAAACCCTCTTAAATTCATTCAAAATCATTTAAATTCAATGCCTCAGAGCATTCATTAATGAAATATTCTCTAGAGAACTAATTAATGGATCATTTCTGCAGATGAAAGATTTGAGGTTGAAAAACATTGCCGTCGGCACCAAAGCAGAGAATGACCATCGCAATTCTAGAAACTCATCTTTTCCTTATCACATCACCGAAATTGTGTTAATTTTATAATCCATACCGTTCCTATAAATCGTTGTACGTTTAAAAAACCCGTTTACGTTGATAAATTATTTTCCAAAAATTATATTTCATCATTCCAATTGAAACAGGATTAAAATGTAGAAAACATGAAGGCTGAAAGTATAAAGTGATTCAATTCCATCACTGGAACTGACAATCTTCAATTTTTTACATAAAAATAATGTTGATATGGAATATTGAAACATCAATTCCTCAAAAAAGAAACAAACGAATTTAGCTAGAATAATTAATTTTTTAGAATGATAATATTCATGATTGGTGATATTTAGAGATAAAAAACTCAATTAATGAATCTCGAGGAATAAACGAGGAATGTAAATTAGAATGTGGACTTCGAATCATATGGAAATGACAAGAGAGACTACAATAACAACAAATTCGAATTGTTTTTTCTTGTACAATCGATTATTGATGTCTAATCAGTGTGTGTTGCGTCATAAGCAACTATGTGAAGTATTGTGTGTCTGATCATGTCTCTTGTCTTGTCTTGACTAACTGGTGTGTGCCAGTTAGTCAAGACAAGACAAGACATGATCAGAAACGTTTAATCATAATACTTCACAATACTTCACTGTTTATGACGCAACTCACACTGATTAGTCATTGCAATAAATTATTAGACATGTCTTCAAAAGCAACTATGTGAAGTATTGTGACTGATCGTCATTGCAATAAATTATTAGACATGTCTTCAAAAGCAACTATGTGAAGTATTGTGACTAAACGTGTCTGATCGTCTTGTCTTGACTAACCGGTGTATGCCCAGCATAAGTGTTTCCTAATACTTAGTGAAGTAAAATTCGATATTTCATTTAGATCCTCAATATTCTTCTTATTCATCTCAAATTATATTATCAAACATTGTTAAATATATGAAATTATATTTCAAATTATATTATAAAAGAAATAATAAGCTGTTTTCATAATTTTCATTGACACTTCATTAACTGAAGCGTGTTAAAAAATTATCTTCTAGTTGAACCTTATAAGTGTTTTTTAATCAGTGTTATTCCCTTTTCATTGTAAATGTAAAATAATGAAATGGAAATATTACATTTAATAACAACTTTTTCATTTTATAAAAAATCATACAAAGTTTGTACTTGATTACAACGCAGTGTTTACATGCTTCCACGAGACGGCGGTCAATCTATAAGCTGCATTATTGTAATCATCGCAATACACTAGAATACTCCAATGCATACAATGGAAGAAGAGAACAATGGGATAGAGAAAATAATAAACTCAACTAGCAATTCAAATTTCTGGAGTCGAAATTAACTAGGTTTTCAAATTTGTGGAGTCGATTTCAAAATCCTAACTTCTTCCAGTCAACGAAACTTAATCATCTGGAACGAAACTGAACTGCCGTTTCGATAAACTAGTTAAAATTACTAGTACTGTAGATGAATAAACCAGTTGAAAGTAATTAAGTTGATTCAGAGAGGAATAAGGGTTTTGATTGTAGTGTTTGCTCAAGTTACAGGTAAAGCTGAGTGTGAGTGAATAGGGGAAGTCCGGTTTCCCGGAAAGCTGTCAGACAATATGACTTGCCTTATTTGATATGTGGTAATTGAGCCAATGAGCCCCCGGGATGGAGATCTTCCGCGCTGATATTCCGACAGATTTCAAGCGAAATCTCTGGTTGTAATAGATATTAACAGTATGTCATCACATGATGTTTCCTCGCATGATTAGTGATATCATGTATCAAGGTAGATAGAATATCAGATATTTTCATGTTATATTATGATATCCAATGTTGATGTGAGTGATGGAAAAGGCGAAATATTCCTTTTTCAAGGATAATTTTACTGTAGGTTTGATTAGGGATTCTATTGTAATTTAAAAAATTAACTTAATGTGGCTTTAAAACTACGGTCCACCATCCCGGGTCTGCAATTTCTTTCTTTCTTTCATTTTGAAACTATACACGTTATTTCGATATAGAATTTCAAGAGAAAATGATTTTAATGCTCTTGAAAATACAATGTTTTTTATTTCTAATAAAAAACATTGATGTAGTATTTCAAGTCACTGAACGAAAATCCAAATTAGATGCTGTAAATCACACCGAAGAAGACTTCTGCTACTGCAAATATTGACTACAGGGTAAACAGCTAAATGGAAATGAGCTACTATCCAGAGATTGTTAGTTTGGTGTAAGGGTTAGAATTCCTGACTGGCAATTAGGAGGTACCGGGTTCGATTCCCGGGCTGACAAATAATTTTTGAATAGTATCGCTCATCGTATTTCCATCTAGCTGTTTACCCTGTTGTCAATATTTGCACTAGCAGAAGTCTTCGGGGTGATTGACAACATTAAATTGGGATTTTCGTTTAATAATTATTATTATTGACCGAGCGTAGTGAGGTCTATGTTTTAACTCGATTTGCTTTTGTCTGTCTATATGTAACGCGATTACGTTCAAACGCGTTGATAGAATTCGATGATGTTTGGCAGGAATACTCCTTTCTCAACTGCACGTTGATGTATACACAAGGTTTTTTGAAATTTTGCATTTTAAGGATAATATGAAAAGAAAAGGAATTCCTCCATACTATGATATTACTATATTATATATCATCTGCTTTGAAGATAGGATTAATCAGACTATAGAATTATTCATAATCAGTCAGCTGACAAGTGGATTATTCATTGCATGCATTACAAAGATGTCTGGCCGTGTCTATTTCTATAAGGTAGGGTTTTAATATTTTTTATGATGGTTGCCCATCAGTATCAATATTCTCACATTTGAAAAACAAATTTAATAGGTGACTGAAAATAGAATAAAAATTGATCAAATAAGCTTAATAATGCTGACGAAATTATAATATTCTTGATGGAAAAAATTTTTTAAATAGTTGAGAAATATTTTTTCGCCACACTGCACAGAAAGCAGCTGTTTTCCAGTCCCTACGTAGATCTGAAAGACCTTGTTTGCAGACGACGTCAGAAAAGGGTTTCTTTTCCGGTCTAGGCCAGAAAGTTGTCTCTTTCCAGCCGCTTATGGCTGGAAACAACGCGCTAATTATTATTAATAAGTCATCCGCTAGATCGGGCATGTGTCCACTTTCATAATAAGCTGAAGTCGCCATGATTTTAGTTCCAGTTTCGAATCAAACTAATTCGCTTCGCAACCAGTTTTATTCAATTATTTATTGTTGATTAGTGCATTCCGAATTTTCAAAAATGCTTGAAGATGACTGTGGTATTCCAAGTGAAATTTTAAAAGAATCTGAAATCCTGACTGCAAATCTTCTACCACTAAAATCAAGAGATAGGTACGATAGCTTAACGAGTATTCTTTATTTTGTATTCTTTATTTATTTTGTCAGCAATACCTGTAGTGTGGCGAAAAATATCGTTCGCACCACGGGCAAAAATGTTTTTCCAGCTCTCAATCTTTTCTAGTCCTCGGCCTACGGCCTCGGACTTGAAAACCGATTTCGAGCTGGAAAAATCTCATTTTCTGCTCTAGGTGCGAAATATACTATTTCCTACAGTTACGTTGAAAAGTGGCCATTGCTGCACTGATTACAGAACGCAAAGAATCACTTTTCCGCTCTAGTGCGGGAAAAATTTTTCTGCACTCCAGATTTGCAACATGGCAACGCAAAATACTTAGTATGTTATATGGAGCAACAGTGCAGCAAAATCAAAATGAAGTTGGTAACAGTGACTGGGCTGCTATAGTGAGCAGAGGTGCAACGAAGCACAACGAGCAAATTATTAAGTAGATATTATAACCAAGGACAACGAGGACTTTTGGATTTTAGGATTAAGGTTTTTATCAATAATAAAATTACACAAAAAACATTTGATGCATTTCAGGCAATTTTACCCATAATTACCCACTTTTCATATTCAATGGTAACTGTAGGAAAAACTTAATGTGAAATACGTGCGCAAAGTTCCTCTGCTGCACTCAAGAAACCATTCCGCCCTCGCCTACGGCTCGGGCGTAAACGTTTCCTTTCGGTGCAGCAAACTGTCACTTTGCGCACTAGTTGCACAAATAACTATATCAGATGGAAAGATTATCAAGGAACTGGATAAATCATCATATGGGATACAAATTCAAACGTGAACTGAGTTTATTAACATTAAGTGAGTTTCTTTTTTATCTTGGCGAAAACAAATAACATTTTTTAAGAGTAAATCATGATTCAACCGTGAATTATTATTCAACTGAATCAACTAGAACAGATGACATCAGATACTTGTAGATGAGAAAACTGCGTGAGGTCTTCTGTTCACAGAGCTACTAGTTTTATAAGAATCAAAATAAAACATAACGGATGACCTGCATATTGTTAGTTTACTTCTGCACAGTCACTAACAGAATAAAAAATGAACTATTCCTGGCAAACTGACAACAATGCAAAGCTAGAAAGGGATAACGCTATCTGCTTTCTAGAATGATAGAAAAGGATACCAACACCATTGTCTACTGCCATTATAACGTGGATCTCACTATAGTACTTAGCTGCCAGCAAATAAGTATTGCTTGGGTGAATTTAGTTTCAAAAATCGTTTACTGATACTGCATCTGAAATGGTTACGTCCGATGAGCGATTTCCGATGAGCAATTTTTGGGGTTAGCAGTCCACTGAGCTATGAATGGGAGGACTTGGGTGTCATTAATCATCAGGTACAGTGCCAGAGGAAGGTCACTGTCCTTCCTCGAAATTTTCAACAGTTTGTAAATATATTGTTCATTGAATACAATATTCTTTAACAGAGATCCCTTTTTATGTGAGGTGGTAGGTACTGATTGAATCATCATCAGAGTATACACATACGCTTGTGGCCTTCCTCCGTCACTGTCCCTGATGATTAATGACACCCAAGTCCTCACATTCAACCTTACTGTTATTCCGAACAATGGAATGCTCAGTGGACTACTTTTTCCCTGATTGCTCATCGGAGATCGCTAATTGGACGACACCTCTGAAGGTTGTCTGAAGGTTACCTCTAAAGGAAACCTAACCCAAACTACAGCACCCTCAACGGAAGTAAGTACCTAGCGATAGGCACCTTTCACCTTTGAAAAGTGTAATATTAGTTTTCCATATTTTTTCAAAATACGACATTCCATAGTTTTTTTTTTCAGAACGACTAGAAACTCTTGCCCACCTTTCAACATATTACACATACCGATAAGTGCCCTCTCATGGATAACAGAAATAGAGATCAAAGGACACACTAATTGAGAGGAATCGTAACATTTCCCCAACCTTTACATTTCAACGTGAAAAACTGTTGGAATAGGTAAAGTGCATCACTTTAAAAAAAGCAGAGTATTTTCAGTGATTTTTGCAGAGGCATCGATGACTGTTACTACTATTGCAACTTTTCCATAACATAGATGACAAAACATTGATTTGAGTCGTAGCTACAAAAACATGTCAAGCGGCGGCCAACCACTCAATCAGTCGTGAACTTGACAATGGCAATGGCATGCTCGTCATACAGATGGCTTCGAGTGCCTTTTTCAAAAACGATTTCACAACAGATATCAAACTAAAGTAGTTGAATTCAATTAAAAATCGTTGAAACAATGGCAAACCCGTTGAAATAATAACATAAACCGTTGTTCCCGTTTTCAATGTTGAATGAACGCACACAATTTATCATATTAAACCATATTGACAATCATCAATTTACTGTTTACAACTCGATTCATATTGGCTTCAAATGAGCACTCGAATGTGGATGGGAATGAGGATAATGTTGGCAATAATATAACGATCAAATATTAACTCATCTGTCTACAGAAATTCAAATAATCAGAAATATCAATTGGTAAATGGAGCCTTGATTTTCTTCAAACAAAAGTTAGATTCGATGCTTACTTATTGTACATCGGTTCATTGGAATTACAAATATTTAAATTACAATCTGTACTTAATTAATCAGAGGTCTCACGAATGCTACTTGCTAGGGAGAAAACTCACCTTCAACTGTCAGAATCAGTTGAACTGAAAGCATTGATGTTATAATATAAAGTATACTGACAAATTCAAGAGAATAACATTACTATACCACCGCCCACATTTCAGTTATAATTATTATAATTATAATGTTTCCTCATTCAAACTCCATTAATCATTTCAGTATTTAATATCGGAACACCAAGCTTCCTTCCGGAGTACAAAAGCATAGTTTATTTATTTATTGATACACAAACACAATTCTTTCAATTTATTGGAGAAGGACCAACAGGCACAGCCCAAAACTGTTTCTTCACCGAATTTCTATGTATAGACTATAAATACGGTAGTCCGAAAAGTAGGTTATGTTCAAATAACAAAATAACACAACTGATCACTTACAACTGTAATATAATTATTATCTTTGAAAATGTTAATATAAGTACTTAAATTTAAATAAATAATGGATCTTGAATGAAATCATATCGTTGGTTATGTCAACAAATCAGATAATGTTGTTCAAATCGGTTTAACTATAATAATTGCCAGATAATACTTCTCGTAAGATCCGGCCGCTTATTGATTGCAATAGTTCAACAGCTGAACATAATTCTGTCTCTCTCCCACACAGGCTCTCGCATCTTCCGTTATCGACAGACGACGAAATTATCATCTGTTTTTCCAAGGATGAATAATTATTATCTTTTTCATGTCCTTCAGCAAGTTTTCCCAGGGATGAGACCTAGTTCAATCAAATTTTTATATAATAAACCTGCTATGTTCCAAATTTCGTGAAAATCGTTAGAGCCGTTCTCGAGATCCGTTGGACATAAATAAATAAATATACAGATATTGCTGGCTTGGGATAATTGGAAAAAGCTTAAATGCAGTAAGTTTTTCAAAATTGAATGATTTTTTAAAATTGATATCCTGGGGAATAAAATATGTGATAGAGATAAACAATATCTTGGAGATCTTGGAACAGTATCCTCAAAATTTAATTAATTTATTTGCTACCAATTTGGCAATAACTCACCCCAAAATTTAAAATTAAGGCGCTTATATCACAAAAAGTAAAACTGATAAAAAAGTTTGTCCTCAAAAATGTGTTCCATTTAGGTAACTTTGATATTATCCAAATGGAAATACTTTGGAAAATGTCACCAATAAAAAGTTCGTACTGGCGTGGCGTACAGCCTTAAAGCATTCAAAGATGGGCTGAGGGATAATGCGTGACGAATTCAGAACAAAAATCAAAAAGCTATCAGAGACACAGATGAGATTAAAAGTCAAACAGTTCCTAACTGGAAAGAAGTAGTACAGAATATATGTAGTGAGGGAAGAGCAGGATAGAATCCGGCGATCGGCGAAGGAAGCTATAGTGAGGTCCACGTTATAATGGAGAAAAACGTTGCGCATCCCCTGTCTTGTCAATGCCTTCTATAGACGCTAGCTGATACAGATTTATTGATGCAATATTAACGGTTCATTCCCGTTCAAAATAATCAATTATATTTTACGAGGCAAGAAATTTTCAAATATTTCATAATGAATTTTCATAATTGAGATGAAATATTTAGTTGATTAATTATCAATTCTATATTGTTAGAAGACGATCTGGCAACAGAGCAAAGCGAGAAAGAGATAGCGTTATCCGCTTTGTTGAATGATAGACAAGGATAGCAATACCATTGCTAATCAAACACTGCCATTATAACGTGGACCTCACTATAGAGAGAGGAATATTATTAATGGAGTTTTGTTCAAACAGACAGATAAACGGATTCATCAGAACAAAACTTGGAAGAGATATAAGCGATTGAGGGAATTGGATAGTTCAAAGCAACAGAGGTATTATTATTATTTGTCTCACTGACTAATTGCAAAGAAGTAGTCTGAGACTTAAATCAACACAGCAACTAACTCGTTTCAAAACAAAATTAGCAGTTAAACTTGTATAATTAACCGTTCACTAACGAATTACGGCTGGATAGGTCAACACAAAACTTAGCAGGCCAAAAAGCTAACCGGCTTGGCAGATCTAAAAAACATGAGGAAGCACAACGTCAAATTCTCAATTCATAGCAGTGTCTGAGCTGATTCATAGGATGGAGGATGATGATGATAATGATGATGGGGATGATCAAGTAGTTGACAACATTGTAAGATAAATATAAAATATTCAGTTATCTGTTGAAAGAAATTCAAATAGTCAGAGACATTAATTGGTAAGAAATCCTTGATTTTCTTTTATTTAAACAAATAAGAATCCAATGCTTATTTATTTTACATCGTTTCATTTGAATTTCAAATATAAAAACTGTACTTAATTGATTGATCAGACGGTGTTGCGCTTGCTACTTGCTACGGAAAGGCACTTTGAACGGTTAGCTTTGGTTGGATTAAAAGCATTCATGTTATTAATGAAGGGATAGGCCTAGTGACTATTCAAAGGGAATCTCTCTACACTACCAGCCACATCCAAGTTATTGATTGGAACGTCTAACACCGCGGCTCCACTGGCCGTAGTTGATCGCGCCGTAATTTTCGCGCGCTATACGCGACAGTTCGGTGGCTCCACGGGCAACAGAGAACGAACTGCAATCCGTCGCGCCGCCGTGGCTTCACTAGCAGTAGAAGTACAAACCACTCTCTGTCTCAGACAGCACCGTATCGCGCATACGTTAACAACGGGTTTTTCCCGTTCCATTCAGTCAGATCTTTGAATGTAACGTTCTTTGTGATGATGGTTACCGAGCACTGTAACTGGAGCCAATCGTCATTCTATTTGATGAAGATATTATTATCCAATGATGATTTATCGTTAAATTCAATATAATAATCAATATATTATCATTTTATTCAATAAAAGAGAGAGTACTTTTGAAAAATATAATTAATAAAATATAACAGTTGTTATTCAACTGATGTTGAAAAATACTATAACTAAGTCAGCATATTGTCATTTCAAAACAAAAACTGAACCCTCAACCTCCCCTTTTACATTTAAGACATCAATAAACATAACTATTTGAAAAACCTCTAATCCCTTCCAGCATATTGCAATTTCAATGCAAAAACCTAACCTATCTAACCTTTGAAATATCAAAAAGCATAATTCTACCTGGACCTCCAGCATATTGCAATTTTAAAGCAAAAACCTAACCTCACCTTATGGAACATTATTAAATATAATCCAAAAAACCTAACCACTAACACCCCTAACCCCTTCACATTCAATAATTTAGATTTCAAAGCAAAATCCTAACCCCCTAACCTATCCTTTCACATTTGACACATCAAAAAACATAACTCTAACTGCACCCTAGCCCCTTCTAGCATATTGCAATTTCAAAGCAAAAACCTAACCTATCCCAATAACACATTATTAAATATAACCTAAATAAAACCTAACCTCTTACCCTTTCACATTTGATACTTTAGATTTATTCGTCATCTTTAGAACAAAACATAAACATGTGGTTCATTTCATGAACATGTTCAAAAAAATGTGGTTCAAAGCAAAATCCCAACCCCCTAACCTATCCTTTTACCTTTGAAACATCAAAAAACATAACTCTACCTAGACCCTAGCCCCTTCTAGCATATTGCAATTTTAAAGCAAAAACCTAACCTATCCTAATAAAACATTATTTAATATAACCTAAATAAAAACTAACCCCAAACTCTTCCACATTTGTTGAACGATAGACAAGGATAGCAACACCATTGCAAATCCTACACTACCATTATAATGTGAACCTCACTATACATACTCAAAGAATACTTTTAAATAACTATGTTATAACTGTGACTGTTGCTGGCTGTTACTCTGTTTCTGAGACAAAGAGAAGCTGCTGTAGAAGTCAGTCAGTGTGCCGGTACCAACGAACGATCATGCCGCACATTAACATTCGTAATGTAGTACTCAGTTTACTTTTAGTTTAGAGACGACGCCGGTTACAGAAGAGAAAATGGTGGATTCATCCAATATTAAGCAACAGGATGTCTGAAAGCATGTTCCACACGTTGCATAGCAAGTTATAAAAGTATTCAGACAAGTTTTTTGAATTTTATCTAATGTCTCAAAAATCCTTGCTACTTGGTCGGTAGTTGGCACTGGACTGAGACGCAACCAACGCTGCAGTCTACAGCTAGTGGCGCCAAGGTAGTGGCGGCAAAATGTAGCAGTAAAATAGGACGGGTTCCATTTGCGCGCGACACTACATTCTGTGGCGCGCCGTCAAATGTTTCACGCTGCAGACTGTCGCTAGTGAAGCCACCTCCTTTTGTTTCCTGCCTTCTCATTTCTCTGACTTACCAACCGCACTTTGTAGCGCGATCAGCTACAGCCAGTGGAGCCGCGGCCTAACGGACGCGACTCGAGCCTCTATAGTGAGGTCCACGTTATAATGGCAGTGTTTGATTAGCTATGGTATTGCTATCCTTGTCTATCATTCTACAAATCGGATAGCGTTATCTCTTTCTCGCTTTGCTCTGTTGCCAGATCGTCTTCTAACAATGTAGAATTAAGAAAATATTTTATCCCAATTATGAAAATTCATTATGAAATTACTGAAAAATATAATTTATTGTATAATAAAATATGATTGATTATTTGAATATGTTCTGTAGAGGAGGCTGTGGTTTAAAATAACTGCACGAGGTCTACTGTTCATAGAAGTATTAGCTAATAATACTAAATTTACTATTTGTGATAGCTGTTCCAATGACAACTTTAGTACTATTAGTTTCGGGATTGTGAATTTTGATTTTATGGATGCACAACATAAAATTTGAAAGTTTCGGATTTCAAAGATCAATATAAAACCGTTCATGAGCGAGGTCTTCAACAATAGTGAGGTCCATGTTATAATGGCAGTGGAGAAAGATAGCAGAACAACGTTGCCGATCCTCTGTCTTGTCAATGCCTTCTATGGACGGTAGCTGATACAGGTTTATTGATGTAATATTAACGGTTCATTTTCGTTTAAAATAATCAATTATGTTTTATTAAACAAGAAATTATATTTTTCAATAATTTCATAATGAATTTCCATAAGTAAGAAATTTTTTGTTAATTAAATTATTAATTGTACATTGTTAAAACACGATCTGGCAACAGAGCAAAGCGAGAAAGAGATAGCGCTATCCGCTTTGTTGAATGATAGACAAGGGTAGCAATACCATTGCCAATCAAACACTGCCATTATTAAGTGGGCCTCACTATAGTATCAGTAGGAGTTGGATCTCGCTTCGATCATTTTCAATGGCATCACAGTGTTCACTAATATTTCTGAATAGTTGGATAAGCAATCAATTGAGAAATAAACAATAAGCCTGTATAAATAAGGATGTGTACACACAAACACACACCACGCTTTAATCGGCTAATGCTGTATCCCACTGCATCTGTAGTATCTGTACAGATACTGATTTAATATGAGCGTATCATTAACTGATGGAAAGCAGCTTGTGTTAGTGGCGTACAAGTCAGAATACAGCTTGATAATTGAAATAATGTATAGGAGAGGTCGAACTTCGGTCAAGGACTCCTACCAATGAAATAAGAATGAAGTACACACGAATATCATTGAACGATATTCCCTCATCTATTAATTTTCAAATTAAAGATACTGTTTTATCAATTTGTAGAAAAAAATATTTTTATATAAGGTATCAAAGCTCATCAATGTTTTTCCCAACCATTTTATCACTTTGAATTTGAAACTGCTAATTGAAATTCATACATGGATAATCTCGAACAATGTAGTTTTGGTATAAGTAGCTTTTATCTAGAGAAATTTCCTCATAGCTTAGTATAAAGACTTCTCATGTTTTTTATGTAATTTTCAACTATTCTTTACTTTCCCATATGCCTTCACTCTGCTCTTTCTCTTCCCGATTTCTTAATAATATCCCATTATTATATTCTTGTAAGTTAATGTTAATCATTGAACACTCAGCCTCTGCGCTCAGGTTCCTTCGAACCTTGCAGGGACTTCCCGTTTTTAATAATATAGTTTAATGTATAATCCTATATTTAATAGTATTTTTCATTTCATATTGTATTTTACTTTTTTCTTTTATAACCATTTTTGTCGATTATGTTTTTGGGCCAAATAAAGATTTGATTTGATAACGAGCGTTAGCGAGTTCTTACTTTTGACTCAAGGCCAAAATCGTTGACCGTCTGTTTGTATGTTCTACAAAAGCTTTCGAGCGCTTTGATCAATCGGTTTCAAATTTTGAACTCATATACCGAGTCGCCCATCAACACCCGCACCATGAAGGTGCGTGAAGACTTGTGCGAACACGCGAATTTCATTTTTCATCAGCTGATGCTGTGCTTATTATATACAGAGTGGGTGAAAAGTCCGAGAACGGCTCAATAGGCCATATGAATAAAGTTGAGCATTTGCTTATACTTCTAAAATATGGAGCATTTGCTTCATTTTCTATGAATAAACGTGAGCAAAAGCTTTTGCTCATGCTCATCAAAAAAATAGTTTGAGCATTTGCTCAAAAGTAAAAGCTTTTGCTCAAAATTGTATGAATAAACTAGAGCATTTGCTCAACTTTTGAAGCAAATGCTTCAAAAAAGGTGAGTCTAGTCTAGAGCAGCTTATCACCTTTTGCTCATAGTAAAATGGCTCAACTAATTCGTATGAGGAAGAGGAAACTATACCAGATACGATCACAACCAATAGTTGAGAACTATAAAACTCTTTTTAGATTCAACCATGATATATATCACCATTATCCCTACAAAAGAATGAAAACAAAAGATACCTGTTATAAAGATAGCCATCACAAAATAGGAAGTAGGCATTTAAGAAGATGAGAGTGTAGACGATTATAAAAAGGCTATTGATATTATAAGAATATGCTGAAAATTATTATAGAGATGACATTTTTTCACGCTATTATTTCAAAATTCTAAACTCAACTAACCTAAAACTCTATTCATAAATAGAAAACAGAGAATACGACGCAAACACAAGCGGTGCACCCTACTTGCATATTTAGCGCTTCCGTGAGCTATAAAAACAAACTAAGGCTATAAAAGCGAATCAGCTGATGAAAAATCATAAAATACAACATGAGCATTCGCTCCAGAGTTCAGGAGCATAAGGTAAGAGTATAAGGTAAAGCTTATTCATATAAAAATGAGCAAATGCTTTTGCTTCTACCTTTTGCTCATGAGCAAAACCTTATGCTCCATGCTCTTGCTCATGAGCATTTGCTCTGGTTTTATTCATATGGCCAATATCTCATACACTAAGGTAATCTGACGCTGGGTGTGATTGGGACTCAAATTGAAAATACTACTTTACTATGACTTTAAAAATCTGTTCCACCATATTGAATGCAACTTAATTTTTTAAAATAGGAAGGTGGTCATGCGATACATGATTTCGATACGGAATTTCAAGAAAAAATAAAATTAATGACGAAAACCGCACATCAATATCTTAAACCGTTTAGAAAATATTCACATTATAAATCGATATTATTTAAAGCAGAAAGGAGAGAAAAAAGTCCGAGAACGGCTTAATATCTCATACACAAAGGTAATTATTTGATGGTGGATGTGATTGGGAATCTTACTCAAATTTAAAATACTACTTTACTATGATTTTACAAATCTGGTCCGCCATCTTGGATCCTCCGTCAATTTATGTACTGTAGTTACAATAGAATATCAGATTAGAATTGCATTCCGATCAATAACTCCTTACTGAGAGCCAAATAGAGGCCAGAGAATATCTGACAGTATAGAGTGTAATTCATACTTTCTGGATAATATAGGATGTCAATGAATGAAATACAATCTCTGACAGCGACCAGAGCATCATGGTTCCTGGACGTCTGGTCATTAGTAAAATAGATCCAATAGTTTGCTACATTGTCAGTTGGGTTATGAACAAGCATACATTGTAATTATTTACATGAATAGAGTAATCTAATCCAATCAACGTTTCATTCTTGCAATTATTATTCACGTCTATTGTGCAATGTGAAAGGTATCAGTGAACGCTAACGTGCTTTTGTTAACGTGCTTTGGGACGAAGACCATCAGGTGGATTAAATTACCTTATTATAAGATATTAGATTGGATGACAGATTCATGTAGGCATGGGATGCTAGGCTCACTGGCTAGGCTAGCAGTAGATAGAAAGCTGACGTGATCAAATAATTAATAATATCCAGTTACACGCTACAAGATCCATTAGAGCCAGTGAGTATAGAATGTATCATTTTATACTCTCTGATTAGAGCTAATCCTTTTATTGAAATCCAGTCTCTGATAAAGAGCTAGTTCAGAAAACCTTTCAAATGTTTTTATGTGTGGATGAACCATCCATCTATGGATCTACCTCATATATTCAAGTAGTCATAACGTTTCTGAAATAAGTAGTCATAATGAATTTGAAAATATTTTCAGTTAATATAAACTGTGCAAAAATGGATGGGTAAATACTATTCTATACCTTTCGATTTGTAATACAAATACAGCTATTTGTAATACAGTTTCAACGTCAGTGAAACTGTAGCCGTAATCCTATTATATTAAACGAGCAATTTCTGTATATATTCAAGTATTTGGTTATTTATATGGTTGTATATGATTATATTCATGTCCAACGGATCTCGAAAACGGCTCTAACGATTTTCACGTAATTTAGAACATAGTAGGTTTATGATATAAAAATTCGATTACACTAGGTCTCATCCCTGGGAAAACTCGCTGAAGGTGATGAAAAGGATAATAATTATTCAACCTTGGAAAACACATGATAATTTCGTCGTCTGTTGATAACGGAAGATGCGAGTGCCTGTGTGGGAGAGAGACAGAATTATGTTCAGCTGTTGAACTATTGCAATAAATCAGCGGCCGGATCTCATGAGAAGTATTATTTGGCAATATAGATAAACCGACTTGATCAACATTATCTGATTTGTTGACATGACCAACGATTTGATTTTATTCAAGATCCAGTATTTTTTAATTTAAATTAGAGTACCTATATCAAAATTTTCAAAGCTAATCATTATTTTACTTTTTTAAGTGATTAGTGAGTGTTATTTTGTTATTAAATTTGGTTTGTGAAAAATCTAAATTCGAACTTTTCTGTTTTCAAATGTTTGGACTGAAAATTGGAATTCAAAAGTGTATGGAACATAACCTACGTTTTGGATTATCGCATACCTTTATAGTGTATACATAAAAATTCGGGGAAGAAACAGTATCGGGCTGTGCCTGTTGGTCCTTCCCCAATCAATTGGAATAATTGTGTTCTGTGTATCAATAAATGAATATTACAAACTATGCTTTTATGCTTGCATGCTTTTGTACTCCGGAGCGAAGCTCGGTGTGCCGATATTGAGAATGATACGTGATTGGTGGCCGGCTGTTAACTGGATGTAAACCTAAGCTGTTAACTGGATGTGAAGAGCTTGAAATGTTGATCAACAGATGTTGGTCTGCAGATTGGATCAACAAAACTTGAAGTGGGTGTCACATACACTATAATGCAGTTACCGTTTGATTAGCGCGTTAAATTCATTGCACACAGAATAATTTGGGTGACACTCACTTCATCGATATCTCAGTAGATAAATAATCATTCCGGGTGGCGATTTCAGTACAACAAGTTTTCAGTTCGTTAAATCCTAGAACGCCCAGCGTGACATATATGATAATTATGTTACAGTACAGAGCTGTAGACTGCCTCACTAATCCCACATTCATTTCAACTGGATGAAAACAATAGATTGTCAATTGTCAACAATCATCATAGTCGAGTGTTGACTGTCTGCGAGTGATAACACATAATTCCATGAGATTGGCATTATGCAGCTTCTGCAAGTTGACTACGATTTTTAAAATCAAAAATGGTCATTTCACATTACATGACGAGCTTCTAGTTTATAATTCGTATTTGAAATACTTTTCACGACACTACAGTCAAGGTTTTTGAATAAGGCTCAACTCACACTTATGCGACTCAGGTCTTCCCACTTACAAATATTCTGTTTGGTGACGCGTCCACACTGGCCTCGGGCAAACATTGTTTGTCAAACATAATAAAATTTGCCCAAACTTTTTCAACAAACATGTTTGTCGAACATTTATTTGTTCAGTGTGGACACGGCTTTAGACCTCACTTCGCTCGGTTAACTAGTTTAACGAACACCACAGTCAAGCTTTTTGAATAAAATTTATTTTATTCCCTACTAGTTCTCACATGTGGAGCGCTTTCGGATCCGGAAGTGCTCCACATGTGAATACTAGTCTTAATAACTTCAAGGCTCAACTCACACTTACGCGACTCAGGTCGAGAAGAGACTCGTCTCTAGTCGAGAACATGTGTTTCCAAATGGTGACACTCAGACCAATCGATTCTAGTCTCCGCGACTGTCACCATTTGAAAACACATGTTCTCGACTAGAGACGAGTCTCTTCTCGACCTGAGTCGCGTAAGTGTGAGTTGAGCCTTGAAGTTATTAAGACTAGTATTCACATGTGGAGCACTTCCGGATCCGAAAGCGCTCCACATGTGAGAACTAGTAGGGAATAAAATAAATTTTATTCAAAAAGCTTGACTGTGGTGTTCGTTAAACTAGTTAACCGAGCGAAGTGAGGTCTAAAGCCGTGTCCACACTGAACAAATAAATGTTCGACAAACATGTTTGTTGAAAAAGTTTGGGCAAATTTTATTATGTTTGACAAACAATGTTTGCCCGTGGCCAGTGTGGACGCGTCACCAAACAGAATATTTGTAAGTGGGAAGAACAGGTCTTATGTTTTACAGTTGTTTACAGTTGTCAACTCAGAAAATGTTTGGAAAAACGGTGGTCCGTCCAAATTGTCCAAACGTTTTAAAATGTTTCTCCCTGAGCTCCTCAATAATGTTTGCGAAACAAACCCACCCCCTTATGAGGAGTTAAAAATAGTTTTACATCAAAAGGTATGGTAAATGAGCGAAGTGAGGTCTAAGATTCAAGTAGACGGTTTTGCATTTCTCTTTATGTTTATATTTATGTTCCGCATTTACGGCAAATTGCGTTTATACGGCAATAGGTTTTCATGAAATTTGACAGGCATTTGAATTTTGCGTCGAAAAGGTAAGGTTTTAAATATAAGGTTTTTTGAAGTTTTCTATTTTAAGGTCACCTTCGAACGCCAATATTACCGTAAAAATCAGACTATAAATTATCATGAATCAGCTGTCGAGTGGATTGCATGCAATCAATATCTCAATGTAACTTAGTAAAATCAACTGTCGTGTGAATATAGATAGCGCTATCTTTTTCTCGCTTTGCTCTGATGCCAGATCGTCTTTTAACAATGTAGAATTGTTAATTAACAAAATATTTCATCTTAATTATGAAATAATTGAAAAAAATAAAGTAAAGTAACTAATAACTAATAAAAAATATAATTGATTATTTTAAACGAGAATCAACAGTTAATATTACATCAATAAACCTGTATCAGCTACCGTCTATAGAAGGCATTGACAAGACAGAGGATCGGCAACGTTTTTCTTCTATCTTTCTCCACTGCCATTATAACTTGAACCTCACTATAACTTTATAACGTGAATCTCATAGCAAGGTTAGCTTTGTTTCCCGCCAAAAGTGTCAACGGGTTACAGGAAATGGCGCGAAATCTGAAATAGAGTCGATACAAGAGAGTATATGGAGTGGCAAATGGCGAATGCAGGAAATGACCTTCAATCAATAAATAAAATTAGCTGAGCTCCAATAGTAGAGTGAGCGCACCTTGAACTCACAAGCTCTGAGACTACCGCTGCTAACCGTTTGCTATTTTTATATATACAACCAATTCAGCTAACCATTTACAACTATAGTGAGGTCCACGTTATAATGGCATTGGAGAAAGATAGGATAAAAACGTTGCCGATCGTTTCTTGTCAATGCCTACTATAGACGGTAGCTGATACAGGTTTATTGATGTAATATTAACTGTTCATTCTCGTTTAAAATAATCAATTATATTTTATTAAGCAAGAAGTTATTTTTTTCAATTATTTCATAATTAAGATGAAATATTTTGTTAATTAATCATCAATTCTACATTGTTAAAAGACGATCTGGCAACAGAGCAAAGCGAGAAAGAGATAGCGCTATTCGCTTTGTTAAATGATAGACAAGGATAGCAATACCATTACAACGTGGACCTCACTATATAGTAAGATCAACTTTAAACTGTCAACGTTGCTTGAAGCTATGGTGTCATTTTATGAGAAATGCTGCCGTGAATCCAACAATAGGCAACTGGGCTAATCGTCAACTCTATTCTTTTTTCTATCCATCTCTTTCAATTGTGATGTCTTACTCTCTCCAGGATGATATATTTTGGTTCCTGTCATGTTTCACAAGTCTCTTTATTTGAGGTGTATGAATACTAGTAGTTCTGTGAACAGTGGACCTCACGCAATTTTCTCATCACCAAGTATCTGATGTCACCTGTTCTAGTTGATTCACTTGAATCACAAATCACAGTTGAATAATAATTTACTCTTAAAAATTGTTATTTTTTTTCTCCAAGATCAGAAACTCACTTATCCTAATCTATTGAACGAGCAGCTTCTGTTTAGATGTTTATATGTTTGTATTTCACGGGATCTCGAAAACGGCTCCAACGATTCTCACGAAATTCAGAACATAGTAGGTTTATAATATATAAAGATTCGATTGCACTAGGTCTCATCCCTGGGAAAACTCGCTGAAGGACATTAAAAGGATAATTATTATTCACCCTTGGAAAAACAGCTGATAATAATTATTTCGTCGTATGTTGGTGATGGAAGGGAGTGAGCGAGTTCATGTGTGTGGGAATGTGTCAAAATTATGACTCAGCTGTTGAACTTTTGTAATCATTCAATCTGGTACTTAGTGCCGGTTGCAAAAAAGCCGGGTTATTTTCAAACCTGATCAATTCCAGTGGATCAATCTTTTTAAAATGGTCTTCTCTGATTTGGTTCACATGAAGTTGATCAGAATTAAAATTTAACCGGCTTCTGTGAAACTGGGCCTTTGGGAGGGAAAATTTTGCATTCCTCTGGGAATTAATCTCAATTTACTGTGATCAGATAGAACATTTCTGTATGAATGTTATGAATTTATTCTTTCGTAATAATTTTTTATGCTTTTGTACTCCAGAGCGAAGCTCGGTTCCCGATATTGTTAATTAACTCAGTTCACGTTTGAATTTGTATCCCATATGATGATTTATGCAGTTTCGTGATAATCTTTCTCATGATAGAAATATTTCTCAACTATTTAAAAATTAATTTTTTTCAATCAAAAATATTATAATTTCTTCAGCATTATTCAGTTCATTTAATGATTTTTCATTTTAGTTCCACTCACCTATTAAAATTCGTTATTCAAATGTGAGAATATTGATACTGATGGGCAGGCAGGCATCATTAAAAAATATTGAAGCCCTATCTTATAGAAATAGACACGGCCATACATCTGTGTATTGCATGCAATGAATAATCCACTTGTCAGCTGATTGATTATGAATAATTCTATAGTCTGATAATCCTATCTTCAAAGTCGATTATATATAGTAATATCAGAGTATGGAGGAATTCCTTTTCTCTTCATATTATCTTTAAAATGCAACATTTCAAAAAGTTTTGTATACATCGACGCGCAGTTGAAAAAGGAATATTCCTGCCAAATCTCATTGAATTCTATCTACGCGTTTGGCCGTAATCGCGTTACATACAGACAGACAAAAGCAAATCGAGTTGAAACATAGACCTTACTACGTTCGGTCAATGAGGGAATGATATAGAAAGCCAGACAGAGTAGGATTGGACGGTGATAACTAAATCAAGTTGAGATTTAAGATAAGCGCTAGTCCGCTGGTGCAGCATTGTGGGGTACTTCATCATCATCATCATCATCATCATCATCTTCTTCTTCTTCTTCTTCCTCCACATCTTATTGTTCTCCCTCTTTTCTACTTTTCCATTTTCTTTTCCCCTTCTCCTTCGTCTTCTTAAGTTAAGATCTACATTTTTTAAACTAAATTAAACCCGACTAGAATTTAATTCCACACATAATTCGAGTCTCTGACTCACCAACTACAAGGAAGTGGATAATAATTTACTTGGATTCTGTTCAGTCACGATGTAGGAAAACAAGTAGCTTGCCATAAGTCGGCCTTATTCTCTCTATATATGGTATAAGGTCAGGTACACCATCATTTTTAAAAGATATCTGCCTCATTTAGACATAGACATCACTTCGGAGCAATGTTGTAGTAACATCACCATACGATACGTCAAACACAGATTTACTATAGTGAGCTCCACGTTTAAATGGCAGTGTTTGATTATTAGCAATGGTATTGCTATCCTTGTCTATCATTTAACAGAGCGGATAGAGCTATCTCTTTCTCGCTTTGCTCTGTTACCAGATCGTCTCTCAACAATGTATAATTAATAATCAATTAACATCTTAATTATGTAAATTCATTATGAAATTATTAAAAATATAATGTATTGCTTAATAAAATATAATTGATTATTTTAAAAGAGAATAAACAGTTAATATTACATCAATAAATCTGTATCTGCTACCGTCTATAGAAGACATTGACAAGACAGAGGTTCGGCAACGTTTTTCTCCTTTCTATCTCCACTGCCATTATAACGTGAACCTAACTATAGCTTATACAGTACAAGTGAGTCCATGATAGATTAGAAAGGCTCATAGAGGAAGATAGGAGAAAATCGTTGCCGATTCTCTACCTTGTCACTGCCTTCTATAGAGGATAGCTGATACCGGTATATGAGCTGTTCATTCTTGTACAATAATGAATTATATTTTATTAGTAAAAAAAAAAAAAATACATTTTTCAAACATTAAATAATAATTTTTTATAACTCAAAAGTGCTCTACATGGCCCGCTACAGAAAAATCGCGATCAGCTGAGATCGAAACCATCATATTTTCCTTTTTAAAGATTATTCTCATTCTAAAGCTGCGTTCACACCAAAGTGATAAACAAAATGTTTATTTTTCGCCACACTGCCCAGAAAGCAGCTGCTTTCCAGTACCTACGTAGATCTGAAAGACATTGTTTGCAGACGACTCTCGTCTGACGTCAGAACAGGTTTCTTTCCGGCTAAGGCCGGAAGGAGTACCCTTTCCGGGCGCTAACATGGAACTAAGAAAGGTGAAAGAGAAAAGAGTTTTCATGATCTTGGTTTTTTTATCAAGGTTTATAGCCTAATGATTATATATATAATACATTTACGCATTAAAAATTCAAATTAATACAATTTACAAATAGTCTACATTTGCGAAAAACTTTTTTGAAAATGTGTTTGGACAACTGTGCCATATGGTGCATTGTGTTCAGGAGGGTGAGATCGGAAATTTCCACCCCACTTTGAGTACCCAACGACGTCTGCTTCTTGAGATATGAGACATCAAAGTTTCCTCCACCCCTCATGAAACATTCTTATTCAATTTATTATTCTTATATAGCTGATGCCAAAAAGTTAGACGGCTTCGTGGGTCAAATGGTGTAACATACCCACAGCTGATGCAATGCATCTATTTATTGTCTCTTTTGATTTAAAAATAATCACCTAAGCCAAGCTAGATGACAACTCTACTTGACAACATCAGCTGTTGGAACGCACAAGAGACCCACGAAACCGCCTAACTTTTGGCGTCAGCTATACCTGACTCTCTCAGAAAGGTGTTTACGGTATTCAGATAACATATTCCTCATACTATCCTCATACCGTAAACACTAACTTTCTGTGCTTGTGCTTGTAATATACTATTCCCATCCTTACAGATTCTATAATATTGAACATAACTTATCATACACACGATGTGCATATGTGTTTGTCAAGCTCCGTTTAGATCTTTAAGGACGGAGAAATAAAAACATTTTGTCAATAACTTTGGAGTAAACGTAGCTTAAGATTGTTTTATTCTATGGTTTAAGTAAACACTCTTATAGTAACAACTCACATTTTTAACACGTTTAACAGAAAAGTTTGATCTACTTATTTATTTCATTTATATGTACGATTTATTAGTATCTTCTGAGTGGTTTGAGATATCAATGAGCTGTTTTCGCCATTGAATTTCTCTTGAAATTCTGTATCGAAATCATCATATATGACCAACTTCCCATTTAAAAAAATAAGTTCAAGTCAGAATGGCGGTTCCAAGATGCCGGTCAAAATTTTGAAGCACAGAAAAGTAGTTTTTTCAATCAAATAGGATCCCCAATGAAACCTACTGTCAAATTATGCTTGTAATAAGCTGTTTCCATAATTTTCACCAACCCTGCAAGATAATATTGGAGTTTGAGTATAGAAGGAATTCCTCTTCGATTGAATGAAAAAGACTAAGAAATTGTCAAAAAACCACTGATTTATTGATAATTAGAAAGACCGGTTTCGGTTATTACACCATTGTCAATCTCTGATCAGAGATCAGTGATGGTGTAATTACCGAAACCGGTCTTTCTAATTATCAATAAATCAGTGGTTTTTTGACAATTTCTTAGTCTTTTTCATTCAATATGAATAATTACCACAATATCAACTTCTCAACTACACAAAAAGTGAATTCCTCTTCCTTTATACTATCCAATACAAATACAAAATTTCAAAGAACCTCACAAATACGTCGACGCACAATTCAAAAAGATCATTCTAGCCAAATCTCATGGAGATCTATTCACACGAGCGTTTCACCGAAATGCGTGACATAAATACTCGTACTAACATATAAAAGCAATTTAAAAGCAAGTTAAAACAATGACCTCACTACGCTCGGTCAAAAAACAAGAAATATGATAAGAGAAACTTGAAAAAGGAGAAGAAAAAGGAAAAAATCAAGAAAAAAGAAGAAGGGGAAGAAGCAAGAATAAAATAGCAAGGAGGATGAAAATGAGGAGGAAAAAGAAGAGGAAGACGAAAAAAGAAAATGAATAGTGAGAAAAAAGAAGTGGAAGATAAAAGAAAATGAAGAGGGAGAAAAAAGAAGTGGAAGATAAAGAGAATGACGATTTAAAAGAGATATTGACGAATTTTTAATAAATTCAAGAGGTGGAACATTTCTAGAGGCAAATCAGATTACGGCATGTCCAGGAGAATCTGGAGTTAGCTGTCATGGGTGTTACATGCAGGATATATGCACCGATCAATAATTGCATGAGAGGATGTCTTCCTCAGGCAAGCCGTTCAAAATAGCATTTAATCCAATTGCCTTAGCAAGTCAAGAAGCCAATTACAAACTGACGACTTGGGGGAAAAGAGAAAAACGGCATGATGGAAAAAATGGTATGGTTCGGATGAAATGTAGGTCATTGCTTCCATCGAAGAATATTGCGCTTGTGCAATAGGTTGAATCCAGACAGTATAGGATGTAAATGACATTCAATTTCTATTTTTGTAAAAAATGGATTTTATTTTTTCCTCGCACACAGACTTCTTCTAGTTTTGTATAATGTATATTGTTTGTACTTTCTAAGAAGAAGAATAAAGATAATTTCAATTTCAATTTGTAAGTGACATTCTGATTCTATAATCTTTGTTTAAATCCTATTATTGGTCCATTCAACAATAAATTACGAAAATTCTGATACATGCTCTTCAATTTCATATGTTACATTGTTTTAAAGACTATTCTTCTCCCTTAAAACTTTTCCTTGTTAACGTTTCTATATTTTCTCAATTTACGATGATTCACGGAGCTCATGTCTATGAAAAACACAAGAAAAACATAGACAATGAACAAAAAAAAAGAGAAAATAATCGAGAGTTCACTAGAAGAATCAGAGAAAGATGAACATATCCTTCCAATTACCAATATCCATGGAGGAAAAGAAGAGCTGAAAAATGAGAAGAATCAATGAATTTACAGGGGAGCAAAGAGAAAAGGGAAAAATGATGAAAGAGATGAAGGAGTATATTATAATCATATTTGCTTTCTTTTCAAATATTCCAACTCTTTTTCCAAAAGATGTATAAAACTTCAATGATCCTCAAACTTTATACTTGCTAATTATTATCCTCAAAATTTCATGAATTTATCTCTCATCGAATTTGAAATGATCTGTTTCGGAAGTCTAAACTTTAAGCGCTCATATATGGAAAAGTAATAATCAGAAAAGAGTTCTTCCTGTGAAACTTTTTCTATTCTGATAACTCGATAGTATCCAAATGCAAAAACCTTGAAACATATTAACAGTTGGTTTCTTTGTGAGATCTTCTTTTACTACGAAGGATGTTGTCTCTTTCATATGGGAAATATCGCACCCGTTTGCGAGCCGTTTGCGTCCCTGGTGGGACGGACTTGGGGGCGTGAAGGGGCGTTTTGAGGCGTGATTGTGGTCTGTAGCCTGTACGGGGTGGGGAGGGGGGAGACCCTGCCTCCTGCCGAGACGGTGGGAGCAGTCGATAATCAATAAATGCAACTCATCCATGTTCAAGTTAATAATTTTCGCGCAAGCTGTTTTAACAAGTTCATCAGTATTATCCATTTCAGCTTCAAGATCACGAAAATTTGCAAGTTGTAACAACGATTATATTGTTTTTGATCTTCAATTCGATATCGTGGAGAACCGCGTTCACTTCCTGAAATGATGCGTCTTTTTTATTTTATTTATCTGTGGATACAATCACAGAATATATTTATATGATTTAGAAAGAAAAGCAGGGTTGGCCCAGAACTATTCTATTCCCAAGTTTTGATAATGAATAACATGTCCAAAAAAAAAGGTTATGTTTTTTAACGAGACTAAAGAGAAGCAACTCTGCGGGTTTTTGGAGAGGTGTGAGAATGACTTGTTTATTTTTGTTGACGTGGCGAAGTTTGGACAATAATGTCCACTCTTCCACTTAACCACGTCGTTAGCAAACAATACAATACAAAATATGCAGAGATAACAAAAAAAATGAAGCAAGAAATGACAATAAAATGTAATAAACATGAGAGATCAATATTGTATTGAATAATGAAATATGGTATTGATTGAGCCAGAGGTTCCAAAACTTTTTTGACCCACGGCTCCCTTTGAAAACAGATATATGGCTTGGCGGTGCACCTAGTATCATTTTTTTATATCGCATAGCATTATTTATTATAATCATTTTTTTTTAGTTTATATTCTTTATAGTAATTTATTATTGACTTACTTTACGAAAGTTTGTTAATATTTTTTCACGGCACACACACAGACTGATCCGCACTGATTTGTAGTGTGAGTCTTTGATAGACAACGGCGGCGCAGCACCTGAGACTAGTTTACGGCAAGGTCTATAAATACAGGTCATGACACTCGTGTTTCTTATGGATCGGCCATTTTGTGGGGTCTTTATGGCGGTACATTTGAAATATTCCAATCTGCTCATAACAAAATCATGCATTATGCTTTTTAAAAACAATATTCTGGTTCAGATAATATGTAAATTCAGGTTTTCGATTTTTTAATAATGAAATTTCAATAATAAATGGTTCAATAATTCATTTTTATCATTAAATTATTGTTCTTATTCTTGTAACTTGTTATGATATTCATAAGGCATTGGGACAAAAAGCTAACCTCAAAAAGAGTTTGAAGTTCCCAATCTAAAAATCAAAAATTCAGTTACTAGTTGGAATCTAAATATTATTATTCTGTGGGGAAAATTTATTTTACAATTCAAAGCCGAACAAAATTTCTTGAACAATGTAACAAAATAACACATCATGTTGTTCAATCTATAATCATAACAGCTGATAAATTTGAAATTTGGTGAACTTGGACCCCATAAAATGACGATTTTGCAATGCATCACGGGATTGTGTAATGACCTGTATTTTATAGACCTTGGTTTACGGCGCCCCCGGGCGCCGCGGCGCACAGTTTGGGAACCTCTGGATTAGGCAATGGGTGTAATCTTTTTGATAATCAACCAATTATAACACAAGTGATATAATTTATTTTTGAATAATAATATGCTGATTATAAGCACATTTAAAAATAGGAAACTAAAGAAGTCACAAAGTTTAAATAAATGAAAAACGAGTCCAATCAAACGGTGACCGGGGATCGAGGAGTTTTGAATCAGGTTTTATTATACTCAGGACAGAACAGAATTAAAACAGGAAAAATTCACAATAAGAGATTTTGGAATTCATCGACACGATTGGAGAATAAAAGTTTCTCCAAGATCCATCTGAGTAATCAATATTTCATTATTAATAATGAATGAAATCAATATTTCATTTCTATTAATTTCAAGAAACTTTTCCTACAAGGGCTATTTACAAGTCTCGCTACCCGAATGGTACTTTAGGCTAGGTTAGGATGGGTTGGGTTGGGGTAGGTTATTCGAATACCCTCTCAATACATTTTCCTAGAAGTAGTTTGCATATGCCACTGAGCCTATTTACCATGTAATATTCCTCGAATGTCTGAAACCCTCTCTCTCCTAAAATAGTTGATAAAGAGTGACAAGAACTTGGTCAATATTGAAATTGATTGAAGGATATGGGGCCACCGTGTACAAAGTTGCAAATGTAATACAGACTAGAACATCTAGTCTGATGGAAACATAGAGTAGCTATAAAACAACATAATAGGATGAACTACATGTTAAGTGGATGAATACGCCTGCTTGAGAGCATTCGATTCAGATTTGAAAGGCTAACATAAGGCTAACATCAGTTCAGGATGTTAATACTGTCTCACTCGACTAAATGATATTTGACAAGTGTATTAGTTTTCCTTGCATGGGAACCAGCCATTGCATCCATTAACTAACAGGATCACCGACTGACCTAGACTAGACCATCTTAATGGACTACCCATTAACCATCAGTGATGGGCTACCATCAGTGACAAGCCTTCAAATGAAACAAACAAAAGCCTATGTAGCCTAATAGACGGCACAGTCCAAGCACAAGAGCTGACTAACAGTACCTACCTATAGCGAGGTCCACGTTATAATGGAAGTGGAGGAAGATAAGAGGAAACGGTGCCGATCTTCTGTCTTGTCAATGCCTTCTATAGAGTAGCTGATACAGGTTTATTGATGTAATATTAGCTGTCCATTCTCGTTTAAAATAATCAATTATATTTTATTAAGCAAGAAATTATATTTTTGATGATTCCATAATGAATTTACATAATTGAGATAATTTTTTGTTAATTAATTATTAATTCTACATAGTTAAAGGACGATTTGGCAACAGAGCAAAGCGAAAAAGAGATGCGCTATCTGCTTTGTTGAATGATAGATGTTTTAAATTGCTAATCAAGAATTTGAATTTGAATAGACAAGGATAGCAATACCATTGCTAATCAAACACTGCCATTATAACGTGGACCTCAATATAGTATAATTTTCTATTTAATTAGAAAATAAGATCATAATAATTTTAACAGAAATAAAATTTGATTGAAATGTACCGTAATATTTAATTGACCGAGCGAAGTGAGGTCTAAGATTCAAGTCGACGATTTGGCATTTCTCTAAATGTTTAAATGTTTATATGTAGCGCATTTACGGCGAAACGCTGTAATAGATTTTCATAAAATTTGACACGTAGGTTCCTTTTTTAATTGCGCGTCAACGTATATACAAGAATTTTGAAAATTTTGCATTCCAAGGAAAAAGGAAAAGGAAAAAGGAGCCTCCTTCATACGCCAATATTAGAGTAAAAAAATCAGACTAGATTATTCATCATGAATCAGCTGACAAGTGATTACACAGATGTGTGGAGAAGCCAGTCTATTGCTGTATTTTCATCATGAATCAGCTGACAAGTGATTACACTGATGTGTGGAGAAGCCAGTCTATTGCTGTATTTTCATAAGGTCTATTATAGACCTATTATAAACTATAATAGTTTCAATCAAGTACTTGCCTACTTGTGGATGAAAATACTGCGTGAGGTCTACTGTTCACAGAACTACTAGTCTAATATTGTATAAACATCATTTTATGTTTCTGACAATAAATTACTTATTTAACATGTTGAATGTAAATGAGCTTGGGGAAACGTTACTTATTCAACATGTTAAAGATGTAGATGAAGTTAAGGAATGGTTAGGGTTAAGTTAGGTTGAGTTTTGCTTTTAAATGGCTCCAGGTTCATTGAATGTGCAGTAGTAATAGAAATTATTTCAAAGAAATGCTTATCAAATCCAGAGCAGCAGTTTACAAGGTGCATATAAACATCCATTATGATTGCTAATATTCGGTGGAAGAATTCAACGAGAAGATGATTATGATGATGATGATGATCAAGTTTCCTTGCAATGCGATCCAAGAAATGTTGTTTCATGTGCACTCTTCTGGTTTAATCTTATGCATCGGTTCTGTAGCATAAAAAATCTGGTGTGGTACACTCACACAACTTTCCTTGCTCATTGAACTGTAAGCCTCATTCTTAAACGAGAATAATTTAGGAGAATAACATAATGACGATTGGCGGCAACATATTTGCAACTACGATCAGACTAATGTATTACGTGTATATTATAATTGTTTTAGAGTACTTTTTCCTTTATGTAAATTGTGAAATTCGATGATTTTTTTAAAGTCGTCAAAAAAGCTGTTCAACAGATGAAATATCTCGACTATATGTTTCCTTTTTATAAACTGCTCACCTACCTACCACATGCACGAGAAGGAGGTTACACAGTCCATTTCTCAAGGATGGGATGGAGCCCCCATTAGTTTCCCAGGAAAAAGACTCATGCCAGTTGATAGAGCAGATAAATATACAGGGAATATACACATACTATACAGGGTAAGAATTTGAAAAAAAAATCGGTCAACTTATTTTTGAGAAAATCGTAAAAAACATGTTTTTTTAGTAATTATTCGCCATTTTCTCAAGAATATTACGAAGCTCTTGCAATTTTCCCAGAAATGAGACATGTCAGTTAATAGGGCTTATAAATAGCTATCCATGGTATGAATTTGAAGAAAATCGTTGAAGCCGTTTTCGAGAAAACCGTGAAAAACATGGTTTTTTTAGTAATTATTCGCCATTTTGAATTGAATTTTATTGAATTTCTTATTGTTAGATCCTCATCGTATACCTTAAGTTTAAAATTTCAAGTCAATCGGTTAAATTAGGAATGGAGTTATCGTGTTCACAGACATACACACAAACACACAGACCAATACCCAAAAATCATATTTTTGGACTCAGGAGACCTTGAAACGTATAGAATACTTGAAATAAGGGTACCTTAATTTTTTTGGGGAAGCAATACTTTTCTTACCTATGGTAATAGGGCAAGGAAAGTAGAAAACTAAGATAGTATAAGCATAACATAGCGTAAGTATAACATAGCATGAAATAGCTTTTGCTATCCTTTCTCTATGGTTTTACTAGGACCGAATTTAGCGTTTCCTGTGCTCGGTTTCATAAATCGCGTTTCATCGGTATGCACCGCCGAATTCACAGAGTATTGATTACCAACTTGTTGAATGACTGCTACCCTACGAATTCTGCCTGGCCGGGCAGAGAAAGATTCTCTTTTGTTCTTATGCGAGTGTTCACACATGTAGAATGGGTGGATTTGAAAAATACATTAATAAAAAAGTGTTGAGAACTACGAAAAGATGGTATATCAGTACTATTGGTAGCACATTCACTTCCGTGTTTTTTTTAACATAATAATGTACCTTCAGAAAAACAATATTCCTTCATATATCAAACTCAAATAAAATCAAATAGCTTTTTATTCTCAAAAGCATAATACAAATTTATGAAATTCATTCAAACATTTAACAGTGAATAGTCTCCACAAAGACTTGAGTCTGTGAGAGGAGAGTGAGTTCTTTCAAGTTGATTGTGTTTATGTTTTCATGTTTTATACATATAAAGCCATTACAATTGAATTTATAAACATTCTTTAGCAAATCAGAGAATATAAATCACAAACATTGAGACTCCATAGTTATGAGTATATACAAACATATGTATAGAAACAGTAGCTAAATAAAAGCTATAGTACTGATTAGAAATAGCAAATTCACTATGCGTTCAAGTTGTGAATGTAAAGGCGATTGAATCAGTTGCTCTGCAGTGACTATATCTGCTGTTGATTTCTATTTGGTGCCTCATTACACTGAGAGTAAAAAGGAATCAAATCCAGGTCGATAACTCAATTAATTGACCGAAGCGAAGCTTAGGTCTTAGTTTCGACTAGATCGGCGTTTGTCTGTTTGTTTGTACCGCAGTTACAGTCGCAGTTATTGTCCGATTTGGATGAAATTTGGTATACAAGTTCTTTGAAACAAGGCGCAAAAACGTATGTGAAACGGTTTTTGGTAAGACCTCCGGTTTTTTTGTAATATTTAAAAACCCGTAAACTAACTAACTGAAGATACAGCAATTCATGTTCCTACTCAGGTACAATGATTATTTTATTGTATGCATTTTTGTGTCGCTCTATAGTGTCAAGTCTTTTGTTTTCCTTTAGGTATGAGATCGGAAACCGATTTGTAAGCACTAACATTCTGCATAGGCATAACAAGCCATAACATTGAATCCACTTTTCATGAAAAACATCATTAGCGACCTAATGGCATTGTCACCAACAAACTCATCTTATTTAGGGTCATTTTCCATCTCACCATCGTCTGTGAGACGATTCATCCTCTAAATTGACTACTGCATATTCCATTTTTCCGTCAGTTGACCGATTTCTTATAATTAATTATTAGAAAAGTTGTAATATATGTTTATATTGTATATATGGAGACGATATAAAGGTACCTCCTTGATAAGTCCGGTGTCCCTGCAAACAGTGTCTCCAGCACTTTCAATGGAGAAAATAATAGATGACATGGCTGAATCTTCACAATATACTGTACTAACTGTACTGGCCCTTCTCATTAGATTGAAAGTTGTATTCATGAGCGAGGTCTACTGTTCGCAGAACTACTAGTAGCTAATATATCAACGTCTAAGAAGCCTTTGCAGAGTGGAACTCTGAAGATGTTCTGTAGGGGTAGCAAGGAGGGTTGGGGTAGGAACTTTTTCCAGAAGACTTGTCTAGTGGCTATGGGCATCTGCCCTTTGTCGGATAATCAATATCGCGGCAACAAATAAAGAAATTAGGCCACAATTCAATACAGCCTCCACTTGGTACAACATTTTTCTTGTGAACAGTGTTTGTGAAATCAACCTTACAATCATAAATCGAAGTGAGCTCATTTTAATAAACATTTTTACGGAACGAGCGTTAGCGAGTTCTTACTTTGGACTTACTGAAGGCCAAAGTCGTTGTCCATCTGTTTGTTTTAGAGAGAATTGATCGATCGGCTTCAAATTTTGAACACGTATTCTTCGAACCTTCCTACAGGTCAAGTTCGTTGGACAACGAACATTATCTCACTCCTTCGTCCTTTTTCAGGATATGAAAATAACATTGAAAGCACCTACATAAGAAAAAAATTTGTTGTGATTTAGACAGCTGAAGAATTCATTGCATGAATTCATTGCATTACTGCAGCTGAGGCGGACAGGGGAGGACAGGAAATCACACAGACATGATTTCACGATGCGCTGACACATGATTACAGCGTGTAACAAACTGATACTGCGTTGAAATATCAATGTGCGGTTTTCGCAAATTATGAATCAAAATTATGTATTACATGACCACCTTCTCATTTTATTTACATCAATATAAAAATTACAACATATTATAGAGGCTTACAGCTTTATGTAAAAAACAAGCCTCATTTGAAAAAATGAATTTGGATTCATATGGAGGACGAAAATGTTGAAGCGACAGAGTAATTTTCCATTTCAAATAGGATCCTCGATGAAAACCACTATCAAATAATTAGCTGTTTCCATAATTTTCACGAACTCTGTATGATGAAAAGTTGCGGGTTTCAAAGATTTACAATATAACAGTTCTTGAGCGAGTTCTCCAACCCCGGGGGGTCACTAGCATATTTAATATTGTTGGAGTTATCTGATTTATGTATTTCATTTATTCAGTGATCAGATTATTTCAATTTGACAGCTGCGATAAAGAAGCCGACGTGACGTCGTAAATGATAGAAATTCCAATACAGATGGGGTCAATCATTAATGTATTTTGCCCGAGTTCATGAAGAGTCCAAAATAGCTATTTATGTATTAAGAGCGTAATGCGCGACTTTATCGCTCGCGCAAAACAATTATCACGCGACGCAAAGCGAAGTTGTCATCCAACCAATGCTAACAGATTAGAGAGCAACTCGAAATTGAATTTGTTTACTTGGAAGAAGATGAAGATGCATCTTTGGGAACTGCACAAACCTGTTGTTAAATTACAGTATTTCAGTTCTCAAATACTACAAATTATTGAATTACTCTTATGAATTGATTTAATAGTGAAATTGACTTGTGTGTGTGTGTGTGTGTGTGTGTGTGTGTGTGTGTGTTGTGTGTGTGTGTGTGTGTGTGGTGTGTGTGTGTGTGTGTGTGTGTGTGTGTGTGTGGTGTGGTGTGTGTGTGGTGTGTGTGTGTGGTGGTGTGTGTGTGTGTGTGTGTGTGTGTGTGGTGTGTGTGTGTGTGTGTTGTGTGTGTGGTGTGGTGTGTGTGTGTGTGGTGGTGTGTGTGTGTGGTGTGTGTGTGTGGTGTGGTGTGTGTGTGTGTGTGTGTGTGGTGTGTGTGTGTGTGTGTGTGTGTGGTGGTGTGTGTGTGGTGTGTGTGTGTGGTGTGTGTGGTGTGTGTGTGTGTGTGTGGTGTGTGTGTGTGTGTGTGTGTGTGGTGTGTGGTGTGTGTGTGTGTGTGTGTGTGTGTGTGTGTGTGTGTGTGTGTGTGTGTGTGTGCAATACAATATATGTATAGGTCCTTACAATATAAGGATCCGACAAGAACAATTTCGATCAAATGCAATTCAAAATGGCGAAAATGTTGTCAAAAACAGGGGTTTTTCTCGAAAACGGCTCGAACGATTTTGATCAAATTTATACCTACACCAAATTGATAAGCTCTATCAACTGTCACAAGTCCAATATCTGTAAAAATTTCAGGAGCTCCGCCCAAACTATGCAAAGTTTGATTTTAGATTTCCAATTATCAGGCTACAGATACAATTTAAACAAAAAATTTCAAGTGGAAAAGATTGAACATGAAAATCTCTACAATTAATGTTCTGTAACATTCTCAACTAAAATTGAAAATAAGCTCGAAATTCGAGAAAATATGATTATTCAATTGCAAACTGTTGGCTACTGTTGATTCTATTAAATCATTCACTATGAAGAGACAGTGGACCTCGTGTGTCTCCAGTGTTATTGGTCTGTCACCAGCTGGCTCAGATCTTTGGATAGTAGACATGAGATGCGCGTGAGCACTAGCGTCGGGTGATCAATTTTCATATAGGCAAGGAAAGTTGTGTGAGTGCGCCGCACCAGATTTTTTTGAATATTCTCCTAGTTTTATTGAAAGCTACTATTCATTTTGTTCATTTAATCAATTAATGTTTGGGAACAAGGGATTGATAGAAAATGCGCTATTCCATTTTTACAGTTGAAGAGACAATATATGAAGAGATATTTGGCGTTTTTTGATACACAGAATCCCTGTACTTGCCAATTTAAAATTGATGCCTTACTTCCTCATTTCTTTCACAATAATTCCTCGAAGTACTACAGGATAATCGTGCGTTTCCGATGTTTTCAAAATCCCCTCGTAACGAATATCACATATATCGATGAGATGGAAAATTGGCTTAATTGAAACAATGGAAGCTGGACGATACCAGCATACCTCAATTACCTGCAAAATATTTTTCCTGCAATATTTTTTCTTGACAGAAAGAGGGCTGCATTCTCTGTCGTTCCACCACCGTTCATTCCCAGAATTCAATCCATGAAACATTCCTGTTCTTTTATAAACAATTGTCGACATCACATGAGAATTCGAGAGAATAAATGCGTTTATTGTGAATTCGATCCCAATATGAGCACTACCTAACTATCACATGCGCATTTCTATAATGTTAACTAGGTTATTGAATAACATAGTTATTTCGTATTTTACATACATTTCATAGCAATCAACGGTTCATTAGAACATAGTTACTGCCGATTGTACATATCATTTCTAATAAAAAAATATTACCCTCTTTTTTGAAGCCACCTTCTACTTCTTTTGAAGAAGACCGAGCATAAAGTGGGAGGATGAAGTGAGAGAGATCTCTGAAAAATGGGATGTAGAGGATGGTGACAAATGACTGAGCACCGAGAAACGTGGAGAGCTGTAGTAGAGGCGGCCAAAGCTCATATTGGGTTGCAGTGCTAAAGAAAAAACTTCTTTTGAAAAGCAACAAACTTTGAATTATAAAAACATTGAAGAATTAATTCGTTGGATAATAATTGAACGAATTTTTTCAAGAAGAGAAAAGTATTTTGAAAATGGAACTATTTTCATTACTAGAAGAAACGCCCTTGTTATTTATAATACTTTTATTTATTAAATTTCTATTATAAGTTTCCACCTGCCGTACATGGATCATAACTGGAGAAGAGCGGTGGCTTCTGTGACTGAGCTGTAAGCTATAGTGAGATCCACGTTATAATGGGAGTGGAGAAAGATAGGAGAACAACGTTGCCGATCCTCAATGTCTTCTATAGACGGTAGCTGATATAGGTTTATCGATGTAATATTAAAGATTCATTCTCGTTTAAAATAATCAATTATATTTTATTAAGCAAGGAATTTTATTTTTCAATAACTTCATAATGATTTTTCATAATTAAGATGAAATATTTAGTTAATTAATTATTAATTCTACATCGTTAAAAGCCGATCTGGCAACAAAGCAAAGCGATTGATTATATGCCTTTATTAGGGCGGAGTTAGGACTCCTGGTCCTCTCTGCCACACAACTCTTTACAAAAGAAGACAAATTCACATAAGAAAACAGAAAAAATCTAGTGTGGCGCACTCACACAACTTTCCTTGCCGTTATGAAAATTTATCACCTGACGCTAGTGTACACGCACATCTCAAGTCTACTATTCAAAGATCTGCCAGCTGGTGACAGGACAATAACGCTGGAGACACACGAAGTCTGCTATATCTTCATAGTGAATGATTTAATAGAATCAACAGTTGCCAACCGTTTGCATTATTGAATAAACAGATTTTCTCCAATTTCGAGCTTATTTCCAATTTTAGGTGAAAATGTCACTGAACATTAATTGTAGAGATTTTTATGCTCAATCTTTTCCACCCCTTGAAATTTTTTGTTTAAATTGTATCTGAAGCCTGATAATTGAGAATCTGAAATCAAACTTTTCATAGATGGAGCGGAGCTCCTGAAATTTTAACAGATATGGGAATTGTGGCAGTTGATAGTCTATTTTAGGTATAAATTTGATCAAAATCGTTAGAGCCGTTTTCGAGAAAATCGCAAAAAACCCTGTTTTTGACAACATTTTCGCCATTTTTGCCGCCATCTTGAATTGGATTTGTTCGATATTGTTCGTGTCGGATCCTTATAGGGGAAGGACCTCAAGTTCCAAATCTCAAGTCATTCCGTTAATTGGGAGATGAGATATCGTGTACACAAACACACACACACACACACACACACACACACATACAGACCAATAAATACCCTAAAACCACTTTTTTGGACTCGGGGGACACTGAAACGTATAGAAATTTAGAAATTTGGGTACCTTAATTTTTTTTGGAAAGCAATACTTTCCTTACCTATGGTAAGGGCAAGGAAAGTAAAAATAGATTACATATCATGTAATAAGATTCTTACATAAGTAAATAAAACTCTTAATCAAAATACAATAACATATAATAAAAGATAATTTGAAACTTAATTTATTAATACAATTGGAAACAATATTTCAAAATCCACTAGATAAGTCCTATAGGAAAACCTATCAGAAATGAAGATAATGAAGATCCAATCAAGTTGCCATTCACTCACACATGCACACAAAACAACCCTAAAAACAAAGATTTTAGAGAGATAGCGAGATAGAGAGAGATAGCGCTATCCGCTTTGTTGAATGATAGACAAGGATAGCAATGGCATGGCCATTATAACGTGGACCTCACTATATCGATTAGCTAAGTTCTGCTACTCTCTCTCACTCTGGTAGAGTGACCACTTGTGGAGCAGTCTCCTCTAAATATTATTTATGAATTTAGAAATCGCTTCCTAGCTGTCGGAACCCACCTAAAGCTATAGGTCTACTTATCTCTCATCATTATCATATACAGTTCAATAATTATTTTCTTAGTCTATATCATGTAAATTCATCTATAATTTTGCTGTATTGTAAGCTATTGTATATAAGTGTATAAGACAGTATATATTGTAATCTACATAAATAAAGTACTCAATCAATCAATCAATCATCATCCGTCTGATTACCCACACACAAGCCTGGCCATATCCTATTATATTAAGCCAGCAATTTCTGTATATCTGTATATATTTATATATTCGGTTATTCATATTAATTGGTTATATTTATTTATGTCCAACGGATCTCCAAGACGGCTCTAACGATTTTCACGAAATTTGGAACATAGTAGGTTTTATGATATCAAAATTCGATTGCACTAGGTCTCATCCTTTTTGTCTCTCATTGCTGAAACAGCTGAGACTTTCGTCGTCTGTGGATAGTAAAAAAGTGAATGAGCGAAAGAGTCTGTGGAAAATCAAAATATCGCATCCCCGAAATTCATAAGCTGACGTATAGCCAGCTGTAAAATATAAACACGATCATTTTCGATAATTGAGTTCTGTTTATCAATAAATAAAAATAACGAGCGAAGCTCGGTGCCCCGATATCCTATTATATTAAGCGAGCAATTACTGTATATCTGTAAACTTTATATTTTTATATCTGGTTATTTATGTTCAACGGATCTCGAAAACGGCTCTAACGATTTTCACGAAATTTGGAACATAGTAGGTTTAAGATATAAAAATTCGATTGCACTAGGTCTCATCCCTGGGAAAACTCGCTGAATGGCATGAAAAGGATAACAATTATTCATCATTGGAAAAACAGATGATAATTTCGTCGTCTGTCGATAACAGAAGATGTGAGTGCCTGTGTGGGAAAGAGACAGAATTATTTCCAGCTGTGTAATCAATCAGCGAGAAATTTTATCTAGTCAGACAATTTAATCGACTTGATCAACATAATCTGATTTGTTGACATGACATGATAATCCTCTTAAACTGGAGTATAATTATATATATATATATTATATATATATATATATATATTATATATATATATATATATATATATATATATATATATATCATAATTTTCAAAGTTGATCATTATTTGACAATTTTTGTTTTGACCAATAAATACATTTGTACAGTACATTTCAGGCCTCGTCAAAAGTTCAAGATTACATGATGTAAGTCACTAGCATAAATACATTTTTCGTCAACATCTTATTCTTAATAAAACTTGAATGAACATTTTCAATAACATCAGTAGGTATAGCAAAATATTTCGAAACATTACATTTACACAGCATATAGATAAATAGCAATTCGTAATATATTAAAAGAGTAACACAAAGACTAACACTACAACTAGTACTACTATATTATAAAGTCATAACATATAGTAATCACAATACTATTCTTACAATGTAAGTCACATTTTTATTCTAAGTAGAAAACGTTATATGCTATCAATTAAAAACTCTTCAGTAGAGTAGTAAGCCTTTTCTTTTAGCATTTGTGAAATGGCAACTTTAAATTTTTCTTGTGGCAGGTTCTTAACTTCAATTGGTAGTTTATTGTAAAATAACAACTGTAAATAGGGGTAGCTTTTCATGCTCTTACTCAATCTGAGATTTGGTTTCATAATTTTTTCCCTATTCCTAGTATTGTAAGCATGATATTCATTATGTTTGTGAAAGTTGTTAGAATTCTTCTTTACACTTATCAAATTGGAATATATATATAGAGATGGCAGAGTCAGTATACCCAGTTTGATGAAGTGAGGCTTGCAAGTTTCTCTTGGGGAAAGGTTCAAAATAGCTCTAACTGCCCTTTTCTGCCATATGAAAACTTTTTTATGTGTTGGGCAATTGCCCCACATTCTTATCCCATAACTAAGATGAGAATGGAAAAGTCCGTGATAGGTCATCAACAATACTTGCAGATTAACAGAACTATTTAATCTCTTGAGGAGGTATGTTACCCTTGAAAGTTTTTTACAGAGACTATTCACATGTTCCTCCCAACAGAGTTTACCATCCAATATTACACCTAGTAATTTGACAGGCTTAAGATTATTGTGGTTCAGAGTATGCCCTAATGTAAATGTTATTTTCTCTGTTTTCTGCTCATTTAATTCTAGGTCATTAGATAAATACCATGATTTTGCCTGATTCAAGGAAATGTCAAGTTTATCCTGAAGTTTTTCGATTTCAGCATCTGATTGGATTATTGAGGTGTCATCAGCATACAATACAGAAAGACCTGGTATATTGAAACTGAAGTCATTTACGAAAACCAGAAAAAGGAAGGGCCCAAGGACAGATCCTTGAGGTACACCTGTATTTATGTTCAATACATCAGAGCATTTACCTGCACACTTTACCATTTGTTTTCTGCCAACCAAATAACCTTTCAATAGCTTTAACTCTCTATCTACTATGCCATAATGCTCCAGTTTTTTGCAGAGAATCACATGTGAAACTCTCTCAAATGCTCTGCTAAGGTCTAACAGGGTTGCCCCTACTGCACATTTATTTTCAAAACATTGATGTACAAAGTCTACAATTTTCTCAACAGCGTCTATTGTAGAGTGACCTGGTCTAAAGCCATATTGATGGGATATAATAAGCCATTGAAAATGAAATATTCATAGAGTTGCATTAGCAGACAAAATTCTATTATTTTACTGATGATAGGCACAAGAGCAATTGGTCTGTAATTTTCAGGATTTTTTGGATCTCCTTTTTTCAAAACAGGTGTAACACTGGACACTTTCAAACAATCCGGAAAGTAGCCCATGACAATAATAAAATTTATAATGTATGTTAGAGGAAGCAAGGTTGAGTCAATTATTTCTTTGATCAAGTAATTAGACATTCCAACACATCCTCACTACGAGAATTACTCATTCTATTAACAATGGATTTAACGGTTAACTTATCAATTGTCTTAAGTTTAAAATTGTGTGAAGGCTTTGGAGCATTAATCAGAAATTTTGAAATGACGTATCAATTTGGTCCTGTCTATCATCCAACCTTCTGGTTGGTACATTAACAAAGAGCTCATTCAATACATTTGGAGAGATTGGTATTGGTTTTTTACAAGCAGGCATGAGATTAGATTCTCTCTTGACTATTGACCAAGCAGCCTTACACCTATTATTAGCATTTGCAATAAATTCACTATTTACCTTTATTTTCGCTTGTTTCAACTTGAATCGGTAGTGCTTTCTTATATTTTTATAGACTTCTTTATCATATTCACTAAGTGTATTCTTGAATCTACTGTAAGAAATCAATAATAGAATGTGTATTTTTTCCAGTTCAGGTGAGAGCCATTTTGAAGAGGATTGTTTTTTACTTTTATTTTTCACCAAAACTCTAGGGCAGGAGCGATTTAAGGATTCAACTATGATATTTAAGAAACTATTAACTGCCATATCAACATTATTGTCAGTTTTATAAATTTTCTCCCAACAAATATTTATAAGAGACTTTCTCAAATGTAGCAATCTTTTCTTGGTAAGAAGTCTTATAGTCATGTCTCTATTTAATTTATTACATTCATTAGAGATTTTTGAAGATGACTTTCTTTCTAGATCAAACGAAACACAAACACCAGAATGGTCAGATATTAAACCTTGTTCTAAAAGCGTTACTCTAAAATAATCCGCAGATATATTTGTAATTACATTATCAAGACATGACTCATACCTAGTTGGAGAGTAATTCGTACAGTAAAGGTTGAAAGATCTCAATAAATTTAAGTGATTAGTGAGTGTTATTTTGTTATTCAATTTGGTTTGTAAATAATCTAAATTGGAACTTTTTTGTTTTCAAATGTTTGAACTGAAAATTGAACCTGAAATGTATGGAACATAACCTACTTTCCGGACTATTTATAGTGTATAAATAAAAATTCAGTGAATAAACAGATTTAGGCTGTGCCTGTTAGTCCTTCCCCATTCATTTTAAAGAATTGTGTTCGGTTCATCAAAAGTCAATAAATAAATAACGAGCAAAGCTCGGTGTCCCGATATTTGGATATTAGTTTGTCCGTTTGGGCATCACCATCAGCAAAAAATCTAACTTTGCTATACGAATTCCATTCTTTAGTATTGGTATAATTAGATTCACACAAGCATTGGTGTTATTTATAAGGACAGTCTGGAGTGTATCTTTCTGTTGTTTAATAGATAATGATTGATAATGGTGTAACGACCGGAAATATCATTCCAAATGGTTCCATAAATAATGTTTTTTTACAAAATAAAGTCGTTGTCATTCAATATGATGTGAATTTCACGATAGGTCCATCAACGATCCAAAGGATATAAAGTTACTCTGCGGGACTTGGAACAGTTACATAGCAATTCCAATTCAATCACATAGTGAATCATCAATCGATTGACTTAAAACCGGGAATAAGATTGAAATGTGATAGTTCATAGAAATGAACTTAGAATACATGTATTCTAGGTACCTTGGTTCATAGTATATCATAGACAGAGATGGAGAGATGAACAAAGAAGTATGGATAATTTGAAATATATGTCACGAGCTTATTCATCAAACAAACTCGAATTTTATCTCTACAATGTGTAGTTGAGATTTGTCATTACATGTAAAAAGAGAGGAAAATGTATAAAATTTGTCATCTATTGTGGATAACCAATAAAATAATCAAAGCACAAAATAAACAGCTACATCAAAGAATGTGAGTGCTTTTTTCACTTTAAAGTTTTAAAAAATTTGATAGTAACAATAAATAAGTTGAATAGTGGCTACTTCCATAACAATTTTTTTTACTCTTACTTTAAATAGTATAGTTTAAGCAACACATCTCCATGATAAAGTTCAAATTTGTTTCACAAATAAGCCCGTAACAATTATTCCATAAAAAAATTATAATGATTAAATTATTTCCATATTTAATTGCCCAACCCAGTATACGCTAATCTTAAGATGCGTACAGAGATATACGCGCCGCGAACATGAGCAATTGACTTTTAATCAGCTGACTATATCTGTATTTTTACAGAAACGGTAAGATACAGATATAAAAAGCTTGGCATCAGCTGATTAAAAGTGAATTGCTCATGTTCGCGGCGCGTATATCTGTACGAACCTTTATAGTTGAACTCGTCTTATTCGTATAATGTAGAGAAGACGCGTAATGCAATACAATTTACAAGATAGCCAAGATTTCAAGACAAAAATAGATCAACTTCTTACATACTGCTGAGAGCTAACATTGCTTTCTCAGCCACTACTAAATATTTACTACCGTCACCTAAAATAATATATTTTAGAAACACTCTACATATTGACATAATTATATTTTGATCATTACAAATGTATTGATCCTAAAATTGAATCTCAAGAATTGAAACATCAAATCAGTGTATCACAGTTTACTGTTTAAAGCCGTTCTGAACATGACAAGCATATTTCTTTTGTAAATATATGAGAATGTCCATGTTTTATTATGTGAATTCGTTGTGTCATCTTGCATTATGCAAATTCTGAATATTGGTCAAGGTCTTTCAAACCTGAAAATAAAGTTGATAGAATCAATTTTGAAATCGTTCAAAATAGTAACATGTGTCTACACTATCTAGGCTATGTTTTGATGCACTTGAAACTATTTATATTTCGGAATATGTGGTGGTCCAACCTCCCAACTTAATTCTGAGCTAAATTTTCTATAAACGAGTACTGTTCATTTTCATATTTTTCATTCTTTGAGCATTATTTTCTCTTGAATGCTTTTTTATTCTTGTAATTCATAAATTTTGGTTTTGTACTAGCAGTTTTCTAGCAAAAAACTTTGACACCAGTCCTGAGCCAGCCAGGTCACTCGATATTATTATTATTAAATTTTAGTTTTCTAGTTCTATATAAGAACCTTGTATATAGTTCCACGAGGTGTCGTTAAGCGCGCCTCTCCACTAGGAAATACTGAAATGAAGTGCATCTAACGGGTGATTCTCATAGAACATAATTTTATGAACTTATGTCATTGTGCGAAATATCAATGTGAAGACTATGTAGTTGATGATGAAGGTTGAAGCTGAAAATTAGGTGTTTTTCACAATGCAAGGAGCATTGTTGTCAGGTGTACTTGGAAATCTATATGAGATAGAGCGCTCTACCTGATCTCAGATTGTAGAGCACAAAAATACGCCCAGAGGGATTTTGAATTATACATCTAAATGGTAACAATCGGAAGATATTGTTGATCTAAATCTAAAATTCATAAAAGTTGATTCTCTCTTCAAATTTCACTCATTTTTGAAAAATCATAACTCAGTACTCATTGGAGATAGAGAGTTCCGAATGATCTCATTTTATACAGATTTCCATATTCTAAAAAAAAGGCGGGAGCAAATTTTTCTGTCCTATTAAGATATTTGGCAGAAATATCTGAAAACTGGAAAATGAGCCGAAAATACGAGGTTTTTGGGCCATCCTCTATCTAGCACAAGGAAATTTTGCATGAAGGAATTGGTTCTGGACTTCCTCTTATGTACCAAAATAATATATTGAAAAATCATAACTACAATATAAATTGCATGCACCAATGTATATAGTGACTAGACTAAATAGGCCTATAACCATCCTGTATAGTGGAGATATGACTCCCTGTCATATACAGTCTTCCAATCTGTATCGATTTAGAAGAAGAATGAGAAGATAGAAAATGAAACCATTGAATACACCATTTTATCTATGACCACTATCAAGCAAAGTATAACAAACTGGAAGCATGACGAATTGAAAAATTGATAAACTGAAAACTTCACATAATGAAATCTTGGAGAATTGAAAATAGGCCTTTAACCATCCTTGGTTAGTTGAAAATCTATATGCGTATAAATTTCAAGTTAATCAGTTGAGCAGTTCAGACGTGATGATGTGTCAAACATAATTTTCCTATCCCGTACGTGTATAAGCCAGTTCTTTCCTTTTTTATAGTATGGATTTCAATGTATCATGTTTTCTTCTCATTGATAAAGCAGGTTTAATGTGGAGGAACAGAAACATGCGCCATTTCAAAGAAACAGGAACGTAAGATTGAAGTGACTGAGATGAGAATGTTAAGATGGATGTGTGGGGTTACAAGAAAAGATAAAATAAGAAATGAATTGATCAGAGGCACTGTAAAAGTTGGACCACTGGGAAAGAAAATGCAGGAGACAAGTAGTATGAGGTGGTTTGGGCATGTGCGGCGACGGGAGGAGGATTATGTTGGACGAAGAGTGCAGGATTAAATGGAATGAGAAGACGAGGTAGACCTCGGATGAGGTGGGGAGATAGAATAGCGGCTGACTTGCGGGAGAGTGGTTGGAGGAGAGAGGAAGCATTGGATAGGGGATAGGGCTTTGTGGAGAGGCAGACTAATGCCCGGTCTACACGACAACGATATTAGCGCAAACCTGGCAGGTTTGAGATCGTTGTAAATTTCTGAGGTTTGAAGGTTTGTGCTTTCTTCGATCAATCTCAGCCAGGTTTGCGTCAATTTTTCTAGGAAACGATTATGTCTCATCTATCCAACAAAACCTAATTCGCTTCAAAATGAAGATAGAGAATTCGCGATTTCAGATTCAGATTCAGCACCCTCAAATTAAATATGTGAAAGGTCAATTCTCAAAAATACTCAAAAACAAGGAAGATTTTTTTACTCAAGGAAGATCTTATTTACTCTATAGTAATGTGATAGATATAGTTATTCACTCTTCACTTGATAAGCAGTATTCTTGATTATTATTATTGGGGAGAAGCAGAAGTGGGGGGGGAGGAGGAGGAGGAGGCTTGTGTTACTTCAAAGACTTCGTATAGAATTTATATATGATTTAGTTTATAATAAAGGTTTGTGTTAAAGTTGGTGTCGTGTGAACAGAGGTTTGCGCAAACTTGGCTCAAAGCCAGATTTGCGTAAGCCTGGCTTTGAGTCAAGTTTGCGCAAATATCGTTTTAGTGTACACCCGGCAGAGGAATGCCTACCCCATTTAAATGGCATAAGGCACAGCCAAAGAAGAAGAAGAAGAATGTGGGGGGTGAAACGTTCAATTTTGCAACAATAGATAATTTTGAACCCAGTGAGTATGGAATGCAATAGTATAGAATTACATTCTATGCAGTTAATTACATTCTATACTGACTGGTGGAACCGCGATGTTTGATTCAATAATTGAATGAACTCGGTTGCATTCCGTTGCAATTTCCGTTGCATTCTCGCATGACTGTGTGTTTTAGAAAAAGGATGAAAAGTGTTTTGATAGCAGTCAGGTGCAGATGTAGGCGCACGTCTACTAGGTAGTTACCTATTGAAGAGGTGGCAGCAGTTCTCTTTCATCTCAATTTTCCATTTCTATAAGTTCACACACAGACCAACATCGAGGTAAAAAGGATTTCATTACTAGTGGGAACGTTATGTGAAATGATATATAGCAAATGAAATTCCAATCGAATAAGGTCTTCTAGACTTCATGATTGAAAAATACAATCTTGGCGCTTCGATTCCAATTACAATCATGTCCACAGAGTCATTTGAGAATAACTCCTTTTTCGCCCCACTTGGATGTAATGAGCTGGTTTACGTGCGTCATATGGAGGCCGAAAGTGATTGTTTTCTGACCAGGCCGGTAAAATTTTTACGGCCCTAGGGCTGTAAAATAACCTTGAAGTCAGCTGATTCTGATTTGATGTGAACATGTTTACAAAATAGTTTATGAAACGGAATCAGTTTATGCTTCTAGAATTGAATAAAGTTTTTGCAATAAGATACTATCATTTTATTTGGATGAATGAAATACAAATGAGATATTATAAACTATTCAAATTCAATTTTCAGAGTATAATAGAATCTAACCTCAAACCTCCTAGTAAAGCGTTTATCACGGAACATGGTGGATAAACGGAATCATTTTATGCTTCTAGAATTCAATAAAGTATTCTGTAATAATATACTATCATTTTATTTAAATGAATAAAATACAGATAAGATTATAAACTATTCAAATAATTCGATTTTCATAGATGGATAGAACTTCTAACCTAAACTTCCATTGACATTCAGATCACATCGGATTGGCCGAATTTCAAGTGTGCCAAAACAGCTGATCAAAAACTTTTTCAAGTGTGATAAACCAGCTGATCAAAAACTTTTTCCAAGTGTGATAAACCAGCTGATCAAAAACTTTTCATTATTTGTGTTTATCATTCAATAATTAAAACATTTATAATAATATCATCTTATTGTCATTTGGAAGAATAAAAAGTATAAACTCAACCTCTTACATAATTGAACATAATATTTTAGGTTATTTAGACAGATCAGAATAAAAAATAAAAATACTTGGACAATTTCTTGATATTCAGATTTGCTAGAGCTATGACCTTCCACTTTTGCTTTCGGAAGTGCTTATAATAGACAATGAGAATAATATTATTATTCTCATATATATATTGTTTATTTTTCTGTGTGGCGAAAAATTACGTTCTCACCATGGGCAAAAATGTTTTTCCGGCTCTCAATCTTTTCTAGTCCTCGGCCTACGGCCTCGGACTTGAAAACCGATTTCGAGCCAGAAAAGTCTCATTTTCGGCCCTAGGTGCGAAATATACTATTCCGTCACTGTGATAACTCGAGGTTCTGGCTCAGTGTAATGAAAAACGTTCGAGATGTGTAATCATACAATTCCGAGGATGTGAAATTCAATCTTCGGATCTATGTTTTGATTGCAATCCAGTCTTAATGCTACTTCCAGAATGCTTGGAGATACTGTGTGTTGTGTGATTTCATGTGAGTAGTGAGAACGATCCATAAAAATGGAATGATTCTTTATTATCAGCAGAATCCTTAAGCACTGGTAACGTGTAAAATGAGCGTACAGACTTGAGCGCGACCAACAAACGCATTTTTCTTTTCATCAGCTGATGATAATGCTTTTTATACAGAGTGAGTCATATGTATGGGAACCCTTCAATGAATTGGAGACTGTTGTGAATATAATACTGTAACTTTCAGGATAAGTTATTGGACAAATACTTTTGACGTACAACTGAATTTCAACCACTTATAAGGTGTATGTCAAAAGGTATAGAGTATTTGACCAATAACTTATCCTGGAAGTTATAGTATTATATCCACAACAGTCTCCAATTTATTGAAGGGTTCCAATACATATGACTCACTCTGTATAGTTATGTATTTGTACAGGGACAGTAATATAGCAAAGCATCAGCTGATGAAAATCAAAATGTACACTATTCTCTTTTTATTTTATTTTGTGTTCAATTTTCTAGTTTTTCGAAATTCAATTCGAACGAGACTATGACAATGACTACGACTACGCCCCGTTTCGGAAAGCCAATTTTCTGACTCCAGCTGCTTAAAGTCTAGAACTTTTCCAAATCCCGAGCTCGGAAACCGGCCCTACAATGTCTACAACCGGCCTACGTAGTAACTAAGGTGGAGCCCCCAGCTGCCGAATTCGTTATCAACTAGTTTAAACTGCAAAGAAGAAGAAGCAGGAGAAAGATAAATGAGAAAAGAAGGAGAATAATAATAATAATTGACGGAACGAAGTGAGGTCTAAGATTCAAGTCGACGATTTGGCATTTCTCTTAATGTTTAAATGTATGTTTATATGTTGCGCATTTACGGCGAAACGCGGTAATAGATTTTCATGAGATTTGACAGGTATGTTCCTTTTTTAATTGCACGTCGACGTATATACAAGGTTTTTGGAAATTTTGCATTTCAAGGATAATATAAAAGGAAAAAGGAACTTCCGTCATACGCCAATATTAGTGTAAAAATCTGGTGTGGCGCACTCACACAACTTTCCTTGCCGTTATGAAAATTGATCACCTGACGCTAGTGTGCACGCGCATCTCAAGTCTACTTATAAACAAAGATCTGAGCCAGCTGGTGACAGGACAATAACGCTGGGAGCATACGAGGTCGCTATCTCTTCATAGTGAATCATTTAATTGTTTTTTTAATTACAAAACAGTTGCCAACAGTTTGCAATTGAAATAATAACATTTTATCGAATTTCGTGCTTATTTTCAATTTTAGGTGAAAATGTTACTGAACATTAATTGTAGAGATTTTCATGCTAAATCTTTTCTACTCAAAATTTTTTGTTTAAATTTTATCTGAAGCCTGATAATTGGGAATCTAAAATCGAACTTTGCATAGATGGGGCGGAGCTCCTGGAATTTTTACAGATATGAGACTTGTGGCAGTTGATAGAGCTTATCAATTACTACTTTTGGTATAAATTTAATCGAAATCATTGGAGCCGTTTTTGAGGAAATCGCGAAAAACCCTGTTTTTGACAACATTTTCGCCATTTCAGCCGCCATCTTGAATTGCATTTGATCGAAATTGTTCGTGTCGGATCCTTATATTGTAAGGACCTTAAGTTCCAAATTTCAAGTCATTCCGTTAATTGGGGGATGAGATATCGTGTACACAGACGCACGAACACACACACACATACAGACCAATACCCTAGAACCACTTTTTTGGACTCAGGGGACCTTGAAACGTATAGAAATTTAGAAATTGGGGTACCTTAATTTTTTTCGGAAAGCAATACTTTCTTACTATGGTAATAGGGCAAGGAAAGTAAAAATCAGACTATAGAATTATTCATCATAAATCAGCTGAAAAGTGATTACACAGATGTGTGGAGAAGCCAGTCTATTACTGTATTTCCACAAGGTCTATAGTTTCAATCAGGTACTTGTAGATGAGAATACTGCGTGAGGTCTACTGTTCACAGAACTACTAGTAATAAGATGATGATGATGAAGAAAAAAAGAAATGAAGAGGAATAAGAAAAGAAGAAGTAGGAGAAGAAGAAGATGAAAGATGAACTATTTTGGATTTCAGGTAGCCAGTCGAATGACATTAAATTTTCTTGAATACTTAGGTGATATGTCAACGATATGCCTTTAAATCTTTCACAGTCGAACTGTTCAATTAACAAGTCGATCAATTAGCAATCAATTGGTCAATATGTCAAGATTAATTATTCTAACTCATTAACATACAATCGATTTCAATGTGACAGAATTAAGCATTTCAGTACTTTGTCAATGTCAGAGGATGTGACAATAATGACACATCTTTACAACATGAACGTGAACTAGTTCAAAATCAATTTGTGATAGGGTACGCAGACTATATCATTTCTACTGTTCTCAAAATTTGAGAACTACTTGGACCATCAATGGATCAATGGATCAGGTCGAGAAGAGACTCGACTGTAGTCGAGACTATGTGTTTTTGAAATGGTGACGTCGCGGAGACTAGAATCGACTGGTCTAAGTGTCATCATTTGGAATCACATGCTCTCGACTAGAGTCGAGTCTCTTCTCGACCTGAGTCGCGTAAGATAGTGTGAGTTGAGTCTTATAGTGGAATGAAAATTGATGGTTACTCTGAGACTAGTTTTATGACAATCAACATAAAATTTTTTTAAATCTTTACAACATTTAATCCACCTCGAAACTACTTTCAACCCGGGAAGGGCTGGCAATATAGCTCGTTCCTGTTTTTCTCTTTCTTCTTCTTCTTTTTCTATCATATTTTTATTTTTCTATCTTGTTCTTCTCTCGACATCGTTCAATCAATCGTATTTAATCATTGTTTATCATTCTCTAATATTGTACCATCGTCTTCAAAAAAACTCAATTTTTATTCCACACATGGACTGGAAGCTGGTGGTCTGAGAATTTATAATTGGTATATTATTAGGTCCTTTGCACACTGGGCCACCATGGAAGCGCTTCCACGGAAGCGCCACCACGTGGTAGCATTGTCTCTTATCTATCACTGCACACTAGAGCCACCACCCACCGGCCAACAGCCACCAGCAGAGCTTCCAGGAATGTGGCGGCTCGAGCCGCCGATTTTGTGTCGCCACCAGACTGTCGCGCCACCACGTCATACCATTGAGTATTATCTGTCATTGCACACTAGAACCACCATAAAATCATCTCCAGCTCAGTTTCAATTCAAATCAAGTTCAGTACAGTTGTCTGTTGAAGTCGTCGTAATGAATAGTGAAAAATTAGATACAGAAAGGTTCATTCTTGAAGTTGAAAGCAGACCAGCTATATGGGACATGTCTTCAAAATTATATGCAGACCGGGATGTAAAGAAAAATTCTTGGAGGGAGCTGGTAAATATTTTCATTGAAAAATATAACCCCACAGAAAATGAACAAAATGAATTTGGTAAGTTATATAACCACTTTTCTTGAGCATTATTAATTATAATATTATTCAACATATGCCAATAGTCGTGCTTCTTCCACGTCCATTTTTCAACTGATGATCATGAGTTAACTAGTGAACTGGAGTGATGAGTCAAGTGGTGGCTGCGTGGTGGTGGCTCTAGTGTGCAATGCTATCAAATTTTGCTAGTGGCGCTTCCATGGAAGCTTCAGTGGAAGCGCTTCCATGGTGGCCCAGTGTGCAAAGGACCTTAAGCTTTTTTGAAGTTCATTTTATTAAGCTTGTACTTTTCATCTTGGAAACAATGCATCCACCGACATGATTAAGCATAAAACATTAAAGCTAATAACCATATGAATTGACAATAGCCTACAGCAATGCAATTAATTATAAAATCATTCTTCATGGATCTGTTTCGTTTTCCTTCTCCCGTCAGCAACGTCAGTTCAATTAGTGAAAACTCTAATCCGATAGCAATATGCTATTGTTATGCATATTATTACATTCAACTAATTGAAATCATTGAGAACGGAAAATTGAATTGAATTCCTTTTTCAACAAAAGGGGGGGATCACGACGAGTTAGGACGGGGGGTAGGTGAAGGAGTGATGGCGAGACGGGTTAAGGAGGTGGAGAGGCCCGAGTTTGTGGGAGTGGCCTATGAGGGTAGTGGCTGGGGGAAGAGGAGGGGTGGAGGGTAGGGAGGAGAAGGAGGATGAGGAGGAGAATGAGGAAAATTAGACAAGTACATATAACGACCAACTGGAATGGAAGTATAATTGAAAAAGAGATTCAGTAGGGATGAAAAATGAATTGATTTTGACGAAAAAACTGATGAGAAGATATTGTTCTATAGTGAGATCCACGTCAGCGTTGCCTCCTCCTTCTATAAAAAAATAGCTGATAGCGGTATATCAGAAGCCTTTTGCATGAGAAAATACAAGCTAATAATACCAGTAACTTGTAAAATTTCGTAAAAAAGGATAGTGCTATCTGCATTGCGAATGATAGACAAGGATAGCAACACCAATGTTAATGGAATACTGCCATTATAACGTGGACCTCACTTCAGATTCTGTCGACGAATAGGATAGCGCTATCTGATTTGACGAATGGTAGACAAGGATAGCAACACCAATGTTCATTGAATACTGCCATTATAACGTGGACCTCACTTCAGTTTCTGTCGACGAATAGAATAGCGCTATCTGCTTTGCCGAAAGATAGACAAGGATAGCAACTACGATCAACCTGTCATTATAATGAAGAGCACACAACAGTTTCTGTCGACGAAATTAGTTACCGTAACTTGCATTAATTTTGCTGTATGATCAGTGACCCAGCAAATAATACAATATACAATTGTATATTATTGTATTGTATTGCAACTGTTCCAGCAGAAACAAGTTGGCCGAACGAGGATAACCTGCCGGATGTGCGCCAGACTCTTACATTTTCAAAGTGAACTTTTCAGAGAACAAGTGACAAAGCTGGAACAACGTTGTTGTTGCAGTGAAGCGATATTTCGCGAATATAATTCACACCTCGCTAAATCCGCTAAATCGTAATTCGGGTCTCGTTCGACGCCGATTTTACACCTGCACGATTTTCTAAAACAAGTTAGTTGCGGGGGTTCGATTACAGCTCATGATTGCCAATCAGCGATGTGGCTACCTTTCATCAGTTAATACAAAGACGTGTCGTTTCCGTTCATCAATTATTAACCTACAAAGACGTGTCGCTGTTAACGCCAGACACAAAGCGGTGTCAATCCCAGCGACACGTTGGTTTAAGCGAGTAATAATTGCGTCAGGTCAGTGCAGACGTCTGACAGCGGGAGAGCATAAACGAACCTGCTGCTATCATGCTGATATAGGCAATATTCCAAACACGGCAGGCGATCGATACATAATTAAGCACCGTGATTGCATAGCGTTCATCTAGAGACTGGTGTGGCCCACAGAGTAACATTCTGTACTCACTGGTATGCTCACACCATTACAGTTTAGTCAGCAAAGTTATTTCAAACAAAGCTATGGAAATATTCATAGCGTATGACAGGTTTGAATTTGTCTTCCCATTATTATCAATGTCATTATTATGCCAGTTCACACGCTCAAAGCCGGAATCGAACCCGGTACCTCCCAATTGCCAGTCAGGTATGCTTGCCCTTACACCAAACTGACAATCTCTGGATAGCAGCGCTCATTTTATACAAAGCCACAGCGGCCAACCAGTTACAGATGGAATTAAATAGAGAATGCATTTATTCAAATGCTAATTAATATATAATTATTATTTAACGAAAATCCTTATCCTAGTAGTTCTCATCGAATTTTCATCTAGCTGTTAACCCTGTTGTCAATGTCTGCAGTAGCAGAGTTCTTCAGGGTGATTTGCAGCATTTATTTAGGATTTTCGTTAAATAATAATTATATATTAATTAGCATTTGAATAAATGCATTCTCTATTTAATTCCATCTGTAGCTATTTATTTATGCGAATTCGAAATCACTATGACATCCAATACTTGACGTATTACCACACGTACACTATAGAATGAATGTGCAATTGCGATTATAATAGGTACACTTTGGTGAGGTCACGTTATAATGGCAGTAAAGAAAGATAGCAGAGCAGCATTGTCGATTCTTTGCAGTCTTCTATATAAGATAGCTGATACCGATATATTTGATGTGATATTAACTGTTCTTTCTTGTTTAAAATAATATTACATTTTATTCGTCAAGAAAATATAATTTCAGTGATTAAATACCGGGTGCGGCAGCAGAACTTCCTTTTTTAAAGTGACGCCATTCAGTCAGCTTCGTAGTAGAGCAAATTTGGTCTCGTTAGAGAGGCCAAACCATAAAGTTTTTTCCCGACATGTTCAGTTTCCATCATGCAATGGAACAATAAGAAGCGTGCGTTTGCCGCTGAGACTTATTCTTCCAGCGATGTTTTATGATCAGCGCGCATTCAGAAATCGCTATAATATATATAGTAGCCCCTTTGGCTACTGTCACGGAGATAAAATCAATTTTTACGTGGGTCACTACGTTCAGAGAAACTGCAAGTGCGACAAGACGAAGAACTGAAGACCCTCGGCCCATTAGGTCACCTGAGAACGTCGAGGCAGTGAGAGTTTCAATGTTGCGATCACCACAGCGTTCTGCGCGCAAACATAAGTCTGCTCTTGGACTTTCCGATCGTTCTGTGAGACAACTATCTTCATTTCCATCCATAGAAGATGGCAATTTTGCAGGAACTTTCTTAACGTGACTTCAAATGAGAGAACACTTTCCAGGACGCCACATCTCAATTAGAAGCGATTTGGAATGGCCAGCCCGATTTGAACCCTTGTGATTTTTTTCTATGGGGGTTTTTGGAGTCCCTTGTTTACGTGAACCATCCAAGGACCCTAATAGATTTGAAAACCAATATCGGGGAAAAATTACTAACTTAACGCCTGCAATGCTGTCAGGAGTCATGACAAACGCCAGAATCTGTTAACTCATCAGTGTATGGAGAATTGGGGACGTCACCTACCTGATTTAATATAAAAAACTAATTGAAACAGAACGTTATATATGTGTCTACATTACAACAAATAAATACAAACTATCTGATCTATACAAAGAGTTTTATTTACTTAAAAAAGGAAGTTTCGCTGCCGCACCCTGTATTTTGTTAATTATATTTCTATCAAGTTGAAAATAGATCTTGCAACATTGCGGAGCTAGAGAAGGTAAGCGCTGTCTGCTTTGTCGAATAATAGACGATAACAACACCAAAGTTAATCAAAATCTGTCCGTATAACGTGGAACTCACAAAGTCCAGTCTCCAGTGCGCTTGACACATTTGTTCAAAGCCGTGGGAAACGTTTACTGATAAGCCAATGAAACCGTGTTGTATACAGAGAGTATAGGACATAATTAAAATCTAGACTATACTCATATCACTGCTGTGCTATTAATGTTCAATCTACTGTAAAGATTTCTGTCATTTTCACATTTTCAAAGGAATGAAGCGATCAACTTCAAAACTTAATTGTAAACCAGCTAAATTTTCTAACTACGATGTGAACAGTAATAGTAGTAAGTAATTATTGAGAATAGTCATTTGAATTTGAAAAAAATTCAGCTTTAAAATAGTACAGTCTTCGTTATCAGAACTTGTATTTGAGAAGTTAACACAATGTAATTGAGAAAGTGAATTGTATTTGAGGAGGTATAATTTTCAATTTGAGAATATGAGATTTTCAATTGAGTAGATGTCAGTTGTAATGTAATTAAGACTCAATATTCTGAATTCATTAATAGGAATACTGAATACAGGATCGCTTTCTGCTACAGTTGATGCTGATGCTGATAATAAGGTACAAAACATTGAATATTTCAGAATGCAATAATTAATATCTAATCATTTTTTTCTCAAATTGAATCAATACTTCCTCAAAACACAAATACAGTTGAAAAAGGCGTAAGAGCTCGCTACATTCTTTCTATTATTGGAAATTTTGCATGGAGATCGTTTAAGATTTTACTAAGGCTATAATTTTAACCTGCTTTACACAAACTCATTCATAATCCTTTATGGGTATTCAGTACCTTATCGTCAATACAGATAGGCTATGTATATATACTATTAATTAACTACAGTGAGGTCCACGTTATAATGACATATATATATATATATGATTAACATTAATGTTGCTATCGTTGTCCATCATTTGAAATATTTAATCTCAATTCTTAAAATGCATTATTTACCCCCAGTTTTTCGTACGTCGGTTAACGTTTAATCACGATTAAATGCTGTACTTTTATCAAGATTAGTGATAACCGATGCATTTTGGTTTCACAAAACATAAATTTCAAGCGATTAAACTAACCGGCGTAAACAATTTTTAATTCTGATTAGTTGGCACCATTTCAACCGCGATTAGTTGAAACGAAGAAAATTTGGTTGCACAAAGGTAAAAATCGAAAAATAACGCTGGTTAAACTGATCGACGTAAAAGATTTTTAACAGGCCATTCACGGGGAATTAAATCCAACTAACGCCGGTTAGGTACCTACTGATAGCTGTCTTCCAATTAGTTTTTGGTAAAAAATCTAAAAAAATCAAAGTATGGGCTAAATATATGAATGAATTTCATTCATTAATAAAATAGAGAAGTGTATTTAGCTGATATTAGCATTCAAATTAGATTCTGATTTTTGAGGTTAGTTCTGTTGTCGTCTGTTAGCAGCATAGCACTTGACACTGGCGACAGACAGAGCATTCTTATGGCGCATGCCTCTGTATTGAATGGTTCAATAACATAACCTCATTTTTACCTTGAAACATACCTATCATTATCAGTTTTCTATTATGTAAATATTTTCTCTCATTAGAATTGAAGTCAAACTCATTTTTTCTTTGTCTAATAATATTGGATCATGATCTCGTTTGTTAATATTTTTTCAGTTTCAAATTCACCGCTTCAATAACATAACCTTAATTATTTTGTGTCAGTTAAATTACAGTGTTGCTGGATTGTGAAACCGTTAAAATCTTGGTTAGTTAACCGATAAACTTAATCGGGATTAAAAACTAACCGATCTTGGTGGAACAGAAATGAATCCGTAAAACTAACGCTGATTTGTTAATCGACGTTAATGTCCATATTCAACAGACGGACGTGCAACTGGCCCTTTGTCATTGAACATTTAATTTTTTTGAATAATAAAATATTATTGATTAGGCCCTATACCGGTATCAGCCATCCTCTATAGAAGGCAGTAGCAAAGCAGAGTATGCGCAACGCTGGTCTCCTATCATTCTCCACTGCCATTACAACGTGAATCTCACTGCAATCAATAATGCTTGCTGTACCGGAAGGTAATAGCCTACCCTTGTTAATTGACTTTGTTCTGAAGGAGAGCGAATCCTCTCCAAAAGCGATCGCTTTTATGAGATATATTTGAAGAGTAGGTACTCGACTCTAAATCTATTGACAGCTATAGTAACACAGTTATTAACACACTAATAATCGAAGATCCTGTAGATTGATACTACAATTTTATCAGATCCTGTAGTAAATTATAAGAGCAATTTAATAATATTTCATAGAACGGTTGTTTTAAAGTGTTTTCTAAACTGTTTTCCTCAGATTAATTTTCTCCATCAGGGAGGAAAACTCAGTCCAGAAGTATGCCCAATTTTGAGTCAAGAAAGGATTATGTACTTCAACAAGCAGATGCCGAGTTATATTCATGGATCAAAATGAAGAGCCATTTCCAATAATTGAGATGATTTTATCTTCAACATCGGATTTCTTACTGAAATTTTACATGGAACCGCTCACAAGCTCTTTCGAGCACTTCAACCAAATTAACTGGCATCAAATAATGTTTGGTTGGAGCTTTCTTAATTTCTAAGCAGAACTGTAGATTGATACTACAATTTTATAAGATTCAGAGTAAATAAGAAGATAAATCTTAAAAATATTCTATAGAACGGTTGTTTTTATTCACCTGTACATTAATTTATTGAAAATAAGTGAAAAATTGGGATGATCCAACATGGAATACCAGAATATGTAGTGAGGTCCACGTTATAATGGCAGTGGATAAATATAGAAGAATAGCGATGCCGATTCTCTGCATTAATTAATTATATTTTTACACTGTCAAAAACATAATTGGCATCGTTGTGGACCTGGAAAAGGATGGTACCACCGGCTTTGTCAAATCATAGACAAGGATAGCAAAACCAAAGTTGATCAATTACTGACATTATAACGTGGACCTCACTATAGAATAATCTCCGAAAATATTGCAATTTCACTCAAACTTCATAACAATAATTGTTTTTCACCCAACCATTCATTATAAGACCTGCCGCAAAGTAGACCCACGCTAATCCATGAAAAGCAACCCACGCCGTGGGATGTTTAGTAAACCATTGCTAGGATTCTCCAGACATCTTTGTAATGATGATAATACATGCAATGAATAATCCACTTGTCAGTTGATTGATTATGAATAATTCTATAGCAATGGTTTACAAAACATCCCACGGCGTGGGTTGCTTTTCGTGGATTAGCGTGGGTCTACTTTGCGGCGGTCCTTAAGAGCTTTTAAACTACGAGATTCATTCAAGAAGCATCTAACGAGGGTTCAAAAAGCTGAATAGAACTATTAAATACTTAATTTTTCTTAAAGGATACCACTCGTTTTGTGACATTTAAAATTTTGTTTTTAAAATAATAGAATTTTATAGAATTCTATAAAGTTATGGATGTGATTACCTTAGCTTATGGAAGCGAAGCATGAGTATGGTCTAAGAAACAAGAATAAAATATTCAGGCGACTGAAATGAAGTTTCTTAGTGCCGGTTGCACAAAAGCCGGTTATATTTTAACCGTAATTAGTTCCACGAGAAACAATCAGAGCAGCCGTCTTTTCAAAAAAGCCTTCTCTGATTGGTTCTCGTGGAATTAATCACGGTTAAAATTTAACCGGCATTTGTGCAACCGGGCCCTAGACCTGTAAAGGGGTGCTCTAGGGAAGATCATACTCGAAATGAATTGATAAGGAGAGAATGCGGAACACAACCGCTATTAAGTATGATCATGGAAGAGTGCTCTAAACATGTTTTAAGAATGTCGCGGGATTGTCTACCCCATAGACGACGAATAGGGAGGAGGAGCATTGGTAGACCAAGGAAGAGGTGGCGCCGGAACAGGTTCAGCTAATTGAAACCTAAGCCATGAGGACGACGATTTTGTTGGTAAAACTGCCTATTTTTATTGAAGAGGAATCAGAACAAAAAAATCTGGTGTGGCGCACTCACACAACTTTCTTTCCCGTTATAAAAATTGATCACCTGAAGCTAGTGTTCACGCGCATCTCAATTCTACTTATTCAAAGATCTGAGCCAGCTGGTGACAGGACAATAACGCTGGAGACACACGAGGTCTGCTATCTCTTCATAGTGAATGATTTAATAAAATCAACAGTTGCCAACAGTTTGCAATATTGAATAATCACATTTTCTCAAATTTCTAGCTTAACAGGTGAACATGTTACTGAACATTAATTGTAGAGATTTTCATGCTCAATCTTCTCCACTTGAATTTTTTGGTTTAAATTGTATCTCAAGCCTAATAATTGGGAATCTAAAATCAAACTTTGCATAGATGGGGCGGAGCTCCTGAAATTTCAACAGATATGGGACTCAGGGGACCTTGAAACATATAGAAATTTGGGTACTTTCCTTACCTATAATAGGGCAAGGAAAGTAAAAATAGTTGAGAGACTATTCTTCATATAATAGAGACTATATTCATATAAACCAGCTGAAAGAAAATTGTGTATCAAGGGAATATGAAGCATACTACTTATAACTTATATCATACTCAGAACATATATTTTGCAATTTAGCCCATAATTATATTCGATAGAAAATAATTGAGGTTATTCTACTCAATTGATAATAGGTTCAGGCAATCCCATTCTGCACCCTAAATTGTATCTATCGTTGCCATCAGTATGTTACTATGGATCAGAAAAATAATATCGATAAAAATAACATTGAAAAATTGGTAACTGAAAAAAACCTTCAATAAACAAATAAATAACGAAGAAAGATGACAGACTCACCGCAAAACTCCTCAACAACTATGTGAACGTTGTCAGCTCTCACTTGTAATGTATTTATTGAAAACTTGACACAATGAAATTTGCGATCACTAAAACTTCCTGAACTGAACACAGAGAACTTGCAGATTCAACTGATTCTTTTTAACTGGGAACAAAGTCTTTATAGACTGAAGTAGATTTGAAATAAAATGCAATTGATTCAATCACCATCGGTACGAAATATCAGCATTGACACAAGCTGACACAAGCACACGAATGGAGAAAAAGTATTCCAATAACAGAGGAGATTACGAAAAATCTTCATTGGATAGAGGTGTTTGAAATTACAGTACAAAAGGATTATATTGGCTAACTAGATATATCGGGTGTGTCACTCTCTCTCATTTCATAACAAAAACTCACAGGAAGTGTTGATTTGCAAGTATAAATTAACCAACATACGTTCTATTCTATTCACTTATTGACCGTTCCTTTATTGGTAATGAATCAAACGGTTGAGAAACGTAAATATTAATGGAAAAAAAGTAAATTTCAGTGTTACGACACTGACCCTGTACAGCACTTATAAAACAGAGCGATTTCATCCAACAACTATTGATTTTCAATGATTTTATAATTTTGAAATTTGAATAGTTCAAGCGTTTTATTAAATGAATAGTGAAGCATTCATGGAATTCACTTAGGGTATACAAAACATCTCAATCGAGTTAAATGAGATTAAAAAATTAGAATCTATCAGATTTTTTAAAACATAGCAATAATAATCAATATGAGTTTCCCATTAACCATTTAAAATAATTGAATGTTTATCATTATTGAAACAATCATATTAGTATCATTATGATATTATAATTTTATCATTCGATAATCATGCATAACAATAACACATCTATGTACTTCATCAAAAATGTCAGTTTTGTCATGTATTCAAACTAGCTCTTCTACATATATAAAAGCGAAATGGCACTCACTCACTGACTGACTGACTCACTCACTCACTCACTCACTCGCAGAACTAAAAATCTACCGGACCAAAAACGTTCAAATTTGGTATGTTCAGTTGGCTCTTTAGAGGCGCACTAAGAAATATTTTAACTCTAAGGGTGTTTTTAAGGGTTCAAAGTTCGTCTTTTAGCATGTATATTCTTCTTCTCCCAATCTCTCATTATAATTGAATTTCCATATCATATATCATATGTTACTATAGAGCTATAATCTAGATAGAGTACCTCTTCGAAACAGTTGTTAACTGGCAACTAAATTAATAATTTTGTCAGGTTGGCATTAAGTTGAGTTGACTTTGTTAGGTTGGCACCAAGTTGAAGATTTAAATGCATTTATCGCGGAAAAATTGATTGGGCACTGCTACTTCAATCCTGGAAATATTATATTACTAGCCGTCAGGCTCGCTTCGCTCGCCATATCCGTTTAGCCAGACGTTTAGTCTGGACCCCGACTGGATTGTCCTAACATATGATAAAAATGCTCAAATAATGAAAAATGCAGGCGAGCGAAGCGAGCCTGCTCATCTCATTCTTGGACGATCCAGTCGGGGGTCCAGGGGGCGGAGCTAGACGGATATGGCGAGCGAAGCGAGCCTGACGGCTAGTTGCTTATAAAATAGAATTATAAAAATAATAGTAGATAGAATAAGAATACAATTATTATTTTATTAATTTCATAGAATACTATAATACTACTATATGAAGCGAGCAATTTCTGTATTTTTATATATTTATACCTGGTTATTTATGTTCAACGGATCTCGAAAAGGCTCAAAGATTTTCACGAAATTTGGAACATAGTGGGTTTATGATATAAAAATTCGATTGCACTAGGCCTCATCCTTGGGAAAACTGGCTGAACGACTTTAAAAGCTGAAACAGCTGTGGATAGTAAAAAAGTGAATGAGCCAGTGAGTATGTGAAAAATCAAAATATCGCATCCCCGAAGTTCATAAGATGACATATAGCCAGCTGTGAAATATAAACACGATCATTTTAGAGAATTGTGTTCTGTTTAGAAAAACTTTAAATAAAAATATCGAGCGAAGCTCGGTGCCCCAATATTTATATTTTATAAATACAAGAGAGTAGCCCTGAATTCATACATTTCAAGAAGATATTCTTTGTTATATTCTTCTCTCAGAATTGACGAAAACTAAGCTATAAATGAGTCGTCTATATCCTGAAATTAACATCAAGTTCTTCAGCATGAGGGACTTACTAGTTTATTAAATCGGGATTTATTATTTTTCATTTGTTGAAAAAGTATAATGAGACTTTCAAATCACTCAATTAGTAATTCCTCGTACCATGCAATGTTCTCAAATACTGTAGAAATAATAATGATTGATAATCTCAAAAGCTGAAGTACGAAGGGAGCAATAAACAATTAGTTGTTAGGAACAATTATCCTGTACAAGTGATTCTTAAAACTTTCAAATAGATGGAGCTATAAGCGTTTTCCAACGAAGATAATCAGGGGGTTGAGGGTGAAGAAGCAGAAGTGAAAATTTAAGAAAATTCAATGTTTCTACGATATGCAAACATCATTATTATGAGAATATGATTTGCTTCAACTGCTTACGGAGAAGGAAAGAAGAGAGGGGTGGATGCTGGAGGCTAGTGATTCTTATTTCAAGTTCCTACCTTCCCTGTCATTAAACGGCTTAGGAAATAACGCAGAGAATAGCATGTAAACACTTAAAACCTTCTTATCCTCTGGTAATAAGCAACGAAGCTATTTCTAGCGAGCGCAAGAAGCAAATTTTCTCTCCTAACTTATTATTTTGTTTTAGATGAATATTTCTTCAAAGTATTATATCATATGGTTTTATTAATATATGGCAATAGCAAACATATTCACAATTTTTTTTATTACAGAAAAAAGCAATCAAATTACTATCCAATTCAGGTTATCTTGATCACTGCCGTCCCTTATTCATAAATATGAAGATACCGAACGTTATAAATCTATATATCTTCAATGTCATACTCTATGTCCGACAAAATATGGATAGTTGGAAGAAACGAGGTAATATTCACACGCACAACACTAGAAGTAGAGAACATCGGGATAACCCCTATCAAAGGCTATCTACGTCAATGAATGTATATCTCACTTTAGGCCTTGAGGTGCGTACAGATATACGCGCCCCGAACATGAACAATTCACTTTCAATCAGCTGACTATATCTGTATTTTTACAGAAACGGTAAGATACAGATATAAAAAGCTTGGCATCAGCTGATTAAAAGTGAATTGCTCATGTTCGCGGCGCGTAAATCTGTACGCACCTTTAGACTTTATAATCACCTGCCAGCGGAAATAAAAAATAATGTAAATACGAATAAGTTTAAGAAAGAATTATATGACTGGCTAGTTATATAATCCAAGGTCATATTATTGCTGAAGTGAATTTACCAACAATTGATATCCAAAACATATTGGATCCTAATTTATGTTTTAATTTTACTGCATGCTTTTTGTTTATTGTATGTTTAATGAATACTCTGTGATATGTATTGATTATTGACGTTGCTTAACTGACTTGATTGTTCCATGGCAATAAAATGCTATTTATTTATTTAATCAGTGCCATTTCGCTTTTATAGATACAGGCTATTTTATCAAATATTAAATATTGAACAAAAATATGATTATTATTTTATAGATATTACAATAATCAAACAATTCAGAAAGAATAAATAATAGCTTAGTTATTGTGTAAGTCATTGTCGAGGTTGAGTGGTAGAGAGGGCGTAAAGTCCTAACTCCGCCTAATAAAGACATTTTTTAATTTTATTTGAATCAAGTCGTATCATGTGTATCACTAGAACAGCGAAATTACTGAAAACAAACACATCAAAGTTTTGTTCTCACTTCTCAGTTTTCAATTTGAACGATAAAAAAGCAATTGCTAATCCAGTTTTTGTTCTGATACGGCTGACCTCCAAATTAACATCTCACAAGGTTAACCGCTCCAACACACATACACTGATAAATGCTATAATAATGTCGCTATTTTGTTTGGATTTTGTGGAATTCTGGTTATTAGTTGGTTGCAACAAATGTATTAGTCATTTTTGTTATTTTCCTTCTACTCCAAGTCCTAGGCCGCGCTCACACTTCTTACGAGATATTTTTTTCGTAAATAAATTAATACAAAAATGTGAGAACTATCTACAACTGGATTATTTGGAATAGATAGTTGGAACTCACACTGCACACGAGTTAGTCAATCCAGAGATTACTGATACTGTTCAAAGGCTAAAAAAAACTTTCACTGGTGATATTTTTTAAAGCTTTTCGATTTGTATATCATCAAACTATCAAAATTGAAAAGTTTTATCAGGAAAACCTTCTTTTCCGTTCATTACTTTTCGAGATATGAGCCCCTAAAGTTTAAATTTTTGGGACAGAACATTTCAAATTCGGTAAGAGATAAATCCATGAGATTTGGAGGAAAAATTCTTCATGGTATCGCTGATTGAATAAAACAAAAATTTTCTGAAAATATCAATTTTTTTACTTATTCAATTTACTAAAAATGACCAAAAATAACTTTCACTTGAGTTCAGTTCAGTTGGTAAATTGAATAACTTTCTCAAAAATTGATATTTAAAAAAAATGTTTTATTCAATTAGCAATACCATGAAGAATTTATTCTCTAAATCTAATGGATTTATCTCTGACTGAATTTGAAATGTTCTGTCCCAAAGAATTAAACTTCAGGCGCTCATATCTCAAAAAGTAATGATCGAGAAAAAAATATTTTCCTGGGAAAACTTTTCCATTTTGATAGCTTGATGATATACAAATCGCAAAACTTTGGAAAATATCACCAGTGGAAAGTTCATTTTTAGCCTTTGCACAGCCTTAAACAGTATCTGTATTCCACGGTCATGCACATGCGCACTTAGTTCCGACATCTGAACAAGTCGAGATATGAACAGAAAACGTTCAAATTTTGTGAAGAGGTTCAGATAATCAAAACATTTTTTGTTGAGGGGGCTTGCACATTCGCCAAGAATGCGTGAAATCGGTGTTTTTCAACATTTCTCTGCGTTTCCTCTGCTTTTTCCAGAGAAAATGGGCAGATGGTTAGAATTTGGAAAACAGTTCCAGCTAAGGTTGTATTGTCAAATTACGCTCAAAATATTACCAATATTTTTCCTCCACCTACTGTCTAAAGTACTTACTTTACTCCCTGAAACCTAATACTAAAGTGTCACTTTTTCGCTCTCGGTAGTAAAAAAAAGAAAAACTCCCTAGGGAGTAAAAGTGACTCCATTTAAATAACATGGGGAGCATCTCTATTTTGAAACTTACATTGCAATAGGTTAGAAGGTCTAAGCTCAAATGAGAAAGCATAATAGAGGTGCCTGTCATTGAGTCAACTGAATTCAATACCATAACCAGAAATTTGATCAACTCATGAAATATATGTGTGTATGATAATTATTATATTCTTAATATTAGTAGACGATAAAAATGTATACAATTTTTAAAATATTTTATTCTATTTAAAATACCAGCCAACAAATATTTTTGATCTGCAATTCAAATCTGAACCGCGTGATCTGTAGTCAGCCATTTTTGGTAGCTGCTCAGCTGATATAATTGTTACAACTTTTGCCGATAGATAGCGCAATCGGCAGTGCCAATCAGACGACCAGTTTTTAGGTTTTAGATTTAGGTTATGTTGTTGGGAATCAGTCACCAATACGTAAGTTATTAGAATGATTTTATTTGCAGTTTCTATAAAAAAATGTAGATGGAGGAAAAATGTTGTGTACATCACGAGCGAAAAATACTTTTTCCTCCACCTACTGTCTAAAGTACTTACTTTACTCCCTGAAACATAATACTAAAGTGTCACTTTTTCGCTCTAGGTAGTAAAAAACAGAAAAACTCCCTAGGGAGTAAAAGTGACTCCATTTAAATAACTCTATTTAAAAAACTTACATGGTAATAGGTTAGAAGGTCTAAAGCTCAGATGAGAAAGCGTAATAGAGGTGTCTGTCATTGAGTCAACTGAATTCAATACCACAACCAGAAATTTGATCAACTCATGAAATATATGTTTGTATGATATTATATTCTTAATATTGGTAGACGATAAAAATTTATACAATTTTTAAAATATTTTATTCTATTCAAAATACCAGCCAACAAATATTTTTGATCTGCATTCTGCAATTCAAATCTGAACCGCGTCAGCCATCTGAGTCAGCCATTTTTGGTAGCTCAGCTGATATGATTGTTACAACTTTGGCGATAGATAGCGCAATCAGCAGTGCCTATCAGACGACCAGTTTTTAGGTTTTAGTTTTTAGGTTATGTTGTTAGGAAACATTGTCACCAATACGTAAGTTATTAGAATGATTAATTTGCAGTTTCTATAAAAAAATGTAGATGGAGGAAAAATATTGTGTACATCACGAGCGAAAAATACTTTTTCTCCCTCAGGAAAATTGTTGCCCTCGGCTTCGCCTCGGGCTTCAAACTTTTTCCCTCAGGGAGAAAAAGTAATACTTTCACTCTAGATATACAAATAACTATTTCTCCCTCAGGAAAATTGCTGCCCTCGGCTTCGCCTCAGGCTTCAAACTTTTTCCCTCAGGGAGAAAAAGTAATACTTTCACTCTAGATATACAAATAACTATTTCTCCCTCAGGAAAATTGCTGCCCTCGGCTTCGCCTCAGGCTTCAAACTTTTTCCCACAGGGAGAAAAAGTCGTACTTTTCACTCTAGATACACAAATAACTATTGTTGAGGAGGCTTGCACATTCGCCAAGAATGCGTGAAATCGGTGTTTTTCAACATTTCTCTGCGTTTCCTCTGCTTTTTCCAGAGAAAATGGGCAGATGGTTGGAATTTGGTAAACAGTTCCAGCAAAGGTTGGATTGTCAAATTACGCTCAAAATATTACCAATATTTTTTGCGTTTGGATCAAGTTTTTTACAGGATTTTCAGCTTCAAGATGAAAGATATGAATGTTTTGTAAGTTCTCTTCATTAATTCTATCTCAAATTTCTAAATTTCAAATCAATAATCCTTTAATATCTCAATGATGTGAGAAGTAATATTTTTATTCAATCTAATTAGAATAAACGACAGACAGAGACAGACAGACCTGAGCAGCCTAGTTCAAATCAAGCAGTGATTGAATCAAGCTTGAGAGTCTCAATTGACTGTATTAGAAGACGTAAGGAAGCATTCAGGTGAGCGAAGAGTACTAGCTGCTCTTACTACTGGCTGAATTAGGCGAGGGCCAGGGCAGGGGATGGATCGGGCGAACAAAGCGAAAATATAAAATGGAAAATTTATTGTTGAGTGTATTTAATCCCATATTCCAATACACTACTACTGGCTGAATTAGGCGAGGGCCAGGGCAGGGGATGGATCGGGCGAACAAAGCGAAAATATAAAATGGAAAATTTATTGTTGAGTGTATTAATCCCATATTCCAATACACTACTACTGGCTGAATTAGGCGAGGGCAGGGCAGGGGATGGATCGGGCGAACAAAGCGAAAATATAAAATGGAAAATTTATTGTTGAGTGTATTAATCCCATATTCCAATACACTACTACTGGCTGAATTAGGCGAGGGCAGGGCAGGGGATGGATCGGGCGAACAAAGCGAAAATATAAAATGGAAAATTTATTGTTGAGTGTATTTAATCCCATATTCCAATACACTACTACTGGCTGAATTAGGCGAGGGCCAGGGCAGGGGATGGATCGGGCGAACAAAGCGAAAATATAAAATGGAAAATTTATTGTTGAGTGTATTTAATCCCATATTCCAATACACAAAAAATGGCCAATTTTTATATTCAAAGCTATGTATCTCGGTAACCCGTGATTATATAAAACATTACTTGATCTTGAAATGTACAATAGAATCTTCTCCTTCACTTGCTGTAAACGTTTCATGGAAAAATATGTTCGTAATCGATTGTTGAAAAAAGTACGAGAATTGTAGATATTTTTCTCATATCAACGGTTTTGGCAGTTCTATGATAGGGGAAAATGATTCTAGATGGATTTTAGGCAACTGAGCTCGTAGAGGATGTATTCATCTACAATTTGGAATCAATCGTGTGTTTCTATGATGTATCAGACTCGTTTCAGAAACTCTTGATCAACAGTAGAATCACGAAAAAATTTAAAAACTGAAATCGCCATTCTTAAAACGTTCTGTAACTTTCGAATGGTATTGGAATCGAAAGTATTACTTATTGGAGTGGAAAGAGAGGGAAATTTCTCACATCCGTACTAGATTTAGGAATTTTATCAGAAGTATTTCACAAGATATGCGAGGGCCAGGGGATGGATCGGGCGAACAAAGCGATCCTGGTAACTAGTATCATTAAAGTTGATATCAGCAAAGAGAAAATATAGCATAAGTTTTTTGCTATCACAGTGTCTGAGGGTTTGAACAGAACGGTCAGGTCAATTTATGTAGAGTTCAGCTCATATGTGACAAGGCGAGTTGTAACATACATCAAAATTTAAATCAGTATTGAACTATTATCGACGACACTACAGTCTACTTTTTGAATATTAGTTATTAAAAACTAGTACTCACATGTGAGTTTACATGGAACGGATTATTAACTTGCAGTTCGTCATGGATAGTAAAATAGATGGCTAAATTTTAAATAATATGAAGAATTACCTTATTAACCAAGAAGTAGTGGAATTGGCAGTAACTGTTCACGGGACTATCTATGATATGTGATAAATACTCAAGCAAAGCAATAATTGACCTATAGTGCCTGAAATTACGTCACTTTTCAACAAATACGATGCGACGGTGAAGGTGGATAATATGACTTACAAAATTATGTCAAGGATATGGCTGAGGAAAATCAGTCGCTGGTGAAGACAAAACAAAGACAACAAACACAAAACAAAGCAACATTTTGAAGTCACTGCGAAGAATTAATTAGCTGATGAAGAAAAAATAAAATCCCTTGAATCAAAAATAAAGACGTTGAAAGCAAGTCAGCTTACACTGAGACAGGAGTTAGCTACAAAGAATGAGATAATTAGTCTTGTGAGATCAGACTGTGAAAATCTTCGTCTCTTATCTCAACTAGTCCAGTCACTATATACATTGGTGCTTGCAATTTATATTGTAGTTCTGATTTTTTAATAAAATCATTTCGATACATGAGAGAAGTCCAGAACCAATTTCTTCATGCAAAATTTCCTTGTTCTAGATACAGAGTGGCCCAAAAACCTCGTATTTTCGGTTCATTTTACAGTTTTCAGCCATTTCTGCCAAATCTAGTAATCAGACAGGAAAATTTTATGTTACCGTTTTCTAGATTATAAAATTCTGAATAAAATGAGATCATTCGGAACTCTCTATCTCCAATGAGTACTGAATTATGATTTTTCAAAAATGAGTAAAATTCAAGAAAAAATCAATAATTGATTTTTATTGTGATCAATTTTAGTTTTTGATCAATAATATATTCCGATTGTTACCATTTAGATGTATAATTCAAAATCCCTCTAAATATGTCTATATCAACTGGACTACCAAAGAAATTAGTTGTATTGATCTTAACCGCGACTGAGGTAAGTTACACACACACATCGATTTTTAGAAGCTAGAAGATATAATCGGAGTAGAAGCTACTACATAATAAGTGTTCAATATCGGGACACCGAGCTTCGCTCGTTATTTTTATTAATTTATTGATAAACAGAACACAATTCTCTAAAATGATCGTGTTTATATTTCATAGCTGGCTATATGTCAGCTTATGAATTTCGGGGATGCGATATTTTGATTTTTCACATACTCACTCGCTCACTCACTTTTTTACTATCCACAGCTGTTTCAGCCAAGGATGAATTATCCTTTTAATATCGTTCAGCTAGTTTTCCCAAGGATGAGACCTAGTGTAATCGAATTTTTATATCAGAGTAAGTGCCGTAGAGTAACTTCATTTCCTTTGATGGACCTATCGTGAAATTCACATCATATTGAATGACAACGACTTTATTTTGTAAAAAAACATTATTTATGGAACCATTTGGAATGATATTTCCGGTCGTTACACCATTATCAATCATTATCTATTAAACAACAGAAAGATACACTCCAGACTGTCCTTATAAATAACACCAATGCTTGTGTGAATCTAATTATACCAATACTAAAGAATGGAATTCGTATAGCAAAGTTAGATGTTTTGCTGATGGTGATGCCCAAACGGACAAACTAATATCCAAATATTGGGGCACCCAGCTTTGCTCGTTATTTATTTATTGACTTTTGATGAACCGAACACAATTCTTTAAAATGAATGGGGAAGGACTCACAGGCACAGCCTAAATCTGTTTATTCACTGAATTTTTATTTATACACTATAAATAGTCCGGAAAGTAGGTTATGTTACACTTGAATTTAGGTTCAATTTTCAGTTCAGACATTTGAAAACAAAAAAGTTCCAATTTAGATTATTTACAAACCAAATTGAATAACAAAATAACACTCACTAATCACTTAAAATTGTCAAATAATGATCAACTTTGAAAATTATGATATATATATATATATATATATATATATAATATATATATATATATATAATATATATATATATACACTCCATTTTAAGAGGATTATCATGTCATGTCAACAAATCAGATTATGATGATCAAGTCGATTAAATTGTCTAACTAGATAAAATTTCTCGCTGATTGATTACACAGCTGGAAATAATTCTGTCTCTCTCCCACACAGGCACTCACATCTTCTGTTATCGACAGGTGACGAAATTATCATCTGTTTTTCCAAGGCTGAATAATTGTTATCCTTTTCATGTCCTTCAGCGAGTTTTCCCAGGGATGAGACATAGTGCAATCGAATTTTTATATCTTAAACCTACTGTGTTCCAAATTTCCTGAAAATCGTTAGAGCCGTTTTCGAGATCCGTTAAACATAAATAACCAGATACAAAAATATATACAAATTGCTCGCTTAATATAATAGGACTCCCACTTGATTATTCAATGTATAGGTAGGTACTCATTCATTTCATTTTTGTATAATTTATTAGTGTCTTCAAATGTTGAGATCAATGAAGCAGTTCGAGATATCGATGTGCGGGTTTCGCCATTAATTTTCCTTTAAAATTCTGTATCGAAATCATGTATCTCATGACCACCTTCCCATTTGAATAAAATGAAGTTGGATTTAAAATGAAGCAAGATTCGACATGAAGTTGGATACATATGCCGTATCCAAGATGGCGGACAAAAGTTTTGAAGCGACAATAAGTTTTTTTTTTCAATTAGAATGGGATCCCCATGGAACCTACTACTGTATTATCATACTTGTAAAAGATCTCAGAGATCAATACAACAGTTCATGAGCGAGTTCTTTAACACAGGGGGTACATAATTATGTCTCTCTTCCACACAGGCACTCACATCTACTGTTATCGACAGACGACGAAATTATCATCTGTTTTTCCAAGGCTGAATAATTGTTATCCTTTTCATGTCCTTCAGCGAGTTTTCCCAGGGATGAGACATAGTGCAATCGAATTTTTATATCTTAAACCTACTGTGTTCCAAATTTCCTGAAAATCGTTAGAGCCGTTTTCGAGATCCGTTAAACATAAATAACCAGATACAAAAATATATACAAATTGCTCGCTTAATATAATAGGACTCCCACTTGATTATTCAATGTATAGGTAGGTACTCATTCATTTCATTTTTGTATAATTTATTAGTGTCTTCAAATGTTGAGATCAATGAAGCAGTTCGAGATATCGATGTGCGGGTTTCGCCATTAATTTTCCTTTAAAATTCTGTATCGAAATCATGTATCTCATGACCACCTTCCCATTTGAATAAAATGAAGTTGGATTTAAAATGAAGCAAGATTCGACATGAAGTTGGATACATATGCCGTATCCAAGATGGCGGACAAAAGTTTTGAAGCGACAATAAGTTTTTTTTTTCAATTAGAATGGGATCCCCATGGAACCTACTACTGTATTATCATACTTGTAAAAGATCTCAGAGATCAATACAACAGTTCATGAGCGAGTTCTTTAACACAGGGGGTACATAATTATGTCTCTCTTCCACACAGGCACTCACATCTTCTGTTATCGACAGACGACGAAATTATCATCTGTTTTTCCAAGGATGAATAATTATTATCCTTTTCATATCCTTCAACGAGTTTTCCCAGGGATGAGACCTAGTGCAATCGAATTTTTATATCATAAACCTACTATGTTCCAAATTTCGTGAAAATCGTTGGAGCCATTTTCAAGGTCCGTTGAACATACATAACCAGATAACCTTAATACAGAAATATAATGGGATAATCACTATGTAATTGGTGTAACTCTGATTCTGACCAATCAAAATAAAAATGGCAGTTCTTGATAAATTAATCTTTATAAACATCTTCATCATAGATTGAATATGGAAATATGTGGTGCGTGAATATACTATATTGTAGCTAATATACAAGTTTATGTTGATAAGATTTTGTAGAGATAATATGAAAAGAGCTAAAGTAGAGATATGAAAGTTCCGAGCTGATAACGTTCTTCGTATCTTTCTGAACAGTTTGGTATTTCAATTATCATTTGTTAATATTTGATATCGGGTAATGGCGTCAAAACACACTCGTTTAATCGCTTCTGCACTCATGTGAAGCCGTACTCGTTCATAAAATCCGCAGTGAAGTATAGACAACAGCGCGGATTCGTAAAACTCCAACTGAAGTAAGTAACTTGGTACTAACTCCAACCACTGCACTCAATCTAAGTAGTACACTCATTAAATAGTAATTATTATTGAACAATAAGTCGTTACTATAGTGAAGACGGGATCCTCAAGACTTGCAGCACTGTGCGTTTTGTAAGTCTTGTAAGTGTTTTGCTGTTGAGATTAGTAAGATGATAAAGAGGGGAAGACGCAAAAGATAGGAAGATACGGAAACTTAGTTGACTGAACGCAGTGAGGTTTTAACTCTGATTTTCTTTCGTCTGTCTGTATGTATGTATACAACGCGTTGATAGAATTCTATGAAATTTGGCACGAATATTCCTTTTTAACTGCGCGTCAATATATACACAAGGTTTTTGAAATTTTGCATTTTAAGGATAATATGAAAGAAAGGAATACTTCTTTCATACTCCGATATCACTATAATCATCTACTCTAAAGATAGGATTAAACAGACAATAGATTTATTCATAATCAATCAGCTGACAAGTGGATTATTCATTGCATGCATTACACAGATGTCTGGAGAAGCCGGTGAACAGGTGACACCAGATACTTGTGGATGAGAAAATGCGTGAGGTCTACTGTTCACAGAACTACTAGTAACTTAGATACAGAAAAGTACATGGGAGTATAATAGATGAAGATGTAAAGTAGTTCATCATGACACTAAACGAAATAGACAATAATTCCATTGAAGTAAAAACTGAAGAGTTTTTCCAATAGTAAGAAGATGATATATGTAATAATATGATGGTTAGGCTATTATGTAATATTGCGCGATACGAGTCAGACCGGATAGCATTTGTTAAATAGAACGGAGAAGTTTGAACATATTATCAATTTCCATTCTTGACCAGGAAAAATGATATAAGAAAGGAATGCTACGTGAAATGTACAGTTTTATCAGTGAAATGTTTAGTATTGTAGAAAAAACATGTTTGGAGCTAATTGATCATCGACATCCACAGATTTAAATCTGAAAATTAAATCTGAAAAGTGATGTTTCTGAATGTTAAATCACAAACAAGGCTTGTCTCAGTGGTTATATTAGCCTATACTATAATATGAAGTCGATGTCTGCGAAAACGGTGGACTTTGTTGCTCTTGAACCTGTGAAAAATTACGAGTCTCTCCAACTTGTAAATGCTTCAGTAAAAATAGAATGGAATTATTCAGAAGTGAACGACTGCAGACGGCAAAACCTATTGAATTATTTCAGACACTGGGATCGATACCAAAAGTCAAGGACAATTAGTTATTCTTGTTTTATCAACTTTCGATTAACTGGTTAGAGAAAGTAACAGGAGGGAAAAATTAGACTGAATTAATTGTTTCGACACTGAGTCATATGTGAATTGGATTTTCGCAGGTTGCTTTATTAAATCATTCAATGTGATGACTATAATTGAATGAAAAATAGGCCTGTAACCACCCTATAATAGTGATATGCAGGATATGAAATGAGATACAGCAAATCGCCATCCGAGCCACATAAACAGTACCAAACAGGAAACGACTGCAGGAGTGAATGCAGTTGTCTACAACTCAAATTTGAGTCAAGTTTATGGAAAATCGATTTTCTTTTAGATAACGGCGATTCTGAATATATTGAAGTTGGATAATGTGCCTATTGTGTTTTATAGTGTATTTTTGTATGCGTTGTGTTGGAAAGCAAATTTACTTCATTATTTTTATAATATTCAAAATAATTTGCATATTATTTTGTTGGTGTGAATTAACTATATAAAATTCCAATTTTGATTATAGGAAGATTTGCACCAATAACTTACAAATCTTACCAACTGGTGAACACCAATATCTTATCTTATTATATTAAGCGAGAAATTTCTGTATTATTTTATATATCTGGTTATTTTTATATCTGGTTATTTATGTTTAACCGATCTCGAAAACGGCTCTAACGATTTTCACGAGATTTGGAACATAGTAGGTTTATGATATAAAGATTCGATTGCTCTAGGTCTCAGCTTTGGGAAAACTCGCTGAACGACATTAAAAGGATAATTCATCCTTGGCTGAAACAGCTGTGGATAGTAAAAAAGTGAGTATGTTAAAAATCAAAATATCGCATCCTCGAAATTAATAAGATGACGTATAGCCAGCTGTGAAATATAAACACGATCATTTTAGAGAATTGTGTTCTGTTTATCAATAAATAAAAATAACGAGCGAAGCTCGGTGCCCCGATATTTATATATTGGATAGAGCACTGTGATGACCCAATGTGATAAGGGGGTAGGGATGGATTAATGGTACTATTTTTCGGGTTGTTTCAAATGTATTGATAAATTCTGACTCACTTCGTGTAACAGACTAAATCAACACTTTGAATACTAGTAGTTCTGTGAACAGTAGACCTCACGCAGTTTTCTCATCCACAAGTATCTGATGTCACCTGTTCACCGGCTTCTCCAGACATATGTGTAATGCATGCGATGAATAATCCACTTGCCAGCTGATTGATTATGAATAATTCTATAGTCTGATTCACGGTATTTAGATGGAAACGGTAGGGTCGCGAAATGTGTGCGCAGTGGCCAGCCAGCTAGATTGCGTCATCGCCACCAACCGACGTTTTCAACTCCTACTGGCAATTTATAAATAGTTATTTGTATATCTAGAGTGAAAAGTACTGTTTTTTCTCCCTGAGGGAAAAGTTTGAAGCCCGAGGCGAAGCCGAGGGCAACAATTTTCCTGAGAGAGAAAAAACATTTTTCACTCGTGATATACACATTTTTCCTCCACCTACATTTTTTATAAAAACTGCAAATAAAATCATTTTTAAAAACGTAATCTAATCTAAAATGAAAACAGCTGGGCTGGCTTGCAATCACAGTTCTCCGCCGACTGCGCTATGCGCTACCTGTCGGCAAAAGTTGTAACAACAATGGCCGCCACAACTACAATTACTATGATTAAGTTACCCGTTTCAAATTTGATTAGTTAATAAGGAATATTCGTTGGCTGGTATTTTGTATAGCATGGAATATAAAAAAAATATTCATACATTTTTTTAGTATAGTGATATGGAGTTTGTAATAATTTTAGCATACAAACATATATTTCATATGTTGATCATATCTGGTTGAGGTATTGAATTTAGTTGGCTCAATGACTGACTACTCTATATGATTCCTCATCTGAGCTTGGACATTCTAACCTATTACAATGTAAGTTTTTAAAATAGAGATGCTTCTCATGTTATTTAAATGGAATTACTTTTCCTCGCTAGGGAGTTTTTCTGTTTTTTACTACCGAGAGCGAAAAAGTGACACTTTAGTATTATGTTTCAGGGAGTAAAGTAGGTACTTTAGACAGTGGGTGGAGGAAAACCTATTTGTTAAAAACAGATGATTGGATATAAAATGACAAAAGCTACAACTGAAATTTAGCACAAACATGCGCGTGACACCAACCGTCTTCTTCTATATACCGTGGTCTGATTAATCCTATCTTCAGATTACATGATATATATAGTGATATCGAAGTATGGAGGAAATTCCTTCTCCTCTCATATTATCCTTGAAATGCAAAATTTCAATAAACGTTGTTTATACATCAGTTAAAAAAGGAATATTCCAGTTAAAAAAGGAATGTTCTTGTCAAATTTCATAGAATTCTATCAACGCGTTTGGCCGTAAATGCGTTCAGACATACAGACGAAAGAAAATCCGAGTTAAAACATAGACCTCACGCGTTCGGTCAATTGAACAATTTTAATCACTTTAAATAACAAACTAAAACTAATCAACAGGAGTGATCCGTGGTCTAGTGGATAGAGTGATTGCATAGCAGCATAGAGATCCCGGGTTCAAACCCTCTCGTTAACAGAAGTTTTTTAACCAGATCACGCCCGTGTTATCGGGTGGGCACGTTAGACAGTTGGCCCCGGCTGAAGTATGACAGTCGTAAGGCCCATTGACGGCTTAAATTATATACTCAGGCGCTGGGACCTTCCCGCAAGAGACTCCCCATCAACAAAAGCCATACGAATTTACTTTTTTATTAATCAACAACTTGTAAACACAAACTTAACAAACTAATCAACAAATCTTCCCCCTTTTGACCTTATCAACCTCTTCCTTTGGTTCAATAAAAATAATAATAATACTGAGGGTGATATCCACATAAGCTCTTAGGCTTGTGCGTGGGTAATAAGTGAGAGGGATGATGATGAGAGATGACGACTACTTTTTACGTATCATCTTCCACTTGAAAACCTCATTTTTCCTCAATTCTCTTCGCTATTGGTCTTCACCACATACGGCCGTGCTGCTTAAGCATCATTAATTACTATTCCAATTCACTTTCCAATAAATCATTCATTACAATATAAATAATCATCTGCATGTTGATTTTAGATTCTCTAAGCCCATCCAATTCGTTCTGGAATTTATTGATACTTTCCTATCTAACAGACAACTCTCCTTTCAAGCTCAACGCTTCTTCTGCCTTCTTACTGAAATCCAATATTGAATATTTCAAAATATCACAGCCTGATATCCAAACATAATATTTCACACAAAATTGGAGATTACAAGATTTTCTGCAAAATTCATCTGACACTTTTTCCCATATAATTTGAAGTTTCATATACATTTGCTCTTTGAGGTGTGAAATTTTTGAAAATAAAAACAAGTTTGCTTCCAACGTTTTTCTCTTTTTGACCTCATAAGACTAAAAAGGAGGTGAACATATATTAAAAATTTTCATCCCTATATTATGCTAGAGGGTGGTTCAAGAGATGTTTTTTGCTTACATGTTTATATCTTGAGAACAACATGTTCTAACGTCATGACATATCACCTCATATATTTTTAATCTGTATTTTTCTCAAATTTAGTTTAATATAATATTAATTTTCGTAATTTAGTTTATTGATTTCAAATTCAGCGAATTACGCCAGGCCCTCACAAACACAGGCTTAAGCCTACATGTGAGACTCTCACAACGTAAGGGTACCTATATATAAATGTACTGTAACTGTATTATTTGTAAATTGTGAGAATAAATTGATTTGATTTGACAAACCATACATAAAAGAAGCTTGATAGATATCCTACTAGTTTTGTGATATTTCCAACAGTTTTCGAGTTATTCGCTCTTGAAAGTGTGTAGTTGTCACCAACATCTAACGAGATATCCGCCCAAGATGCTATTCTGTGATGTGGGTCAGTAATGAAGAGGGGAACGCGACAAGGGAGGTGGTTTGATGGGAGAGGTTGAGAGAGCTCCTTGCTTTGGCTTAAGTGCCTACAACAAAGACATTGTTAGCAATCACAGAGCAGACCTTTGACTAGACTAGAATCATCGATTTCCTCGATGATGGTCTATGATAATTCGGTTAGTGCATAATTAGTGTGTTGCGTGTAGCAGCACTTTCCCGCCTTTGAGGTCAACCAAACCTACTAATCCAACCAGTGCGGTCGCTGTTTGAGGCTAGTTCCACTAATTGTTCAGAGCTCCAAGCCCTACTGGAGTTTGTAATTGTAGGACCTACCAATACCAAATGATCAAACTATGTATCCGATATCCAATTACAGGTACGCCTACTATATAATAGGTTCTCAGCAACAGTAACAGGATGCAGTAACAGGATAACACAATGATAGAGGATAAAGCCATAGTTTACAATGTCTTGATGTGAAACGCTACCCTGGAAATTTGAATAATGGAGCCCACGTTGATGAGCATGACACATACATAAATACAATGGTAGTAATTCAACTACTGTTACTAATACCACTGTAATGATGATGATTATTGAAATAAATGTATTGATTGGGTTCATTTAGACAGGTGTAGAAAAGAAGTAGAAGTTCATAGAGTGGTAAGACAGGGCTGTGTGTTATCACCAACATTATTCAATTTATATTCAGAAGCTATCCTCTCTGAGGCTCTTGATGGATGCACATGTGGACTGGTTGTCAACGGTGAAGTTGTGAATAATCTCAGGTATGCGGATGACACAGTGTTGTTGGCTGGAAGTGCAGATGATCTCCAACTGCTGTTGAACCATGTGAATACAACCAGCAATAAGCATGGATTGTGTATGAATGTACGCAAAACAAAGTTCATGGTTGTTAGCAGAGAACGTGTTGAGGCAACAGTGAGAATTGCTGGTAAGTTGGTGGAACGTGTACAAAGCTTCAAATATCTTGGATGTTGTGTCAATGAGAAATGGAGTTTCGACCAGGAGGTAAGGAGTAGGATAGAGCAGGCAAGGGCAACATTTTTCAGAATGAGAGGGGTATTATGCAATCGGAACCTTGCTCTCAAGACTAGAATTCGTTTGTTGAAGTGCTACATCATTCCAGTGTTGTGTTATGGGCATGAGGGAAGAACATTAACGAAGGGATTGGAGGCAAAGCTGCAGGCGTTTGAACTGTGGTTGTATCGGCGCATTCTTCGTATTTCATGTACAGAAAGGGTGAGGAATTCTGAGGTATTAGAACGAATTGGGACTACAGTGGAGGTTCTCTACTGTATTAAGAGTCAGAAGCTTCAGTATTTTGGACATGTGATGCGCAATGAGAAGTACAGATTCCTGCAGTTGATCATGGAGGGCAAGATTGAAGGAAGACGCCGGCCTGGAAGAAGGAAAACATCCTGGTTAAAGAACCTGAGAGAGTGGGAGCCGGCATATAGAAGAAGAAGAAGAAGAAGAAGAATTAGCACTTTTTCAATCATATACTCTTGTGCTCTATTATTTAAATTTTCAGTGTGACTTTTTTTGTCATGAGAAATTTATTTTTCTGTTGAAAAATCATTTACTCACATTAAGATTTTGCTAACTTGCGTCCTGGAAAACTAAAATTTTATGCAGGGTTCAGGTATTCTCACGGAACTGTATTTCCGTTAACGATGGAAAATACAAGAGTGTTTGGGAGTATTTCAAACTTGCTTTATTTTCCTTTGCCACGGAATTATGCTCGTCTCCACGTGGACCGTTGTCTCGTTGGTGGATTGGGAACATAATTTGCGTGGGAAAGATTAGTCTGGATGAAGCCGCCAATCGAAAGAGATTAAAAATCCAGAGGTAGCCTCGGGCCTCGAGGGCACAAGATTAACGTGTTTGTTTATTGTTTAAATGTGTAAATGTGTATTATAATCTCGGAAGAATTTGTTGAAGTAGTTAATTGACCGAGCGAAGTGATGTCTAGGATTCAAGTCGACGGTTTTGCATTCTCTTTATGTTTTATGTTTATATTTAAGTTCCGCGTTTACAGCGAAACGCAGCAATGGATTTTCATGAGATTTGACCGGTATGTTCCTTTTTGAATTTCGCGTCGACATATACATAAAGTTTTTTTTGAAATTTTGCATTTTAAGGATAATATAAAAGGAAAAGGAGTCTTCTTCGAATGTCAAATTACCGTAAAAATCAGACTTTAGAATTATTCATAATAAATCAGCTGTCAAGAGGATTGCAATGACGCATGCAATTAATATCTCAATGTAACTTGGTTAAAAATCAGATGTCATGTGGACTACAAATGGATACCAGATGTCCGACACACCCATCTAAAAAAAACATTGACTACTTTATTGGGAAAGTTAATACCACTGAAAAATATTTCCAAGATAATAATCGAAACAAAAAACATCAATCGCATCAGTTGATTGATACAGATACAATGTCAATGGAAAATTACCAAGATCATTATTTATAGAATATGATTGACATAATAAAGTATTCCACATCTAAATTAACACAGAGTACGATAATTCGTTATTAGACAATACGCAACATCATATAAATTCTCGAGTGAGTTGAGCTATTTCCATCGTTGAAAAAATCTTTTATCAAAGAAAACACAAACAAAAATAGCATTGTTGCTTTTTAACCTATTAACGACTAATAATAGCGAACATTGAACGCAAATGAATTAGTAAGTGATTGGTTACGCAACACATGCTTCAAGTTTATCTCAAAACTGTCCATGTTGATAATAATGGCCTTCTGACTAAATCTCGTGATTTTTTCACGTTTATAGAATCTCATCACGAGTTTCTATATCTTTGAAGGTTTATTCGAGAAAAAATCTCAAAAACATCATAATCTCGAGAGACACTGTCTCAATGATAGAGTTATGATGCTGTATACCACTACTGAGTCCCCGGGCTGAAGGGCTCGCTCAAAATGTCGCTGATATATTTGATATTCTATCAACTGATCTATTAAAATCTCGGGTTGTAATCTATTTACAATATTCCATAATATGAGTTTTAGAAGATTTTTTCTTTCATGATTATTGATTCTATCCATAGCATACATTATTTATATTATTAGCATACCAGCTTTGAACGAACGCTCGTCATCTGTCCAGAGCTTTTCATTGTAATTTTCAAATCCCCCCGATTTCAATCTCTTATGGAAGATAAGAACTGAATCTTCTATAAATGATAGAATAACTCATGAATTGACATTTCCTTCCACGAATTATTAAGCTGGCAATAGGGATTCTCTGCAGGAAAAATAGGATAAGTACAATTTTATAATTAATCGTAATAGTATATCACGCTACAAGCACAGAAAATTAGTGTTTACGGTATGAGGATAGAGGCTTGCCGAGCCCGGGAATATGTTATCCGAATACCGTAAACACCTTTCTGAGAGAGTCGCGTATGATATTTAACGCCACACTACAGGTATAGCTGACGCCAAAAAGTTAGGCGGTTTCGTGGGTCTCTTTTGCGTTCCAACAGCTGATGTTGTCAAGTAGAGTTGCCATCTAGCTTGGCTTAGGTGATGATTTTTAAATCAAAAGAGACAATAAATAGATGCATTTCTATCCGAAAATCCAATACATTAGCTCCCAATGCTAAAGACCATTTCTCTTTCACCTTTCTTAGTTCCATGTTAGCGGCCGGAAAGGGTACTCTTGTTTCTTACGTCAGACGAGAGTCGTCTGCAAACTATGTCTTTCAGATCCACGTAGGGACTGGAAAACAGCTGCTTTCTGTGCAGTGTGGCGAAAATGTAATTTATGCACTGCAATAGTTTGGTTGATTTGAATATGTGGCCCATCAGTCAGATTCCAGTACACTTTCTTCTTCTTCTTCTACTTCTTTTTCTTCATCTTCTTCTTATCGCATTTTCTAATGAATATTTGCAATATAAATGAATTTTTCTATTAATAATGAAATCAGCAATTTAATAATCCTAGATTATGATTTCAGGACACATGTCCTATGAGAATCACCCGTTAGATGCACTTCATTTCAGTATTTCCTGGAGCGGCGGGCATGAAGACACACCAAGGATCAAAATTTCAAACACTCATAACTTTTGACACAATGATCGGATCTCATCTTAGTACACTTTATTCTTCCCAGCTCGTCAAGGCGGTTCTAATTCATGCATCATGGTCAAATTCGGTCGAGAAAATGGGAAATTAATTTTTGAGAGTACTTCAACCGGTATTTCAATATACAGAGAAAATACCTATTTCTATATTAAAAGCTATGTATATCGGTAACCCGTTATTATAAAAAACATTACTTGATCTTGGAATGTACAATAGAATCTTCACTTTCATTTGCTGTAATCTTTCCATGAAAAGAAACGTTCGTAGATTAAGATTCGATTGTTGGAAAAATCCGGAAACTGTAGAAATTTTCCTCATATTAACGGTCTTTGCAGTTCTATGATATGCAAAAGTGATTTAAAATGGATTTTAAGCAGCTGAGCTCGTAGAGGATGAATTTATATACTATTTGGAATCAATCGTGAGTTTCTATGATGTATCAGACTCGTTTTAGAAACTCTTGATTAACGATAGAATCACGAAAAAAAATAAAAAACTTAAATCGCCATTTTTAAAATCTTTTGTAACTTTCGAATGGTATTGGAATCTAAAGTATTATTTAAGTGGGAAGAGGGGAAAAATTTTCATATCCTCACTAAATTTAGAAATTTAATCACAAGTATTTCACAAGATATGCAGCTTTGAATATTGAAATTGGCCATTTTTGTGTACTGGAATTTGGGCTTGAATACACTTAACAATAAATTTTCCATTTTTCGACCGAATTTGAGTTATGCTGATGCATGATTTTGGACCGCCTTGACGAGCCGAGAAGAATGAAGCGTAGTACAATGAAATCTGAACATTGTGTCAAAAGTTATAAGTGTTTGAAATGTTGATCCTTGAGCTGTCCTTATGCGCGCCTCTCGACTAGGAAATACTGAAATTAAGTGCATCTAACGGGTGATTCTCATGAACTTATGTCATTGTGCGGAATATCAATGTGAGGTCAATGTAGTTGGTGATGATGGTTGAAGCTGAAAATTAGGTGTTTTTCACTATACAAGAAGCATTGTTGTCAAGTGTACCTGGAAATCTATATGAGATAGAGATCTCAGATTGTAGAGCACAAAAATACGCCTAGAGGGACTTGGAATTATACATCTAAATGGTAACAATCGGAAGATATTGTTGATCAAAAATTTTTATACATCAAAATTTTTTTTCTTAAAATTTCACTCATTTTTGAAAAATCATAACTCAGTACTTATTAGAGATGAGAGTTCCGAATGATCTAATTTTATTCAGAATTTATTAATCTTAAAAAAAGGCGAGAGCAAATTTTTCCGTCCGATTACTGGATTTGGCGTAAACAGCTGAAAACTGGAAAATGAACCAAAAATACGAGGTCTTTGGGCCATCCTGTATTTAGCACAAGAAAATTTTGCATGAAGAAATTGGTTCTGGACTTCTCTCATGTATTCAAATAATATATCAAAAAATCAGAACTACAATAAATATTGCACATACAGACCAATACCCAAAAACCACTTTTTGGACTCAGGGGACCTTGAAACGTATAGAAATTTAGAAATTGGGGTACGGGTACCTCAATTTTTTTCGGAAAGCAATAGTTTCCTTACCTATGGTAATAGGGCGAAAATCAAAGCTTTGATAAAAGTTGGTCAAATGTATTTATGTGACTTATGTTATATGATCATATGATCATATTGACTGTATAACGGGCCCTTCCTTTTATTATTTCTCCATTCGTTTCTTCTTTACTCTCATGCTCTCGTTCACTGCATAAACTCTCTCCCACTCTTTCTCTCTCTCTCTTGTCACGCTCTCACTCACACATTTTATTACCTGGATGAAATACCTTATTTCCATACCAGTCCAAAGTTGAACTTGACTCGCTAAATCCCTTCCTGACCCTCACCTCCACTTTCAGCAATTCTCATTCTTCTCCTTCTCTTTCACTCCTTATGCTGTACTAGCACACCACATCATTCCCTCCTTTTTCGTGATTCTAGCCTGCTTATAATTTCTTCACTCGCCTCCCCCTCCTCCTACATACAGTCACATGTCTCTTTATACGTTCCATTGCAACCGGTCTTCACTAGAAATAGAAATAGCACCAGGATGGCCGTCAATGAAATTACTTCCTTATTGTGGAAAAAAAGCATTATTTTCTTCACCAGGCGAATTAATTTCATTACACCAAATCCAAATCACAAAGACTCTTTAGTAAGCTAGCTTCCGTTAGTCGATTTCGGGTGTTTCTGTTCTAACAATAGTAAGTTGTTTTGTGACTGATTACTAAATAATATACAAATTACGGTGCAAATAAGTCATTGTTGAACAGTGTTCAATTTTGAATATTTTCACACAGTACCAGTTTCTGTGACACATACTATCGCATAATCGGCTGTAGCCTATTTTTTACTACTTACTATTGAGGCAAGACTACACCTCAAGCTTATTAAATTCGTTATTGAGAATCGTTTATAAATACGGTTTACTGAATTGATAATGCAACAAAAATGAAAACAAGTTTCCCGTTTTTTAAAGGCTAAAATAAACTTTCTACTGGTATATTTTTCAAAGTTTTTGATTTGTATATATCATCAAGCTATAAAAATGAAAAAGGTTTCTCAGAAAACATTTTTTTGCGATCATTACTTTTTGAGATATGAGCGCAAGTTAAAATTTTTGGGAGAGAACATTTCAAATTCTGTAAGAGTTATTAAATTCGTGAGATTGAGAGGATAAATATTGTTGATTGAATAAAACAAAATTCTTTAGAAAATATCAATTTTTGAGAAAGTTATTAAATTTACCAAAGATAACTTAAAAGTTTCAATGACTAACTAAGAGTTATTTTTGGTCATTTTTAGTAAATTGAATAACTTCCTCAAAATTGATATTCTCAGAAACTTTTGTATTATTTAATCAAAATTATCATGGAGAATTTATCCTCAAAATCTCATGGATTTATCTCTTACCGAATTCGAAATGTTCTGTCCCAAAAATTTAAACTTTAGCCGCTCATATCTCGAAAAGTAATAATCGGAAAAATGTTTTCCTGAGAAAACTATTTCATTTTCATAGCTTGATGATGATATAGACTACAAATAGAAAAACTTTGAAAAATATCACCAATAGTAAGTTTATTTTTAGCCTTAAACAATAGTAGTTGTGAACACTTCAAGTCTGTCTATTCAACATTTTTTAAATTTAACCATCCAATCAATTCTAATTCAAAGATGTAGATTGAAGGTTCAAAAAACGGGGCAGCATTTTGAGTATCACTAGCTTACCTGCCACTATGAATCTGATAAATTAACTAACCAATCCACCAATACAAATGATTGCTATTGAAATATTAAAGATTGACAACAGTTTTTCAATGCATCTTTACAGGTCCTAAAAGTTCGAAGCTATTTCAGAGCATACTGAAATCCATCGAACTACAGCCAAAATTCACCCTACAAAGTACTATCTATCTTGAAATAAAGGAAAGAACTGACTTCCCTTAAACACGTAAGGGATAGGAAATATTCACGAATGACGCATCATCACGTCTGAACTACTTGAACTACTGGACTAATTAAATTTTGCATATAGGTTCTTAATTTACCGAGGATGGTTATAGGCCTATTTTACACTCTACATGATTTCAGTCGTCAAGTTCTTAATTAAACCCTTGCGGAGCACGGGTTACCTGCTAGTCAAAGATAATAAGAATATGTATTGTCATATCAGTAAATTATATTAGGTATTGTCAACATTAGAATGCTGAATTATCTATGGTTCTTAATTCTTATGCTCCTAATTTGGCAATCTAGTAATATGAAAAGTTGTATTCATATTAGGCCTATCACATTTTTTATGCTATGAAAGATTGTTTTTTTTTGTGTTATGTCTGATGGAAAATAGAATTTATTAACCTATTTATTTATTCATTCATTCATTTATTTTCAAGATAATATAAAGATAAAGATAATGCTTGTGTTACATCCTGTTAATGATTTTTTCAAGATTAATCAATCCGTTCTATCGTGTTCTATTCATCAATGTATTATGCAGCTGGTTTTGTAGACCGAGGGCTAAAATTCAAGTCAACGGTTTTGTATTTCCCTTCATGTTTATATATGATCCGCATTTACGACTAAACGCGGCAATAAATGTTATGAAAATTGACATGTATGTCCCTTTTTGAATTTCGCGTCGACGTATATAATTTATAAGGTTTTTTGAAATTTTGCATTTTATGGATAATACAAAAGGAAAAGGAGCCTCCTTCGGACGCCAATATTACCGTAAAAATCAGACTATAGAGTTATTCATCATAAATCAGTCGAGTGGATTATTAATCGCATGCGTTATTGCATGAAATTTTTATATAGTATTAAATGCACTATTAATCGCATACAATGACGCATTCAATTAATAACTCAAAGTAACAGTTTTTCTCTCGACCTTTATCTGCTTTCATTTCAACTCGGGCTGACCTGTTGTCAGTATGACTTGAAGGAGATTAGCTTTTGATGTTAGCATTTTTGACACAGCAAACCCAACAGCCATTACCCGTTTTCACAGCGATATCTCGCCGACACGACATACAGACAGGATTTACTCTGATGGACAGTATAAGAGGAGGCTGTGGTTTATAACTGCGCGAGGTTTACTGTTCACAGAACTACTAGTTATTTTCTAAATATAAACATGAATTGTAGAATAAGTATCATTATTCAAGTTCAGTAGTCTATATCGATTCTGAAAGGAAGATATGTGATGTTTTAAACTATACTCGCATTTGATAGATAAATGTTAAATATTCTCATTTTTCAGTACAGTACTTGCATCTATTTTGGAAACAGGTAGTTTGGCTGGAAGCCCAATTCACAAGCGGCGCTAATAAAGACTGTAAACACGATTCAGATGACGCTGTAAATGCTTACCACCCGATAAGTTAATGAACTCTTGTTTGCTTTTGCTAACATCCAGCTCACTGCTAAAATAAATTAACTAAAATAACAGCAACTAAAATTGGGACGACCTTCAGCAATCACAAAGATAGAGTGGCAAATCAACTAGTTGGAAATATTCTATACTAGTGACCCCCTCAGTTGGAGAACTCGCTCAAGAACGGTTGTATCGTAATCTTTAGAACCCGCAAATTTTGATTATACAGAGTTGATGGAAATTATGGAGACTGCTAAATATGTCCTTTACGAGAATAATTTGACAATTGGGGATCCTATTTGAAATGAAAATTACTCTGTTGCTTCAACATATCTGTCCCTCATATGAATCAAAATTCTCTTTTTTTTTTTAATGGGAAGGTGGTAATGTGATGGATGATCTCGATACAGAGTTTCAATTAAAAATGAATGGCGAAACCCGCACATTGATATCTCAACCCTTATCAGTTTGTTGATGTGAAAGTTGTAAATAATTATTTTGTATATTAATTAACCAGCTGAAATCATGTGTCAGCGCATGAAGGTCTATCTGTGTGATAGCTTCCAAATAGCGTCAGCTGATGTTATGAATGAATGAATGGAAAAATTGTTATAAATTGCACGCTGTTGTCAAAGTTTCAAGCTGATTGATCAAATCTAACTGAAGACTTCCGGACAATTTAAATATGCTGTATTTAGATAATGTTTCTTACTCAGGAATATTGGTAGCAAGTTCGTTAACACCCTGTATATACTATTGTATCTATGATCACTGTTGCAAATTATCACATTGCTGACTTACTGTAATGTAAGGGTTACACATAAACCAACTAGCTCCTACGGTAGAAAGATTGAAATAACCATAGGTAAAAAGCTACTCAAAGAGTGAGCAATAAACTTGATATACTGAAAACAACAAAAATTAAAAACTTGATAGACTGAAAACATGACTTACTGAAAACTTGAAGAACTGAAGCTTGACGAAATGAGAAGTGGACAAACTGAAAACTTGACAAACTGAGATCTTAACAAATTGAAAACTTGACCTACTGACATCTTTATAAACTGAGAACTTGAAGAATTGAAAATCTGAAATCATAACGAACTGAAAACTTGATAAACTGGTAACTTGATGAACTGAAAACTTGATAAACTGAAACATGTTGAAATGGGAATTGGAAATACTGAAACCTTCTGCCAGTATCACAAACCGTGTTTCAATGTTGATGCCACCAGCATCGAAAACCGTGTACAAGTCGTTGCATAAATTCCTCATTACAGCATAGTTTTGAAAATCTATTGCGAGTAGACCCCTGTAAAGCTGGGTAAATGCCGTCGTCAACCACGACAGGGAGAGGATCTCAGATTGGGTACATTTCAATTTCTCTAAGTAATCTATGTTCAATTATGTTTTAATGGGGGAGGTTGAGTTTAAACTTTTTCATATTTTTAAATGGCATTATGTTGATATTATTAGAAATGTTCGATTTTTGAATAATGAACACAAATAATGAAAAGTTATTTGATCAGCTGTTTTAGCACACTTGAAATTTGGACAATATGAATGTCAACAATGCTTGACGTCGTCGACTAAGGAGGTTTACACACAAACGAAAATGCACCTTTATAGGTTTGATAGTGATGATATTATTATTACTAGCCGTCAGGCTCGCTTCGCTCGCCATATCCGTCTGGACCCCCGACTGGATCGTCCAAAAGTGAGATCAGCGGGTTCGCTTCGCTCGCCATATCCGTCTGGACCCCCGACTGGATCGTCCAAAAGTGAGATCAGCTAATTTTGGGCGTATCTTTGGCGTTATTTCAAATTCCTTCTAACACAACATTATTATACCCCAGCTGAGCTTCTGTAGTAAATATGAACAATTTCTGTTCATTGGTTCTCGATAAATCTGAGAAAAAGCAAAAAACGCATATTTTGGGCGTATCTTTGGCGTTATTTCAAATTCCTTCTAACACAACATTATTATACCCCAGCTGAGCTTCTGTAGTAAATTTGATCAATTTCTGCTCATTGGTTCTCGATAAATCTGAGAAAAACCAAAAAACACTGGAAAACCGCTCATTTTGGGCGTATCTTTGACGTTATTGCAAATTCCTTCTGACAAATCATTATTACACCCTAGCTGAGCTTCTGTACTAAATTTGAACAATTTCTGTTCATTGGTTCTTGATAAATCTAAGAAAAAGCAAAAAAAAACGCTGGAAAACCGCTAATTTTGGGCGTATCTTTGACGTTATTGCAAATTCCTTCTAACACAATATTATTACACCCTAGCTTAGCTTCTGTACTAAATTTGAACATTTTCTGTTCATTTGTTCTCGATAAAGCTGAGAAAACGCTTGGAATATACAGGGAGTAAGCAACAAACTTGAGGATCTTGAACAGCTGTTCACTTGTCAAACTAGTCCTTTAGCTGTTACTTTGACAGAACATTGGTTGACTTCTGTTAATATTTTTCTTCTGAATACACTGCCCAAGTATCAGATAGCTTCTCATTATAATAATATTATTATTATTATTTATTAGCTTCTCATTATTGCAGAAAATCTAAAAGTAGAGGAGGAGTCTGTATACTTTTGAATAAAGACCTTGAATTCAGAATACGGGATGATATTAATTTATTTATAATAGATGGTGTTTCTGACGTGCTGCAATAGAATTTAAACTGAAAGGCAAAGGTATTGAACAAGTAGCGCTTATTGTAGTCATTTACAGGCCTCCAAACAGTGACATTAAACTTTTCTTCGACACTTATGAACGGCTGCTCGACCACATAACTGTCGGCTTAAAAACAGAAAGCTTTTCATCTGTGGAGATTTCAAC